>NC_072378.2:108580000-109205000 GCF_028885625.2 Pongo pygmaeus | reverse complement strand
GCCAGCTGCAGGACATGTCGTTCCAGGGAGGCAAGGCCACTGGCTGATGTGGGTCTGCAGGCATGGCAGGCCTCTTGGAAGAGATGCTCTAGGGCTTTGGGGATAAGTGCTGCCAGGCTGAGGGAAGGGTGGAACTCCAGCAGATAAACATTTTTTGAAGCTGGGCTTGAAGAAAAGAACAACAAATGACAATTTTACACAACAAACGACAATTTTATACAACAAACTTAATCTGTTTCTGAAGATATTTGAATTTTATATTTTTAAAGACCAATAAAACAGCTTCTATATGTCCAGTGCATTATGAAAAACTGAGAGCTCAGAGGGACCTCAGAGTATGAGAACCTACAGGGTTGCATGACATGTTCTTTGTTTAATGTGAACCTTTAAAAACGGAAAGACATAGATGTATATTCTAGAAGCTCAATAAGAATAAGACTATACAGGCTGGGCACAGTGGCTCACACTTGTAATCCCAGCACTTTGGGAGGCCGAGGCGGGCGGATTACGAGGTCAGGAGATCGAGACCATCCTGGCTAACACGGTGAAATCCCGTCTCTACTAAAAATACAAAAAAAATTAGCCGGGCGTGGTGGCAGGTGCCTATAGTCCCAGCTACTCAGGGGACTGAGGCAGTAGAATGGCGTGAACCCAGGAGGCAGAGCTTGCAGTGAGCCGATATTGCGCCACTGCACTCCAGCCTGGGTGACAGAGAGAGAGACTCCGTCTCAAAAAAAAAAAAAAAGACTACACAGCAAAACTGTCAATAATCAATATTTACTCAAATATATAACAAAATAGCTCAAAAGTGACTACATAAAAAACAAATAATTTCCATGGTTATTAGTTTCTATTTTTCATCTGAATCTTTATCCCTTCTTTCCCAGAATGTTAATGGGCAAAGACAATTTTTAAATTCTGTACGTAACTGCTGGAATCATTCAAATTGACTGTAAGGGTGTTATATTTCATAAATGGATGAGGCCAGAAGCCAAAAAAAAAAAAAAAAAACTCATCTGTGGGTTATTTCTTTAGATATTAAGGGTTCAGCACAAGTCGAGGGTCCTTCTATACCTACACAGAACTGAAGAACATTGTAACTCCCTTTACATTGATGCAAATGGTATCTTTCTTAGTCCTGAATCTTTAAAAAAAAAACCAGCCTAAAGTCTGGAAAGGAATCTCACCAAGCAAATAATACTTGCTTTTGAGACTATTCTGGCAGGTTTTAGTATCCATATAACCCTAGCCTGTTCTGCCAAAAACCATTTCCTGAACAGTAAATGTTTGCCATAGCAAGCTGCACACACACAGCTGGTGTCTCACGTTTATTACAGAGAAGAAATCAGTCCTGTGGAAGGTCTATGGGGAAAATGCAGAGTTTTGAGCCCGGGGCTCTTTCTCAAAAAATGAGAATCTCAGCTATTTGCTCCCATGATGCCCTGCCTGTTCCCAAGATAATACCATAACCCATTATGGCAATTTCTTACATAAAGTCTGCCTTTACTGCTGAACTGTACACCTCACAGGAACCTAGAACCATGCCTGTGTTGTTCACATCTGTGTGCTAAACAAATATGTGTTGGATGTTGAAAGGAAGTAGATAATTTCTCCACTCATTTGGAGGCAATTGAGAGATTATGATCCAGAGCCACGCAGATCAACCTGGGGCTTGTCACCTGCTTCCCAGTTTCCTCCACCCTCAAAGGTTAAAAGGGAATGAGGGAGATGGTTATGCTGCCTATCTAGGGAGTGACAAAGTGTGTACCCTCTCTGAGTGGTCACAGGAAATTTAACTCTGTTCCTTAAATTTAACTCTGCTGTGACCCTCCAAGGCAAATCTGCAGAAACCTCTTTAGTGACACTTAAAGAAATTCCTTTTTAAGAAGCTTTTAAGCACATCCAAGTTTTATATGTGTAGGCTCGTGTGGTGCATCTGGTTAAATCCTGACAGCATCTCAAGAGTAATTGATTTTTCCCCAGGCCTTTTCAAGAGAATAATGATTCTGTACCCAGTGGCATATGCTTAAATTCTAGCCTCCTATTCTTTATTATTCACTAAACAAACAGATATTCAATTACAAGGGAATCCCTCCTTCGTGACCTTTGTACCTACTTCTTTCATTTCCCCCAAGCACTTGAGAAGTGCTTTATAGAGTAGTACTGAGATTTAACACTCTATCCTTAATTAATCTAGAAGATCACATGTAAAATGTCTAAAGACAACATTAACTTACCAGCTATTGTTGATGGAAATAAGTTGTTTGCAAACTATATTAAGGGGAAGTCCAAATGTATTGCTATTGTCCAGATGATCCTCTCGCCAAAGCCTCTGGACATACTCCCGCTGACGTTCTATCTAAAAATGTAGCGTAAGTATTAAAATTAGAAAAGTTAAACTTTCCCACGGCCGTGAGTTATAAGCCTTGACATGAGAAGGATTTCGTCCCTTTGTGTCTCTTCATCATTTGACTAATTTTCACCCCGACATTGTTTTGAAGACTCTTTTGCAATGGGCTGGTTTCTCAGTCTGAGCCAGACAGCCAAGGGAAGCAAAGGCAACTGACTTCAGACAATTTTAAGAAGCAAAAGAGAAATCTTTCTGTTAAATAATTGACTACATGGAAAAAATTTCAACCAGGTGGCAACAATCCTTTGTCTCTTGTTTGCTTCAAGCCATTAGCATTTCCCTAGAGGACATACAATATGATGGTTTCTTTCAGTGTCCTAAAAATAATCACACTTTTTAAAAAATAAACACAATTTTATACATTAATGTCAAAAAGATGTATCATTAGTTCTTCTTTCACTACAAATCAACTTTGCGATCTAATGAAAACTAAGGTCATCAATTCCTTGTGGACTATTAACTCTAATTAGGGGCGGAAATCTCTCTTTAAGACCATAGTTATACTGGGATTTCAACAATGCAAATGAGCTTACAAATAAGTCTGCTGTACATGCTGGCCTAGAAAACACAGATTCCAGATCTGCAATGGAAGGAAAACACTATTTTCATTTCTGGCCTGTGTTTTCCATCCTCTTCTCGCATGTAGTATTTTAAAACCCAACTACACTCACCTGCTGGTTGAGGATGCCCCTCACTAACTGCAGGTGAAGCCTCAGGCAGGTGCATTCCTCTCCGTAGGCCTTAATGAAATAGGGGTGGCTGAGATCAAACCTTGGGCGCCGGTGCACGATGTCCGTCATCACTTGTGCTAAGGCAAACCTCTCCTTAGGGTCCAACGTGTGCTGGTAGGCTTCAAAGTAACTGTCAAGAAGCTGCAAATAAGGTTGGTAGTCAGGGATCAGCAGAGGCAGCCTTGGGGCCCAGCAAAGCGACGGGAGGCCCCATCGTACTGTTGGCAGATGCAGTACCAATACAGTGTAGTGCAGCAAGTAAACCTACAGACAGAGTTAGAGAGGGAAAGGGAAAGAACACATGCTTTGGAGCCAGAACTAGACTTGAGTTTGAGTTCCTGCTTCCATCCCCTCTTCCTCTGGTCTCCACAAATAAAAAGGGAGTTATGTAATTATCATATATAATAATTATTAGCTCCAATGAGACAATACATTTAGACACTTAAATGTATTTATCTCCAACACCTTTCTCCAAGGTCTCATTCTCCTTCTTCCATTTTATTCCATCACCAAAGCTAGGTAGGTGGTCGCCTGACTTCTACAGTCTCAGCCCCACTTCTGACTCCTCCTCTTTAATAGTTCGTTCACACTTCACCTACACAAACATGATATGGGTGGTACAATGGAAGGCTGAGGGTAAATGTGCTTCCTATATACAAGTGATTTATCTCAGACTGAACTCCTCTAGGTTGGGCCTTATAAACAGAACTCTCCAAGACATCAACTGTCCAAAACCCCAGTGGAGCATCTGTTTTAGTGGAGTTCACAAGTCTTTCCTAAAAACCCAGAAAAGCTTCCAGACACTAACTGCTGAAGAGGGTTTTTAGTGTGGGAATTCAGAAAGAGATGCCTGTTGATTTTGCTTTTACATTTGTCTGTGAGCTTAAGGAATTTCTGTTCTGTGTGTAAATTCTATTTGTGTGTGATTAATCGTGATGCTAATCAGAAAATGCTCTACAGAGATCACTGGGTTGGAATTCCCAACTGGGACCCTAGGGCAAGATAAGTAGCTCTGATGTGTACAGTACATAATAAATCCCTTCTCCTGTTAATCTGTCTTTTGTCAGTTTCATTTTCAGGGCCCAGGCACTCAATCTAAGAAGGCAGAGGAAAAACTTTTTCCTCCTCTACACAAAAGAGTTGAACCTTTGAGAATGAATAGCACACTAGGAATCAAATACTGCTTTATTAAGAGATACTTTATTATGGAGACCCAATGCTAAGGCTCAAGGAGGAAGAGCCTGAAGCACTTTATTTAGCACCTGGTTTTATAGGATATCCTTTGGGTATAAGGGACCTTGGATCAACCTTAGTATGAAAAGGAAAACACCAAAGGAAACTAAAAGCTCAGGTCACAGAGATGCTCCACAAGTCAGAAACTCACACATCAAGAGTGCAAAGTGAGGGAAGATGGAGACCATCCTTGCCTTTAAATGAGCCCCAGGGAAAATGACGCCAGCTGAGTGATCTCAGTTACCTTGTTCCATCCACCAACCTCTGCTCTATAATAACACTCAATTATTACATAGCAGAAGACAACACAGAAATGAAGGAAGAATGACTGGATGGGGGTAAGAAGAGTGTCCCTCAGTAGCCCCAGGTGAAGATTAGGAAAGAAACAATTACTTCCCTAACTCATTCTGGACTCACTTGAACCTTTTTTAGCTGGTCCAGGGCAATCCCAGAAGCTGGTTTATCGTATTTATACTTCCTTGACCTGTTTTTGCACAAAGAGTCCAATTGTTTGGTTATTTAGCAGGGGGAGTTTGTGGGGAGTTGGGGGTGGAGGAAGGGTTCTGGATGGTGATTCCAACCTGATGATACCAGATTGCAGAGGCCCATGCTAAATTGCCATTTTATTGTTGCTGATAGGGCTGTCAGGTTTAGCAAGTGAAAATATAGAACATTTAGTCAAATTTGAATTTCAAAAAAATAAATACTTTTTTAGTATAAGTATGTCCCAAGTATTGTACTATTTTATCTGGTAAACTTAGCTGTGGGGAAAGAAACTGTGGCTCTCTTTTTAAATTGATGAAGCTTCTTCAAGCTTTGTGCTCAACCTCGAGAGACTCTCAGACCATTGCATAATTTTATTATGAATTCTTTCCCAACAGGGATGGGGCCAAGATCTTTCTGCCTCATGGGTTCTATTTATTATCTGTTTGCTAACTGGCCCATTTCCATTTCAACTCTGGGCTGGTATTTGTCTAAGAAATCTTCCCAGTCTGTCAAATGTCACCTGTGTGTGTCAAGGGCCAACTCTCAGGCAGGATAATATGTGGTGCACGCTGATAGTAAGCACAAAATATTGGAGAAAATGGGAAAATAGACAAAATAAATAATCTCAAACCTTACTGTGTTTATATTCTTTTTACTTCAAATTTTTTATTTCTGGGATTTAAAAAACTTCTAAAATAGTATTTTAGGTCAAATGAAAGTGCAAAACAGAAAATCTTTGCTAGACCCAACTTAGCACAGGAAATTTTCTTTTTGGCTTTTCTAAGGAATGATCTTTTTATCCAGTACATGTGTCCTTCAGTAGCTGTAGAAAGACTTAGCAGATGGTACAGTGTCACTTAGGAGCTGGTACAGCTGATAACTGACTTTTCTAAGAATCCCTTGATCTACCTAAGTTTCTACCAGCTCTAATTTTATGAGCCTTCATACATAATATGGTTATTTTAAGGATTTAAAAGAACCCAATATGTTCAAGCAATTCTTAACCCTAGTGATACCAGTATATTTAACAATCAAAAACAGCTGAGGAAACTTGGCTGTAGAAATAGTACCGGGGGAAATCAACTACTTTAGATAGAAATCTGGCTTATCCATTAAAAATAGGCTCTTCTGACAAAATTTCTGACTTGGCCATATTTTACACTTTTCGCACCGATAGCTCAGTTTCTACAGGGAATTTATTCTCAGGATAGAAATGAGAGAGATATTTTCACCAAATGTTTTTAAGTCAAAATAGTTTCATTTACCATAGAAGGAACTAGTGGACAATCCCGACACCTTACCACAGAATGAATCCTAGGCTGAAGTGTGGAGAAATTGGTTCGTTTTTCAGTCTTCTCTGCCTTCCTCCTCTTCTATTGCCATTGAGTCCTGCCGGGCGCCTCCAAAGGAGGCCCAGAGGCATTGAAAGGGAAGGTAGGGAGAGAGAGTACAGAAAGTGGGGGGTGCTGTTTAAAATTCATGCCTAGGCTGGGCGCGATGGCTCACGCCTGTAATCCCAGCACTTTGGAAGGCTGAGGCGGGCGGATCACGACGTCAGGACATTGAGACCATCCTGGTTAACATGGTGAAATCTTGTCTCTACTAAAAAATACAAAAAAAAAAATTAGCCGGGCATGGTGGCATGCACCTGTAGTCCCAGCTACTCGGGAGGCTGAGGCAGGAGAATGGCGTGAGCCCAGGAGGCGGAGCTTGCAGGGAGCCCATATTGTGCCACTGAACTCCAGCCTGGGTGACAGAGTGAGACTCCGTCTCAAAAAAAAAAAAAAAAAAAAAAAAAAAAAAAAAAAAAAAAAATTCATGCCTGGACTGATAAACTTGTTGAGTTTAAGGATCCTGTCTTATTTATATTTCATACAGCCATTCCAGTTACTATACTGTGCATCTAAGTCTCTCACTCAGTTGATTAAGGTTCTAATGGGCAGATTAAGGCTCCAGACAAAGGCTGTAGAGGCCAGTTATCACACTGAAAAGAGGAACATTTTTTCAAAGTCCAAGGCTTGCACTATTTAAGCCCAGCCAATTGTTTTCCAAAGGGTGGGTGACCTACATCTCTAGGAGTAACAGACCAACCAGAGAGTAGACGAAATGGTGAAGCATCTATTCTACTAGAAAAACAATTCAAAGAAAACACTGCCATTTCCCCATCTTCTGACCACATCATAGTGCACTATAACCTGGTTTCCACCCCTACCATGCTCCTGAAAGAGTCCTGCAATGCTGCCAATGACCACCTGACCAAGCTGCTTGGTTTTTAGGAGTTCCTTTCTTGACGTTTCACAGAACTCCGCAAGTAACCATCCCCTCCTAATTAAAACCCATTTTTCTGTTGGTTCTCATAATACTATTTCTGCCTTGTTTCTCTGGTCTATTTAGTTTTACTGCTTCTTGTTTCATGACCTGCCCCTTAAATGTAGGTATATTACTCAGGGTCCGGGTGCGGTGGCTCATGCCTGTAATCCCAGCATTTTGGGAGGCCAGGGCAGGTGGATCACTTGAGGTCAGGAGTTTGAGACCAGCCTGGCCAAAATGGTGAAACCCTGTCTCTACTAAAAATACAAAACATTAGCCGGGCATGGTGGCGGGCACCTGTAATCCCAGCTACTCAGGAGGCTGAGGCGTGAGAATCACCTGAACCTGGGAGGCAAAGGTTGCAATGAGCTGAGATGGTGCCACTCCACTCCAGTCTAGGTGACAGAGCAAGATGTTATCTCAAAAAGAAAAAAAAAAGTAGGTATATTACTTAGAGCTTCATTTCAGACGTCTCTAGCTTCTCCCAGTTGTTTTGATTCATCATTGTGGTTCAACCTCCGCATTCATACCTCAGATTTTACCTGTTCCTAAGCTTCAAACCTGTAGCTCCCCACAAAACATTCACACCTGAGTTTCAGCAAACCTCCTCAAATGCCTTGTTGTCCTAGGGCCTACGTTATTTTCCCCTCTAAAGACACTCTTCCTCCTCCTGGGTTCAGTTTCAGTTAATAGCCTCCTCCGTAATCCTCAGGAAGTTGTTTTAATTCCACCTTTACTCTCTCGCTCCAACTTCCAGATCCAGTCTTCAAATCCTGCCATTTCCACTTCTGCAAAGTATTCTCAGGTCTGTTCCTCCTTCCTATTCTCACCGCCTCTCTGCCTTTCTATTCTTCTATTGTCATTGTATGTCCCCTCCTAATTTTTCAGGTCACTGTTGCAATAACTGCACTTCTTTTCTCAGGGGCTCTCTATTCCAATCCATTCTCTCACTTACACCCAAGATAGCTGTTAAAAACACAGCTATGATCATATTTCTCTCTATGGAAACTCACTAATGGCTCTTCTTTGTTTGTAAGATAAACTCTAAAATAATATAACTAGCAGGTCTTTTACAGGCTGCACCCAAAACACATGTGTGGCTTGTTGCCACCCATCATGCCTCTACATCCCAGCCATAACAGTCTTCCTACCGTCCTCCAAGAAGGTAAGATTTTATTTCTCAAAATGAAATCTCCCAAGCTGGTCCTTCCCATTTACATTGCCCTGACATTCTAATGCCGTTTTGTCTGCTTAAGAATCTTTTCTTCCCTGCCAGACAATATCTTATTCATGTTTTAGCATCAAGATTAAATATCTATTCCTCTGGAAAGGCTTTCTAGCATTTCTTCCATCGGACAGTGCTCCCCTCCCCCAGGACAAATCTCTCTCTCTGCAGAGTCCCCATGACTCATGAATGTATTCAATTATAAGCTGTTAGTAACTAGGTTATAATTTTTGCTTGGAGATTGAATCAACTTTTATAGATGATAAATTCCTTAAAGATAAAGATCATTTTCACTTAGTTATCTATATGTCCCTGAATGCCTGGAACAGTCCCTGGCAGAGTAAATACTTCATATTTGATAAGTAAATGCCTAACAATTGGTGATTATTAGAAGGGCTGATAATCCATGCTAAGGGCACAAATGAAGAACGGTAAACCTGCAGTGTTTCATTCGTTATTGGGATATGAACCATTCATGATACAGTGATGATTTAGTAACTTGCTGTTTCATTGCTTTAAACTCACCCTCATAACATTGCACTCAGCACCTGTCCAATTGCTTTCACCCACCCACATGTGGCATATGCTTCTAAAGGCCATGATCAGGTCAATTTGTCTGTAATTAGCAAAGTGAGCATTGTCCCTGTGACTGCACAATGAGCATGAATGAAATCATCATTCATTCTCACTAAAAGCATACAAATTATAAGAAGGAATTATATAGCCCTCTAACAAATAATACCTGTAAGATAAAGAAGTATCTTTCACATTTTGTTTTTTGTGATGAACCTCAGTAAAGAAAATAAAATGTATTACATCCTTATAGTTAGCTGAGATTATTTAAATAAAATAATTATTCTCTTGGTTGAGAGCTTTTCTAAAAGTCTAACTGGGTTTTACAAAAACAAACAAACAAAAAACAGAAAAAAGACTGGATTTTGTAAGAATGTTTTTTTAGCAGACATTTTGTCTCCTAGGCAAGAATACCTGGTGCTTGTTTTCCAGAAGAGCTGCTTCCCAAGTCCACGTGTCATACAGCACAGCAAATCTGTCCACACCTGCATGGGCCCATCCCCAGTCCTGGCCACTCTTTGGCTGGCTGCCCACTTTGTGACCTGGGAGAAAAGAGGGTGAGAATGTTTAGAGACAGGCCTTCCAAGGAACCTGTTCCAATTAGAAATGTGCCCCTTGGATTATCAGCTCCATCTCAGAAACAGAAATACTGAACCAGTCCCTGGGACGAAGCCTGACTTCATACTTGTTGACTTCTAAGTCAACAGGAGATTTTGTTTCTATTTTTAAAATTCAGTTTTAAAGACTAATCTTAGAAATAGAGTCAAAATTTGGTTAACAAGAAATCTATGCTAAAATGTCCTTAAACCCACAATTTAAAGGCAAAGTATACATTTCTCCTTCTCTAAAAACAAATCCCTGGGGGTTTAACAACAAACTCAGTTTGACTTGCTATTTCCATCATTGTGAACCAAGTCGAAAATTTTCAGAAATGTTTCCAAGATATTCCTTAATTATGTTAATTACTAACTTAAATCAATGAGGTAATTTTCATTATTCAGCTGATTTTTTTTAACTTTGTTAACGTTAGTTTTCACTACTGGTATTATTATTGCTTTAAATTTTTAACTATTGTATTTCAGAATTAAATATTCAAAGATAAGATACTTTCATGTGCTGAAATTTAAGTTCAATAATTATCACATATCTAATGGGTACTAAGCAAGAGAAAGATGATCAAGAACTTCCGTAGCAACAGTTGGGAAATCATTTCACAATAGATGACTATACATTTACCAGCTCAATTGAAAGATGCCCATGTGGTTAAACGACTACTGACTAAGTGTCTCAGTCCAATTAAATTCTTAGCAGCTAGAAATAGTTGCATGCTATTATAAATTAATATGGACCAAATGGTGCATTGGTATGTAGGATAACCAGTAAAGATAAAAGCTAAGGGCTGAAATTAAATACCCTGGAATGTTGGATGCCATCATTGCATCCTATGATTCAGATACCAATGGCAAAGACAGGACAAAGAGTTCAATCCTATATCAAATTAATTCTGTCTAGGATCTGAAAAGTTAGTTGTCAGACTTTCTTTGAGCAGCATTTTGTAGCAATATGAATGTGAATTATCTTTAATTACAGTCTACACATATTACAAAATAGCACAAACCCTGATTAAGTTTCCCTTTAGGTATTGCAATGTGTCTAGAAATTCTAAGCTCTTTGCAAGTGTAATTCCAATGCTGTCATAGTATCCCAAAAGAATATTCTTACCTCATCCATTTCTAAAATTGGATCAATTTGAGTGATGCCAAAAGGAAGAGAAAATACAGGTTATGGGTTACTTGATTACCCTGAGTAACGATTTCTTCCTCTGGGGCTTGTCTGGCATTTTCCTAGCCAGATGTTCTTGCATCCTGGTGGTTTCCTGTTAGGAACCCAGGGCTGTCTCTGCTGCTAAATGCAGTTTCCTCAAGGTCTACCACTTAGAAAAGTCATTTGTTTCACTTGCTTACTTTCCTTCCTTCAGGGTCCTGCACCACATCCCCTGCACCCAGTGGGTGACGCAGAAATGCCCCTGGGAGTAAAATCCCAATTCTTGGCTTAAGCCTGTTTTAGTCACCCAATTTAGCATGCAGGTCACCAGAGTGGGTAGAGTGTCAGAGGTCAGGCCTTCGGCCCTGAGAAGTGAAAATGCAGGGGCCGTGCTATCCCTTGTACCTCAGGAGAGCAAGGAAGAAACTGGGCCTTCCCTGGCAGGGCTTCCTGCTCCTGCTTCTGTCTCCACTAGGCTTTCCCAGAAGGCGGCACCCTGCTCCTCAATCGAAGCACCTGCCTCCCACCCCTCCGGCCCCCTCAAGCCCACGATCTGCCTCTGAGTGTTGCACTAGGATTTTTCTTGCTTAAAGTGTCTTAATTCTTTGTTCCCTGACACACAAGCCCTCTAGCTATTGAAGGGGAGATCACGAGAAACCTTCCAGGGAACCAGAGCACAGAATGACTGTTAGTTGTTTTTTTAAGTCTATATAAATATTTCAACAGATCATAAAGAAAACATTTATCTCTTCCGTCCTTGCAAGAGAAGTCAAAGGAACTTTTGTTTCTTATCAAGAGCCTGGACATCTCTGTCTGTCGTGACTTGGAAAAGAGCCTGTTGTACTGAAATCCTGTCATCATGGTGGATTTGATCTTCAGTGGCCAAACATGAAGAATTAAAAGCATAATTCTTGACTGAACTGGTGGGTGGGTTGGACTTTACGAGTACATGGGTGGTCATTCCTGGCGTGCATATCAGTGTGACATGAGCCCTGGAGCGTGTCGTCCCTCTCAGCCCTGCTCCTTTCTGCCTCCTGGGGCCCAGTGACTGAGGCCTTATGCTAGAACTGTGTATCATCAAACTTGCCATTATAAAGGAAACTTCCTGCTGCAACAACAACAAAAAAAAAAAAAAAAGAAAGAAAAGAAAAGAAATGCCCCTGGTCAACAAGCAGAGTCTGAACCACAGCAAGAATTACAACCCGGCCCTGAAAGAGTAGTCACCATCTCTATCAGAAGCGGGGCTTGAGCTGGAAACAGAACTGTTTCTCTCCTAAAGTGAATGCATTTTAGGGATGGGGCAAGTGTGTGCTTATTGAGTTTTCAGATACTATTGGATATGTGTTTATATTTTGGGGTGGAGAGTATTAAAAAGGAGTCCTTAGTGTTTTTTGTTTATTTGGGCAGTTGATTTTTTTTTTTTTTAATCTGACTTCTCACCCCTTTCTTTCTCAATGTAATGGCTAGCCACAAGCAGCAGCTCTGCCTCTAGTTCCTTGAGATCACTCAAGGCTTCCTCATACATGACATGCACCCCTTGCTGGTCCTGGGTGTGGATACAGCCAGCTTCTGTGCTGTAGTAGTCATCCTGATTCTCCACTTCCGAGAACTCCATGAATTGGACGCTGTGGACCTGGAGAAAGAAAGCCGAGCCCAGATGTTACTGGAAAAGGGAGAGCTATATTTTGCCATCCCACATGGACAAGCAGCAGGCTTCTGCTCCCACACAATGGACTGCCAGTATGAAGCTGTAAATATTCTGAATGTATAAAAAGCTGTATGCAGAAAACATATTAACAAAGAATGTTGGCAGGAAGAGGTAGTTCCTGAGGTGGATAACTAGCTGATTAGTTTGTTTTTCTGACAAATTCAGTAGCAACTGGAGAAAGGTAGGAAATAGAGCCTAGAATGGTCTCTGGAGTCAGAATGCCTGGGTTCAGGCTCTGGCTCTGCCAGGATCTCAACCTGGGCAGGTCATTCAGCTATTCCCAGCCTCCGTTTCCTCATTTGTAACATGGGGACTGTGGAGACACTATAGACTACGTTAGCTGCCAGAAGTATGTGACTCTATGAGCGTAAGGCACTTGGAATCCTTAAACATTAGGTTAAAAATATTTTTCTTGTAATTCTATAAGTACTTCTAAAATGTGTTAGCACAGTTTCATGGCTTAGTAATGTACTAAGTTGAATAGTGTCCCCCAAAATTCATGTCTACCTGGAACCTGTGAATGAGAACTTATTTGAAAATAGGGTCTTTGCAGATGTAATCAAGTTAAGATGAAGTCATACTGGATTAGGGTGGGCCCTAATTCAATGACTGTGATCCTTACAAAATTTGGAGACAGACACATAGGGGAGAAGGCCATGTGAAGACGGAGGTAGAGACTAGGGTGAGTCAAGGAATGCCAAGGATTGCCAAGGGTTGCCAGCAACTACCAGGAGCTGAAAGAGGCGAGGAAGTATCGCCTCTAGAACCTTCAGAGAAAGCCCGGTCCTGCTGACACCTGGATTTTGGATTTGTGGCTCCAGACCGTGAGAGAATAAATTTCTGTCATTGTGAGACACACAGTTTATGGTACTTTGTTTTGACAATCCTAGGAATCTAATACAAGTAAGAAGTATTTCAATCATAATGTTATTTTTCTTAGAAAACTGAGTATCTGCTGCTTCCTGAGAATCATTATTTTAATAATAATTTTCACAATTTCCAACCTCTCCACTCTCCTCAAGCCTCAGAACTCCCTCCCTCCAAGGCATAGTCTCCTCTTACGCCCAGCAGGAGCTCCTCTGTGCGCCACTCTCCGCCACCTCCCCAGGGCTCACATTTCTTCCCTCCTCCTTCCTCCGCACAGTGGAGGACAGTGTTGCCCCCCTTCTCTAGGGTCGCTGCCTGCCACCTCGGCAGCATCCCTGCTCCTTCGTGGATATCCCACTCCTCTCTGCTGGACTCTTGACACTGAAATGTGCGTATGTCCCTCTCATTGTGAAACTTCCTCACACTCTTCCCTAGGTTCCACTGTGTGGCTCTCCTCCCCCTCACTGTCCAATCTCCCAAGATGTTATCTACAATTTCCATTTCCATTTCTTCACCTCCCACTCTTCAACCCATTCCCATCTGGCCCTTGGCTCCACCAAGCCACCCAAACCACCCTCGCTAAGACCAACAATGACCACTGCTCTACGTACAACAAACTTTCTTTCATCATCTTATGTAATCTCTCGGGAGCATCTGATACAATTTAGTGCTTCCTGATTCTTGACTCACTCTCTTCTCTGGGCATCTGGGACTCCACGTTTTCCCTGATTTTGCCTAGTTTCCGGTCATTCTGTCTGACACTGCGAAGTATATTTATTTTTCTCTACCAAGTCATTAAATGATGGCCACTCTCAAGCTGCCTCCTAGGACCTCCTCTTTTCCTCCTCTGTTCCTTCCCTAGGAGGTGGCAGACATTTTCATAGCTGAGATTACCACCTTTAGACCATCTGGTCCCCAGTTTATGCCTCCAATCCAGACCCCCCCAGAGCTCTGGACCCACACATCCAATTACCTATTTGGCAACTGCTCCTGGGCATCTCAAAGCCCCCTCAATTTTAACAATGATCAAATCATTAAATATTCCCCCGCAAACCCAGGCTATCTCCAGCCGATTTTACTAAATAGCACCACCACCCATCCACTTCCTCTAGCATGAATCATTCATGCCATCTCTTTCTGCCTCACCCTACTTGTCCAATCTATCACCAAGTTCTGTTAGTTTTACTTCCTGTCTCTCAAATCCATCCACTTCTGATATAGGAGGTGGGGCAGGGAAGTGCTGAGTCTAGAGAAGGGTGAGGGCTCCACCCTTGGGCCTATGCCCTTAGACCTAAGTGAGAACAGGTACTCCTGCTTTTGTGCCCGAATGTTGCATTTTCCAAGACCACTCTGGCCCACCATCCTGTGCCCATATAAACCTGAGACCTTAGCAGGCACACATGCAAGAAGCTGAATGTTGAGAGGAGCAGAGGAACAGAGCAGCAGAGAGAGGCAGAGAGCAGTGGAGAGCAGCAGAGAGCAGCAGAGCAGCACGACAGAGGAGGGAAGAGGCCTCTGAACGTCCAGAGGAGTTCTGCCGAAAACAGCTGAACTCCCAGAGAAGATTATCTCCCCCACCCCTCCACCTTCTGGCTCCCCATCCATCTCACTGAGAGCCACCTCCACCACTCAATAAAACCTTGCATTCATCCTTCAAGCCCACATGTGATCCAATTCTTCTGGGACACTGGGCAATAGCTCGGGATACAGAAGGCTGTCACACTGGCCCTCTGCCCTTGTGATAAGGCAGAGGGTCCATTGAGCTGATTAGCACTCAAGCCATCTGCAGACAGCAAAGCTGAAAGGGCTTGGTAACACTGGGGTTGCAGGCACCCACCGCTAGACACTAAGTGGCGCTGAGAGCACAAAGCACTTGCCCTGGCCTCTGCACCTGCCCCTCTGCATGCTCCTCCTTGGGGTTTGAGCTGCAGGGCCATGGAACAGGTGAGCCACATCCTTGTTGCACATTCTACGAGGGGAAATCAGGGAACTCTCCCGTTTCACTTCTTCCCATCTCCACTACCCACTACCCTAGTCCAAGCTATTATATTTCATAAGGACTAGTCTAGGAGCTTCTAAACTGGCCTAGCCTCTTAAATGGTCTATCCATGACTCCTCTGGCCTGGGCTTTCCCTCCTCTCCATTTTACTCACTGCTGGCTGGGGAACTTTTACAAATGCAATTCTGATTGTGTCATTCCCCCTTCCCCCTTTTCTATCCCTAAGAGGCTTCCCATGGGCCACAGAATAAAGCAAAACTCCTTAACAGGGCCATACAATCTGGCCCATGCCTATCTCTCTAGTCCAGTGTTTTTCAGCTGAGAGTGATTTTGCCCCCCAGAGGACATTTGGCCATGTCTGGAGATACTTCTGGTTGTCATGACTTAGTGGGAGGTACTGCTGGCATCTGGGTAGAGGCCAGGGATGCTGCTAAATATCCTATAATGGACAGGAGAGCCTCTCACAACAAAGAATTAGCAGGCTCCAAAAATCAATAGTGCCAAGGCTGAGAAACTCAGAGCTAAGTTCCATTGTGCATCACCTTCCACCTCGTGTCTGTGCCCAAACCACTCCTGTCTTTTGGTTTCTTATGGGTGCCATGATCCCTCTGGCCACAGGTCTTTTGCACAGGCTGTCCCCACTCTGTGGAAAGGTCTCCCTCTCCTTTTTACCTAATTAAAGACTTTTCATTTTCCAATCTCAGCTCAATCATCACTTCCTTAGAAACCCTCCTGCCCCAGCCTCCCTATAGTACCAAGGAGCTCTCAGCCTCTCTTTTGAGGAATTTGATGTCCCTGCTTTACATTCATTTGTGTGATTTTTGACCAATATTTGTCTCACCCACTGGATTACAAAGTACTGTAAGGGTAAGGAACATATCTATTTTTGTTCATCATTTTATTCTCATTGCCTAGCACAGGGCCTAACACATAGTAGGTGCTTAGAAAATATCTGTTAAATAAAAGAATGTATGAATGATTTTTGTATTTGCACATATAGGTTTCTTTGAGTCTATGATTTGTAATCTCTACTTTTAACATATGCTTTTAACATATGCCTGTGCTTTTAACATATGCCCGTCAAAAATCCTGTGTTTTGCCTTTATAGATTCTGATCTCATGTCACCACAGCCTAATACATACATTCTCTATGGGGGGATAATGCTCAGGTGGAAAGTGGTTCTTGGAGGACAAAAAAAATCTTATTCTTTTTATATATAAAGCACAGATACACACATTGCACATAAGCAAATCTATGGCATATCTCTGGTGTTAACATTTCTTTGTAGGGGGAGAGTAAAAGGATATTTGTTGGGGAAGCCATAATGGAAAAGAGGTTAAAAAACACTGGCCTAGATATCTATCATCTCTCTCTCTCTCTCTCTCTCTATATATATAGATAGATAGATAGATAGATAGATAGAGAGATAGATCTATCCATCTATTCTTATTATTATAAAATACACATAACATAAAATTTACCATCTTATTTTTTCATGTACAAGTTAGTGACATTAAGTACATTCACATTGTTGTGCAACTATCACCACCCATCTCCAGAATTATTTTCATCTTGCAAAACTGAAAATCTGTACCCACGCAACAAGAATTCCCCATTTTCCCATCCTCTGAGACCCTGGCAACCACCGTTCTACTTTCTGTCTCTATGAATTTGACTGCTCTAGGTGTGTCATATAATGTCCTTTTGTGACCAGCCTATTTTACTTAGCATAATCCCATCGAGATTCATACATGTTATAGCATGTGTCAGAATCTCCTTCCGGTTTCAGGCTGAACTATATCCCATAATAACTATGGAACTATCACATTTTGTTTCATCTGTTGATAGACACTTGAGTTGCTTCCACCTTTTGGCTATTATGGATAATGCTGCTATAAACATAGGTGTACAAATATCTTTTTGAACCCCTGCTTTCAATTCTTTTGAGCATATACCCAGAAGTAAAATTTCTGGATAATATAGTAATTCTATTTTAAATGTTTGAGGAATCTGCATACTGTTTTTCATTAGTAGTTACACCATTTAACATTTCTACCAACAGTGCACAAGGGTTCCAGTTTTTCCACATCCTCACCAACATTTGTTATTTTCTGGGTTTTTTTTTTTTTTTTGAGATGGAGTCTCACTCGGTCACCAGGCTGGAGTGCAGTGGCGCGATCTTGGCTCACTGCAACCTCTAACTCCCTGGTTCAAGCGATTCTCCTGCCTCAGCCTCCAGAGTAGCTGGGACCACAGGCACACGCCACCATGCCCAGCTAATTTTTGTATTTTTTGTAGAGACAAGGTTTCACCATGTTGGCCAGGCTGGTCTCGAACTCCTGACCTCAGGCAATCTGCCCGCCTCGGCCTCCCAAAGTGCTGGGATTACAGGCATGAGCCACAGCGTCTGGCCTATTTTCTGTTTTTAAATATATATATAGTATATTTTTATATTTTAAGAAAAACAATCTGATTTTCTTAGTTGTTACTCATGAGTCATTTAAGCTATGGAACCACTGGCTCCCAATCTTTCATCTTACATCTATTAACTCTTATAAAAACTTTGCTAAGTAATCAGTTGTGTAGAATCCATTTATCTATAAATTTTAAGCAATCATATCCTGGCTCTCTGAAGACCTATCAATTGTTTTGTTTATGTGGCATTGCCTATAGTACTACAGGAACACTCCTGGAATCTTAACAAACAGGACAGATTATCATCTGCTTAGATGGTTAATTGCCAATATCAGAAAGGTGGATGGGGTCGCTCTTTGGGTCCCTTCACTTCTATGACTGTATAATTAGTTTTTATGGGCTGTTTCTTAACCATTCAAGCAGAAACATAGAAACCTTCTAATAAGTAAATGTGAGCATTTCTAAATAATAGTTATAGTTCATAATATTTCATCAAAAGGATACTTCATAGTTCATCATTCCTCTAGCAGCATTTTTCGTTTTGCTTTGCTTTTTGCTATGCTTTAAGCATACAACTTTTTTTTTTTTTTTTTGAGGCGGAGTCTCGCTCTGTCACCAGGCTGGAGTGCTGTGGCGCAATCTCGGCTCACCACAACCTCTGCCTCCCAGGTTCAAGCAATTCTCCTGCCTCAGCCTCCCAAGTAGCTGGTATTAGAGGCACGCACCACCACCATGCCCAGCTAATTTTTGTATTTTTAGTAGAGACAGGGTTTCACCATGTTGGCCAGGATGGTCTCGATCTCCTGACCTCATGATCCACCCGCCTCAGCCTCCCAAAGTGCCAGGATTACAGGCGTGAGCCACTGCACCTGGCACAACTTTTAATAATTAGTAGCTTCCTTTGACTAGAATTCCAAAAATGAAATTGTCTTTTTTTTTTTTTTTTTTTTAAATGGAGTCTCACCCTGTTACCCAGGCTGGAGTGCAGAGGTGCAACCTTGGCTCACTGCAACCTCCACCTCCTGGGTTCAAGCTATTCTGCCTCAGCCTTCTGAATAACTAGGATTACAGGCATGCACCACCACACCTGACTAATTTTTTGTAGTTTTGGTAGAGATGGGGTTTCACCATGTTGGTCAGGCTGGTCTTGAACTCCTGACCTCAAGTGATCCACCTGCCTCAGCCTCCCAAAGTGCTGGGATTACAGGCGTGAGCCACTGCGTCCAACCTGAAATTATGATTTCTTACAAAATGATTGGTACCAGTGGAAAATAGAAAAGATGCTGAGAAAATGACATGTTCCATAAAAAAATTAAACAACTAAGATATGTAAATTACCATGTTGGCTTCTATTAGCATTTAGCTCCTGTCTCTTGTTATGTAAAATGAGCTTGCCTTTGAGGAAAAAAGAAACAACTTAACGTGTTATGCTTTATTCACTTTATTGGAAAAGACCTTTCCCAAAGTTCTTGTACAGAAGAATTTTATAAGACTTTCAGGCAATGGCAATTGGATTAAGTTCTGAAGCTGATGAAAAGCAATAGTATTGTCAAGATGCCAACTCTAATGCCATCATCTATATTAGTGGTCGTTTATCCACTCTTCCCATCCACATCCCATTGTCCAAACCCTTTATATAGGCATACATATTCCTTCTCTTTCTGCCATAATTTGCTCTCTTTCTCCCTCAGTCCCATGTCTCTGAAATACATGCTTATGCCACAGGAGATACACTTTAAAGACCAGATGACCAAATTGCCTCATGCAGGGTTATGGCTCAGTTACTTTAATGTTTCTTTATTTCCTGTTTATTTTCATTTTTTCCACAGTCATGTGGAAGACCCTCCCTCTAATGGTTTTGTGGCCTTGAGAGTTGATCCTTCAATATTATGTTTGGAGGAGTGGCAGAAGGAAGAGGGCAATAATTATGTTTGGCTAAGAAATAATATGACCTTTGTAATGATTCATATGTTTTTAGTTTGAAAATTAACTGATGCCAAGATAACTATTTGCTGAATATAGTAACTATAGGAAAATTGGTGGCCCATCATTCATTCCTTTCACCCTAGTGGCTTCTGCCATCACTTGTTAATGTGAATTTTAGGCCTTTTGGCAATATAGACAATATTTCTCTGACTAGTTTACCTTTTTCTAAATCATCTTGCATTAATTTTGGATAATAATAGTTCTGCCTAAGAATCCCATCAAAATTTATTGGGTGAATGACTCAGTCTATTGGCTATAATCTTTTAAAAAGAAAATCAAATACATTTTCTACTCTACCTTTCTTTCTAGTCTGTAGAGTATATTATTATTATCACAGCTAATTGTTCTGCATTTGAACAACATGATAACTTTGCAAAGCACTTTCATGTACGTGGTCTTTTTGTAAGCATGCTACCATTCTGTTATAGGCAGAACTTTTCTTTTATCAAATAAACATTTGATACCTGCAATGTATCAATATATATCCAGCTCTCTACTACCTTTTGCCACCTGAACATCTTGTTAAGCATCTCAAACTTTCCATGTCCGGTACTGAGATCTGGATCTTCCCAACAAATCTGCTTCAACCAAATCTCAGTTGATGGCAACTCTAAACTTCCAAATGGTTAAGCCAAAGCTTTGGAATCAAACTTGACTTCTCTATCTGAAAATCATGCTGGCTGCACCTTTAAAATACATCCAGATTTGTTCTGGAAGTCTATGGAAGCTTTGGTGCCAAATCATTGAACGTTCTATATATGTTACTTATTTATTTAATGTGTGTATTTCTTCATGAAATAAGTCCCAAGATGGCAGAATTTGTGCCCATTTTGTTCACTGCTGAATCCCCAGTGCCTGGAACAGTGCCTAGTATATTTATTGGTCAGAATATTTGTGGAATGAGTGAAAGAATGGATGAGTGATAGGCTCACAGCCTGTGCGAACAAACATGCCAACAGTCAAGCACAGCAATGTGCTCAGTGCTATAATGGAAGTAGACAAAGTCATGGCAAGAAGCACTTAGCTCTGCATTGAGATGTCAAGGAAGGCCCAGAAAGGTGATATTTGAGCAGACTCTGGATAAGAGTACACATTTACCAAGGAAAGGGAAGGTGAGGGACAGAGGAGCCCAGAAGTATAGATAGCTCTGCCCATTCAGGGGAGGTCTAGGCCCAGCTCCCTAAGGATGGACATATAGGGACAGTGGAGATAAACGAGGTCTGAGAGGTTAGCAGCAGCCAGATTGTGCCCAACATTGTCAGCTTCACCAAGGAGCCTGGACTTTGTCTTGTTACAAACAGGAAACTCACGAAGGACTACAAGCAAGGGAATAAATGTGATTACATATGGGCAAAGATCCTCTGGAAATTTACAAGCCAATGAAAAGAGCCATTCTCCCATTTAAAAGAGTTCTCTGGGCTGGGTGCAGTGGCTCATGCCTGCAATCGCAGCACTTCGGGAGGCCGAGGTGGGTGGATCACTTGAGGTCAGGAATTCGAGACCAGCCTGGACAACATGGTAAAACTCCATCTCTACTAAAAGTACAAAAATTAGCTGGGCATGATGGTATAGTCTCAGCTACTTGGCAGATTCAGCATGAGAATCGCTTGAACACAGGAAGTGGAGGTTGCAGTGAGCTGAGATCATGCCACTGCACTCCAGCCTGGGTGACAGAGTGAGACTCCGTCTCAAGAAAAAAAAAAAAATTCTCTGTTCCCCCGCCAACCTTGGAATTAGTCCCCCACCCTAAGGAGAGCCTAACCCTTCATGATCGGGCCCACTTTTCTGCTGCCTCATCTCTTACCACTTCCTCACAACAGCCTCTGCTACCAGCACATCAAGTCCCGGCAGATCCTGAACATGCCACAGGGTATCAGGCCCCCATGCCTGAGAAGACACAATCAAGGTCAACAGCCAGGTAAAGGCTGCTGGCTCTCATTCTGGGGCTCTTTCTACTCTACTCTGCCACATGCCTTTAAGTAGGCTCATAGAGTGGCAAAGTATCCAAGACAGATGGTAGGTGCCTTTTTTTTCTGGCATTGTTGTTGAGTGAACATTCGTTAATACTAACCCAAGACTTTCAGCATGGGATCAAACTCACTGGGCCCAGGAAAAGGGGTCTCCATTTTAGGAGCCTTCCTGAGGTCTGGTAAGCCCAGTGGTTTGCGCCCAGCAGCCTCAGCCCTGGGCTTGGTGAGTTCAACCCAACAGATTAACATCTGTGCCTCCCATCCCCTCTGTGGGAAAGAATCACACCTTCCAGAGCTGGATATCCTGGTGTAAATACTGACAAGGCCACACCCATGGGGTGTAGCTAAACCAAGTAGTCCTATTAAAGATAGACAGAAGGCCACTTCTTTGAGTGTCTCATACTGAAGTAATAGCAGCTGGGAGCTATTAAGAACAAAAATAGGCACTGTTTTTCTTATCATTTATGAGAGCATAGGAAAGAAATATTGCATTAAGGCTGGGCACGTCAGCTCACACCTGTAATCCCAGCACTTTGGGAGGCCGAGGCGGGTGGATCACTTGAGGTCAGGAGTTTGAGACCAGCCTGGCCAACATGGTGAAACCCTGTTTCTACTAAAAATACAAAAATTAGCTGGGTGTGGGGGTGGGCACCAATAATCCCAGCTACTCGGGAGGCTGAGGCAGGAGAATCGCTCGAACACAGGAGACAGGTTGCAGTGAGCTGAGATTGCGCCACTGCACTCCAGCCTGGGCAACAAGAGCAAAACTCCATCTCAAAAAATATATATAAATAAAATGCATTACCCCGAGAAGTTCCTCCTACAACGAGTACGGCAGGACAGTATTTGCCTATCCTCTCCTCCTTTATTTCTATCTCCTACCCAAACCCAGAACAGAGAGACTGAGAGAGGGCTCTTTAGTAAGAACATTTTCAAAAATATCCATTAGCATAATAACATACCACAGCTGTGGTTGGATCATACTAGTAAGAGAAAGATGTGCTTGTTTTGTAGCATGTTTGTATTAAAAGTGTCTTAACCCACCTCTCTAGTTCCACTGAGGGCCAGACTAATTGGGCTTGATGAGCTAGAACCCAAGGAGGAGGCCAGAGGGGTAAAGGAAGATCTGAGAGGAAGTCTGTGTGTCACGAGGGAGTAGGAGTTGGTGGGTTGTTGTTAGGGTAGGAGACCCAAAAGAGAAGGGTGTCCTGAAGATTGAGTGAAGGTAGGACTCTAAGTGACTGGGTTGGGAAAATTAAAAAACAAAATCCCAATATCTGAAGCTGAACTGTTCAGTACATGTGGCCTCTAGCCACATGTGGCTGTTAAGCCCTTGAAATGTGGCTTGTCTGAGTTAAAATGTGCTATCTGTATATAAAATATACACCAGATTTCAAAGACTTAGTACAAAAAAATGTATAATCACTCAATGATTTATTAATATTGATTATATGTAGAAATGATAATATAGACATTGGGCTAAACAGATTATATTATTTAAAATTTCATGTTTCTTTGTACTTTTTAAAATGTAGCTACTAGAACATTTTAATAATGTATGTGGCTTGCATTATATTTCTGCTGACCAGTGCTGCTCTAGACTGTGTGCATATGAACAACAGTTAAGAGTAAGATTTTACACTTACAGACACAACAGGCATAAGTCAGAGATCACACTAGCTTAGAAAATGACTTGTTTTGTAGCTAAATAGATTTTATTTTTCACCTTTGTCAATCTAGCATTTTTAAGAAGATAAAATTCATATTAAACTCTATCTTCAGGAATAAACTCTCTAGAGATTGAGATTAAAATATTACAAGAGTGTCTACAATAGTCCAATAAAATGTAAGCATTCTCAACTTTATTCCCAAAAAAAGGAAATTAATATGAATTTTGTCTTATTGGCCTTTTGTTAGGCAGGATTGAAATTTTACACACTTTGTAGAAAAATATGTTCTAGAAACACCAAAAGCACTAAGGGGCAAGCAGATGTTTGTAGGGATAAAATATTTCTTTATTGTTCAGCTCTTTCCAATGTTTTTCTACCTCTGTTTTGAGTTTTTGTTTTTTTTTTCATTTGAAGCTTGGAAAACAGAAAAGAGGCAAAAAAGGTACATATAGCAATGTCAAGGAGAGTCTTCTAAGAGCTTCTCTGTAAGGATGTAAACTTCTCAGGCCAGGGTAACAGAAGGGCTTCTCATGCTCTATTTCTTCCTTCCCAGTGTGGCCTCCAGGGCTGCTTTAGGGCACTCTCTGCCTGTGACTTGCTCTTAAGCAGACCTTGTGTTTTATTATGACCTAAGAAACCCTCATCTGTTACTCCATCATGTTAACTGATTCCAGGTCTTATCTAGAGGGTGGCTTTGGGAGGCAGGATAATCAAGGAAGAAAAAACCTCAGCACAACACCTCACCTTGTGCTCAGCAGGCGTCTCATGGACATAGTGGTGAGTGCCCAGGCCCTGCAAGGTGCCCAGACCTCCTTTTGCCATATTTACCCAGGAACTATCTTCCATGGTGGGGAACAGTTTCCCTGAAACCAAGGTAAGGCCCGAAGTATTGATTGTCAGGGTTCGCTCAACAGATCTGAAATAATTCAGAATTCCTAAGCAGATGCACTGAAACAAAGAAAGAACAGAATCAGGTCCTTGCCCTTCACCTAGTCCACCCTATAGAATACAACTTGATGGCAGGTCAACCCTACTGTGGAGAAAGGAACACACCACCCTGGAAAGGGGTTGATTCCATGCTAAAAAAAAAAAAAAAATGGAACAAAGTGCAAAAGCATAAAATGGCATTTGCTATTGGAATAGCAGAAAAGCCTCTTTTCTAGACAACCAGACATTTCTGATGCCTGCCATCCACATACCTGCAGTTCTCTGATTCGAAGGTGGCGTAGATACAGAAAAGACAAGTAGGCCCCTCTCATCAGAACAGGATTCCTATCACTGGGCTCAGTGCCGTCATCCAAGCCCAGCAGTTGTAGGGTCATTGCATAGTTGTACCTTTAGCAGGCAGGAGAGATATCATAAATCAATTTCACCTCAAAGTGATTCCAAAATTTCACAGGCACAAAACCAAAGTCATTTTATTTAATTTAAAGGTGTTTCATGATAGCTTCCCTTTATAAATTTACTAAGGGGAAATAATTACTCTATATGTATACATGTAAAGACAAGTTTCTCTTAGCAATGACTCTCTTAGCAATTACTCTCATTACCCTACAGTCGTAGGGTGAAGCAATAGTTTAGTTGTCTGACCTGTTTTAAAAGTCTTGCTTTCTTTCTGACATCAAATATTTTTGAGTTAATATGTAAACTACATATTAATCAGTCACTCAGTTTTCCTCACAGTGTTTTAATCCACTTTTTTGAGTCACTAATAATATGATTTAATTTACCCCGTCTCTTGTATCTGCTTGAGAGGCCCATCAGCATGTTGGCTGAGACTTATTTGTGATAGATCATTTTCATTTTGTTTCATGGAGAGATCGTCATCCTTCATATTTTTATTCTATCAAAAAATTAGCATTAATCAAATTACATAAACATTTGCAATATTATTAACAAAATCACAATCAGGTCATTGCAAAAGTAAACCTCATAATCCAAAGCATATTTAGATAAGTAAGTAAAAGAGGGGTTTGATCTACTTCAAGCTGACATATTCAACCTGACATCTAAATTTCTACAATAAATTAGGGAGGTCATTGTTTTTACTAAACTAATTTTTGTTTCACGAAAGTAGTCACAGCTTTTAAATAATAGCCATCTACCTCCCCGTCTTTTATGTAATTCACTTTATAAAAAGTTGATACAAGAATGTATATGTTTGGGACCTTTGAACCTCTCTAATCTAGTCTTGTTCTGTACTGAGAGAGCTCAATGGATAAAGCTTCTTTCTACGTATTAGCTATATGGTTCAGTCATTTACAGTCATGAGCCTGTTTCCTTCCACATTTGTACAATGGCATGATAATGGAAAATGATAAGGTGTTGTGAGAGTTAAATGATAGAATGTATATAAAACCTCCAGCTTAGTGCCCGGCACCTAATTGGTGCTCAAGATGCCAGTTCTCTCCTGTTATGAACTTCAGTAGTCCTGTAGGATCTCTCACAGCATTCAAGCTTTACACTTATTTCCACAGTCATCTTCTCTGATGCTGAGAGGGATGTGGTCATGCACCCCAGCCCCAGATAACACTGTGAGGAAGGTAATGCGGGTCTGAGGTCCCGCCCCTCACCCTCTGGGCAGCCTCTTCTTAGCTGCCCTCTCTGCTTGTCTCTGGGCATACACCCCAATCTCATAAGGTGTGCACTTTCATAGTGGCACCAATCCCCACAAAAGTACTGAGTGGCAATGGCTGAGCTTGGAAACCCCCTCTCTGGGTTATATTCTAATAGTTGGTTCTTGGAATTCCAATGGACCCTTATCGCAGAAACTGATAGTTGTTCCCCAATTGCCGTTTTCCTCTTTTCCTACAGTTATTGAATATTTATCTTGCCACCTGACCACCCAGATAAAGACAACATTTCCAAGCCTCTCTTGCAGCTAGGTGTAGCTATGTGACAATGGACTGGGAGTAAAATGCCATGTTGCAGCTTCCAAGAATTTCTAGTAGAGGCAGCTTCTTCATCCCTTCTCCATCCTGCTACTTAGAGCATGAATGTGACAGCTGGAGCTCTGTCTCAAGCTGGGTGTTGATCTCGAATGTAGAGCCATATTTGTTAGAACTCCAAGATAGACAGGGCTGAGAGCCCTGAGGGCTCCATGGTGCAAATCTACCACACCAGCTCTGTACATCCTACCCTGAAACGTTCATATGAGGGACAGAGAGCACAGTTTCCACCTCCTTTAATCCTCTGTCATATCATTTTACCATCACCAACAGCCAAACCTAATTTTAACTAACACAGTCCCCAAGACTCTAAAGATAGACTAGCAGGCTTTTGACAGGAAGTGAGGAAGGAAAATGTTGACAGGAATATTAGGAAAAGTGGGTGAGAGAGAAAGTTGTCCAATTGAGTAGCGTTAAGTATTGCCCATTCTGCTTGTAGGTAGACTTGGCTTCCAGCTCAGTGTACACATCAGTGTATTTCTGTGTAAACATCCCACAACCCTAGGACTGGAAAAGACCCTGTGAGGTGACATGGTGC
The DNA here is from genome assembly GCF_028885625.2 of Pongo pygmaeus. Classification (NCBI taxonomy): domain Eukaryota; kingdom Metazoa; phylum Chordata; class Mammalia; order Primates; family Hominidae; genus Pongo; species Pongo pygmaeus. Next base: position 109,178,166 of record NC_072378.2, on the reverse strand, counting down.
ATTCTTGTTCATTAAAACAGAAAGATCGTCATTCCAAAGTAAAGAACATCTCTGTTATGTTTTTTAAAATCTACAGGAAAGCATATACTCTGAGAGTAGCTGAATTTTGACAATTCCTATGAATCTGGGGTAACAGGGGTTCAGTGGAGCCTTTTGCCTCCTGGCCTGTAGTGCTCTCGGGTTGCTGTTCAGCACTATTTGATGTGGTCCCAGAAGGAAGGCTCTGAGCCACATCCTTTCTCTGATGGGATTGTGACGCTTTCAGCTACTTCTAAAATTACCCAGAATTACATAGGACAGGACAGAAAGCGACATCAAGTTACAGTGGAAGACATTTGAAGGACTGACTGAACAAACCACAAAAGTACTGCTGGACCTGCAGGTGGCCTGGGAAAAAGGAAGGGAGCACAGATCAGCTGGAGCAGGAAAAGGAGAGCACCCAGCATCCTCCAGGAAAAAGGACCAACAACATCCCACAAAAGGAAACTGCTTAAGAAATACCAAGTCCAGAAGCGTAGACCCCTAAGCGTACTGGAGACGGTGCAGGTAAGCAGCAAGGCAACCCCATCTGTGTTCATTCTCCCGGCCTGGGTGTGGAAATCTGCTGACCTTTACTGCCTGTGGCTCTTTGTCAGCATGACCGAGTTCATGTGTTTTGACAGTTCTGAGATTTCTGCTGATTGCAAATCTCATTTTCTTCTGGGAAGTTGGCAGGGGAAATGGAGTGGGAGGTAGGTAGGAAAAGTAAGACTGTTATGTATTCCCCACACCCAGAACATCTCTGCTGCTTACATGGGTTTATCCACTGAAACAGAGGCTAGAAGGATTAATAACACTGTTGTTAATCTGGATGGTACAATAAGGGGTGATTTCAGTTTTCTTTCTTGCATTTTTCTATATTTCCCAAGTTTTCTGTGTTAAATACATGCCACTATTGTCATCAGAAAATTTTTTAAGTAAATGTTTTATTGAATTTGATGAGAAGAACCAGGAAAAGGGTGTTTTGTGTTTCGCTGAATATGTTGCACATCGGAGCTACTGTCTACACCACCATTTCTGTGCGAGCACACCTTCTTCTCACTACATCACATTACCTCTGGAAATGCAGGGGAGCACCTTCCCTCCTTGGTGTGGTCAGTGGGAAGAGGCAAAGGAAGGACTCTACCACTGCCCCCCAACACTGCAAACTGGATGTGGTATTTTCTGCTGCTTTACTACTCTATGAGGTTAAAAAAACAGTGACCAATTTAAACCTTATCTTTGAAAATACGATGGTCAATAGTAGTGTGTAATGTCTCTACATAGCCATTTTAATAAATGTGCTTTTTTTGTGAACATGAGTAACTTGATCTAACAATTACAGGTTCCAGAGGATCTACGCAGGCCTAGCTGGGGTGTAATCTGTAGTATACAATAAAATACAACTAGCCATTGAAAAGAACAGCAGATCTCCAAGACATATTGTTGGGTTGCAGAAAGATATCCATATAGTATGATATATCATTTATATAAAAACCTCAAATGCAAACTTATCCTATATATATTTTATGGGGATATACGTAGGCATGTAAATGCATTGAAAAGGCTCAAAGCAATAACAGTGTTTGCCTCTAAGGAGGTGGAATGGGGAGCAGGATGGGCAGCAGGGAGTAGTTAAAGGGGAATTTAACTTTTCAGTAATGTTTCAACTTTTTACAAGGAGAAGACATTTATTTATTACTTCTATGATTTAACTTAATTTTTAAAAACTCCTTAAAGAAAAAAATGGTAACTTCAGTGGAGAAACCTGGCAATCACTACTAGCTTAACCAAGTGAGCTAGATTAACATCAGCCATGATGTCATGTTGATATCATGCTCCCTGAATAGGATGTGGTGAAGACACTTAGCCTCTGTAATATTCTTCTCCCTCTAAACCCATAACCCCAGTGTAACCATGAGAAAATATCAGGCAAACTCAAATTAGGCAAAGGTCTATAGATTGCAGGGCTGGTACTCCTAAAGACTGTCAATGTCATGATAACCAAAGAAAGACTGAGGAACTGTCACAGAGCAGGGGAGGTGGGGGAGGTACGATGATTAAAGGTAACATGGTATCCTGGATAGGATCCTGGGGCAGAAAGAGAACATTAATGGAAAAACTGGTGAAATCCAGATGAAGCCTAGTTTAGTTAACAGTAATGTACCAATGTTGGTTCCTTGGGTATGACAAATGTATCACTACAAGGTAAGATGTCGATAATATAAGAAATTGAGTAGGGGTATATGGGAACTCTTTGTACTACCTTTGCAGCTTTTCTGTAAATCTCAAACTATTTCAAAATAAGTTGAAAAAAAAAAAAAACTCCCTAAAGGAAAGTGGGGCCGGGCACAGTGGCTCATGCCTGTAACCTCAGCACTTTGGGAGGCTGAGGCAGGTAGATTTCTTCGAGACCAGCCTGGGCAAATGGTGAAACCCTGTCTCTACAGAAAGAAAAAAAAATAGCTGGTAGTGATGGTGTGCGCCCACCCACCCATAGTCCCAGCTACTCTGGGGGTTGAGTCAGGAGGATCACTTGAACCCAGGAGGCAAAGGCTGCAATGAGCTGAAATCACACCACTGCACTTCAGCCTGGGCAACAGAGTAAGACCCTGACAAAAACAAACAAAACAAAACAAAACAAAACAAAAAAGGAAAGGTTACTGGTGAATGGCATTCAGTGAGAACTGATTAGAAACTGTTCTGAAGTTGTGCTACAATTAGTGATTATATTCATTCTCTCAGAGATGCCAAAATGGACAGACAGTCGTACTATGAAGTTTGTTTTTCTTTATGCAGAAGGCCCTTTAAGAAACTTATCTGTCATGAGGTATTGGTTGCCACTTGCCAAATTCAGAATCAAGATGCTGACCAGCATACAGATGCTAACAAGCATACAGATGCTAAAATCCACACTTGACTGCTACATGTTTGCAAAACAGTAACACAGCTTTAAGATTCATACTCACATTCCTGTAACTCCTCCTAGCTGCCACATTTTTACTTAATCCTAATCTGATTTGATTAGCATTTAACATCCAGAATGGCTATGTGCTACCAGTGGGGCACTGATACAGTATAAAGTGGCTCTTGAACAAAGCAGAAATACTCCAGGAGGTTACAAAGTGCCACCCATGGGAAAATGTGAAGAAAACTAGAAAATATTGGCTGTTGCCTTGGAATTTCTATTCCTAAACCCAGTATTATTTTCTGTTCTTTGCTTTGGAACAGAAAATAGCACTGGTTTTAAGAAAGGGAAAAAAGGAAAGGGAAGGGAGGGGAGGGGAAGGGAGGGAAAGGAAGGGGAGGGGAGGGGAGGGAGGGGAAGTGGAGGAGAGGGGAGGGGAGGAGAGGGGAGGGGAGGGGAGGAGAGGGGAGGGGAGGGGAGGGGAGGGGAGGGAAGGAAAGGGAAGGGAAGGGAAGGGAAGGGGAGGGGAGGGAAGGGAAGGGAAGGGAAGGGGAGGGGAGGGGAGGGGAGGGGAGGGAAGGGAAGGGAAGGAAAGGGAAGGGAAAGGAAGGGAATTCTTTTCTTCTCCAGGCTCTTTGCATGGCTGCCTCCTTCTCATTCATTAAATTCAACTCAATCCTCCCACCCCAAGATTTGGCTGACCTCTGTCAGAGGGTGCTCCCCTCCACTTATTGTTCTCTGCCCCCTGTTTTCTTCATGACACTCACAAGTTAAAGATGTAGGTTTACTTCTTTGTTCACTTGTTTATTGTATGTTGCTCTCAGGGCAGGGACTGGGTCTGTTTCGTCCCCTAACCCAAGTACAGTTCCTGACACAAAGGCAATATCCATGTAATAATCATGGAATGAATGAATGAATGAGAAAATGGAAAACTTCATGATCCTAATTTGTAGAGTGATTTGTGTGTGTGTTGTATGTCTCCCCTCATGCCCCATCTCTGGAATCTGAAGATCTACAGGTATTATTAGTCTCTCTATGGTCTATTTACCATAAGTCAACTTGAAAATGCAGTGCTGATATTTTTCTCCCTTTGGGGAATTCCAAGATTCCAAGAACAACATTTATATGTCAGTAAATAGCTAGAGGAAGTGGTTTTCTTTTCTTTTCTTTTTATTATTTGGGCAATTGCATTCAAAACAGACTTTGGTGAAAGCACAGACTGCATCCTATCAGTACCTGAATTTCCATCCCCTCTGCAAGTGGAAGAAAGCAGTGAGAGCAAAAAGTGTTCGTTGTCCCCTTCATTGCATGGTTGGGAGGAGAAGCAGGAGCTTTCCCTGCTTCCATTTCCACCAGTTTCTTACACTGTTGCCCTAGCTTGGTGTTTTCTACTACTCAACACTTACCTGAGCCACCATCTCCTACTGTCACTGTTTACCTTCTGCTTTTCACTGGCACAGTGGTCCTACAGAGGTAACCCCCTTTGTCCCCTAAGTGCCTGTGGGCAGTGCTACAACTCAGTTTCCCAGTGGTCAGGCCACATCCTAGACCTCACCATTTCTCCATAATTTCAAACACGAAGCTCTTTATCTCTGACTCCCTCCTCCTTTGATTCCGACGTCTCCTCACTCTTTTTTTTTTTTTTTAAGACAGAGTCTCACTCTGTCGCCTAGACTGGAGTGCAATGGCACGATCTCGGCTCACTGCAACGTCCGCCTCCCGGGTTCAAGCAATTCTCCTGCCTCAGCTTCCCGAGTAGCTGGGACTACAGGCGCGTGTCACCACGCCCGGCTAATTTTTTGTATTTTTAGTAGAGACAGGGTTTCACCATGTTAGCCAGGATGGTCTCGATCTCCTGACCTTGTGATCCACCCACTTCAGCCTCCCAAAGTGCTGGGATTACAGGCATGAGCCACTGCGCCTGGCCCTCTCCTCACTCTTATTCATCTCCTCTCACCCCTTTACGGACCTCCGGAATTTAATTCCCTTTATTCTCTCACTCAAGGAGGAAAACAGACTTGTGCTGATGGCCCTCAGATGTTATTACCGTAACTCCCCAGGTAAAGGATGATTATTACATCTGTATCAGGAGGTAAACTGTCCAAGGCTGGGCATGATGGCTCATGCCTGTAATCCCAGCACTTTGGGAGGCTGAGGTGGGTGGATCACTTGAGGTCAGGAGTTCAAGACCAGCCTGGCCAACATGGAGAAACCCCATCTCTACTGAAAATATGAAAATTAGCCAGAGGTGGCTGGGCGCGGTGGCTCACGCCTGTAATCCCAGCACTTTGGGAGGCAGAGGTGGGCGGATCACAAGGTCAGGAGATCAAGACCATCCTGGCTAACGCGGTGAAACCCCGTCTCTACTAAAAATACAAAAAATTAGCCAGGTGTGGTGGTGGGCACCTGTAGTCCCAGCTACTCAGGAGGCTGAGGCAGGAGAATGGCATGAACCTGGGAGGTGGAGCTTGCAGTGACCTGAGATCGTGCCACTGCACTCCAGTCTGGGCAACAGAGCGAGACTCTGTCTCAAAAAAAAAAAAGAAAATTAGCCAGAGGTAGTGGTGCACGCCTGTGGTCCCATTGAAGCTGGGAGGCAGAGGTTGCAGTGAGCCGAGATCGCACCACTGCACTCCAGTCTGGGTGACCCAGTGAGACTCTGTCTCAAAAATAAATAAATAAATAAATAAAAATAAAAATAAGTAAACTGTTCAGGATCTTAGAAGCAAAGACACGGTTCCGAGACACTGGGACAGACTCTGCCTTCTCACTCCTTTCTCCTCTACCCTATATCCTCTATGTTTGGTTCAGGAACAGGAGAGTCAATGTTTTTTTAATGTCTCCTTGTTCGTGTAAGATCTTCCTGAATGGTGATACAAACTTCAGATGTAAAATGGCAATGGGATAGGAAAAATGTGGCCATTTTTTCAACTCTGGCAGGATGCTAGCCAAGGAGTGTGTCACTGGTAGTTGCATACCCTGTCAGGAAATTCAGGGGCCTGGGAGATCCAGGCTATGATATGTTGCCTCTGCTCCTGATGTGCGTGGCCAACTCATTTCTCATTAGATCTCTAGATCCTTGCTCAAACAAATTGAACAGTTATAAAAGGGGTGTGCATGCATGCGTGTGTGTGTGTGTGTGTGTGTGTGTGTGGTGTGTGCTCCCAACTAATCCATAACTCACTGGATACCCTGAGGTCTCACTTTCCCCCATATCCAGCCGGGGATAATGGACCGTGACAGTACTTCTTTCTCTAGCATTTACTCAACTTCCTCTCAACTTTGATTTTATACAATTTTCAGGCACTCTACAATCATGTTTAGGGGTGAAAGGAATAGAATTTATACAAAAGGGGCTCACTACAAATTCATAGCATTGGGTTTTACCAGGGGCCTCTTGACTATGCAGTCATTCGTGTATTTTCCTCTTACTGATGGTCCTGTGGCCTTTCTCATGGCCATGCACCTCCTCACATGTAGCTCTTGCCGTCCACTTCACTAATGCAGATGACCTCTGCCTCCTCCCTCTCTCTGAGACAGCCAGGGCCAGTCAGGAGCACCCACATCTTACCTTTTTGCACCTGAAAATTCTATGTATCCCATTCACCTCAAGGGAAGTGATGTCATTCTTGATTTCTCAAAATTACTCCTCCATCTGATTTCTTCATCCCATCCCCTCCTCTTCCCCAGGGTCATCTGTTTCTCACATTTCCCTTTTCATGTCTGCTGTCTCCTCTTCTCTACTGCTTCCTCCCCTTAGACTATAAACATATTTACGTCTTCCCAACTTAAATAGACAAATGAAACAAAACTCTTCTTTTAGAGTGACAAATAATAGCAGATGAAAGCTTCAAAAATGTTATGGTATCATTGTAAAGACAAGTATACACTAGCTTTGTGAATAAACTTCTTTTCACTTCCAAACCTCATGCCTATCCTGTGCAGCAGCTACCTAACTGGCTTCCTTGTCTCCAAACTCTCCCTCTTTCAGTCCAACTAACATTTTGCTGTCACATTATTTTTCTTTAAACATATGCCTTTGTATGAAATATTTTCCTTATAGGAAAAAGCACAGATTCTTTTGTCTAGAATTCATGAGCATTCACAACCAGCACATCCCCTGACAAACAAACAAACAAACATCCTTTCTTTTCACTATATTTCCACATGAATCTTCCACTCAACTAAGCTGGCTCTGACTATGTCCCATCCAGTATCTCCTCAGCATGCTCTTCATGCTGTACCTCCTAGAATGCACTCCCTACTTTCCTCCCCACCACTTCCCTAAGTCCTATGCTTCCTTCAAACCCAGCTCAATTTCCTCTCCTTCAAGAGGCTTTCCCCAATAGAATCTACCCTTTGGGGACCACTTTCTAAATACGATATTTAATAACTGTCCAACTCATTGTTTGCTTAGCCCTTGGATGTACAGCCTTGCACTGGCATTTACTGGTTTAAGTATCTGTCCTTGTAGGAACAACGTCTTATGTTATACTTCTTTATATATTTCTTTTTAATGAGCACTTAATCTTTCTTATAATGAAAATAAACCTGGCTAGATGAAAAGAGATTTTGGTGGGGAGGGTGTCAGAAAAACTACCAAAGTAAATGTCTAAGGGTTACACACAGGTAGCAAGTTGCATAAAAGGGCATATTGGTTATTTCTTCCTGTAGTACCTGACAGAGGTTGATGTTGCTGTAAATATTCTCCCAGACTTGGTCATAGTTGCACTGATGCAAACCTTGGGAAGCCACAAAAGATGGATGATGTGGAGCCAGCATGACTGTCTTTGCAGCGTGATCTTGGAGCACTTGCATTATTCGCTCAGGGTTGGAAGTCTCAGGGAGAATAGAGAAGAGAAGGAATGGTTATGAGAAGCATACTCCCTTTTTCTCAGCAAGATTTTGGTCACATACACGTGAACAAGGAAGAAAGTTTAGGTAGGACTTTATTCAATTAAAAAATAAAATTAAAGTCCAGCATCATGATTCCCCAAATATGTTTGTCCATTCAGCACTGTAAGTATTCAAATATACTTAGTAGCTCATTTAAAAATTCTGTGACAATCCCCTAAAGACAATAGCAGGTGGTACTCCCACAACTGTTGTGGCATCAGTGAAAAGATAAACACCCATCAGCGTTGGGTGCAAACTCTGTCAACTGTTAGGAAGCTTCTGGGCAATGGAGGAGGGCGCAGAAGTGTAGCACAAGAAGAGCACAAGCTTTATAAGGACACAGACCTGGGCTTGTATCTCTGCAGGAATCCTGGCTTTTCCATGCAGAGCAGGGCAAGTCCACCTAACAAAAATACTAATGATGTCTCTACCCAGAGTGCTGCAATAATGCCTACCATGTAGAAGGAGCTGAATAAATGTCCCTTCTTCTCATCTGGAGGTAAAGAATTTAATAATAATCCCAGAACTGAATTGCTACTTAAGTGATACATATATACTATATCACTTTAATATCACAAAGAACCTCAAAGATCATTTATTTCAATCTCTATCAAAATTCCAAAGACATTTCTTGCAGATATAGAAAAATTCATCCTACAATTTATATGAAATCTCAAGGGACCCCAAGTAGCTAAACAATTTTCCAAAAGAACAAAGTTGAAGAACTTACACTCCCTGAATTCAAAAAATATTACAAAGATATAGTAATCAAAACAGTATGGTACTGGCATAAAGAGAGAGAGGTAGACCAATGGAATGAGTAGAAAGCCTAGAAATAAACTCTCACATATATGGTTAAGGGTGCCAAGACCACTCAATGGGGAAAGGACAATGTCTTCAATATATGTTGTTGGGAAAACTGAATATCCACATGCAAAATAATAAAGTTTTATCCTTATACCACATACAAAAATTACTCAAAATGAATTAAAGATCTAAATGTAAGACCTACAATTATGAAACCCTTAGAAGGAAACATAGGGGAAATGCTTCATGATATTAAGTTTGGCAACAATTTCTTGAATATAACACCAAAAGTCCAAGCAACAAAAGCAAAAATAGACAAATAGGATGACACCAAACTTAACATCTTTTGTGCAGCAAAGGATGCAAATCAATTGAAATGAAGAGTCAACCTATATAACGGGAGAAAAGATTTGCAAATTATATATCCAATAAGTGGCTAATAGCCAGAATACATAAAGAACTCCAGGCTGGGTGCAGTGGTTCACACCTGTAATCCCAGCACTTTGGGAGGCCAAGGCAGGTGGATTGCTTGAGCCCAGGAGTTCAAGACCAGCCTGGGAAACATGCTAAAACCCCAACTCTACAAAAAAATACCAAAAAATTAGCCTGGTGTAGTGGTGTGCACCTGTAATCCCAGCTACTTGAGAGGCTAACGTGGGAGGATCACTTGAGCCCAGGAGGAGGAGGTTGCAGTGAGCCAAGGTCACACCACTGCACTTCAGCCTGGGTGACAGAGTGAGACCCTGTCTCAAAAATAACTGCAACTCAACAAGAAAAAATCAAATAAACTGATTTAAAAATAGGCAGTCAATTACAAAAAAAAAAAAAAAAGAAAGATGAAAGAAAAAATAAGCAAAGGATTTGAATAGATATTATCTAAAGATGATATACAAATGGCTAAGAAGCATATAAAAGATGCTCAACATCACTAATCATCAGAGAAACTCAAATCAAAACCACAGTAAGATTTCACCTCACACCCATTAGAATGGCTGCTATTAAAAATCATAAAATAACCAGTGTTGGTGAAGATGTGGCAAAATTGGAACCTTTGTGCACTGTTGGTGGGATTATAAAATGGTGCAAATGCTATGGAAAACAGTATGGTGGTTCCTTAAAAATAAAATAAAATAAAATTACCATGTGATCTAGCAATTGTACTTCTGGATATATATCCAAAAGAATTGAAAGCAAGATCTTGATGAGGTATTTGCAAATCCATATTTATAGCAACATTATTGACAATATCCAAAAGGTGGAAGCAACCCAAATCCTCATATCAGATGAACAGATTTTTTTTAATGTGGTATATACTTATAAGGGAATGTTATTCAGCCTTGAAAAAAGGAAGGAAATTCTGACACACACTGCAACATGGATGAACCTTGAGGACACTATACTAAGTAAAATAAACCACAAAGACAAATATTGCATGATTCCACTTATATGAGGTATCTAAAGTAGCCAAACATATAGAAAAAGAAAGTAGAATGCTGGTTGCCAGGAGCTGGGAGGAAGGGAAAATGAGAGTTGTTGTTTGATGGGTATAGAGTTTAAGTTTGCAAGATAAAAACATCCTGGAGATATACTGTGAAACATTATGAATGTATTCAATGCCACAATTATCATGTTCTTTTGGAGGTGTCAAGTTTCCTTGTTTTTTTGCTTCTTGTAATCTTTTTTTTTTTTTTTTTGAGATGGAGTTTTGGTCTTGTTGCCCAGGCTGGAGGGCAATGGTGCTATCTCAGCTCACCACAACCTCTGCTTCCCAGGTTCAAGCGATTCTCCTGCCTTAGTCTCCCGAGTAGCTGGGATTACAGTCACGCACCACCATGCCCAGCTAATTTTGTATTTTTAGTAGAGATGGGGTTTCTCCATGTTGGTCAGGCTCGCCTCGAACTCCCAACCTCAAGTCATCCACCTATCTCGGCCTCCCAAAGTGTTGGGATTACAGGCGTGAGCCACCGTGCCTGGACGCTTCTTGTATTCTTACATTGATATGTGTGTATCTGGTGGAATGGGTGCCTCTTCCAATTTTATGGGGTAGCTTTTATAGGGATACATTTTCTGTATCCCTGAATGGTATACAGTAAATATTCATTTAATGTCATCAATAGGTCTTGGAAACCACAACTTTAAGCAAAACAATGTAGAGCAGGTCCTCAAATAACATTTTATTCAATATCATTGTATTGTAATGTTGATGAGAAAAAATGCTGATTTTTCTTATACATTGTTTTGTTTAAAGTTGCAGTTTCCAAGAATCTATCAATGGTGTTCAGTGAGGACGTACTGTACTTAAAGACGGTTAAGATGGTAAATTTTATGTTACTTTTTTTTTTTTTTAACCAAAATAAAAGTATCATTTAGGCGCAGGCTCCCCAGAGACCAATGACTGGCCCACCTGGTGCCTACAGCTGCCAGCAAACCCATCTCTTCCAGTGGCAGAGCCACCATGTACTACACCAGTATCCCAGGAACCAACATCCAGCCTGACTGGTGCCTGCGACACCAACCCTGCAATCAGCAGAGATGCCATGCCCACTGTGTGCCTTCCAGAACCTAAGAATTGGCCCACTTGGTGGCCCTTACCCCAAGCAAAGCCACACCACTGCCTTCGCAAATACCCAGAGCCTAGGCCAGTAAGGTACTTGCAGACACTGAATACAGCCAAAGAAATCACACAGAGACTACACTACTGTACCCATCCAGAACCAAAGCTAAAGCATCCTTACCTAACCAACACTATAGGACACATCTATGGGGAAAATGTATCCCTATAAAAGCTACCCCATAAAATTGGAAGAGGCACCCATTCCACCAGATATGCAGATATCAATGTAATAATACAAGAAGCAAAAAAGCAAGGAAACATGACCCCTCCAAAGGAACATGGTATCTAGACCCCAAAGAAAAGGCAATCTATAAAATGCCTGGATAGGAATTCAAAATAATTATTTTAAGAAAACTCAGTGAGATACAAGAGAAAACAGATAGACAACTCAATGAAATCAGAAAAATAATTCATGATCTAAATCAAAAATCTGGCCAGGCATGGTGGCTTATACCTGTAACCCCAGCACTTTGGGAGGCCGAGGTGGGAGGATTGCTTGAGTCCAGGTGTTCAAGACCAGCCTGGGCAACACAGCGAGATCTTGTCTCTACTAAACATTTTTAAAATTAGCTAGGTGTGGTAGTACATGCCTGTAGTCCCAGCTACTTAGGAGGCTGAGGTGGGAGGATCATTTGAGCCCAGAAGTTCAAGGCCATAGTGAGAGTTCTAATTGTGCCACTGCACTCCAGCCTAAGTGACAAAGCAAGACTCTGTCTCAAAAACAAACAAATAAAAAATAAATAAATAAGATACTCAATAGAGATTGATATAAAAAAGACCCAAACAGAGATCTTAGAGTTCAAGAATTCAGTGAAGAACATAAGAAATACAATTGAGAAATTCAACAATAGATTAGATCAAGCAGAAGAAAAATTTTCTGAACTTGAAGATCTTTTGAAATAATCCAGCCAGACAAAAAAGAAAAAAGTGAAGAAAGCTTAAACGATTTATATAATACCATTAAGTAAACAAATATTCATTTTATGGGAATTCCAGAAGGAGAAGAGCTGGAACAAGACATAGAAAACCTACATAATAAAATAACCACTGAAATCTTCCCAAGTCTTAGGAGAGATATGGATATCCATATCTAGTAAGCTCAAAAGTTCCCAAATTCAACCCAGAAAGCCCTCTCTGAGGCACATGATAGTTAAACTGTCAAAAGTCAAAGACAAAGGAGAAAATTCTAAAAACAGCAAGAGAAAAGTGTCAAGTTACATATCATGGAATCTCTATCAGACTAACAGAGGTTTCTCAGCAAAACCTTATGGACCAGAAGAGAATAGGATGATATATTTAAAGTGCTGAAAGAAAAGAAAAACTGCCAGTCAAGAGTACTATTCCTAGCAAAGTTAACCTTCAGAAATGAAGGCAAAATAAAGTTTTTCCCAGACAAGGAGAAAATGGGGAATTTATCATCACTAGACTGGCTTTGCAAGAAATATACAAGTCCTGCATCTGGAAGTGAAAGGACAATAACTACCCTCATGAAAACAGACAAAAGTATAAAAGTTACTGATAGAGCAGATACACATAAGAAAGAGAAAGTAATCAAATCTTTTTGCTACAGAAAACCACCAAACTGAAAATATAAACAATAAGAAAGGAGAAAGGAACAAAGACTATATGAAACAACCAGAAAACAACTAATAGAATGACAGGAGTAAGGCTTCACCTATCAACGATAACCTTGAATGTAAATAGTTTAAATTCCCCAATTAAAAGACATAGACTGTCCGAATTGATTTTTTTAAATGATCCAACTATATGCTGCCTAGAAGAAACTCACTTCATCTGTAAAGACACATAAACTAAAAAAAACAAAAAAAAAGGGATAGAAAAAAATATTCCATGCAAATGGAAGCCAAATGTGAGCAGGTGTAGCTACACTTATATCAGATAAAATAGATTTTAAGTCAAAAAAGGTAAAAAGAGATAAAGTTCATTATATAACGACAAAGGGATCGATTCAGCAAGAGTATATAGTAATTATAAATATATATACACCTAACACCAGAGGACCCAGATATTTAACCAAATATTATTAGATCTAAAGGGAGAGATAGACTCCAATACTATAATAGTTGATGCCTTCAATACCCCACACTCAGCACTGGAGAGATCATCTAGATGGAAATTCAACAAAGAAATATCAATCTTAAATTGCACTATAAACAAATGGACCTAATAGACACTTACAGAACATTTTAACCAACAGTTACAGAATACACATTCTTCTCACCTGCACCTGGAACGTCCTCTGGGATAGACAATATGTTAGGCCACAAAAAAAGACTCAAAAAATTTTAAAAAATCAAAATTATATTAAGTATCTTTTCAGACCTCAGTGGAATAAAACTAGAAATCAATAACAAGGGAAAGTTTGGGAACGGCACAAACTCATGGAAATTAAACAACATGCTCCTGAATGACCAACGGATCAATAAAGAAATTAAAAAGCAAATTTTAAAAATTTATTGAAACTAATGAAAATAGAAACACAACATGCTGGCCAGGCATGGTGGCTCACACCTGTAATCTCAACATTTTGGGAGGCCAAGGCGGGCAGATCACCTGAGGTCGGGAGTTCAAGATGAGCCTGGCCAAAATGCTGAAACCTCATCTCTACTAAAAATACAAATTTAGCCAGGCTTGGGGGCAGGAACCTGTAACCCCAGCTACTCAGGAGGCTGAGGCAGGAGAATTGCTTGAACCCGGGAGGTGGAGGTTGCAATGAGCCAGGATCACACCACTGTACTCCAGTCTGGGTGACAGAGTGAGACTCCATCCCAAAATAAAAATAAAAATAAAAATAAAAATAAAGAAAAGAAACGTAACAAACCAAAACCTATCGGATACAGCAAAAGCAGTATAAGAAGAAAGTTTATAGCAACAAACACCTACACCAAAAAGTAGTAAATTTTGAAAATAACAACCTACTGATGCACCTCAAGGAACTAAAGAAGCAAGAACAAACCAAATCCAATATAAGTAGAAGGGAATACATAATAAAAATTAGGGAAGAAATAAATTAATTAAAAACTAAAAACAATACAAAAGATCAATGAAACAAAAAGCTGACTTTTTAAAAAGATAAACAAAATTGAAAAACCATTAGCTAGACTACCTAACAAAAAAAAGATCTGAATAAATCAAATTAAAAATGAAAGAGGAGACATTAAAACTGATACCACAGAAATACAAGGATTAGGCCAGGTACAGTGGCTCACACCTGTAATCCCAGCACTTTGGAAGGCTGAGACGGGTGGATCACCTGAGGTCAGGAATTCGAGGCCAGCCTGACCAAAATGGAGAAACTCCGTCTCTACTAAAAATTCAAAATTAGTCGGGCATGGTGGCGGGTGCCTATAATCCCAGCTACTCGGGAGGCTGAGGCAGGAGAATTGCTTGAACCCAGGAGGCAGAGGTTGTGGAGAACCAAGATTGTGCCATTGCACTCCAACCTGGGCAACGAGAGCGAAACTCTGTCTCAAAAAAAAAAAAAAAAAAAATACAAGGACCATTAAAGACTATTATAAACAACTATAGGCCAACAAATTGGAAAACCTAGAGGAAATCGGTAAACTTCTGGACACATGCAACCTATCAAGATTGAACCAGGAAGAAGTAGAAAACCTGAACAGACAAATAACAAGGAACACAACTGCATCAATAATAGAAAGTCTCTCAACAAAGAAAAGCCAAGAACTGGATGACTTCACTGCTGAATTCTACCAAACTTTTAAAGAATTAACATGGATTCTTCTTATACTATTCCAAAAACATGAAAAGGAGGGAATTCTTCCAAATTCATTCTACAAGGCCAATATTACCCTAATACAAAACCCAGACAAGCACAGAACAACAAAAAAAGAAAACTACAGGCTGATATTCCTGATGAACATAGATGCAAAAATCTTCAACAAAACAGTAGTAAACCAAATCCAACAGCGCACCAAAAGATTAATACACCATGATCAAGTGAGATTTATCCCAGGGATCCAAGGATGATTCAATATACACAACTCAATAAACTTGATACATCACATAAAGAGAATGAGGAACAAAAATGCATGATCATTTCAATAGGCACAGAAAAAGCATTTGATAAAATTCAACATCCCTTCATGATAAAAACTCTCAACAAATTAGGCATAGAAGAAATTTACCTAAGCACTATAAAGTCTACATATGACAAATCTACAACTAACATTATGAGGAAAAGTTGAAAGCTTTTCCTCTAATCGTTGGAACAATATAAAGGTGCCTACTTTCCCCACTACAATTTGACACTGTACTAGAAGGCCTAGCCAGAGCAACTAGGCAAAATGAAAAACAAAGGGCATTCAAATTGGAAAAAAGGAAGTCAAATTGTCTTTTTGAAGACAATGTGATCTCATATGTGGAAAAACCTAAAGACTTTGCCAAAAACTCTTAGAACTGACAGACAAATTCAGTAAAATTTCAGGATACAAAATCAACATACAAAAATTATTGACATTTCTATACACCAATAACAAACTAGCTGAAAAAGGAACCAAGAAAGCAATTACATTTTCAATAGCTATAAAAAATATTATGTAGGAATAAAATTAACCCCCAGGTGAAAGATCTCAACAATAAAAACTACGAAGTACCAATGGAAGAAATGGAAGAAAACACAAAAAATGGAAAGAAATGTCATGTTCATAGATTGAAAAGATTAATATGTTGAAAATGACCATACCCAAATTGATCCACAGATTCAAAGCAATACCTATCAAAACACCACTGACATTCTTCACAGAAATAGAAAAAATAATCCTAAAATGTGTACGGAACCACAAAAGACCCAAACAACCAAAGTAATCCTGGTCAAAAAGGACAAAGCTGGTGGCATCACATTATCTGACTTCAAAATATACTACAAATACACTGTAACTAAAGCAGCATGGTACTGGCATAAAAACAGGTACATGGATCAATGAAACAGAATAGAGAACCCAGAAATAAATCCTCATATTTATAGTCAAGTGATTTTTAACAAAGGCACCAAAAACATACATTGGGGAAAGAACAGTCTGTTCAATAAATGATACTGGATAAACTGGATATCTGGATATGCAGAAAAATGAAACAAGACCCTTCTCTCTCCATATACAAAAATCAACTCAAAATGGATTAAAGATTTAAATATAAGACTCTGAACTATAAAACTATTAGAAGAAACTATAAGGAGAAACACTTCAGGACATTGGTCTGGGAAAATATTTTATGGATATAATCTCCAAAGCATAGACAACAAAAGCAAAAATAGACAAGTGGGATTATATCAAACTAAACACACACACACACACACACACACATACACACACAAATAATCTGATTTAGAAATGGGAAAATGATCCTGAATGGATATTTCCCAAAAGAAAGTATTCAAATGACCAACAAGTATATGAAAAAATGCTCAACATCACTAATCATCAAATGCAAATCAAAAACCACAATGTGATATAATCTGATTCCAGTTAGAATGGCTATTAACAAAAAGACAAAAAAAATCAAATTCTGGCAAAGATGCAGAGAAAAGACAACTCTTATACACTGTTGGACTTATAAATTACCATAGCTATTATTGAAAAAAGTACAGAGGTCCCTCTAAAACCTATAACTAGAACTACCACATGATCCAGCAATCTCACTATGGTGTATAAATTTTTTAAAAAGGAAATCAGTATATTGAACAGATATCTGTACTCCCACGTTTATTGCAGCCCTATTCACAATAACCAAGATAAAAGTATCTGTTAACAGATGAATGGATAAAGAAAATGTGTTATATATACCCAATGGAATACTATTTGGCCATAAAAAGAATGAGATCCTGTCATTTGCAACAACACTGATGAGCTTGGAGGACTTTATGTTAAGTGAAATAAGCCAGGCACTGAAAGGAAAATACATGTTCTTACTCATGTTCTCCACATGTTCTTACTCATTTTCACAAGCTAAAAAAGTTGTTCTCATAGAAGTAGAAAGTAGAATAGCGATTATTAAGGCTGAGAGGGTGAGGGTGGGATAGGGAGAGATTGTTTAAAGGATACAAAATTATCAGTAGATAGGGAAAATAAGTTCTTGCATTCCATAGCACTGTAAGGTGACTGTGGTTAACAATAATTTATTGTATATTTTCAAATAATTAGAAAAGGGGATTTTGAATATTCCCAAGGCAAATAAATAATAGATGTTTGAGAAGATGGATATGCTTGTTACCTTGATTTGATAATTATACATTGTATGTATCAAAATATCACTCTGTACCCTATAATTATGTACAATTTTTGTCAATTAAAATATTTTAAAAAATAATTTAGTTGAGTATTTTGTTTCACAGATAAAGAAGCTAAGGCTCAAGGAGGTTACATGACTAGACAAATATCACAGAGAGTTGGTGTTAAAGCTGGACTAAAATCCAGTTTTTTGGGTTTTGTTTTTGGTTTTTGTTGTTGTTGTTGTTTTGTTGTTGTTGTTGCTGTTTGAGACAGAGTCTCACGCTCTCACCCAGGCTGGAGTGCAGTGACGCAATCATGGCTCACTGCAACCTTGACCTCCTGGGCTCAAGCAATCCTCCCACCTCAGCCTCCCGAGTAGCTGGGACTACAGGTGTGTTTCACCACACCTGGCTAATTTTTAAAGAAAAGAATTTGTAGAGGCAGGGTCTCTTTTTGTTGCCTACACTGGTCTTGAACTCCTGGGCTCAAACAATCCTCCTGCCTTGGCCTCCCAAAGTGCTGGGATTACAGACATGAGTCACTGTGCCTGGACCTAAAGTCCAGCTTTTTGACAATTTTTTATTCTCTACTGAAAGCTAACAGGATTTTTAAAATGTGGCAATTAGATTAGAAAGTTTAAAATAAGGCTGGGCGTGGTGGCTCATGCCTGTAATCCTACCATTTTGGGAGGCCGAGGTGGGCAAATCACTTGAGGTCGAGAGTTCGAGACCAGCCTGGCCAACATGGTGAAACCGCGACTCTACTAAAAATGCAAAAATTAGCTGGGCATGGTAGCGCACGCCTGTAATCCCAGCTGCTAGGGAGGCTGAGGCAGGAGAATCGCTTGAGCCCAGGAGGCAGAGGTTGCAGTGAGCCGAGATCACGCCACTGTACTCCAGTCTGGTGAAAGAGCAAGACTCTTGTCTCAAAAAAAAAAAAAAGTTTCAAATAAAGCCGTCATAGTGAATCCATGCCAACATTTTTAAAAAGGGAAAGAAAATTGCATATTTTGAGAATGATTTTAGCAAACATCTACATGGAAACATGGTTATTTTCTCACCTTCAAAAACTTTGCTTGGAGTTGCAATAATGCATCTGTTCTTCTCCATTCTTTTAATTTAGTCAAAAGCTTCTTTTGCCACAGATCACATTTTGGCTTGATCTAGTGGATAAACATGTTCACATAAAGTTACAACATAACAATGATTCTCAATAAAAGTTGCAAGCAAAGAGATTCAAGGACCTTCTGAAATGGTATCTGGCTTTGGTGCTAGGTTGGCTAGGACAAGTGAGCTTTTGGAAAGGGTCTTCATGGGTTCACAGATCCACTGAAGGAGACAGCAGCATCAGTTCCTGTTGGTGCCTGGCCTATAAGATGCAGTAGATCTATCTGGGATGACACCATACCATCCACAAGCAGCAGGGACCCTAAATCCATCAGAGTTGGTCATTGCACTTTATTTACAGGGCAAAAGAAAGTTCACCCACAGACTCCTTGTGACTCCACATTTAAAACATCTTTCATATTAATAAACTGTATTTCAAAAATAAGTTCTGTTGCTGTAAATACCATTAACACTCAAATTTATATCTCAGCCCTAAACTCCAGCCTATTATATCCAACTACTCCTTTGATATCTATTCTTGGATATCAAGTGTAACAATCTAAAACAGAAAGTCCGGCTTCCCTTACATGGACTACCTTGTTCCTCAAGCACTAGATGGAACTAGGAGCGATCTTTGATTTCTCTCAGTCCATCTTGATTCACTCCTATGGTCTGAATGTGTTCCTCTAAAATTTAAATGTTGAAACCTAACCCCCAAGGTGATGGCATTAGTAATAGAATTTGGGGATGTGATTAGATCATGATGGTAGAGCCCTCATGAACAGTATTCATGCCCTTACAAGAGGCCTGAGGGAGCTTGGCTTTTTTCTTCCACCATGTGAGGACACAGGGAGAAGTCAGAAGCCTGTAGCCTGAAAGAGGACCTTCCAGAACTTAACCATGCTGGCCCCCTGATCTTGGACTTCCCAGCCTCTAGAACTGTGAGAAATATATTTCTGTTCTTTATAAGCTACACAGTTTATGGTATTTTGTTAAAGCAGCCTGAATAGACTAAAACAGTCATACACAATTTATTTGATTTTATTTTAATTTTTAGATGGAGTCTCACTCTGTCACTAGGCTGGAGTGCAGTGGTGCAATCTCAGCTCACTGCAACCTCCACCTCCCAGGTTCAAGCGATTCTCCTGCCTCAGCCTCCCAAGTAGCTGGGACTACAGGCACGCGCCACCATGCCCAGCTAATTTTTGTATTTTTTTTTTTAGTACAGAGAGGGTTTCACCATGTTGGCCAGGATGGTCTCAATGTCTTGACCTCATGATCCGCCCACCTTGGCCTCCCAAAGTGCTGGGATTACAGGCGTGAGCCACAGCACCTGGCCAAGATTTTTCTTTTCTTCATGATACAATCAATCCTTGTTGTTTGTGGATTCCATGTTTGTGATTTTGCCTACTATCCAACATTTTTTGTGACTCAAAACTCAATACTAGTAGAGCTTTCACAGTCACTCATAGGCGTGTGCAGGATGGTAAAAATTTGAATCACTCAATGGGCATATTCTCAACTCCGTTTGAACAAGGCAACACTCTGCCTTCTTGTTTCTGCTCGCATATTACAAACAAGCATCCTTTTATGGTCCATTTAGTGCCACATTCTTCACATTTTTGTGCTTTTTGGTGGTCATTTTACTGTTGAAAATGGTCCCCATGGGTAGTGCCAAAGTAATGTCTGATGTTCCTAAGCATTAGAAGGCTGTGTGATGTGCCTTTTGGAAAAAATACATGTGTTAGATAAGCTTCATTCAGGCATGAATTACAGTGCTGTTAGTCATTAGTTCAATGTTAATGAATCAACAATATATTTTAAATAAGATGTCTTTAAACAGAAACACACATAAAACAGTTATGTATTGATGAGTGTTCCGACAAGAGGTTCACAGGAACTAACTCTATTTCCCCTAGGAGTAACGATTCAGTATTTGCTAACTCGGTGTTCCTGGTGACTTTCCAGAACACAACTACCTTGAATAACAAGAACTGACCATAGTTAGCACGACCTAAAATCATCTTATTTAGTCTGCTTACTTGCATATTGTTTGTGAACTGTGTATCTCCAGCATGAAGGGCCATACCTGATATACAATATGTACCAAATAAATAGTTTTTGACTCAACGGTTGGATTTACACAAGTCAATCACACCCTTGGATGGTAAGCTTAGCTCTTGCCAAGTATCTGAGATCATTAGTAATAAGCAGGGAGTTTGAGCCCATTAGAGTGAGGTACAGGCATCTGCAGAATCTTCAGAGAAGGCAGATCAGCATAGCAAACCTCGACATAGAGCCAAGGCAGGCAAAGAGCTGAGACAGTGTGGCACACAAGGCCAGGTTATCTGAGTTGCCTCCCTTGAGGACAGGGAAGCATCTCCCCTAGTCAAAGAGGACAGTTTGCTGAGGGCACTAAGGAGAGGGGACAACAGGGACCACATAAACCTGCTGTTGCCAGGTTGCCTAGCCTGCTTAGATGACACTGTGACACTGCTGACATCACTGATAGATGACTATCACCACGAGTCTCTTTACCTTTATGAAGGAAATCCAGTTGGCTCTCTTTTTCAGGGTCATTCTGGGTCCTGCCAAACCCAAATTATCTGCTTTAGCTATTCCAGCTTCATAGTCTGGAAACATTTGCAATCTCTGTTGCTCCATGAAGATGCTTTGAAATTTTTGGGAAACCTAAACAGGATGAAGTGAGAAGTGGAACCCAGAAAAAAAGTCTCAGAGAGAGTGGGCAATTTCAAAAACAGCTACTGATTGTCTTTGAAATAGCTTTGGAATCAAACTAATTTATAAAACACAACTCTGTGATAGTGACAAGACCTTAAATGGGCATACCTGTGTGGTGCATGTTCTCAGTCAGCTCATTACCATAATTGTGTGTATTACCTGTTCTGAATGTCTGCTCCAGAGATTGGAAATACATTAATGTATTTATATATATATATTTTGAACTGGAACCTAAATATAAGTGAGAAGTGAATTGTCCACCTTTGGAAATGCATTCACTTTTTCCGACCACCCAATAAACTATTACAGACTATCTAAGGATTAAATAAATCCCGCTCTCAGAGGCCTGACGATGCTAGAACCTGTTAAACTCTTTAAGGCATCTCAACCTATTCCCTTCATAGCTTACTTTCAGACTGAGGCTACAAGTGCTTTCTACGACATTGATTCCTACTGTCAAAATGCTGAACATTCCTTCTTCCCCCTCCAGTGCGGGCCCCTGTGGTGGCACCTTCATCACTGTACTTGCCACGTTGTGTCAGGATTTCCTCACTACATGGTGAGCCCCATTCAGGGCACAGACTATGAATGTCAAGAATCCACCACATGGTGATGGCCACACAACAATGTGAACGTACTTAATGCCACTGAACTGAACACTTACAATGGCTAAAATGGTAAATTCTGTTATGTTATTTTACCACTCATGTGTTCACATGTACACACACAGTAAGAAACTACCACAGTGCTGACACATACTAGGGCCTCAACAAAGGTTTCTGGAATGAGTGAGCAAATTTGTGAGTCACAGAGCTGAAGATTCTTCTAGTAATAATGCTGCTACCTCTGAGGTTGTGCTATCCAATGCTGTTACCCCTAGCAACATGTGGCTGTTTAACATTATGAATTAATTAGAATTAAATAAAATTTGAAATCTAGTTCTTCAGTTGTGCTAACCACATTCCAAGTGCTCAGATAACTATTAGTGTATGTGACTAGGGGTTAACATGGGACAGTGCAAAGGCAGAACAGATCCATTGCTTCTGGAAGTTCAGTGAGACAGTGCTGGTCTATGACTGGGTTGGCAAACTTCTTAAAGGGTCAGATAGTAGGTGTTTTAGCCTTTATTGACCACAAGGTCCCTGTCACAACTACTCAAGTCTGCTGTTGTAGTGTGAAAGCAGCCATAGAAAATACATACATGAATAGGCATGACTGTTGCTAGGGTCCGAATGTTTGTGTCCCCATAAGATTCATGTGTTGAAATTCTAACCCCAAAGTGATGGTATTAGGAGATGGGAATTTGGGGAGGTGATTGGGTCATAAAGGTGAAGTCTTCACAAATAGGATTAGTGCCCTTATAAAAGAAGCCTGAGAGACTCTTGTCCTTCTACCATGTGCGGACACAGCGAGAAGGCACCACCTATGAGCCAGAAAGTGGGCCCTCACCAGACATCGGACTACCTTGATCTTAAACTTTCCAGCCTCCAGAACTGTAAGAAATAAATTTCTGTTGTTTAGAAGCCACTCCGTTTATGGTATTTTGTTATAGCAGCCTGAATGAACCTAAGACTGCTGTATTCCAAAACAACTTTATTTTAAGAAAACAAGTGGGGCTGTAGTTTGCTGACCCTGCTCTCAGGCATTAGAGTATCAGAATAAACAGCACCTAAACATAGGAACCCTTCCTAGGCAAAAAAGTTGATGTAATGTGACTGGTTATCTTGGAACACAATTAGTATTTCACATAATACTATCATAAGAAAATTAAAAGTGGAAATTATCATCATAAAAAGGAGACAAGCTGTTCTTTGGGAACAACATGGCTTTGTTGGAGTGCTCCACCAGACTTGTGTTCACTTGTTTATCATTAATAATAGTCTCCTGGACCGGGCGCGGTGGCTCGCACCTGTAATCCTAGCACTTTGGGAGGCTGAGGCGGGCAGATCACAAGGTCAGGAGATCGAGACCATCCTGGCAAACACGGTGAAACCCCATCTCTACTAAAAATACAAAAAATTAGCTGGGCGTGGTGGCGGGCGCTTGTAGTCCCAGCTACTCGGGAGGCTGAGGCAGGAGAATGGCGTGAACCCAGGAGGCGGGGCTTGCAGTGAGCCGAGATCGTGCCACTGCACTCCAGCCTGGGCAACAAAGTGAGACTCCGTCTCAAAAAAAAAAAAAAAATAAAATAATAATAATAATAATAATAGTCTCCTGGGCTATAATTAACTTATATTTATTTTGGTTCTTCTTAAACACCATCATATTCTGATTCTGTGTTTTGCCTATCATAATCCTTGATGATAATAAGGGGAGGACACTCCCACAGAAACACTCTGCTGGAGACAGTGCTGCTGGTGGCATGAAAAGAAAGGCAAAAGCTAAACATCATCACCTTCAAGGAAACAAGAAGACATGTGATACCACTGGTTCCAGTGAGCTTAAAGAGGCTGTGTTACATACTAATAAAAATCATCCTGGGCCGGGCGTGGTGGCTCACGCCTGTAATCCCAGCTTTTTGGGAGGCCAAGGCGGTGGATCACTTGAGGTCAGGAGTTCAAGATCAGCCTGGCGAATGTAGTGAAACTCTGTCTCTACTAAAAATACAAAAATTAGCTGGGCATGGTGGCGCATGCCTGTAATCCCAGCTACTCGGGAGGCTGAGGCAGAAGAATTGCTTGAACCTGGGAGGTGGAGGTTGCAGTGAGTTGAGATTGTGCCACTCTACTCCAGCCTGGGTGATAGACCGAGACTCTGTCTAAAAACAAAACAAAACAACCTCCCCCCCCCCACACACACACAAAATCCTGGTAAAATTATGCTAGAACAAATGGAAATGCAAGTGAAATTTCAAACTCAAGCAAACGGTGATAGCACAGACGGTAGCTTACTTCTTACATAAAGAGCATTCAAAACTATTCAGATCTTATTTTTACCTGTTTGGATCCATCAATGTCTTATTTTTACCTAGCAAATATATATACTTGCAAATAATATACAGCTAGAGCGTTATTGTTGAAACTTTTGTTATTATAAATCTGAAGCTTGGCCAGGTGTGGTGGCTCATGCCAGTAATCCCAGCACTTTGGGAGGCCAATGCAGGCAGATCACCTAAAGCCAGGAGTTCAAGACCAGCCTGGCCAATATGGCAACCCCATCTCTACCAAAAATACAGAAATTAGCCAGGTGTGGCTGAGGCAGGAGAATCTCTTGGACCCAGGAGGCAGAGATTGCATTGAGCTGAGATTGCACCACTGCACTCCAGCCTGGGTGACAGAGCAAGATTCTATCTCAAATATTTTTAAAAATCTGAAGCTATCTACCTATAGTCCTATTTTTCTCTTTCAAACAAGTTTTTTTTTTTTTTTGAGACAGGTTTTCACTATGCTGCCCATCCTGGGCTCAAGTGATCCCCTGCTTCAGCCTCCCAAAGCGCTGGGATTACAGGCATGAACCACCATGCCCGGCCCCCTTTGAAACAAGTTTTAACATGGCTTTTGATAATATGAGTTGTTTTCATTTCAGGAAGTACAACACTGTGTTATAGCAGAGAAGACTGCATGACTTTAAACATCACTACACAATGTACCCTCTATTAAATATAAAGCATTTTGTCAATAAGGAAAGCTATTGCAATATATTTTGAGAACTGGAGGGCTTTAGATAATTGACAACTCTGCCATGCAAATTTGCCACATCTTTACATCATCTGCTATAGACTGTACACTACTTTTGCTTTAAGTTCTACAGAAAAACAAGTCCTGAAATCCTTCTGGGTTCACTATTTGAGTCCCATTACTCTTACAGAGGAAGCTTTCCTAACTGCTAATCAAAATTTCACCTATTACTACTTTATATGATCACTCTTGAAACAATTGTTGGTAGTAAAAGGTGCAACTCTGTGGCAAATACCAGTGCTTTCCTTCATGAACACCTATATTTGTATTAAGAAAGAGTATATCAAATACCAAGGAAAAAAGTTCCATTTCCTTAGCAGAGTCCCAGAGCTCTTCTACATCATATGGGATATTGAAATGGGAGAGCAGGAGCTTCAGCTGAGGTTTCAGTTCTCCTGTTTCTGTTGCATGTTGGGGGAGGACAAAAGTAGCTTCTGTTCTCATTGGCCCTGAGGAAAATCAAAATCAAGAACATTAAGATCAATGAATACTGTCGGGGAGAGAAAATGGAGAGTCCTTTGAGATAGGTAGAAGTAGGAGCTCCTCTACCGATGGGAGGCCCATTCTGCTCCTTTCCCAACATTTTCTGCCACAATTTATAGTCTGCACCCTACCTGGCCAGGTGGATCTGACAAATCCTTGGAGCTGGGCTTTTGTAGGAGGCAGCAAGGACTCCTTGCCATCTCACAGCCTACAGGAGAAACCCAACAGACCTTTTGGGGAATGACTTGGAGCAGAATTGCCTATAGTCCTTTGTGGTAAATGAAGAACATAATTTATAAATTTATCCAACAAATTAGAAGAAGGTGAGAGCCTTCAGCTGTTTTCACATGGCTAACTCCCCCTCATCTCTAAGGACCCAGTTTGGACTCCCCTCCTTCAAGAAGCCTTCTCAGATGCCCCACAACCAGGGTTGGCTGCCTCTCCCAGGCATTCCCAGGACACTCTGTGCATCCAAGCAAGAATGTCACTCAGAGTAGAAATCTTATCAGGTTTCTTAGCCATCTGTAACACAAGGTAAAGGCACGAAAACTGTATTAATTTTATTCAGATGAAGAAATTATTTTAGATTTGTGTAATATGAAAACTGGAAGGAGACTTAGAGATCACTGATTCTGAAAGGTTTATTATGGGGATGACCAAATTGAGGCCCCAGGAGATGAAATGCAGGCCCACAGTGAGGCCAGGACAGGAATAAGCCTAGAGCCCAGTACTGCTGACTTCAAGTCAATTTTTTTCTCTCACGCTTAATTTGCTAATTATAAAGACAGAGATTAAAACATGTCTCAAAAAGTGTTTGTTATTTTTTCCCATCTGAAAATATTAAACTAAGACTTGTTTTATTAAGAAGATAAAAACTTTTGGTATACAGAACAATTTTTAGCAAGCTCATGGGACAACCAGCATAAGTCTAAAATTATAATCTTCTTTGCTCCACATTACCCGAGGGGAAAGAAGATTAATTTCTTACCAGAAATGCTGGTATCCACAGGGTCAGGAGATGCAGAACTCTGAATGTCAGGGTCAATGTCATTGACCAGACATTTTCATTTTTCTGACCAACTTCAGCAACTTGGTTGAAATCTACACTCAGCACTTTGGAGATGGGCAAATACTGGAGGGCCTATAGAAGGGCAAGACCAAGAGGCCAAACATCAATACAATTCTCACAGAAGCTTCCAGACTCAGGTTCAGGAGCAGCCCTTTGCTTTGGGAGAGAACAGAAGTAGAAGTGGAGCCTCAGTAACCTGCCCAATGATAAGGGGCTACATTTGGAGCTCGGAGACGTAGTACTGTTACTGACTCTGAGTGGCCTTAACCTCCAAACAGGTCTACTTTGATCAAGGACCCCAAATGGACAAGGCACTGTGTGGGGTGCTAGGTAGACAAAGAGGAATAAGACAGGATACAACCTCAAAGAGCTCACGGTTTACTAAAGACTCAGACTTATAAGCAGATCGTTATAACACCATGTGACTGTGTGAGAAATGTATCAGAGGCAGAGCCCATAGTGGCTGGCTGGGTGTGGGCAAAGGACGAAGCCAGTTTCCGATTTGGGCAATTCCGTGTATGATGGTGTCTCTGAGCTAAGGCAGAGAGAAGTAGGAAAAGATGTGGGTAGAAAAACAATAATCTTTCCGAAATGGAAATGTGATCATGTTACTCCTTTCTGATGCCTCTAGCCTGACTTAGAGCCTCTCTGTGACTTTCTTTACCCTATGCTTACACTTATCCTGTTCTTTCTTACCCCATTGTATTTCAGTTGAATATTCACTTACCCGTCTTCCTACCAGCCGAGGACCCAGTTACTTTTCAGCAAAGGCCGTATCTTTGCTGCATGCCTAGGACAAGTACCTGGCACATATTAGACCCTCATTAAACATCACCTAATATTTAAAAAGTGGATCTAAATCAGAGAGCATAAATCCTGAACAAGATGATGAAGACAAGAACTTACAGAGTGAATATGAAATAGTACAACAGAGGCATCTTTGAGAAAGCTAAATTAATTATTTCAGTAGAATAAAGTTTCAAAAGAGAAAGATGTCTAAGCTTCCAAAGAAGAAATCCAGTGACCCATTATGTTTCTGTCATTTGTAGGTAACGTGGAGTCCTGAAACAGCGACAATCTAAAACTAAGTGACAGATGTGAGAAAATAATGTACTGATCATCCCTAGAAGGTGCCACATCATCACATCACTGTGTTTCACATACCTGCAGGTACTGGTGAACAGTCTCGAGAGTGCAGGTGGCACACTAACCACTTTGTGTAAATAGTCAGATCTTCCTGTGTCACTAAGTTAGGAGGATTGTTTTTTCCCATGAGGAAGTTTTCTCGAGCAACAGACAATCTTTCAGCTCTCTGAAGGGCATCATTGTACTCCTGCATAATGTAGCCAACGTGTTTCTGTTTAAGAGAGATACAAAGATAGAACTTGGTTATTTGCAAGCCTTATGCTCTGTATCATTTGCTTCCAAGCATAGGGTAATGTTGTTTTGGGTCTAAATAAAAGGGTTCTTTGAATCCCAAAGTTCTTCCATATTCTGAATTTGACTTATAAGGGCAGTGGTCGTATTCTTAGGACTTTGAAGGAGACAGACTCCAAGCAAAGAGTCAGTGCATAGGGATACTTATAACTAGAGTCGCTTCTGAACTTTTTACCTAAAGCTGAGGAAGCTAAGTCTGTGAAGAAAAATGCATTTCCTCTCATACAAAACTTCCTTCAAATTTTATTCTTAAGAATAGATTACCTTTACCATTACCTTCTGCCATAGGTAGAACAGGCGAGAAGGCACATCCATTAGTTTCTTTTCTATCTTTAACTGTGACTTTTAAAGATATAAAAAAATTGCCCAGAGGTTCTGTTCATAGACTTCCTACCTTGTAAAGAGGATAAAGTTGCTCCATGATCTTACTGTGTTGGCAAAACCTCTTCCACCTAAGCATGTGTAAATATTTACTCTGGGCCAGCTGGGTAATTCTCTCTGTGTAATACTTTAACAACAAGAAAAATAAGCACTTAGAGAAGGAAGATTGAATAGTCTTAAGAACACTAACAAGAGGAAAATCAGTCTCTGGTTGTTTTGGAAAGATGCATTTTTCTTTCTTTCTTTCTTTTTTTTTGAGATGGAGTCTTGCTCTGTCGCCTAGGCTGGAGTGCAATGGCACGATCTCGGCTCACTGCAAGCTCGGCCTTCAGGGTTCACGCCATTCTCCTCCCTCAGCCTCCCGAGTAGGTGGGACTACAGGCGCCCGCCACCACGCCTGGCTAATTTTTTGTATTTTTGGTAGAGACGGGGTTCCACCGTGTTCACCAGGATGGTCTCGATCTCCTGACCTCATGATCCACCTGCCTCGGCCTCCCAAAGTGCTGGGATTACAGGCGTGAGCCACCGCGCCCAGCCGGAAAGATGTATTTTTCTATATGAAGACCATAACATTAAGAAGTCTGGCTCGGCCGGGCGTGGTAGCTCACGCCTGTAACCTCAGCACTTTGGGAGGCCAAGGCAGGTGGATCACCTGAGGTCAGGAGTTTGAGACCAGCCTGGCCAACATAGTGAAACTCCATCTCTACTAAAAATACAAAAAATTAGCTGGGCATGGTGGCAGGTGCCTATAATCTCAGCTACTCGAGAGGCTGATGCTGGAGAATTGCTTGAACCTGGGAGGCAGAGGTTGCAGTGAGCAGAGGTTGTAGTGAGCAGAGGTTGCAGTGAGCCGAGATCGCGTCATCGCACTCCAGCCTGGGCAACAAGAGTGAAACTCTGTCTCAAAAAGAAAAAAAAAAAAAAAAGAAGTCTGGCTCGAGATAGTATTCAAATTGAAATAAAGTGAGTAGACATTTCTAAGTCTTTATGATCTGTTGCCAAGTCAATAGATTTAAGCTAATTTCTCAGTTACCAAACAATTTTAGCAGTGACATAAAAGTCTGTCAAGTAATCTAAAGCTGAGCCTAAAATTTTTTATTAAAAACTGAACTTATGAGTCAAAAATACAGAGTACATTACAGGTAAGATTATAGCTTTTAACCTCAGATCAGAAGTTTTATTTATACTTAAAAATAGTTCATTCTTTTAAAGATTTTCTTTCTGATAATAAAAATAATACTGGCTATGATGGAATAACCAGAAACAGACTTACCCTTCTATCATAAACAACTAGAAAATTGGACACAATATACAAGGCAACTGTTTTCTGACATTGGACAATGGGCAATGCAGGACTCTGGTCCCTGAGAGAAGGAAACAAATCATGTAGGCCCTGCAATCACCTTGGTTTCATACCAGAAGGCAGTTTCTGAGCCATGGAGCAAGAAAGGGAATCCTAAGCAGAGTAGATGATCTCTCTGAGTTAAAGAAAGAGAAACTGAAATTTGGAAAATTGAGTCAGCTGAAGTTTGCAGGAGAGAAGGAAGCCATGCAAAGAACAGATTCTAGAAATCTGCATCAAGATCCCTTTCAGTCTGTTGCTGAATACTAAGCCATGCATGTAAAAGGTGAAACTCCAGGAGGCTGTCCAAAGAATAACTGACTAGGGAATTGTAAACTGAACAGTTCCGAGTTCATATGAGGCTGAGAGATGTTCAAGTCCAACCAGCTAGAGTGAGGGCTTTTCACTAAATATCTGGGACATTTAGTAGAGACATCAAAAGCTTTAGTAAAAGGATAAACTATGCCTAGAGTAATGATTATTCTAAACCTGCTCTAACAATCCTTCAGCCTTGAAAGGATTAAGCTGA
Organism: Pongo pygmaeus; assembly: GCF_028885625.2. Lineage (NCBI taxonomy): Eukaryota > Metazoa > Chordata > Mammalia > Primates > Hominidae > Pongo > Pongo pygmaeus. The sequence goes on along the minus strand of NC_072378.2, from coordinate 109,147,906 downwards.
TATGTAAGTAACTTAACTGCCTACCAGAATAAAGTCCAATAAGCTCTAAATAATACAAAAAATCTGGTACTTAATAATGAAAAATTGACAATTTTCAGCATTCAATAAAAAATTACTAGACATGCAAAGAAAAGAGGAAAGCATGATCCAAAAGCAAAAGAAAAATTAGGGATGAGAAACAGGCCCAGAAATGACAGAGGTGAAGAAAGTTACCAAAAAGAACTTTTTTTTTTTTTTTTTGAGATGGAGTCTCGCTCTGTCGCCCAGGCTGGAGTGCAGTGGCGCTATCTTGGCTCACTGCAAGCTCCACCTCCCAGGTTCACGCCATTCTCCTGCCTCAGCCTCCTGAGTAGCTGGGCCTACAGTCGCCCGCCACCACACCCGGCTAATTTTTTGTATTTTTAGTAGAGACGGGGTTTCACCATGTTCGCCAGGATGGTCTCGATCTCCTGACCTCGTGATCTGCCTGCCTCGGCCTCCCAAAGTGCTGGGATTATAGGCGTGAGCCACCGTGCCGGGCCCCAACAAGAACTTTTAAAGAACTATTGTAAATATGCTCAGCATGCTCAAGGATTGAAAGGAAAATGTGAACATAGGCTGATCAGGGTGGCTCATGCCTGTAATCCCAGCACTTTGGGAGGCTGAGGTGGGCAGATCACTTGAGGCCAGGAATTTGAGATGAGCCTAGCCAACATAGCGAAACCCTGTCTCTACTAAAAATACAAAAATTAGCTAGGTGTGGTGGTGTGTGCCTGTAATCCCAGCTTGGGAGGCTGAGGCACAAGAATCAGTTGAGCCCAAGAGGCAGAGGTTGCGGTGAGCTGAAATCAAGCCACTGCACTCCAGCCTGGGCAACAGAGTGAGATGAGACTCTGTCTCAAAAAAAATTGAAAAAAGAATAAGAAAAGAAATGTGAACATAATGAGGAAAGAAATGGAAAATATCAAAACAAATCAAATGGGAACTTCTAGAAATGAAAAATACAATATCTGAACTAAAGTACTGACTGGATGGGATTAAAAGCGATTAGATAGTGCATAAGAAAAGGCTGATAAATTTGCAGACATAGCAACAGGAACTATGTAAAATGAAGCACTGAGGGGGGAAAAAGACTGAAGAAAATTAGTAGTCTTAATGATCTATGAAACAATATGAAGTATTTAACAAATGTGTAACTGGATTCCCAGAAGGAGAAGTGCAGGCAGAAAATATATTTGAAAAAATAATGGTTGAAGTTTTTAAAAAAACTGATGAAAACAATAAACCCACAATCCAAGAAGCTCAACCAACCCCAAGCAAGAGAAACACAAAGAAAACTTCAACACACATCATAATAAAATATCTAAAAACCATTAAGAAAAAAATCTTAAAAGCAGCCAGAGATAAAAAGATATACTATGATCAGAAATGGAAACTATGTACATCCATAAAAAAGAATGAAATCATATCATTTGCAGCAACATGGATGCAGCTAGAGGCCATTAGCCTAAGTGAATTAATGCAGAAATAGAAACCCAAATATCGCATGTTCTCACTTATAAGCGGGAGCTAAATTTTGGGTACACATGGACATAAAGATGGGAACAATAGAAACTGGGAACTACTAGAGAGGGGAGGGAGTGAAGGGGAGTAGGGGTTGAAAAACTACCTATTGCATACTATGCGCACTACCTGGGTGACAGGATCAATTGTACCTCAATCCTCAGGATTATGCAATATACCCAGGCAACAAACATGCATATGTACCCCCTGAATCTAAAATAAAAGTTGAAATTATTTAAAAAAGAACAAAATATCAAAAAAAGAAAGTTACTTTGGATTTTGTTGATAATTTAGGTTTTAATGTGTCTGTGAAATGCAAAGACTTTTGCTGGTCAATGCCAGTGACCAAGATGAACCATGGAAACATTACGTATTAGTCAGTTCTCATAATGCTAATAAAGATATACCCAAGACTGGGTAATTTATAAAGAAAAAGAGGTTTAATGGACCCACAGTTCTACATGGCTGGGGAGGTCTCACAGTCAAGAGAGAAGGCAAAAGAGGAGAAGGGAACATCTTACATGGTGGCAGGCAAGAGGACATGTGCAGGGGAATGCTGCTTTATAAAACCATCAGATCTCATGAGACTTATTCACTATCATGAGAACAGCATGGGAAAGACACACCCCCATGATTCAATTACCTCCCACTGTGTCCCTCCCATGACACATGGGAATTATGGGAGCTACAATTCAAGATGAGATGTGACTGAGGATATGAGCCAAACCATATCATTCAGCCCCTGGCACCTCCTAAATCTCATGTCCTCACAATTCAAAACCAATCATGCCTTCCCAACAGTCCCCCAAAGTCTTAACTTATTTCAGCATTAACTCAAAAGTCCACAGTCCAAAGTCTCATCTGAGACAAGGCAAGTGCCTTCTGCCTATGAGCCTGTAAAATCAAAAGCAAGTTAGTTACTACCCAGATAAAATGGAGGTACAGGCATTGGGTAAATATACCCATTCCAAATGGGAGGAATTGACCAAAACAAAGGGGTTACAGGCCCCATGCAAATCTGAAATCCAGCAAGGCAGTCAAATCTTAAAGCTCCAAAATGATCTCCTTTGACTCCATGACTCACATCGAGGTCATGCTGATGCCAGAGGGGCATTCCCATGGTCTTCAGCAGCTTTGCCCCTGTGGCCTTGCAAGGTACAGTCCCCACTCTTGACTGCTTTCATGGGGTGGCATTGAGTGTCTGCAGCTTTTCCAGGTACATGGTGAAAGCTGTCAGTGGACCTACCATTCTGGGGTCTGGAGGATGGTGGCCCTCTTCTCACAGCTCCACTAGGCAGTGCCAGTGGGGACTCCATATAGGGGGCTCCCACCCCACATTTTCCTTCCACACTGCCTTAGCAGAGGTTCTCCGTGAGGGCTCTGCCCTGCAGCAAACTTTTGCCTGGACATCCAGGCATTTCCACACATCATCTGAAATCTAGGTGGAGGTTCCCAAACCTCAGTTCTTGACTTCTGTACACCTGCAGGCTCAACACCATGTGGAAGCTGCTAAGGCTTGGGGCTTGCACCCTCTGAAGCAATGGACTGAGCTCTACATTGACCCCTTTTAGCCATGGCTGGGACTCAGGACACCAAGTTCTGAGACTGCACAAAGCAGCAAGGCCCTGGTCCCAGCCCAGGAAACCATTTTTTCCTCCTAGGCCTCCAGGCCTGTGATGGGAGGGGCTGCCATGAAGACTTCTGACATGCCCAGAAGACATTTTCCCCATTGCCTTGCTGATTAACATTTGGTTCCTTGTTATTTATACAAATTTCTGCAGCTAGCTTGAATTTTTCCTGAGAAAATGGGTTTTTCTTTTCTATCACATCATCAGGCTGCAAATTTTCTGAACTTTTATGTTCTACTTCCCTTTTAAACATAAGTTCCAATTCCAAACCATAACTTTGCAAATCTATAAAACTGAATGCTTTTGACAGCACCCAATTCACTTCTTGAATGCTTTGCTGCTTATAAATTTCTTCAGTCAGATGCCCTAAATCATCTCTCTCAAGTTCAAAGTTCCACAAATCTCTAGGGCAAGGGCAAAATGCTGCCAGTCTCTTTGCTAAAACATAGCAAGAGTCACCTTTGCTCCAGTTCCCAATAACTTCCTCATCTCTATCTGAGACCACCTCAGGCTGGACTTTATTGTCCACATCACTATCAGCATTTTGGTCAAAGCCATTCAACAAGTCTCTGGGAAGTTTAAAACTTTCCCACATCTTCCTTTCTTCTTCTGAGCCCTCCAAGCTGTCCTAACCTCTGCCTGTTACCCAGTTCCAAAGCTGCTTCCACATTTTCAGGTATCTTTATAGCAGTACCCCATTCTAACAGTACAAATTTACTGTATTAGTCCATTCTCACACTGCTAATAAAGACATACATGAGACTGGGTAATTTATAAAGGAAAGAGGTTTAATTGACTCACAGTTCCACATGGCTGGGGAGGCCTCACAATCATGGCAGAGGACGAAGGAAGAGCAAAGGGACACCTTATGTGGTGGCAGGCAAGAGGACATGTGCAGGGGAACACCCCTTTATAAAACCATCAGATCTTGTGAGACTTATTATCACGAGAACAGCATGGGAAAGACCCACCGCCATGATTCCATTACCTCCCACTGAGTCCCTCTCATGACACATGGGAATTACGGGAGCTACAATTCAAGATGAGATTTGGGTGGGGACACAGCCATACCATATCACATTAGTTCAAGTAAGCAAATGGTTAGAGGTTGACAGAAAAAAAATCACTTAAATTAGTGAAGTGCTCTTTCCTGTCATGATATATATTTGAGTGTCCTTTTAGCTTATGAATAAACACGTGTACTTACATATAGTAGTGATAAAAATTCAAACTATTCCACAGTTCTATTTTAAAATGGCATGTTTTATATTTTTTGTATAATTAATCTTAATTGCAAAAATGTGTATACTTAATCTCAACGAAAATAAAGCTGTCACCTAAGAAAAAGAAAGAAAGAAAGAAGGAAAGAAAGGAAGAAAGAAACTATGTAAGACAAAAGACAAAAGACAATGGAGCAATGTTTTAAAGCAATAAAAAATCACCAACCCAGAATTCTATGTTGAACAAAGATATCTTTCCAAAATGAAGGGGAAATACTTCTTTCAAAACAACAAAGACTATGAGAATTTGTCCCTTGCAGACCTGAACTACTAGAAATGCTAAAGAAAATTCTTCAGAGAGAAGGCAAATTATATCCTATGGAAGTTTAGATAATACTAGAGTTTTCTCAACCTCAGCAACTATTGACATTGGGGACTACATAATTCTTCATTGTGAGAGGCTGCCTTGTGCATTGTAGAATGTTTAGCAGCATCCTTGGCCTCTATTCACTTAATGCTAGTAGCAACCAATCATACCCCTCACCCAAATTATGACAACAAGAAATATCTCCAGACATTTCCAAATGTCCCTTGGGGCACAAAATATCTTCTGTCTCTACCCCTCTTCTCTCTCCATTGAGAAACACTGATATACACAAAAGAATGAAGAACACCAGAAATGACAGGGAAAGATAATCCTGAATGAAGACAATGACGACAATTTGACTTGCAAATAGTGTCTCAACATCTTTTGTTTCTTTGTGATTAATTTAATATTTAATTCCTAACTAGTTGCTAAACAACTAATTTGTATGCATAGGTAAGATATAACTTGTAACACAGGAATAGAGAACAAGGAATTTTAAAATCAAAATAATATATACTTATTATAGAAAATTTAGCAAACATATAAAAGTATAAAGGGGAACTTCATTATCCTGCCATCCAAACATAACATTCATTAGCATTTGGTCTAAGTCCTTCAAGTGATTTTTTTTCTATACATACTTGACCATTATTATGACACACATACACACACATTAGTTTTTATTAACTAATATTTCATATATAATAATTCCTTATGTTAATGTTAAAAGAAAAACTTTAGACAAATTAAATTTAACTGAGTTTAATTAAGTAAAGAACAGTTCATGAATTGGGCAGCCCTCCTAGCCCCCCAACCAGAGTAAGTTCAGAGAGACTCCAGCACTGCTGCACAGTGAAAGAGGATTTATGGACAGAAAAAGGAAAGTGAAGTAACAGAAACCAGAAGTGAGGTACAGAAACAGTCAGATTGGTTACAGCTCAGTGTTTGCCTTATTTGAACATACTTTGAACAGTTGGCTGCCTGCAAGTGGCTGCAGTATGGTTTCTGTGATTGGCTGAGACTCAGTTACTTGTTACAAGAGTAGGTTATGGTCTATTTACAGTCCAGTTAGGTTACAGGTCACTATGTAGGGAGAAACCTTACCAAGGGTTCTGAACTTACAATGAGGCAGCTTTAAGCTAAACTTAACAATAAAAAATGTTTAATGGCAGAGCAATATTCTACCATGTACCATACTGTTTTTCTTAACTCTTTCTCTTATTGGTGGATATTTAGGCAATTCTAATGTTTTACTTTTATTACAATACTGCAATAATAATCTTTATGGAAAACTCTTTTTCCCATGTCTTGAGTTATTTTCTTAATAGAAATTTCGAGGGCTGGGTGCAGTGGCTCACACCTGTAATCCCAGCACTTTGGGAGGCCAAGGCAGGCGGATCACTGAGGCTAGGTTCAAGACCAGCCTGAACAACATGGTGAAATAAAATAAAATAAAATAAAATTTCTCAGAAATGTCTTCCTTAGGTTAGCCAATAGCTTTTTTTTCTTTTCTTTTTTTTTTTAAGGCAAAATCTCGCTCTGTCACCCAGGCTGGAGTGCGGTGGTTTGATCTGAGCTCACAGCAACCTCTGCCTCCTGGGTTCAAGTGATTCTCCTGCCTCAGCCTCCCGAGTAGCTGGGACTACAGGCATGCGCCACCATGCCCAGCTAATTTTTGTATTTTCAGTAGATACAGGGTTTCACCATATTGGCCAGGCTGGTCTTGAACTCCTAACCTCAAGTGATCTGCCTGCCTCGGCCTCCCAAAAGGCTGGGATCACAGGCATGAGCCACCATGCCTGGCCACAGCCAATAGCTTTTTAAGGGCTGGAACTGTCCTAGTCAATGTGGTATTGCCCTACATTATCGACACGGAAAGTACTTAGCAGAAATTCAGTCAATTGTTCCGTGCCTTTAAGCCGAATTTAAAACTATGAAATAGTTCTCTAACAAAGAACAGCATTTACACTAGCCAAGTTCTGCAAACTACACATGTCGAGAAAAAGAAAACCTACCCTAGCGAAAGGATATTCCTGAAAGCCAGTTTGCCCATACATTTCTACTAATTTCAAATGAATTTTTCAAATTGCAGTATCACTCTTACCTGCAACAGAAGCAAAGGTAAATTTTCAGGGGTGTACTCCCTTCTTAGGCAGCTCTCTAGCTCCCTCTGCATGACGTCTGCCTGAACAACAAGGGGCTTCGACTCGGCCACCTAAACCCAAATAACTAGTTTTAACATCCCAAATTAAAGAACTGTAAAATTTCAAATATCACAAAATCAGAATTTCCAAGGAAATAATGGTCTGCTCTGATTCAGTGGTAAGCTAAATAGTGGACTGTTCTCATAAATACTGTTAATAGCATCAGCTGTTTGTCTCCAAAAATAAACTGTTTCTGCAAAAAGTTACCAATCAGCAAAATCAAACTTATTGTCGTATTGAAATAGCCCACTGTCTTACTCACCTGCAAGGTTTTCTTCAGTGCTAGTTCCCTCTCTCTTCTAAAGTAATAAATATCCTTTGGCATTTGAACAGAGCTGCAGAAAGATTTATGCAATATAAGTGGTAATTACAGAAGCTATAATCGACCAGATTATAGATAGGCCATGATTAATCTGTAACTCTTCACAACTGCTCATTTCTGAATAAGTATATCATATTATACTGGATTATTGAGGGCACGCAAAGGCCACATCCTTTTGTTTTGGTTAGAATCTTTTTTGATTCTTCTTTGATTAGCATGTTTGCTAAACCTTTCCCTGGGCCAATTTTTCTCTCTCCTCCCCATACAAACAGAGTATTTCGTTCTACCCTTGATTCACCTCACTATTTCCTACTGCAGAGTAAAGGGAGGGACACAATGGTGAGGATTTTTATTTCCCCACCTGAATTCCCTCCAGCAACCTTATCTCTGACAAATATTGTGCCTCTCAGATCCCATTTTCACCCTAGTTGGCACATAAAACCAGTATCGTATTTAAAATAAAATGCTTTCATTTTTGTGTTATTGATGAATTATCTGCTGGGGGGTGGGAATGACTCTTAAATATCAAACATGAAATACTTCAGGAATCATTTTAACCAAACAATGCTTCAGGAAAATTATTGATTCGTAGGAAAAACATTTATAGCAAAAGTGTCTGTTTAAGCAGCCTTGTGGATTCCTGTTCACACCCACTTATGAGGGAGCTGTTATTTTTGCCATGGACTCTGATACAAGGAGGCACAAGCTGTGGGGTCACCTGGTAAGGGGGTGGGACCCTGGGTCAGGAACAGCAGAGTGCTCCACATTTGGGATAAGACATAACCCAAGGTTTGGCAGCTTTGGAAACATCAGGAAACAGCAACCCTGATGAGACATAATTTTCTCAAGATAGTATTTTGCAGACATTGGTAAGGGGCCACAGCAGGTAGTCTGGAACACAGGTGAGAGACCACCTAGAGATTATGCAGAAGGTGTAAGCAGTGACATTTAGGTTGTTATTGTTCATATGGCCCTATGAGTTCCCAGATAAGTTTTAAGGGAAGACAAAAACACATTGTTAGTTTGTACACTTGCCAGCAATTTCCCCCACTGCAGGCGGTGGTTCTGTGAAAAGAACCCCAGGCTGACAGTCAAGAAATCCATCAGTCAAGTGAGCCTAAGCAACCCATTTAGACACATTGTGTCAAATTTCCACCCCTGAAGTTGGAGATAATGCCCCTCTTATCTCCTAATATCTTCACTTTAATGGAAAAAAAAAAGAGGTGAGCTCTGAAAGAGATTTCAGAATAAAAACGGTAATAAACCTGAGGTATAATTTCTGTCATTCTGAATCCTGGCTGCAGCCTTGTGGCGGTGGGGAACAAGTAACCAACCAGAAAAGGGATCAGCTATTACTAGGCAGCTAGAGAAACACAAGAAACTTTCCCCTGCCCTCTTGTCTTCTTATCTTTGGCATACTGGGAGATGGGGAGGGTCATGGGCTTAGCTACCCAGCCCTCTCTCACTCAGATCTTGTCTTTCCTCTCAGTTAGCCTCAAAGTGCCTGTGAACGACCCTGAAGAGACTGGTGAACATAAGTAGTGTGTACATCAACCTGCAAAAAGAGATTTACTCATATGTTCATCAAGCATTGTTCATTCAACATACATTAATTCATTTATTCATTCAGCAAGAATTTATGAAACACTTAACCACTGCAAAGTCTTGGGTTTGTGGAGTAAAACAAGGAAAAGGATGCAAAAAAAAAAGGGGGGTGGGTGGGAAATGATTAAGACACACAGTTCTTCTCCAAGCCTCAATAGATTTTTCAATCTAGTGGAATGAGAATGTTAAAGTGATTATCAGGAGTGGATATTTCCATGTTCCTTGGACTCTAGAACCTAGCACAGCACCTGGAAAACAGAAGGTGCTCAAGAAGTATTTGTTAGACTAATAGATTCTTCAAAGTGCAGTGTTGGGTGATTTGGGGGAGTAGACAAAGAAGGCTCTCCAGGATTTTCCATCACTCGATTCTAAGAGACATCAGAAAGCCTTTCTTATCCCAGTGTACACTGGGGAGTCACTTGCCTGACATTCTGACATTTAAATCATAATAATATCAACACTCCATCTTTGCATTGTGTTTTCTAGTTTTAAAAATACTTTAACATGCATTATTTCATTATCCTCACAACCCTCATGTAGGTAGGCAAGGTACTAACCTCATTTTTCAAATAAAGAAACCAAAGTTGAGAGAAATTATGACTTGCATGGTTCCATGATCTTTCCATCTCATCACACAATCTGATTTGCTTCAGACACCTAATGGTTTTAAATACTAAATAAAAAACATTTGAAATGCTGGTTCTTCAGAATTGTCTTTGGAATGAAGTACTAATTCACCTGCTTACTGCATCTTCTGACCTCTCCAAACCTCTCACCATCCACATTGTGTTTTCTCAATGATTCAACCTAACAGGATTCTTATACTGCTCCTTTTGATCAATTGTGGCAGTATCAGAAACAGGGATATGAAGGTCCTGGGTCCATGATACTTGCCATTAGGGGCTGATCTGTGTCTCTCGTTTCTCTACAATAACTTGATTGCTGTTGTTGGCAGCATTTACCTATAGAAGAGCTCCTAATGAAACAGGCTGGCTGGCTTCCTGTTGTGATCTGCTCTAGAGGAGAACAGAAGCCCCTACTCAAGCCCTAGCTTACCTAACTCTCAGCAAATCAGTAACAAAAGACCCAAGAAGTTATTAACAGCAAGTTCCTACTTTGGGGGGATAGAGACTTCCACAAAGCCCCACAGGTGCAGTTAGAACTAAAACTCAACCTATAGTTACCCCTTCCTCATTTTTGTGCTAAGAATAATGCCTTGGGTGGAGATTTAAAATGCTAATGCTACATCTGATGTATGAAGAAGCATGTTGAGCCACTGTATGAGCACTAGAAACCACACCCCCCGCACCCCCACCATATACGCCCTGATGTAACCCTTCTCTATCAAAGGATGCTATAAAACTAACCCACACACTACCCTTGGAGAGCATCTCTTTACTTTTCCTTTCTTAGTGCTGGCTCCCTTGTGCACAACCTGAATAAACTCACCTTTGCTGCTGCTTTGTTTGGTGATCTCCCTTGATGTCTATCCTGGGAGATAGCAAGAATCCAGAGTGCTGGTAACACTCACAGAACATTGTTTTGCATAATGTATTACTAAGTGCCTACCATTATCTCAGTTTTTAAATTTCTCACCAACATCAAGGTCAAATTCAATTAAAATATTATTGGGTAAAATGAGATCTCCTTTCATCGAGTATGATTTGTATTATAGCTCCTGTAACTTTAAGACAATAGCATTAATTAACATGTAAAAACACTTTTACATTTTCTTTGGTAAGACTTTTGCTTGGATCTGTCTTAACAAATCTAGAATATAGAAAAATCTTAGAGGCAGCAATCAGGTTAGAAATGGGTACCTGAAACTGCTATTATATACTGTTTATCTGAACTGGAGATAATGCCAATTGTCTATGTAAAAAGAAGAGAGGGTGCTGATGGAGATTATGGAGTGAGAGTGGGGAGTAAAGCCCCTGAAGATCACACCTTCTCACTGCCACTATTTACCTGTAAACTCGATTAGCTGTTCCCTGAAGAGCTCCCTGCTCTTCTATCTCAGACTTCAGTTCAGTCAGTTGCACAGCCAGTTTTTTCTCCAACAGCTGGACCCTTTCTGTGGAAGTGATCTTATAAATTTCATCCATAATTTGTATTTGCTGTTTTTCTGTATCCCTGAAAAAGAGGATCACAAAGCTTGATGCCCTCAGTGACCATTATCCAGCATGTGGAACTTTGTCCATCTTTGTCCAAGAAATCATGTCAACTTTGTAGAAATGCATGCATTTTGCTATTAGACTGTTGTCATTTGTGATTTAATTAACATCTAGTAAACAGTAGAGAAAAAGTAGGTTAGAATCTCCATTGGCCATGCCTTTGATTAGCCCAGTTCACCTTCAAAAACATCACTGCTTCAGCTTTGGCTGTTGGGGTTTAATAAGTGAGAATGCACCTCCCCACCACCCCTCACCTCTGCAGTCTTGATAAGTGTGGGGATTACACACTAACTTCTGTGAATGGCAGTTATTGCTGACTTCTAATAGAAAATTGTACTTATGCATTTGAATGTGTTTTCTTAATTTTGACTGCCTACATTTAGCATACTGGTTTTACCATTAAATAACAGCTGATAACCTCCCACCCCACCTCACCTAGTTCACAGTCTGTCAAATTCAACATAATTGTTTGTTAAGTACTTAGTGTCAACATTCTAATTAACAATGTAGATTAACTGCATGACTCAGAAGTCCTGGGACCCATAAGTTGCAGGGGATTCAACAGATGTATTTCCTTGTGTTACTGCTGCCCTTACCTGTCCTGGACAAGTAGGAGTTAAGTCTCTCTTAGGCCACATTAGAGAGATTTAAAATACTTAAATCTTATTTTTTTCCTTTGATATTTATAGACTCTCATCTTTCCTTTTGAGATATTTCATTTTCTCAAGTTAATATGTTGTCATTTCAACAAATGATTAAGCTGTAGAGATGTTTTGTGTAGAGGCTTCCTTTGGGAGCCCATTTATTCTTTTTCTAAATATATTAAAAATGGAAATGAGCATCCATGTTCAGTCCAGGTTGTGAACCTGCCTAGTAATAAATCTGTCATGTTTGGCACACCATTGGAGCTCAATAAAATGCACTGTTATTGTTCTTAGCAAAAGTAAAATGTTGTTATAGAAAATATTTGCCATTTGGCAGTGTCCTTTCAAGTTGGACAAACAGTTAAACAGCTGCCTTAACAGCTGCATTCCAATCGGCAGCCAAGAGTGGCAGCAACATAGACTGGCTGATTATTCTCCCAAAAGACAGACATTCTGCCTTCATTTCTTGATCAGTTTCAACACTTCACAGCTCAGAAATGAGAACATTTAATCCTGTACTGTTTAGCTTGCAACACAGTCAAGTACAGTATTCAGAAAATTAACATAAAGGGGTCAGTCTTTGACAACTGTCCATGAAATGAATCTAACCCAGAGAAATACATGCCTGCTGAGCACTCATGTCTAGGTTTAAAGAGACAACTGTTTATTTGGAGGGGTATGGGAGGTGTGCTTCATTTATTGAGACCCTACTGTGTGTCAGGCAAGCACTGGGAACTCATTTAGTCTTAGAAAAGAGATTGCGAGAAAAGAGAATTTCTTTAATCATGTTTTTAAAAATAAGTAGATTTAATTATTTGTAATTCATAATTACGTATAATACATAATTTTTATGCATTTAAAACGTGGTTAAAATTTAAGGCAAAAATAGTAAGATCAGCTTGAGCAAGGTTTGGGGGTGTTCAATGTGTGGTTACAGCAGGCTTGGATGGGGATAAAGCAGACACGTTTAGAAGAGAAATACTGAGTAACTATTTTAAAAGTTTCAAGGTGATGAGTAAAAGAATGGACATGCATCTAGATGAGTTCATGTCCTTTGTAGAGACATGGATGAAGCTAGAAACCATCATTCTGAGCAAACTATCGCAAGGACAGAAAACCAAACACTGCATGTTCTCACTCATAGGTGAGAATTGAACAATGAGAACACTTGGACACAGGGTGGGGAACATCACACACCAGGGCATGTTGTAGGGTGAGGGGAATGGGGAGGGATAGCATTAGGAGATATACCTAATGTAAATGATGAGTTAATGGGTGCAGCACACCAACATGGCACATGTACACATGTTGTGCACATGTACCCTAGAACTTAAAGTATAATAAAAAAAAGGAAAAAATAAAAATAAAATAAAAATATCCATACCTATTAGAAAAAAAAAAAAAAAGAAATGTATCCTAGAGCTTTCCAAAGAAGTGGGAGTAAGGGGTGAGATAGGACTTTTAAATCCAATAAACAGTGGTCCCCAACCTTTTGGCAACAGGGATTGGTTTCATGGAAGACAATTTTTCCATGGATGGGAAGCAGCGGGTGGCCGGGTGGAGGGATGGTTTCAGGATGAAACTGTTCCACCTCAGATCATCAAGCATTAGTTAGATTCTCACAAGGAGCATGCAACCTAGATCCCTCACATGAACAGTTCACAGTAGGGTTCATGCTCCTATGAGACTCTAAATGCTGCTACTGATCTGACCGGAGGAAGTTCAGGTGGTAATGCTTGCTTGCCTGTGCTCACCTCCTGCTGTGTGGCCCAGTTCCTAACAGGCCACTGATCAGTACTGGTCCATGGCCTGGGGGTTGGGGACCCCTGCAATAGAAGGTAAGAAAAGTGGTGGTGGGGGGGAACAAAAAGAAGTATGGCAGAATTAAGTTCAAATGTAACTATAATTATATTAAATGTAAATAGTTAAGCTCATCAAAATACATAAATCAGCACAGCTTCAAGTGTTTTAAAGGCTCCCAAAACTTGATAATGTGATACGTACCAAAATAAAACAATTATTTTTATTCTAGCAAATGCCAGAATTTAAACTGATAAGCATACTGGTCCCATATCACTGTGGGTCAATCCAATTCTCTTTATTGATCTGCACAGATAGACACTCTGTAACCTTGTTGGGTAAACATTTTTGATGCGTAGTCATCTTGATAATCAAATGCTTTCAAATCATCTATGCTTTCAAATGAAATACATTACATGCCAGCTTCTGCATTAGTAGGGGTGTGGCTAAGCCATTGTAATAAAAAGACACCATCACCAGTAGCTAAAAGAACAAACTCATGCCTATAATCCCAGCACTTTGGGAGGCTGAGGTGAGTGGATCACTTGAGGCCAGGAGTTCGAGACCAGTCTGACCAACATGGTGAAACCCCACCTCTACTAAAAATACAAAAACTAGCCAGGCATGGTAGCATACGCCTGTGATCCCAGCTACTCAGGAGGCTGAGAATGGCTTGAACCCGGGAGGCTGAGGTTGCAGTGAGCACCACTGTACTCTAGCTTGGGTGATAGAGTGAGGCTCTGTCTCCAATCAATCAATCAAAGAAAAAAGATCTTTTAAGTCTCTCTAACCTAACGGTGCTAATGTAAATGGTCTGGGGTTGTAGAGCAGCCCCACTACTAAACAGGCACTCAACGGCCCAGGTTCCTTTCAAGTCTGCTTCATCATCCCCTAGGCATTGTTCAGATAAACACATTAGTGTTTTCCCTTCATTGTGTCTATAGAACATGAGGGACATGAGATAAATATAATTGATAGTCTGAGTTGAATAACCTGCTTCTACTTCTAGTTTGCTGAGAGGTTTACTTTACTTTTTTCTTGAAAGGGTGAATTATGTCAAATGCTTTTTCTGCATCTATTAATCATGTGATCTCCCTCATATATTTGTTAATGTGGTTAATTTCACAGATTTTCAAAAGTTAATCCAAAATTGTGTTTTTAGAATAAACTCCATTTGGTCATAATTTGTTACCTTTTTTTACAGAAAAATGTATTCAATTTTCTACTATGTTTTTTAGAATGTTTGTATTTATGTTCATGAGAGACATTGGCCTGTCATTTTTCTTATAATGTTTTTGTGAAATTTTGGTATCAACATTATGTTGGCCTCATAAGACATGTTGTGAAGTGTTCTCTATTTTCTGAAGAACGTTTATAATTGCTATATTTTTCCTTAAATGTTTGGAATAAATCACCTCCGAAATATAGTAAACTGAAGTTTTCTGTATGGGAGGACTTCAATTACAGATTCAATTTTTTAAACAGATATATAACTATTCAATTTTCTATTTATTTTGTGTTCATTTTATTAAGACTTTTAAAAGAACATTTTGATATATAAGCACATTTCATCTAAGTAGATGAATTTTGGGGGGGATGTGAGGTTTTTCATAGTATCATATTTTTAACAGCTTTGTTCAGATATAATTAACACACCATCTGATTAACTCACATGAAATGCACAATCAATGTTTTTTATTTAGTATATTCACAGAGTTGTGCAATCATTACCACAATCAATTTTAGAACATTTCATTACCCTAAAAAGAAACCCTATTGCCATTACCAGCCACTCCTCATTTTTCTCTAAGCTACCTCTTCTCCCTAACAATAAGCAACAACTAATTGACTTTCCGTCTCTACAGATTTGTCTCTACAGATTTATACGAACATTTCATATAAACAGAACCACACGATATGTAGTCCTTTGTGACTGGCTTCTTTCACTTAGCATGTTTTCAAGGCTTATCCTTGTTGTAGCATGTATCAGCACTTCATTCATTTTTAATGGCTGAATAATATTCCACTGAACAACTATAATACATTTTATTTGTTCATCAACTGATGGACATCTGGGTTGTTTCAATTTGGGGCAATTATAAATAACATTGCTATGAACATTCATATACAAGGTTTTGTGTACATCTGTTTTCATTTCCCTTGAGTATATGTGTAGGAGTGGAATTACAGGGTAAATATGTTTGACCTTTGAGAAACTGCCAGACTTTTCCAAAGTGGTTGTACCATTTTACATTCCAATCAGCCATGTATGAGAGTTCCAATTTCTCCACAGCCTTGCTAACACTTGTTGCTATCTGTATTTTTAATTTAAGCCATACTAGTTGGTGTGAAGTGGTATCTTACTGTGGTTTTAATTTGCATTTCCCAGTGGCTAATGATGTCAATCATCTTTTCACGTGCTTATTGGCCATTTGTATGTCTTCTTTGGAGAAATGTCCATTCAGACCCTTTGCCTACTTTTAATTGGATTATTTGTATTTTATTGATGAGTTGTAAGAGTTGTTATATATTCTAGATACATGTCCCTTATCAGATATACAATTTGCAAATATTTTCTTCCATTCTGTGGGTCATCCTTTCACTTTCTTGATGTTGTCCTTTTAAGCTTCTTATCTTTTTAATATTTATAAAATGTGCAGTGCTGTCTCCTTTTATATTTCTGATATTGGTAATTTCTGTACTTTTTTTTTTTTTTTTTTTTTTGAGATGAAGTCTTGCTCTGTTGCCCAGGCTGGAGTGCAGTGGCACAATCTCGGCTCACTGCAACCTCCACCCCCCAGGTTCAAGTGATTCTTCTGCCTCAGTCTCCTGAGTAGCTGGGATTACAGGCAGGTGGCAATTCGCCTGGCTAATTTTTGTATTTTTAGTACAGACAGGGTTTCACCATGTTGGCCAAGCTGGTCTCGAACTCCTGACCTCAGGTGATCTGCCTGCCTTGACATCCCAAAGTGCTGGGATTACAAACATGAGCCACCGCGCCCAGCTTGTACTTGCTCTTTTATCTTGATCAGTCTTATTAGAGATTTATCAATTTTACTAATTTTTTCAAAAAACCAGTATTATTGAGTTTTCTCTAGGTTATTCGTGTTTGCCCTTTCTTTTACTGATTTCTGCTCACCCAACTTAGTAGATCATTGCTTTTACTATCTCGAGTTTAATTTGCTTTTCTTTTTCCAGCTCTTGAGATGGATGTTTAGATAAATAATTTTTAACCTCTCATGTAATGTATTTGATATTATAAATTTCCCTCTAAGCACTGTTCTAGCTACATCACAGAAGTTTTTAATGTTGTGTTTTCACTATATTTTAAATATTTTCTAATTTCTATTATGATTTCTTCTTTGACATAAGAGTTATTTAAAACTGGTTCTTTCTGTTATGGTTTCTAGTATGATTCCACTGTGGCCTAAGAACATACTCCGTATGACTTCAATTACTAAAAATATGTCAAGCTTGCTTTATAACCCAACATATGGTTATTTTGGTAAATGTTTCATGTATACTTGAAAAAATGTGTATTCTGATGTTGGGAATAGTGTTTTATATATGTCAATTAGATCATATTGGCTAGTCATGTTGTTCAAATCTTTTATATCCATGGATGTAATCACTGATTTTTTAAAGGATATATGAGCTAGGTATATTAAAATCTTATTACAGTGAATTTACCTATTTCTCCATTTTGTCCTCAACACATTAGTTTTTTTATATATATATATATATTTTTTTTAATTTTTAATTTTATTTTTTGGGACCGAGTTCTGCTCTTGTTGCCCAGGCTGGAGTGCAGTGGCGTGATCTCGGCTCACTGCAACCTCCACCTCCCGGGTTCTAGTGATTCTCCTGCCTCAGCCTCCCGAATAGCTGGGATTACAGGCATGCGCCACCACGTCTGGCTAATTTTGTATTTTTAGTAGAGACGGGGTTTTCCCATGTTGGTCAGGCTGGTCTCAAACTCCTGAACTCAGGTGATCCACCTGCCTGCCTCAGCCTCCCAAGGTTCTGGGATTATAGGCGTGAGCCACGACGTCCGGCCCATTGTAAGGTTTTTATTCTTTGGCTAGTGTTTTTTTTTTTTTTTAACCGAAGATTTAGTTCTACCCTTTTAGAGGTTTTAGTTTAGCTCTTTAACCTCCTGCAGCTTCAAAACCTGGCAAAAGTCTAGAGAGGAAAGCTGGCCAAGTGTTTTGTGCTGGCTTCCTCTCTCCTGTGGGGTGTTGTCTCCTAAGATAATCTCAGATTTTACCTGCCTTTCCAACTTCCTTCTTAGGTGTGCCTTCTCAGCCTTTTGATTGATAGCTTGACATTTCTCTTTTTCCTCATCTCTGAAATTCTGTCCTTCAAAGGTTCGAACTTAGTTTCCCACCCCATGAAAGTTCAAAATCTCGCAAAAATTTGAGGGAGAGAACTGTCTTATATTTGACGCAGTTCCTCTTTCTAGCAGGGTTTATCTTTTAAGCATGGCAAGACTGCAGATTTTACTTTGCCTTTCTAGACCAGCCCCCCAGTCTCCTTCACACCTTGGCATTCAGCAAATATCCAATGGGTATGTTTCAGACATTAGATTCAAATCTGCCATTCCTGCAGCCATGGCCTTCAAAAGTCTCCCTGGTTTCTCTTTGTCGCATTTGGGTTCTTAAGCCAAAACTGTCACTGTGACTAGAATTGGTAGATTGGCTAAGGAAGCAAATAGCCAGGGACTGTCAACTCACCTAGGAAGGCTCTTTCATTTCTGGAATTTTGGTTCTTCTAGGCTTTGTTGCTTCTATAACCATCCAATGTCTTTCAACATATGACTGTAAGTTAACCGTTTTAATGATGTGGCCTTTACTAAATCTTACCCAAAGTAGCCAGGCACAGTGGCTCACGCCTGTAATCCCAGCACTTTGGCGTAATCTTGGCTCACTGCAACCTCTGCCTCCTGGGTTCAAGTGATTCTTCTGCCTCAGCTTCTTGAGTAGCTAGGATTAGAGGCGCACACCACCACGTCCGGCTCATTTTTATATTTTTAGTAGAGACGGGGTTTCATCATGTTGGTCAGGCTGGTCTCAAACTCCTGACCTCGTGTTCCGCCAGCCTCAGCCTCCCAAAGTGCTGGGATTATAGGCATAACCCACTGTGACCGGCCCCCAAAGAAACTTTCTTAAACTTTGGCTCCCACTGCTCCATATTATTATCTCTTTTACCTCAAATAATAATAAACCACCTCACTATCTGTTCATGGAAGCATTTTTTAAAAAAATTACCAAAGATCAAAAGAAGCATGTGTCAAAGCAAAATGTACACACTGCTCTGCTGTTATCAGAGCATTATCAACATGTACATTATAGTCGGAAAATATCTTGTACCCTGAGATAAATAAGCAAACAAAAACAGGGTCACTGTCATTCATTTTCCCAAAATAAAATAATCCTTAAGTTTTGTTTATAATTTACTAATTCCTTTAATAAAAGCAATTTTATTGCCAACTTTTGCAATGATAATAGATGAAAATCTGTGATGACCTTTGTGGCTATGACAACCATGTGAGAAAATCGCTGTCTTTTCTACCATGATTAGACAACTACAAACTTGGTAATACTGGTAATTTTGTGGGGGTTTTTTCCTTTTTTCTTTCTTTGTATTCTTTTATTTGATGAGCCAGTCCTTTTAAAACTTGGAGTTGCTTGCAAACTTTCCTTGAAAGTAAACTGTCCCCCCTAAATCCTTTGTCTATATTTCTTTGACAATTGTATAGATTCCTCTAAGATTTTGTGTATCCATCAATCAGGGTAAAGTCCACCACGCTGTCCATGAAGAGAAACTCAAGGGCTGTTTGAGGTATACATTTTCCAGTCTTGAGGCAATAAAGTCTTCATCTAGTTGATTCGAGTTCTTTTTCTGGCTCTTCATATATTTTTTACTTCCTGGCCAAGTCTGCTTTTGACACTGGTTCTGATTTGTAAACAGCCACTTATTTCTCCTTTGGTGGCAGCAATGTTGAAAATACACATTTTAATGGTCGATCCATTCTTTGTGAGGCAACAATGACAGGACATCTGATTGTACTTTGTTTTTGTCTTGAGGATTCTGTTATCTTCTGTCATCTAAGATACATCTTTTCTTTGCATCTGGGTCTTAAGACATGAGTTTGGTCAAATTGATAGGTTGCACTAGTAGGTTGGAAAGTTGCTCATATCACTCCCTACATCACTGATTTACTCTCTCTCTCTCGTCTTCTGACCATTGACGAAACTTGTTTTTCATTTTTGTGTGCCACTAGGAGTTCAAATCAATTAAGAAAAATATTTTTGTGGCCACTGGAATGTAGAGAAGCCCTTGGAGATCTGGAGCTGCTACCATCAACCAATGACTCATGCTTTTTGTACTTTTATTACATTTGATCCATCTGTGGCTAATGTTATAAACTAAGGCTGGTAGTTCTGTGTATTGCTATTATTTTTTGAGATAGGATCTTGCTCTGTCTCCCAGGTTGGAGTGCAGTGGCATGATCATGGTTCACACAGCCTCCATCTCTGGGGCTCAAGCAATCCTCCCATCTCAGCCTCCCAAGAAGCTGAAACTACAGGCGTGCATCACTATGCCTGGCTAATTTTTAATTTTTTTTTGTAGAGATGAGGTCTCACTATGTTGCCAAAGCTGGTCTCAAACTCCTGAGCTCAAGCCATCCTCCCACCTCGGCCTCCCAAAGGACTTGGATTACAGGTGTGAGCTACCACGCCCAGCCTGCGTATTGATTTTTAAAAAGCATCTTTTTTCTCCTCAAAAAGGAAGGCATAGTTCTTTGTAATAGTCCATTTGTAATTACACAGCTTTCTTTCTCCGAAGTCAATGTCCCTTCTCCCTCAGAAATATGTTGGAGATTGAACAGTCAGAAAAAACCATCATTTGAACACACTATTTAGGGATATCTAATTCCAACAGACAAATCTACCATGAAAAAGAACAAAATATACACAGTGAACAAACTCGGAAATTGTTTTTATGTAACTTTAGAGCAAAGGGTAGAAACTTTACAGAAGGTTTTGCTTGGTTTGTGTAACCATTCTACAAATAAGCCTGGATCTGTGATGGGATGGGAATGATTGCTGCCGGCTTGTCTGGAACATTATGACCTATGCAAGAAATCTGAGAAGTTCTCCGTGCATAACATACTTTCTCCCTTCTCAAAAGAAAAGAGTAAAGTATCCATCTTAGACACTGTAATTTATATCCATTAGGCCCTATCTCCTAACACTGTTTCATTGGAGATTAAGTTTCCAACACAAGGTTTTTTTTTTTTTGAGACCAAGACTCACTCTATGGCCTAGGCTGCAGTGCAATGGCATGATCTCAGCTCACTGCACCCTCTGTCTCCTGGGTTCAAGCGATTCTCCTGCCTCAGCCTGATGAGTAGCTGGGACTACATGTGCGTGCCACCACACCCAGCTAATTTTTTTTTTTTTTTTTTTTTTAGTAGAGACGGGGTTTCACCATGTTGGAGGCTGGTCTCGAACTCCTGACCTCAAGTGATCCACCTGCCTTTGCCTCCCAAAGTGCTGGGATTATAGGCGTGAGCCACTACGTCCAGCCCTAACACATGGCTTTTGAGTGACATATAGAAATCATAGCATGTGGATGATGTTCTATTTCTAATGGACATATAAGAAAAATTCTGCTGGGCACAGTGGCTCATGCCTGTAATCCCAGAGCTTTGGGAGGCTGAGGTGGAAGGATTGCTTGAGCCCAGAGTTTGAGACCAGCCTGGGCAGCAAAGTGAGACCCCGTCTCCTCAAAAAAAAAAAAAATTTTTTTTTTTTTTAATTAGCCAGGTGTGGTAGCATGCACCTGTAGTCCCAGCTACTTGGGAGGCGGAGGCAGGAGGACTGCTTAAGCCCAAGAGTTTGACGTTGCAGTGAGCTTTGATTGCATTCACTCCACTCCAGCCTGGGTGACAGAACAAGATCCTGAAAAAAAAAAAAAAGAAAGGTGGGGGGCGGGTTGGCGGGGAAGGAAAGGAAAGATTCCTTTCTTCTTTATCTCAAACTCTCAATAGGCTACCCTTGAATAAACTGGAAGGAAATAATATTCTTTAAATGGTTTCATGTTCCAACTGACCTTTTAGGATTCAGGAAAAAAATTAATAAAAATTATTAATATAACTTGTAAGTAATACAGTGTCAGGAAAATGCAAAAATAATACTGTAGAAAATGACATTAAAAGTACAAAAACAATGTATACATGGTTAAATATTACACAAAAGTATCCCTTTACTTTTCATAGACATGTG
Organism: Pongo pygmaeus; assembly: GCF_028885625.2. Classification (NCBI taxonomy): domain Eukaryota; kingdom Metazoa; phylum Chordata; class Mammalia; order Primates; family Hominidae; genus Pongo; species Pongo pygmaeus. Next base: position 109,126,109 of record NC_072378.2, on the reverse strand, counting down.
GCTATTTGCATAGGTTCAAAAAAAACATGTTCTCCTTCCTACCAGGCAATAATTAACAAATCACTTTTGTAACCATGACCATGCCACACATCTCATTAAAGTAGACATGGCAAACCCATTATTAAGCAAAGCAGTCCAAGCAACCTGGCTGAGGTAAATTGACTGGTTCTTGGTTCCTGACTTCAGTATACTATGTGGGTAGTATCTTACACATAAAGTAATGACAACCTCTTGGGCTTGAAAAAGCCTCCAAAGTTAACTCCTACGTTGTAGTAACACATGGCCTTAGTTTTATTAACTAGACTTATAAGAAGGTCTTTGTATATTAAGCATAACCTTTTATCACACTCACATAATAAAACTAGTCATCAAACTAATGATACTGAATCAGAAAATCACTAAGCAAATTTATGGCCAATTCCTTGCTTTAGGAGGAAATTTGGAGGCAAGACTGACACCTTAACCAAAGGCCATGATAGGTAAGCAATGCACATCACTTTTGGGTCAGAAAACAAAAAACAATACCGCAGTAAAGGATCAACATAGCAAGTCTTGATTGCGTAAACTTTTCACATTCCAAAGAAATGTTTGTCCTGTGCCCAGATTCAAGATAACCTCTAAGTCCTTGGACTATCCTGCCTGATATGTTTTAATTTACCTGGGGGCCTTAGGCCATACCAGGTAGTCTAAGCTGACAATGTGATTAATGGTGAGGTCCTTAGGCCATGTAGTATCAGCTCCATCTTTACAGGGGCTGAAAACTGAAGGTCAGCCACATGGGCTATCAGCCATGCTATGCCTACGTGACCAACCCTCAAGAAAAAATCTGGACACCAAGGCTTGGTGGAGCTTCCCTGGTTAGCAATTCTCCAACAATGTTGTCACACATTGTTGCTGAGAGAATTATGGGCTGTCTATATGACTTCACAGGTGAAGGACAACTGGAAGCTTATGCCCGGTGTCCCCCGGACTTTGCCCTATGTGCCTTTTTTCAGTTGCTGATTTTAATCTATATTCTTTTGCTATAATATACCATAACCATAACTTAACAGCTTTTCTGAGTTCTGTGAGTCCCTCCAGTGAATCACTGATCCTGAAGGTGGTCTTGGGGACCACCTGAGATAAAACACTGAGGTAAGGTTAACAACAAAAACAGTCACCACCCTGTCTAGTTCTCATTTCCCATGCAAATGAAACCTCAAGCCTTTCCTGTAAGTTACTGTCTAATAACTATATCCCTGGTCTTGGCAATGCTGATATCTAAGGATACATGATGACCTCTGATATGATGATTATTTGAGGAAACTGTTTTCTACCATGAAAAGAATAACTAAACTTGGTGACTTTGGTAATTTTGTAGGTTTTTTCATTTTTTAATTCGATAAGCCTGTCCTCCTAAAACTTGTACTGTCTTGCAAGACTTCTTTGCATATAAACTAAATGCTTTAGTCTTTGAGTGGTTTATGTTTTTTATTTCTGTAGATGGTAGTTTAAACTGATAGTATTTTAGTAGAATGGTTTAAGAGAACCAAACTCTAGGCAGGGCATGGTGGTTCATACCTGTAATCCCAGCACTTTGGGAGGCTGAGGCGGGCAGATCACCTAAGGTCAGGAGTTCAAGACCAGCCTGGCTAACATGGTAAAACCTCGTTTCTATTAAAAATGCAAAAAAAAAAAAAAAAAAATAGCCGGGTGTGGTGATGCATGCCTATAATCCCAGCTACTTGGGAGGCTGAGGCAGAAGAATTGCTTGAACCTGGGAGGCGGAGGTTGCAGTGAGCTGAGATTGCGCCATTGCACTCCAGCTTGGGCAACAAGAGCGAAACTCCGTCTCAAAAAAAAAAGAATCAAACTCTACTTTGCGGCATTATTTATGGGAATGCTCTGAGAATGAGAAATCACAGGCAAATATCCTACCCAAACACCAAAGGCACAGCCCTCTTTCGACTTGAGAGCCATTCTGCAAAAGAACAAAGAAAAAAGAACCCTGTTTGAAATTTTGGCTTAAGTGTCCACCATTTAAATCATACCTTGAGAGAATCAAAGAATGTAATACTGATATAAATTTTTCTAAGTTTATCAAAAGAGAAGTTATATACATAAAATAGAGTAAGTTTTTTAAAAAATCAATTATTTTTGAGATTAAAGTAAAAGCAGATATCTTTAAAGTAACTTCTTTTTAACTCTGGTACTGACTTTCCCAGCTTTTAATTGGTAGCTTGGTTCATTTCAGGGAAAATGAAGGCAATAATGCTTTTTATGTGTTCAAGCATTTCGACAGTGCTATTCTCTCACATGTATTACATATTTTGGATAAGCTATCTCTGAAAATATTTTGTAAGATATTAAAGATACTTTTGCTAGAAATTGTAAGTTATAAAACCATAAATGTTCCACAGAATTCTCAAGACCTTTTTAAAATTTAATTTTAAGTGGGTTTCCTGTACACCAAAATGGTTTATGTTTTAAATAACACATTTGTAAAGTTAAAAGGATCTACAGTGATGAAGAGTGAAATACTTTCCAATTCAGCAAGATTCTGGACAATTGCCCTGTAAACATCAATCTTGTATTTCAGGCATGAAATGATTCACATTCTGTACTAGGTTCAGTAACAGGTTTTTCCAAGAAATACCAAAGGTCAATGTACATTTAACTTTAAGGCAAACTAACAACAACAACAACAAAATGCCTCTCAAGGTTTTTTAGAACCTATCCTAAATTTTACTTAATTACATTAAGCCAAGTCAGGTTGAAAAGTACATTTTACATTATTTTAGCTGATTGGAAGGTCTGGCTCACTTTACAATCCTCTGTTCTTAAAGACTAAGATTTCTTTCTTTAATTGTTTAGGTTAACCTTAATAATTTGTAGTGGTGAATAAACTTTTACAAGTGGGTAGAATCCCATTATAATGGGATTATATTTGGTGGCCTTATTATTGCTCATTACCCTATAACACTTCTTCCTACCTTCTGACCATAGTCCAGAGCAGAGTGGCTTTGCTGATATGGTTATAAGAAATCTATTAAATAGGATATTAAAAGCCAAAGAAATCCTCTCAGGAGTTAGTTTATTTAACGAAGCTATCTTTCAGGTAAGATATTTATCCACTTACTCATTTTAAAATATTCAATCAGGTTGATTGCTCAGTAAGATGACATGTTTTTAAAGAGTACTACATTGGTGGTATTATCAGGTTTTTAATTTTTATGGTGCCACTGACTGTTGATGCTCAGAAAAATAGGGTTTCTCAAATGACAGATCTTTGCTCTCTTCAGATTGGAGACACGCAGATAGTTTTTCTCCCACAAATTTCACATCCTTATTGGTTGTAAAACTGTCTGAAGCACCTACGGAGCAAATTTCTTTCCTAATCATAAGACTCATGCTTGGTTAGATTTTACCCAGAGGTAGCATAATGAGGTCATTTTGTTAAGGGATTCATATTGAATATATTTATTTGCCCACATTAGAAAAGCAGTATTTCTCTAATGTAAGTTGGCTAGTGTTTGAAAATTGTATTCTATAGACCAGGAAATGCAATAGTATTGACTAAATGAGACTTGTTATCTGTAAAACACATGAAACAATATTTCTGGGATAAACAATAGATTGGCACATCCATAACAGAGGACTTGGGAGTATTCCTATTTTAAATTGGCTACTCCACTTTTCTCCACATCCTTCAAATTCATTCTCACTGAATACTTATTAAGAGCCAACTTTTTCTTCCCCAAAAACATTTAGGGCTACATTAAAAACGACAACCCAGTACTCACAAAGTTTCACAAAACATTAGCTACCTTAATTATGTGTGATGCACTCTGATCTTTTTTTTTTTTTTTTTTTTTGCTGATGGAGCCTCACTCTGTTGCTCAGGCTAGAGTGCAGTGGCACGATCTCAGCTTACTGCAACCTCCACCTCCCTGGTTCAAGCAATCCTCTGGCCTTAGCCTCCCGAGTACCCGGGATTACAGGCACATACCACCATGCCCGGCTAATTTTTGTATTTTTAGTAGAGATGGGATTTCACCAGGTTGCCCAGGGTGGTCTTGAACTCCTGAGCTCAGGCAATCCGCCTGCCTCGGCCTCCTAAAGTGTTAAGATTTTACAGGTGTGAACCATCGCGCCTGGCCACATTCTGGTATTTTCAATACTATTGTATATCATTTAAAAAATGCTGGCCAGGCACGGTGGCTCACACCTATAATCCCAGCACTTTGGGAGACCGAAGTGCCTCCCAAAGTGCTTAGATTGCCTGAGCTCAGGCAACAAAGAGCTCAGATTGCCTGAGCTCAGGCAACAAAGAGCTCAGATTGCCTGAGCTCAGGAGTTCGTGACCAGCCTGGGCAACACGGTGTAACCCCATCTCTATTAAAATACAAAAAATTAGCAGGGCATGGTGGTGCACGCCTGTATTCCCAGCTACTTGGGAGGCTGACGCAGGAGAATTGCTTGAACCTGGGAGGCGGAGGTTGCAGTGAGACGAGATTGTACCATTGCACTCCAGCCTGGGCGAAGGAGTGAGACTCCAATCTCAAAAAAAAAAAAAAAAAAAATGCTGGTAGTGACCTGCTAAATTGATTTGACAATCCACCGGTATGATATGACTGTATGTACTATGAAAAACACTGACTGGATCCAACCAATGAGGAGGCTGAAGTATGCAGAAATTGAGTGGCTTAAGTTCATAAGGGAAGTGAATGGCAATCATTTGCACAATTCTGTGCAAGTCAATACTTGGCCTCTAGAATATAACCTTTCTGTATAATTCTTATTGCTCTGTTTTAGTCTAAGTGATGATTGCTTGATTTTCCCCCACTTCTCCATTTACCTCATTGTTTCATACCCACTTTTTCCACTCATGCCTTTGAATTTGATTATAGACTGGCTATGGCTAGCATATGTTTGAAATTACTAAAGAAACTGGTATCTTCTATCAAGAAGCCTAATAAAGAGTGAAAATCTTAGACCAATACTGTTACCCGGCAAAAAATTTAAAAAGGTGAAGGTATATAAATCAAGATAGATAGAAAATGAAGAAATTACAAACAGGCCAACTTCTAAAGCACTTTATCAGTAGATGAAAACAAATATTTAGTAGGCAAATAAATATCTGAGCATCTGCTCTGTGGTGGTCATTATGCCTTTCATGTCACTTACTGTTTTCTTCCTTTTAAATATATATATGTCTTATCTCTCCTCAAGACTATAAGCAACTTGAAAATGGAATTCCGTACTAGCTAATACAGTATTTTGAGATCAATAATTAGAGATCAATAAATACTCACTGATGAACAAGTCAAATATACCAATATCCAAATAAAGAACTCTTGGCTCTCAAACCTCTTCCTCTTAGCATAGTATCAAAGAAAGCATCATTCTGGTGCCCACTGTTGGTGGAACCACACACTGCCCCTCCCCAAACAAACAATACCGGGCTATTCCTTTTTTTTTTTTTTTTTTTTTTTTGCTTTGAGGCAGTCTTGCTCTGTCGCCCAGGCTGGAGTGCAGTGGCACAATCTCGGCTCACTGCAACCTCCGCCTCCCAGGTTCAAGCAATTATTCTGCCTCAGCCTCCCGAGTAGCTGGACTGCATGCTACCACGCCCGGCTAATTTTTTTGTATTTTTAGTAGAGACAGGGTTTTACTACGTTGGCCAGGCTGGTGTTGAACTCCTGACCTCAGGTGATCCGCCTGCCTCGGCCTCTCACAGTGCTGGGATTATAGGCGTAAGACACAGTGCTCGGCCCTAAATAGGAAATGGGTCCATCTATATCAATAAGGAGAACACTCCCAATAAACCTACCAGGAAAAAAAAAAAATCACCTAATTCTTTAAGTAAACAATCTACAGCAAAAGTAACAACAAACTCTGGCCCAGACATTATTTTAAGGCTTAAATTTATAATTTTTCTATGTCTAATTCTCCTTACAGGAAAAAAAACCAAAAACGAATTGAAAGACAAAGTTACATGAGAACAAGCAAATGGAATATGAAGAAAAAGGCTGAGGCATTGAGAAGGTCTATTTAATTACCAAGAAGTAAATTTATTTTCAGATGAGTGACAGTCAATATTATTTTTATTTATCCTCATCTCACTTTAATTAAAAGGTGCAATGGCACGCATAGTTTTTTAAAAATCTCACAGTTGCTATTATGCCTTAGTGAGGGTTGTCTTGTCATATGTCTGAGTGTCAGCTTATACTTATCTAAACGTCACCTACAATTAAATGTTCTCAGTAGATAAAGCTTTAGTTACAGCTGAATAGAGTTCCAGGAAACCCCATTAGGAGTTTCATTATTTACTCTACACCAATAATGGCAGCTGTTGCATTTCTGTCCACAATGCACTCCTTCCATTGTGCATAACCAACTGGCCTCTTCCCCCCTTAGACTGACTTCTCACATTACAAGTAAAATTTTTATTTAATTTTTCATCTCTTATCATGGATTAAGAATACACATTTAGGCTGGGCGTGGTGGCTCACTCCTGTAATCCCAGCACTTTGGGAGGCTGAGGTGGGCAGATCACCTGAGGTCAGGAGATCCAGACCATCCTGGCTAACACGATGAAACCCCATCTCTACTAAAAATACAAAAATTAGCTGGGTGTAGTGGCAGGTGCCTGTAATTCCAGCTACTCGGGAGGCTGAGGCAGGAGAATAGCTTGAACCTGAGAGGTGGAGGTTGCAGTGAGCTGAGATCGTGCCACTGCACTCTAGCCTGGGTGACACAGCGAGACTCCATCCCCACCAAAAAAAAAAAAAAAAAAAGAATATACATTATAGTTAAAATTACACTTTTAAAGTAAGAAAGCTCTCACATCTACCTGCAGGTATAGAAAAAAAGGAATAAAGTAAGAAAGCTATCAAAAAAGCTCAAAAATAATTTTCAAGTACATTATCTACATTATCCCAGCCAGTTTGCTTACTATGTACTAAGTATCTCCCACTTTAATCTTACATTGTTGAAAACTGAACATTTCCCTCTGACCCTCCTGTCTTTATCTACAACCTAATAAAAATGGCTGGGTTGCCAATGATCCACCCAAGTACAGTTAATTCAGGATTCCAACTCCCATTTCCAGTATCAGAATATAGTCACAATACCTGCTGCTTCAAACACTGGAACTTTCTGGCTTCGGTTTCATCAAAATTGAGACCTGCCTTGGCTAGAAAATTCCAATTCCATTATTTCAATTTCTAATTACATAAAAACCAAACAACTCTGTTTTTTACTTAAGTGAACAAAATCCGTGAAATCATACCAAGTTTCTGCTAGACAGAGCACAGCTGTGAGGTTGCTATAGCAACTCTTGTACACTGACCATAGACTGGCTGCTCCATCCAGGAAAGCAATCTTTTGCTCCACCCCCCGAGGAGTCAAAGGCTCTGAAAAGCAGGCAGTCTGTGAGTTCAGTAGCTGTGATGAAGCAACAAGACACCATTCTTCATTGTCTCTCAATAATAAATGTCACCTCAACAACCACACCATACTCCAAATCTATTTGCTGTGTGTGGTTATATATTTTAGCACAATGACAGGACTGTGTTCTTTACCCCCTCCCATTAGAAATCTGGGCTAGGAAAGATGCCAAAGCCATTTCCCTTCAGACACACAGAAAGAGACAAAAACCAAAATAAGTGAGAATATTCCCACTTTTACCAATAATATATTTAGGTATTTGCTTTTAGGCTTCAACCCATGCAAACGTGTTCTACATATTTTTTTTTTTTTGCCACTCAGATTCAAAAAATATTTATTGAGTGTTTAGTAAGTGTCAACTCTTCTGCTGGGCGCTTTCCCATGTTATTTCATTAACTCCTCACAACAAATTAGTATAGTCCTGTGAGGGAGATATTAGTATAATCCTCACTTTACAGATGAGAAACTGAGGCTCCAGAAAGTTATCTGACCTGTCCAAGCTATTAAATGGTGGAGTCCCAGAATTTGAAACCAAGTTTCCTAGCTCTGAAGTCATGGTTTTTTCTACTACACTGGACTAATTTTTAAGAAAATTCTCAGTTGAAATATTCCACATTCCTAAAATGGTTTTATTTATTTTTTTTTTTTTTGAGACAGAGTCTTGCTCTGTCACCAGGCTAGAGTACAGTGGTGAGATCTCAGCTCACTGCAACCTCCACCTCCCGGGTTCAAGCGATTCCCCTGCCTCAGCCTCCCAAGTAGCTGGGATTACAGGCACGCGCCACCACACCCGGCTAATTTTTGTATTTTAGTAGAGACAGGGTTTCACATGTTGGCCAGGATGGTCTCAATCTCCTGACCTCGTGATCTGCCTGCCCTGGCCTCCCAAAGTGCTGGGATTATAGGTGTGAGCCACCGCACCTGGCCGGTTTTTAAATGTTTAATGATAATTTTTAAAGCAATACATTTTCACAAGTAATGAATTATTAATAACTAAATATATTCAGCCACCTTCCTAAATGTATAGAAAACAAAGGCACAGAAGTATAGGTCTGCATTATGGTCCTGGTGGATAGCAGAAAGCTAAAAAGTTTAGCAAAAAGCTAAGCTTAAACTGTAAAACTCATATCCTCAAGGAGGAAAGGCCAAGTAGAAAAATAGGTAAGGTGATGCAACTGAGTTTAGATCAAACACCCTATGGAACATCTCCAGGGCTGAGGAGCTAAGGGTGTGAATGAGTGGGGGTGAAAGCTGGCAAAGGGCACATGCACTATTTACAACAGGAGGAAATTTTGATCTCTGCCATTAACTACTTTCAAGGACAATTCCAAGTTATCAACGTGTTCATCTTCAGTCACTTCCCCACTTCCAGGTATGGAAGGTCTTCTAACATGGTATCTCTCCTCACCATTAGAATGAATTATAGTTCTCTTCCTCCCCAAAAGATCCATAATTACCAACTTTTTCCTACACAAGCTTCTTGGGAATTTCCTAGGAAAACAGAAAAACTGTCTTTAAAAATTGCTCTGCTTAGCTTCCCAAGATCCTGACCTAAAAATTCTTTCACATCTATAGCTTGAACATTCCATCAGCTGTGGGTTCAAAGAATTCAGTAAATACGTACTTCCAACTCTGTCCCTTAGGAATCACCATCTCTTAAACTGCTACCCTATATTTGAGCTCCTCCATTCTATTACACCTTTTCTGTCTGTCCTCTATTTCTAATTCAGTTCATGACTCCAGTTCCCCAGTTGCCTCAGAGGATTTGAGTGAGAAACCAAGAGTTCAGAAGAGTTGTACTAGTTCCCATAGGCTTCCAGAAAAATGATCAAGTGCAAATTTATTATAAAGCATGCATACACAATGACATTTGACATTATTGATTTTAAAATATAAAAAATAAAAATATACCATACTACCGTGAATTTCTGCTGGATGAGGTAATTTAATGCCCAGCTTCCTCTTCCTCTATACTTTCTTGTAAAAAAAAATACCGCTTTTGTGGGTCCTAGAAATTCACAGTCTCAATTTATACTGATGGACATTACATACAATGCAAAGAATAAAAGTCAGCAAAAGTTATAAAGTAGTAAGATAAAATTGATCATTGATTTTTTAAAAAAACTAGTTTTGTAAAAGAGAATGGGAATAGCAGAGGAAAGCTTCTGCAACTGAATTACTGTCTCCTAAAAACTAAGTAGCTATAGGTTCCTATTGTCTCATAAAACTTGGATTAAAGGCTTCTTCACAAAACTGTGTAACTGTTAAGTTTTTCCTTTTCCAAAAGAGAAAAACATTTCACAGCTCTAAAACAAAATAGAAAGAAGGCACCAGGAAAGCTAAATGATCTTTCTGAACTCTGTTCATTTAACATTGGTTTTTAAGGTTCCAAACCTACTAAATGAAAAGTGGAACGAATGGTACTTGTAACTCGGATTTAACTCAATTTTGAATATTGTCAATCTAGCACAATTTCTTAAATTTAGCTTAAGATATCTGCAAAGCAAACAATGTTTCCAAGACAAGATGAGGTTACGGGCTTCAATCAATAAGAAAAATAAAAAAGCAATTAATTTATTATTTGGAACCCAGTAGGTTATTAGGCATTAATTTTTAAGTACTGCAACTTCATGTTTTATAGAAGCTAGAAACATGATTCAAAATGTCACAAAGTTATATTAAATTAAAACCACTTTAGACAATTCAAGGTCTCATTGACAAAGTTCATTAAGGTGACAGTTTTGCTCTTTTGTTACTGTTCCCACATGATATCATCTCTTCTCAATTTCATTTGAAGATTACGAACTCGTATTGGATGAAAGCTGCTGTTTTTCTGAAAAAGGTTAGTGTCAGTCAAACATTTTCTGGGGCTATTTTTTATGTTCTTTGATCCTTTAGGGTAGCTGTCTTCTTGCTGAATACCTGAAGCTTCACTCATCTTTGAGTTTTGAACTTTTTGCTGCAATTTACGGACCTGGAGAGAAAAAAAAAAATCTAACATTTTAGTCAAAAATACACCAAAAATATATTCCCAAATAGATAGGTTGAATTGAAGGTTTAAAGTTAAAAAGTTAAAATTGAACATTAAAAAGTTCAATTCAGTAAGTTTTTAATTTATTGAACATCTACTACATGCCTAACACTGTGCTTGTCAGGTAGAAATATAATGAAGAAAGAAGCTCTCACTTTCAAAGAGCTTACTGCTCCTATTAGTGAAAAAAAGCACATATGTGACAACTAGAGAATACTCTGAGCCAGGATAACTTTGAATAAGACAAAAAGTGTATATGTAAGAAGGCCAAAGTCAGATAAGGTCAACATGTGCTGCAGAGATTGAGGGAAAGGTTGTATATAAGATATTAAACTGGTAAAAACTAGAGAACAGAGAGGACAGAGAAGAACCTTTCAGGTAACATTAACAGCAAAGCAAATAATTGGTTCTAGGAATGAGTATCAAGTTTTGAAAGTTATACACACACATGTGTCCATATGTATGTGTATATGTATATATATATGTGTGTGTATAAATATGTGTTTTTTTAACTGCCACTCAGTAGTACTTTAAATTCAGGAATACTTCTGTGTACAAATACTTTTGTGTATTCCTGAATTTGAAGTACTACTGAATGGCAGTTTAAAAAAAAGTCAAGGGAATAACTTTATCACCTTCAGTAGTATATGGTAATAGTGGAGGCAGACAGAATTAAACAAAAACAATACATATCAACTAGCCAAAATCCATTTCTTCAAAGTCCAACCCATTACTTAAGCTATTTCACTTGAGCATAGGTCTAATTTGTAGAGCTGATCCAGACTTTGGGGGAGTACCTAGTTCTCTATTTGGCTAACAGTCAATTTTTATTACAGATATTACATTTATCATAATAAAATGCTTAAAATTTATACTGCTACAGCTATTATGGAATATAAATCATGTTTTTCAAAATATAGTATATATATACTACCTGAGTTTTAAAAGTGATAATTCTTCTATTCCTTTCAAGTTTCTCCTATGCAATTTCAAGAAAGTGTACAAGTTGTATAATCTTCACTCCAAAACAATCATACAGAAATTTTTACTTACTATAGCCTTAAAAGCCAGTAAAATAAAAATATTTGTTTTAAAAATTTCACTTCTTTCTTTCTTCCTTTCCTTCTTTCCCACAATAAGAATAAAAGTAATAATATTCTGCATCTTTTATTACTTTCCTATAAATGCGGGGAGGCTTATTTGTGACATTCATATATCACTAACTTATATGAATGATGATTTTGTCCATAGGCAGATGGCTACATGATGTGACTTGAGGGTTCCTGGGAAAGGCTCCCTCCGCTTTCTGCTCCAGCAGTGTAATAGTGCTGCAAGTTCAACCTACGGAGTCATTGTCTTGGAATTAAATATTACATTCCATAATTTTTCTGTTAAAATAAGAAAACTGTTAGCTATTCTTAGTTATTACATCTTAACATACAAGTATAGAGTTTTCTTCACCATCCCTGTTATACTCACTATAGCTAGCTGAGTATAGGACCCCAGGGAATGGAACATAACACAGCTTGTTTTGGGAAAGGGGAAATCATGCTATAAGGATTGGGGCACTGCTTGGGAGCCAGGTTTATGTCTGGTAGTGAATGAGAGACCTGCTGACATAAGGGGTATCATTAAGGCATTAGAGGAGAGAAGGAAAACGAAAAAGAATGCTAAAAGGGTAACTGGAGGGCTGCTAAGGCAAGTTTAGTCTGCCTCACAATTTCCCCACAGCAATTTCTGAATACATAACTGAACTTACTTGCTCACTTAAAAAATTTTAACTTGGAGAGTTATGTAGGAGGTCCATGTTATTCCAATGGGACAGATGGCTCTATTCTGTCATAGGCCTAAGGGACTACCATCCATCTTTTCACTAAATCCCATATACAGACCTCAAATTTGGAAAGTCATACAGAGATACAACACTGAATCCAGATATTTTATCTTTTTATTAAAATCTCTTACTAAAGCCTTCTTACACTGTCTTGATGCTTCTTCAGTTTGGAGATTTGTTCTCCTTTAATTTCCATTTTCTTGAGTAAACACTCTAGTTCACATTCTATGTCATCACAGACTGAATGGCTTTCAGTTTCCTTCATTTGTTTCAGTAGTTCTTGGTGCTCTCTATGAAAGAATAGCAAATATTAAGCACTATTATAGTTTATTGCATATATTTCTCTGCCATAATTAAGCAATTTTCTGTTCAATCATAAATTTTAGTCAGAGTTAAATATTAACCTTTAAAAACAGCCTCTTTCTTTAGGGTTAATTAAATTTATGGTAAATATAACCAGGCTCCTGTGATTTGAAATTAAATACCTTTAGAAATATCTTAAGACTGCTGGGGCTGAAGCCAAGATGGCCGAATAGGAAGAGCTCCAGTCTACAGCTCCCAGCGTGAGCGACACAGAATACGGGTGATTTCTGCATTTCCATCTGAGGTACCGAGTTCGTCTCACTAGGGAGTGCCAGACAGTGGGCGCAGGACAGTGGGCGGAGCGCACCGTGCGTGAGCCGAAGCAAGGCGAGGCATTGCCTCACTTGGGAAGTGCAAGGGGTCAGGGAGTTCCCTTTCACTCCCACCCCAATACTGCGCTTTTCCGACGGGCTTAAAAAACAGAGCACCAGGAGATTATATCCCGCACCTGGCTCGGAGGGTCCTATGCCCATGGAGTCGCGCTGATTGCTAGCACAGCAGTCTGAGATCAAACTGCAAGGTGGTAGCGAGGCTGGGGGAGTGGCGCCCGCCATTGCCCAGGCTTGCTTAGGTAAACAAAGCAGCCGGGAAGCTGGAACTGGGTGGAGCCCACCACAGCTCAAGGAGGCCTGCCTGCCTCTGTAGGCTCCACCTCTGGAGGCAGGGCACAGACAAACAAAGAGACAGCAGTAACCTCTGCAGACTTAAATGTCCCTGTCTGACAGCTTTGAAGAGAGCAGTGGTTCTCCCAGCACGCAGATGGAGATCTGAGAACGGGCAGACTGCCTCCTCAAGTGGGTCCCTGACCCCTGACCCCTGAGCAGCCTAACTGGGAGGCACCCACCAGTAGGGGCAGACTGACACCTCACACGGCCAGGTACTCCTCTGAGACAAAACTTCCAGAGGAACGATCAGATAGCAGCATTCGCGGATCACGAAAATCCGCTGTTCTGCAGTCACCGCTGCTGGTACCCAGGCAAACAGGGTCTAGAGTGGACCTCTAGCAAACTCCAACAGACCTGCAGCTGAGGGTCCTGTCTGTTAGAAGGAAAACTAACAAACAGAAAGGACATCCACACCAAAAACCCATCTGTACATCACCAGCATCAAAAACCAAAAGTAGATAAAACCACAAAAATGGGGAAAAAACAGAGCAGAAAAACTGGAAACTCTAAAAAGCAGAACACCTCTCCTCCTCCAAAGGAACGCAGTTCCTCACCAGCAACGGAACAAAGCTGGACGGAGAATGACTTTGACGAGTTGAGAGAAGAAGGCTTCAGACGATCAAACTACTCCGAGCTACAGGAGGAAATTCAAACCAAAGGCAAAGAAGTTGAAAACTTTGAAAAAAATTTAGACGAATGTATAACTAGAATAACCAATACAGAGAAGTGTTTAAAGGAGCTGACGGAGCTGAAAGCCAAGGCTCGAGAACTACGTGAAGAATGCAGAAGCCTCAGCAGCCGATGCGATCAACTGGAAGAAAGGGTATCAGTGATGGAAGATGAAATGAATGAAATGAAGCAAGAAGGGAAGTTTAGAGAAAAAAGAATAAAAAGAAACAAACAAAGCCTCCAAGAAATATGGGACTATGTAAAAAGACCAAATCTACATCTGATTGGTGTACCTGAAAGTGACGGAGAGAATGGAACCAAGTTGGAAAACACTCTGCAGGATATTATCCAGGAGAACTTCCCCAATCTAGCAAGGCAGGCCAACATTCAGATTCAGGAAATACAGAGAACGCCACAAAGATACTCTTCGAGAAGAGCAACTCCAAGACACGTAATTGTCAGATTCACCAAAGTTGAAATGAAGGAAAAAATGTTAAGGGCAGCCAGAGAGAAAGGTCGGATTACCCACAAATGGAAGCCCATCAGACTAACAATGGATCTCTCAGCAGAAAGTCCACAGGCCAGAATAGAGTGGGGGCCAATATCCAACACTCTTAAAGAAAAGAATTTTCAACCCAGAATTTCATATCCAGCCAAACTAAGCTTCATAAGTGAAGGAGAAATAAAATACTTTACAGACAAGCAAATGCTGAGAGATTTTGTCACCACCAGGCCTGCCCTAAAAGAGCTCCTGAAGGAAACACTAAATATGGAAAGGAACAACCAGTACCAGCCACTGCAAAATCATGCCAAATTGTAAAGACCATCAAGGCTAGGAAGAAACTGCATCAACTAATGAGCAAAATAACCAGCTAACATCATAATGACAGGATCAAATTCACACATAACAATATTAACTTTAAATGTAAATGGACTAAATGCTCCAATTAAAAGACACAGACTGGGAAATTGGATAAAGAGTCAAGACCCATCAGTGTGCTGTATTCAGGAAAACCATCTCACGTGCAGAGACACACATAGGCTCAAAATAAAAGGATGGAGGAAGATCTACCAAGCAAATGGAAAACAAAAAAAGGGAGGGGTTGCAATCCTAGTCTCTGATAAAACAGACTTTAAACCAACAAAGATCAAAAGAGACCAAGAAGGCCATTACATAATGGTAAAGGGATCAATTCAACAAGAAGAGCTAACTATCCTAAATATATATGCACCCAATACAGGAGCACCCAGATTCATAAAGCAAGTCCTGAGTGACCTACAAAGAGACTTAGACTCCCACACAATAATAATGGGAGACTTTAACACTCCACTGTCAACATTAGACAGATCAACGAGACAGAAAGTCAACAAGGATACCCAGGAATTGAACTCAGCTCTGCACCAAGCAGACCTAATAGACATCTACAGAACTCTCCACCCCAAATCAACAGAATATACATTTTTTTCAGCACCACACCACACCTATTCCAAAATTGACCACATAGTTGGAAGGAAAGCTCTCCTCAGCAAATGTCAAAGAACAGAAATTATATCAAACTGTCTCTCAGACCACAGTGCAATCAAACTAGAACTCAGGATTAAGAAACTCACTCAAAACTGCTCAACTACACGGAAATTGAACAACCTGCTCCTGAATGACTACTGGGTACATAACGAAATGAAGGCAGAAATAAAGATGTTCTTTGAAACCAACGAGAACAAAGACACAACATACCAGAATCTCTGGGACACATTCAAAGCAGTGTGTAGAGGGAAATTTATAGCACTAAATGCCCACAAGAGAAAGCAGGAAAGATCCAAAATTGACACCCTAACATCACAATTAAAAGAACTAGAAAAGCAAGAGCAAACACATTCAAAAGCTAGCAGAAGGCAAGAAATAAGTAAAATCAGAGCAGAACTGAAGGAAATAGAGACACAAAAAACCCTTCAAAAAATTAATCAATCCAGGAGTTGGTTTTTTGAAAGGATCAACAAAATTGATAGACCGCTAGCAAGACTAATGAAGAAAAGAGAGAAGAATCAAATAGACGCAATAAAAAATGATAAAGGGGATATCACCACCGATCCCACAGAAATACAAACTACCATCAGAGAATACTACAAACACCTCTACGCAAATAAACTAGAACATCTAGAAGAAATGGATAAATTCCTCAACACATACACCCTCCCAAGACTAAACCAGGAAGAAGTTGAATCTCTGAATAGACCAATAACAGGCTCTGAAATTGTGGCAATAATCAATAGCTTACCAACCAAAAAGAGTCCAGGACCAGATGGATTCACAGCCGAATTCTACCAGAGGTACAAGGAGGAACTGGTACCATTCCTTATGAAACTTCCAATCAATAGAAAAAGAGGGAATCCTCCCTAACTCATTTTATGAGGCCAGCATCATCCTGATACCAAAGCCTGGCAGAGACACAACCAAAAAAGAGAATTTTAGACCAATATCCCTGATGAACATTGATGCAAAAATCCTCAATAAAATACTGGCAAACCGAATCCAGCAGCACATCAAAAAGCTTATCCACCATGATCAAGTGGGCTTCATCCCTGGGATGCAAGGCTGGTTCAATATATGCAAATCAATAAAAGTAATCCAGCATATAAACGGAACCAAAGACAAAAACCACATGATTATCTCAATAGATGCAGAAAAGGCCTCTGACAAAATTCAACAACGCTTCATGCTAAAAACTCTCAATAAATTAGGTATTCATGGGACATATCTCAAAATAATAAGAGCTATTTATGACAAACCCACAGCCAATATCATACTGAATGGGCAAAAACTGGAAGCATTCCCTTTGAAAACTGGCACAAGACAGGGATGCCCTCTCTCACCACTCCTATTCAACATAGTGTTGGAAGTTCTGTCCAGGGCAATTAGGCAGGAGAAGGAAATAAAGGGTATTCATTTAGGAAAAGAGGAAGTCAAATTGTCCCTGTTTGTAGATGACATGATTGTATATCTAGAAAACCCCACTGTCTCAGCCCAAAATCTCCTTAAGCTGATAAGCAACTTCAGCAGTCTCAGGATACAAAATCAATGTACAAAAATCACAAGCATTCTTATACACCAATAACAGACAAACAGAGAGCCAAATCATGAGTGAACTCCCATTCACAATTGCTTCAAAGAGAATAAAATACTTAGGAATCCAACTTACAAGGGACGTGAAGGACCTCTTCAAGGAGAACTACAAACCACTGCGCAATGAAATAAAAGAGGATACAAACAAATGGAAGAACATTCCATGCTCATGGGTAGGAAGAATCAATATCATGAAAATGGCCATACTTCCCAAGGTAATTTATAGAGTCAATGCCATCCCCATCAAGCTACCAATGACTTTCTTCACAGAATTGGAAAAAACTACTTGAAAGTTCATATGGAACCAAAAAAGAGCCCGCATCGCCAAGTCAATCTTAAGCCAAAAGAACAAAGCTGGAGGCATCACACTACCTGACTTCAAACTATACTACAAGGCTACAGTAACCAAAACAGCATGGTACTGGTACCAAAACAGAGATATAGATCAATGGAACACAACAGAGCCCTCAGAAATAATGCCACATATCTACAACTATCTGATCTTTGACAAACCTGAAAAAAACAAGCAATGGGGAAAGGATTCCCTATTTAATAAATGGTGCTGTGAAAACTGGCTAGCCATATGGAGAAAGCTGAAACTGGATCCCTTCCTTATACCTTATACAAAAATTAATTCAAGATGGATTAAAGACTTAAATGTTAGACCTAAAACCATAAAAACCCTAGAAGAAAACCTAGGCAATACCATTCAGGACATAGGCATGGGCAAGGACTTCGTGTCTAAAACACCAAAAGCAATGGCAACAAAAGCCAAAATTGACAAATGGGATCTAATTAAACTAAAGAGCTTCTGCACAGCAAAAGAAACTACCATCAGAGTGAACAGGCAACCTACAAAATGGGAGAAAATTTTTGCAACCTACGCATCTGACAAAGGGTTAATACCCAGAATCTACAATGAACTCAAACAAATTTACAAGAAAAAAACAAACAACCCCATCAAAAAGTGGGCGAAGGACATGAACAGACACTTCTCAAAAGAAGACATTTATGCAGCCAAAAAACACAAGAAAAAATGCTCACCATCACTGGCCATCAGAGAAATGCAAATCAAAACCACAATGAGATACCATCTCACACCAGTTAGAATGGCAATCATTAAAAAGTCAGGAAACAACAGGCGCTGGAGAGGATGTGGAGAAATAGGAACACTTTTACACTGTTGGTGGGACTGTAAACTAGTTCAACCCTTGTGGAAGTCAGTGTGGCGATTCCTCAGGGATCTAGAACTAGAAATTCCATTTGACCCAGCCATCCCATTACTGGGTATATACCCAAAGGACTATAAATCATGCTGCTATAAAGACACATGCACACGTATGTTTATTGCGGCACTATTCACAATAGCAAAGACTTGGAACCAACCCAAATGTCCAACAGTGATAGACTGGATTAAGAAAATGTGGCACATATACACCATGGAATACTATGCAGCCATAAAAAATGATGAGTTCATGTCCTTTGTAGGGACATGGACGAAATTGGAAATCATCATTCTCAGTAAACTATCGCAAGAACAAAAAACCAAACACTGCATATTCTCACTCATAGGTGGGAATTGAACAATGAGAACACATGGACACAGGAAGGGGAACATCACACTCTGGGGACTGTTGTGGGGTGGGGGGAGGGGGGAGGGATAGCATTAGGAGATATACCTAATGCTAAATGACGAGTTAATGGGTGCAGCACACCAGCATGGCACATGTATACATATGTAACTAACCTGCACATTGTACACATGTACCCTAAAACTTAAAGTACAATAAAAAAAAAAAGACTGCTAAGCAACTTTTAAAAACATCTGAATTCCTGATGCTCATAGCTCAATGTAGTAAAATGTGTGATGTCTTTAACAGAGGTATTAAAGGGCTTTCTTCCTCATTATTGATATAGGATCTTTGGAAGAATTCCAGCTGTGGAAGTATCTGCCTGAAAAATTTCTGGATTTGGAGTTAGCCTACTGAAATGCTGTTAATAGAAAGAGTTATATCTTCTACAGAGGTCTTAGATCAACTAGCTGGTCAGCCAAATCACATAGTTCTGGAATTTCTGTTGAATATATATTTAAGCAGGTGGGCACAATATAATGTATCCCATATGGAAATCTTCTTTACTATAGATGCTTCAAAATTTGTAATGCAGACCAGCCAGAGTATAAAACAAGAAATTACATTCCTACTTGTCTAATGAAATAATTCATTCAGCTAAAACATTCTAAAACACAAAAGGAGAGCCTGTCTTATAAAAGCTTTTGTGAGTTTTAATCTAAGGTCATCAGATCCTGTATGTTAGAATGATAGTAATATCTATCAGTCCAGATTTTGGGAATACAGAAATACCTCAGAATGAAAAAGTAGTAGCTATAAAGAATTGAAATTTTAAATAGTAATAAATACAATGAAAAAATAGGGACAACAAACTGTCCAAATGGCTAAGTAACGCCTTTAAGAATTTATAAGTAGTATTGTTCTTAAGACTAAGAAGAAAAAGTGATATGGTACTTCTCCTGATAAAGAATAAAAATACTGGCCAGGCACGGTGGCTCATGCTTGTAATCCTAGCACTTTGGGAGGCCGAGGCAGGAGGATTGCCTGAAACCAGGAGTTCAAGACTAGCCTGGGCAACATAGCGAGACACTGTCTCTTAAAAAAAAAAAAAAAGAATATAAATACTTACATGCTCATTTGGTCCAGCTCATCTTGCATTGCCATCAAAAGTTCAGATAAATTGTCACAAATGGAAATGGACTTTTCTGAGTCAGGAGGAATAGCCTTACACCAGGAAGTTGTTCTAGAAGGCTTGGGGAGACATCTAGTCTCAGTCACGTTAAAAGGTTTCTGAAGGATATGTGGGTCACGATGTTGCCTCATCTGCAAAAAGTTTTGCATACTTGCATTCACAGAACATCTTGCACTGGTAGACTTATGGGAAAAGAAACAACTGAGAATAATTCTAAATGACTGAAGATATTTAAATAGCACTTACAACAAAACAGGAGTTTTTTTGAACAACTATGTTCATTTTATCCCCTCTCACCTTTTCAGCCACAAAAGGCAGTGCTCCAAACTTTGAACAAATTTGCCAAGGTGGTCCTCTCTTTATACATTTAGTTTTCTAGAGATTAGCAAGAAAAAAACGTAAACAAGAAATTACTTTAAAAGTTATTTATGATATGAAGAACTCTCAAAACTCAACAGAAAACAATGCAACTGGAAAATGGGCAAAAGACATGGACAGAAATTTCACTGACAAGGACGTATGTATGACAAACATATGAAAAGATATTCAACATCATTAATTATGGAAATGCAAGATAAAATTACAGTGAAATATCACTGCACATCTATCAGAATGGCCAAAATAAAAAACAGTGACAATACCAAATGTTGGCAAGCATGCAGAGAAAATAAAATCACTCACATATTGGTGGGAATACAAAATGGTACAGCCATTTTGGAAGACAGTTTGGCAGTTTCTTATCAAATTAAAAATGTACTTATCACATGACCCAACAATTGCTCCCTTAGGCATTTATCCTAGAAAAATGAAAACTTATGTTCACATAAAAACTTGTACACAAATGTTCATAGCAGCTTTATTTGTAATAGCTAAAAACCTGGAAACAATCGAAATATCCTTTTTTTTTTTTTTTTTTTTTGAGATAGGGTCTCATTCTGTCACCCAGACTGGAGTGCAGTGGTATGATCTTGGCTCACCACAACCTCCGTCTCCCAGGCTCAAGCGATTCTCCTGCCTTAGTCTCCTGAGTAGCTGGGATTACAGGTGTGTGCCACTACTGCCTGGCTAATTTTTGTATTTTTAGTAGAGATGGGGTTTCACCATATTGGCCAGGCTGGTCTTGAACTCCTGACCTCAAATGATCCACTCGCCTTGGCCTCCCAAACTGTTGGGATTACAGGTGTGAGCCACCGCACCCGGCTCCAGATATCTTTTAACAGATGAATGGTTAAATTGTGGTACATCCATAATGCGGAATACCACACAGAAATAAAAAGGATGTACTGATACATACGACAACTTGGATGGACCTCAAGGGAAAAAAGCCAACCGCAAAAAGTTATATACTGTATAATTCCATTTATATAACATTCTTGAAATAATAAAATACACAGATGGTGAACAGATTAGAGGTTGCCAATGTTCAGAGAAGGGGACGTGTAGCTATAGAGGGATTGCATGAAGGAGTTTTTTAGTGGTGGAAGAGTTCTGTATCTTGATTATTGTGATGGTGACATGAATCTACACATATGATTCTCTCAAAAATCTACACATCTGATTTCTCTCTTGTAAAACTCTCCTACTGCTGTCAGTTACCATCTAAAATTACAACTCTAATCATGTCCCTACTCTTCTCAGAAGCCTTCAATAGTTCCTGTTTATAGAATAAAAGTTCAAACTCTTAACATAGCATTCAAGGTCAGCCATTAGCTCACCCCAAGCTATATTTCCCATTTTAACTTTCATTATGATCCCATCTCACCCCCACTACTGGACTATTACTTATAGGTCCCTGGAAAAACCAACAATTCCCTCAGACTATAATACATTTTTCCTCATCTCAGTCTGTCAATATTTAATTCTTCAAGGCTTCCTTTAATATTGCTCTTGGATTACCTTTCACATATTCCTTTGTCTACACAGCACCACAACACTGTTTAAACCTCTATTAATCTTCTATTATACTGTTTTATACTTATATATTTATCTGTTTTTCACAAATTCCTGTCTTATCTTTTTATCACCTAGAGATACCAGTCTATGTACATCAAGATCTAAGAGTTGAATGAACTATGTCCAGGACATGGAGAAACAGTGTGATGGGAAGCAGGTCTCTCATAGAGGCTTCTTGAAATCTGATCCTACTTTCAGCAACTTTAGCACTCCCTCCATCTTTAAAAAGAGACATCATTATTTGCATACCCTGTGAACTTGGGATTTGAACTAAGTACTTCCATAAAATGATTCTGCTGTTAATTACTCTCTTCTCTTCCAGGAGTTACCTTTTCTTTCCTTCATTTCTTTTATCTTCTCCCTGTACCTTCACTATTTTTATAATAAATAGGTAAACTGAAAAAAGTTCCATTAACTCATCAGAGAAAGGATGCCATAAAACATACATATTGGGCAATATGTGTTCCACTGGCAAATTACTTATGGTGATTTTTCTATTTGGCTTTGTAGCTGTGAATCTCATTGCACAAATAAGACACAAAACAAATATTTAGGAAAGAAAACAGCCAAAATAAGTCATATTGGGGAAATATTGTTCGTTATTGTAGTTTGAAAATTCTTTAAAATGAAAAAATTATGAAAAATACAGCCCAAGCATTGAACATTAATTTTTATTTACGTAATAAAAGAGTAGCCAAAGTTAAGTATACTGTTCTCTCCATTATTTTATCCACAAGCTAAGCATATGGCAGTGGCCAGAATTCCCAGATAGCATCTCCTGTCCCCCACAGCAAATGGCACAGAGAACACTCACTCCATTCACATCTGAATAAATAGTAATAATGGCCATCAAAACCATAATTCCAGAATCATAAGATTAAAAGGGATTAAAAACGTTTTTCATACCATTATATATAATTAAGAAGGGTTACTTGAATAGCATACATTCAAAACATCAATTCATCTAAACAAAACATTGGTCTATAAAGTACTAACTCTCCAATCCTTACTTTTGGGCAAATTCACAAGAAATAAGCATAGAAATTACATATAACAATAAATTCCCTATATAAATGACTTTACAGACTTAACAAGTCTATAAGAAAAACCCTTATTTTTTATTGTCTATATATTACATAAAACAGCTTTCAGGGTCTATTATGTTGTCAGTATCTACTGTGTTGTTTAGTGCCTCTTTTATAAAGTATCACAAAATATGTTTCTCCAGAAGTTTAAAACTAGAAAAATATTAATCTTTCTAGAAAAACTGGAGTGCTTCCTGTTATTTCACAAAGATAGCTATACTGTCCATTATATGTTCCTTTTTGCTTTGGTTGTCAAGCAAACTCAGAGCTAAATTTTGTACATGACTGCTGCTACTTTTTTTAACCTGAATCTTATGAAATTTTCTGTCCTTATACCCCAAACCATCATCCATTACTTGACACGCATTATTGCATGTCTTTTATTTTATATCTTCAAATCCTTTTTGGAAAGGGGTAAGTATAAGCATTAGGAGGGTATATAAATAAGTATTAGCAGTATTTTTGTTTGGGAAAAAATTTTATATGCACACCTTTGAAGATTTCTTCCTTTCCTTGAAGTGCTTTAGATTTGAAACTGAAGACATTATAATTTTACTGATTTCAAGTCCAGTTTGAAGCTGTAATATTTAAAAAAAAGTTATAACATTGATTTGTAACATGCAAAAACATTGTAATGAGATATCAGGTCTAAGTTTATAAATATAAAAATGCTTTTTGAAGAAGAAAAGAAAAGAAAATCCAAGATACTATTTTTGTACGTGTGAAGGTCACTAAGTCTATTGGTAATTACAATAATTTTCTGTTTATAAAAGAATAAATTATTTAATATACATACAGAAATCAAACTGAAAACAATCTATCCTAGGAGTTCCTTCAACTGAGAATATATGTATTTGTCAGAATTTCAAAAGATTAAAAGACCTCTTGGTAATACATCCATGTATCATACTGGCTGACTGAGAATTTCATTATTATAACAAAAAGACAATTTAGGAAGCAGAAATTAGAATCTAGAACATAGGCTTCAGTTAATGAAAATAAAAATATAACAAAACATATATGGTTTACTGTGATAGATTATATAGTGCTATATTTACCTCAGAAGCTTTGTCTTGAAATAGCTTACGTTGATGTTCTTCTTCCTTAAGTTTTTCTTCTAAATGTTTAATCTTGTCCTGCAAAAGAGTAAAAACTAAGATTGTTATATAAAAACTAGAGCCAAATATCCTTTGTTTCTTTTCCAAACAGAGTCTTGGGGGTCTTGATTCTTAAGAGTTTGGCAAATTAAGGCAGAAAATAAGAAAAAGAAATGGCACAAGATGTTAAGATTTTTCTTGGCTTTCTTCCCACTTCTTTCTTTGCTTCTTTACCTTCTATTACATACAAGGAGAACAAAGGGAAAGCAAAGAATATACACACACACAGGCTTTATTAACTTCCAGCAACAAAATCATGATGATGAAACTTTTAAGGGTACTAAAGGTGTAGAAGGTCAAACAATTATAGTCTTGGGTCTCAACGTTTCATTCAAAACATAAAAAAAAAAATTCTACTATTTGCATATATGTGATAAGAGTGTACTTTTGGGAGAAGAGTGAAAAGACAAAATAGAAATATACAATGTGGTCCTTGTTACTTAAGAGCTTATACAGATTGAGGATCCCTTATCTTAAGTGTTTGGAACCAGAGATATTTTGGATTTTGGAATATTTTCATTACTGGTTCGGTATCCCTAATCCAAAAATTCAAAATCCTATATGCTCCAGTGGAACATTTCTTCTGAACATTATTATTAGTGTTCAAAAAGTTTTGGATTTTGGAGTATATCAGATTTTGGATTTTTGGATTAGGGATACCCAACCTGTATTGTATGAAAAGAAAAAAAGAGCAATATTCATAAAACAATAAAACAACAAAGCAAGGAAATAACTTGACAGGCACCATATATACATATAACCTTATATATGTAAGTATTATGTCTTACATCTGTGGTGTGGTTCAGAATAGGAGGACAGTACTATTTCAAAGGGAGAACTTCTTGAGTGTTGGAGAGTTCAAGGAGGACTTCCTAGGGGAAGTATGACTGTGAGAAAACCCTATAAAATGGAAAGGATTTGGAGAGAAAAAGGATGAAGAGGGGAACTAGTATAGGCTTAATTTGACTACAAGTGGTGAAAGACAATTTTTCAATACCTTTAGGTAAAGTATCTCACAAATGAAAATATCCTGCCATATTAGAAGTCAAAATTACAATTTCACATCAAAAGACAGACAGCTCATTCATACTGTGACAGAACACATTAACTTTTCACTCTATAGGTGAGAATTCATATCTGGATTATAAAAAGTTGTAAATGAAGTTTTATAAATCTAAGATTTACTCTACATTCACAGAAAACACCAATTATGCTTAACACTAAAGATTTACTCCTGTTGTCATCACTTCAAAGAAAGCTTACCTCAGCAGTTTTCTGAGTTGTTGTAAGTCTAAAACACTCTTTTTCTAAGACATCAAGCTTTTCAAGTTTTGCATACAGCTTCATCTGATCTTGTTCTTTTTCCCTCTGAAGCTGGGCCTAGAAAGGATAAAAAATAACAACCCTGAATTTGGCAAGTAATGCCAATGGAACAAGAATACACAATTTTTGAGAATTCAAAACACAATATAAATATCTTAAGAAACATGTACATAAACACACATACTTCAGGTGCTTACAAGCAAAAAACAAGAAAATCAAATACTTTTTGTTATTTATTTTTTTCAATCTTAAAGTCATAATTTTTTAAATTTAAATTTAATTTTTTTTTTCTGAAAATCAAACACTTTTAAGGAGCAAATGTAACACGCAAAAAAGGCCAGGCGTGGTGGCTCATACTCGTAATTCAAGCACTTGGGAGGCTGAGGTGGGAGGATTGCTTGAACCCTGGAGTTTGAGGCCAGCCTGGGCAACATAATGGGACTCCTCCTCTACAAAAAACTTAAAAATCAGCTGGACATGGTGGTGCATGCACACCTGTAGTCTCAGCTGCTTGGGAGGCTGAGATGAGAAGATTGCTTGAGCCTGGAAAGTCAAGGTTATGGTAAGCAGTGACTATGCCACCGCGCTCCAGTCTGGGCAACAGAGTGAGACCTTGTCTCAAAAAAAAAAAAAGCACAGATTAGATGTGTTATATTAGCATCAGTGAAACAAACTCATTTATGCATCTTTGTATAGAATATAAATTAATTCTATTATGGAAAACTTTTCTTTTCTTTTCTTTTTTTTGAGACACAGTCTTGCTGTTGCCCAGGCTGGAGTGCAGCAGCAGGATCTTGGCTCACTGCAACCTCTGTCTCCTGGGTTCAAGCGATTCTCCCTCCTCAGCCTCCCAAGTAGCTGGGATTACAGGCGCCTGCCACCATGCCCTACACTAAGTTTTGTATTTTTAGTAGAGACGTGGTTTCACTGTGTTGCTCAGGCAGGTCTCGAACTCCTGACCTCAAGTCATCTGCCCGCCTTGGCCTCCCAAAGTGCTGGGATTACAGGCGTGAGCTACCAAGTCTGGCCTAAGAAAACCATTATTGACAAAACCTGTATTAAATAGTGTTATTTACAAGGTGACCAAACATACTCATTAACTTACCCTCTCTCTAACAAAGAAAAGCAGCTATCAGAGGAATAAAACATAAAAAGAACACGGAGAAAAGGAAAGTTATACACACACACACACACACACACGCACGCACATCTATATGCTATTTTGTAATGGCATTTATAACCATACCAATGTAAAGTATTAATAATAGGGGCAACTGTGAGGGAGCAAGAACTCTTTCTATACTATCTGCTCAGTTTTCTATAAACCTAAAATGGTTGTAAAAGATAAAGTCTAGGCCGGGAGTGGTGGCTCACGCCTGTAATCCCAGCACTTTGGGAGGCCAAGGTGGGTGGATCACCTGAGGTCAGGAGTTTGAGACCAGCCTGCCCCAACATGGCAAAACCCTGTCTCTTCTAAAAATACAAAAAGTTAGCTGGGTGTGGTGGCGGGTGCCTGTAATCCCAGCTACTTGGGAGGCTGAGGCAGGAGAATTGCTTGAACCAGGGAGGCGGAGGTTGCAGTGAGCCAAGATTGTGCCACTGCACTCCAGCCTGGGCGACAAGAGCAAAACTCTGACTCCAGAAAAAAACAAAAAAGATACAGTCTATTAATTAAAACAAAACCAAAAACAATACCAATAAACAGAGCCTTGGTAACCTGTGGTTTAATAACATTTAGTTGAAGTCCCAGAGAAGAAGAGAGAGAGGTGGGACAGAATAATTATTTGAAGGATAATGGTTGAAAATGTTCCAATTTAATGAAAAATACTGACAGATTCAAGAATCTCAAAAGGTTCAAGCATTAAAAAAAACACTTAGCAACATATTGTTGAAAACCAGTAATAAAGGGGAAAATCTTAATAGCAGCCTGAGAAATGATGACACATTCTGCATAGAAGAATAAAGAGAAGAACTCTGATTAGAAACTATGAGATCCAGAAGGCAACAGAAACAAAATCTTCAATGTGCTTAAAGAAGAAAAGATGTCACCTAGAATTCTATATCCAGCCAAAATGTCTTTCACAAATGACAGTGAAATAGACTTTTCCAGATAAATAAATGCTAAGACAATACTTAGCATTCTGATATTTTCCTTCAGACTGAAGAAAAATGATATCAAATGGAAAACAAAATCTATACAAAAATAAAAAGCACAGAAAATGGTAAAAAATATATATTTTTGTTTCCTAATTTTCCTGAAAGGATAATTGACCATTTGAAGCAAAAATAATAATGTATTGTGGGTTGTATGGCAAATGCAGAAATAAAATGTATGAAAACTATAGCACAAAGGGGAATAAGAGGAACCATACTGAAAGAGGATCCTACATTATATGTGAAATATTTTAATACAGATTTATGGCAGACTGTGATTAGTTAAGAATACACATTTTAGTTCATAGAGCAGCTATTAAAAAGGATCATAATTTGTTTCAATATCAACTAGAGAAAGACTTTCATCTTATTCTTCTTCAGAATACTTTGGCTGTTCTTGGACCTTTGCTTTTCCATATAAATTTTAGAATTAAATTCTCTAGTTCCTTAAAAATCTGTTACGTATTCGACCCATCAAAATCCAGTATTGATTGGTACTTTTACCCTTCTGCCAAGAAAATGCAAGGATATTAGAACACTTTAAACTACTTTACTTCTTCCTAACATATAAGCCATTGTTCTGATGAATTTTAATTCTTTATATTTAAACTATACAAAGCATTATTATTGTTGCCTTACATACTATTCATTTAGATTTATCCACATATTTATCATCTTCATTGCTCTTCATTCCTTCCTGCATCTCTGACCTTCTACCAAAGGTCATTTTCCTTCTGTCTGATGTCCTTTAGTGTTCTCTTTAGAGTGGACCTACTAGTAACAAATATATCTCAGTCTTTTTAGTCTTAAAATGTCTTTATTTCTGAAGGATACTTCCCCCAGGCATAGAATTCTAGACCAGTACTTATTTTCTTTTAACACCTTAACTCTATCAGTCCCTTGTCTTCTGGGTTCAGTACTTTCAGTTGAGAAGTCAGCTATCACTTTAATTGTTGTCTCTTTGAGTGTAATATTTTTTTTTCTGGATGCTTTTAAGATTTTCTTTTTTTTTTTTTTGAGACAGAGTCTTGCTCTGTCATCCAGGCTGGAGTGCAATGGCATGATCTCAGCTCACTGCAACCTCTGCCTCCCAGGTTCAAGCGATTCTCCTGTCTCAGCCTCCTGAGTAGCTGAGATTACAGATGCCTGCCACCAAGCCCGGCTAATTTTTGTATTTTTAGTAGAGATGGGGTTTCACCATGTTGGCCAGGCTAGTTATTTTACTTTTTAATACATTTTGTAACATTCTTAGCCATTATCTGTTCAAATATTGCTTTTCCCCTATTTTCCCTTTCCTTTCCTTTTGAAACTCCAATTACACGTAAGTTAGACCTCATTCTAACATTATGCCTCCTTTGCCTTTGAATTTTCCCATGAAATTAAAATATTCTTCAAAAACATACAAAATTATATTATCATTCCTTATAGAAAATATGCTCACCTGTTGTTCTAGGATCATGTTCTTTTCTCGCTCTACATTGAGAACCATTCTCTTTGTATATTCTAGTTGCTTCTCTAGAAGAGTACAACGAGACTGGGCTGAGCTTAACTGTATACTTATATCTATGAAAAAGACTTATTATCATTCCTTATAGAAAATATGCTCACCTGTTGTTCTAGGATCATGTTCTTTTCTCGCTCTACATTGAGAACCATTCTCTTTGTATATTCTAGTTGCTTCTCTAGAAGAGTACAACGAGACTGGGCTGAGCTTAACTGTATACTTATATCTATGAAAAAGACAAAATAATAACCAGTCAATTACCTGATTATCATACAGATCAGAGATTTGGTAATCACAAGAAATGTACTATGTGAATTCAATCAAGAGCTAAAAGTTCAAGGCCTCCTTTATCTCTGAGTATTGACTCTCCCAGAGTTATGAAAATACATTTGTAAATAGCTCATTAATTACACAGAACTGGTTTAATATTGTCTCCTCCTAAAAATCCAGAGGGCACACTTCTGAAAGAGGAGGATGTCAGTAACTTGTGGGATGATAAATACCCTGGTTGTTGTTGGAAATAACATCATCTGGAAAAACAGAGGCTGAAAGTTTCTTACCTATCAATATATTTCTTCTCTTTCAGGAAACTCAAGTATATGCATCTACCACTCTCATTATCCCCTGTTCTTGACTGCTGGCAGAACAGTTAATTCCACAGCAGAAAGCAACCTATTTCTAATCCTTTAACTCTTTACTTTCCTTACCCCTTTCTTCTACTTTTGTCCAATTACCTCAGAAATATTTTTCTCCCCATTTCTTCATTTTACTTCTAAGTTGAAACACAAACTTGAGCCTTGTTTATGAGGATGAGTGTAGTGTAAAAACGAAAAAGAAAGTCTTGTTTTGAAGTGAAATTACATAAAAGACTTATGTTCTAAATTTCTAAAATTTTTCATAATTTCCACAGAAGGCTCCCCCATTTGCCTATGTCTTCTAATTAACCTTGCTTTCCTCTCAAGTTAAATAAAATTCTTTTGTATTCATTTTTATTGGTTTTACATTGTTTAATTGCTAGTGTTGTTCTGTACTTCAAATTCTAAAGTTTAGTGTTAACTGCAAATACAAATAAATAAAATAAAAAATAAAAATTCAATTACAGGTTAAATTGGAGTTTGTTGGCTATTATGAAAATATTCTAATTTTTAAACACAACTTGTCTAAAATCTTAATTTTTCCTTTAATTTCTAGAATTTATGAATTATGATAAGTTAGATATGATAGAGGTAAGTTCAAAACTGTATATTTTTCTCACAAATATCAAAAGGTCTGAGAACAAAGTCACAAAGTTTGAATATATATAAGAATAAAGATATCTGAGTACATCGACTTAGACTAGGTTTATTATGTTTGAACTGTAAACTCTGGTAACCCCTGGTTTCTGAGAACTACTGCATTTCTTACCTTTTTTCTGCTTTATCAGCTCCTGGTGTGCCAGATTTCTCTCATTTGTTTCATTCTCTAAGGCCTTCTTATACTGTGCTGCTTCTCTGGAAAGAATGTTCAGGTTATCTTCAGCTTGTGTTCTCTCCAGCTCTAAACGATGAATTTTTTCCTGAAGAGTTTTTAAGGCTAAAATAAGAGCTATTGAAAAAAAAAAGTTGATATTTTAAGTGAAAGTTTCTGAACACTTACAATCAAAGTAACATAAGAAAAATAAGCAGTATATTTTTGTTACTGAGCCAGAAAAATGTACAAGTAATGCATATTCTTCAAAAAATGAAAAATAATGACTAACACTTTAAAGAGGCATACATTTTCTCTCTATCATATCTTGTAAAAACACTATATCTATTATTGTATTTAGTGATTTCTAAGACTGAGAAAGGTAATAACCACAATTTTAATTTAATAAAATAAATATTTTCAAATGAAAGGACTTAAAGAAGACAATGTACAGTCTGGGGAGCATAAGAGTCTAAATATGAATAAAGAACATTAAAATATAATTTCTACTAATTAACATGGCAATTTAGGTTTAAAGTTATAGGTTTTTTTCCTCAGTTCTTGATGTATTCCGTTTTAGTCAAATCACACATATTTACTGTTTCTTTGTCCATGATGCAATATTAAGAACCAGGATAATTATAACCTAATGGTTTACCTGACGTCAGACCTGAAAGATAATAGTATTCTATACTACTGTGACTTATATTCAACTATATTAATATCTTCATGATTCAGATAAGTTCAGAGTTTTAACTGTCATATAGTTTATATCAAATCAGAAAGATGCTTGCTAGAGATTACCATTTGGTTTTTATAAATGAGATAAATAAATTATATTTATTCCTCTTTACATGGTATCTGTAGCTGACGCATTTATTTGCATTATTATTTCTTATAGTTTATTCCACAAAACTAGTTTATTTATTAACAACAATCATTATTATAGAAGATTTAAAAAGTAGGTGATATCAGCATCTTAGAAAGGAATTTGCACAGCTTAAAATATGCCTGGAGTAATAAAATGTTTTCCTAATTCAATTTTAAGATCCTCCTACATTTCTATTTTAAACGTTAAAATACTAGTATTTTGTAGTTACTCTGATATACTGGCTTCCTAAAATATTTTCAAGAATAATTTTGGATATATGTAATTTCTGAGTCTAATTCTTGAATAAGAAGCAATTCCATTTAATTCACTAACATTCTAATCTAGTTTAGGATTCCAAATCTGACCTTTTATTCTTCAAAGAGTATTTTCCTGTTTTCAAATGATGTTTTTATGATAACTCTGTGATATGTGTCCAGCTGGTTATATTAATCTTCATTTTATGGCTGAAGCAGCCAAAGTAAAAAATGTCAAGTAATTTGTCTAAGTTCATAGAAACTTTTAGCAACAGAATCAAAATTAGGAGTTTTGTTAAGATTAAATATGCAATCATATTGTATTCTACATAAATATGAAAAGTTTTTTATAGCATGTTTTTACCATTCTTCAAATTTTATATCAGCATTACCTTGGCTATTTGGACTATGAAGTATCTTAGGAGAGGTAACTTCTAAGTTCGCAGGATGGCAATTCTGAGATGGTTCATTCTGGGTGAATGAGTGAACAAATACTCTTTCTGGAGGTTTATGATAGCTTCCTACTATACTATGCATTAATTCAGAATCCATTATCTGTAGAGAATAAAGGAATGATATAATATAGTATCATTCTTTCCTATTTTAAGGGTGAATGCATTATACAAAAATTCAGGGGAAACTTTAACAACATAATCATATACTGTGGAGTTGTATCTTTATGAACTTAATTATAAATTCAACTCTAATAAGCTTGGCAATAAAAGAAAGAAAAGTTACTATTTCTTGTGTAAGTAGTACTGACAATTCTGCCTGATTTTCAATAATCATATACCCTGCAGTAAATCACTCATGACATGAGTGATTTGAATTTACTGGTTTCTCAGTTACTCATAAATCCCATATACCTATCATAGTCTGAGCACCTCTCTATAAGCAGTGTGACTCCAGGATTTAAAGAGAAGGTACATATTCTAAAAGACAACTGAGCTTTTAAACACAAGCCAACAATATACACTAATTCTCTAATACTGATTGTTGAATTCTAATGTATGGCTTCCTAAGGGATTTTCAAGGGTAATTTTGGATATATGAAATATCGGAATCTAACCTTTGAATAAGACACATCTCTGCTTAATGTATTACCATTTTAATCATTTTAATCATCTAGATTAGAAAGTTTCCAAATCTGAAGAATCTAGACTACTTAGTTTTGTTAGTCTGGTTTTTATTTTGTTGTTGTTTTTGTTTTGGTAAGAGAGCCCTTTTAACCATTTTAGCAGGTAATTTTTGGTATAAAATTTCCAAATAATTTTATTTTCCTTTCTGCAATTTAAATATTTTAGAAATGTACTCTATTTTTTAATAGATTCTAGTCAATGTTAATTAAA
Organism: Pongo pygmaeus; assembly: GCF_028885625.2. Lineage (NCBI taxonomy): Eukaryota > Metazoa > Chordata > Mammalia > Primates > Hominidae > Pongo > Pongo pygmaeus. Next base: position 109,093,136 of record NC_072378.2, on the reverse strand, counting down.
TTAATTCATAATCACATAAGGTGATAACTGCTCACAAAAAAATAACTCACTGGAAGAATTTTAAGCAAGAAAGCTTGCTTCAAAATGTAAATCCAAGAATTACACTATAACATTAGCCTATTTTGATTTTTGACAGTTGTACATTTTCCATGATTTCACCACCTCCTCAATTCACAAGGCAAAGGCAGGCACTTCCCAGGATTATATTTTCTGGAAGGGCAGAAGGCACACTTCACTTCCTAGAATTTTGTACTTCAGCCATTGCCATGATTGGCAATCTCCTAGAACATTCTGATTGGTCTAAATTAGAGGGTATAAAGCCTAAGGTTTGCTAAGATACTTGATGCTTTTTGTTCTTGCAAGGTAACCATATTTTGCTATTGTGATTAGTACCAGCTATCTCAGACACTGCCTGCTCCCCATGGGATACCGCATCTATCTAAGTTGTTGTTCCCTCAAAAAACAAGAGATCAACATTAGTCACAGCTGGCTCACTATAAAGTGGAGGTAAGGCCCTAAAGTATGTAAATCCTGAAGATGGTTGTACATCTTCAGAGAAAGGTAAGTTGTTAAAGCTATCCCAAGAACACTGGAGCTACTCAAGAAATCTGACTTAGTTTTCAGCTCCGGGTGGGTTTCTCCAATGACAGAAAGAATGAAATTTTGCTATTCGCCACTACACACTGAAGTCCTTGGGAGGTCTCTGCTTCCTCTGACCTAAGTATAATATTATTTCACAAACCGGATTTTGTACCAATTAAAAAACTGGTCCAAATTTGAGGTTTTTAATGTATATGAAATAACGACTAGTTAGAAGATTGCCAGTAAGTTAAAAAGTAGACTATAGTTTATTTAAATTAAATGTGTAGACACATATTAAAGTGGGCACAAGCGGAATAACCCACTGATAGGATAGAAACAAGATGAAGAAAAAGAAAACAGTAAAGAAACGAGAGGACAAGTTATGTTGTGACACAGAGCTCAGAGATTCTCATTGTAATGGGATCTCAGCTTAACCCTTATAATCTGGTCCTGTGTTGTAAACAAGTGCATAAGCCTACTAGAAGCTTATTTATATAAAGCACTGAAGCATCCTGGGAGAAAAACTCACTCTGAAGGAAGGTGAAATAACTACAAAAGGCTTGATCTAAAATAAAAGACTTAAATGACTAAGGAGAGGAGGAGTGATTCTGAGTAGACTATGGTGGTGGTCATTCTAATTTATCTCTGACCTAGTGCCATGGACTCATATGTGGGTTCTAAAAAGAGAGAGAGTTCAAATAAAAACTGAGAAATGTTTCACCAATATTTCTATAAAATATCAAGGCATTAGCTTCCCTGCTTTGTGTAAGATGTTATATGACAATGGAGGGGGAGTCAGATTGCTAACACAGTTTTGGTCCCTTTCTGGTGCATCAGTTAGTAGTATTCAGTGAGAGTGAGAGAGAGAGAGAGAGCAAGAGAGACAGTGAACAAGAGTGAGAAAGCGAGAGAGCAAGAGAGAAACAGAGAGAGAGCACAGATGGAAGGGACACATTCATGGGCGTATATGAGAAATATTTCTAGGGAAAAATTTCTGAAAATACAGAGAAGTACCTAAACCACAATCTCTAGGATTCAGGTATTTCTGATACCAGACTTAGCTAGCTGTTGGTAACTGAAAAGACCTCAAGAATTCTTATGGAACATTTTATAGGTGTCTTCAAGTAAGGGCAAAAGGCTATAAAATGTGAACCTCACTTGTATCAAGCCTGAGAAACTCAGGTTTTACCTGGAACCATTCTTTTTTTTTTTTTCTTAAAATTTTTATTAATTTTTTCTTTATTTATTCTAACAACAAACAAACAAAAAATGGAATACATGTGCAGAACGTGCAGGTTTGTTACATAGGTATACACGTGCCATAGTAGTTTGCTGCACCTATTGACTCGTCCTCTAAGTTCCCTCTCCTTACCACCCACAGGCCCTGGTGTATGTTGTTCCTCTCTCTGTGTCCAGGTGTTCTCAATGTTCAACTCCCACTTATGAGTGAGAACATGCAGTGTTTGGTTTTCTGTTCCTGTGTTAGGTTGCCAAGGATGATGGCTTCCAGCTCCATCCATGTCTCTGCAAAGGACATGATCTCATTCCTTTTTATGGCTGCATAGTATTCCATGGAATATATGTACCACATTTTCTTTATCTAGTCTATCATTGATGGGCATTTGGGTTGGTTTTCCTGAAACCATTCTTGACAGCTTGTGAACAATCAGGGAAATTACTCACTGTTTTTATGGTTTACAAAATTAAGATACCCCAATTGGCTGCAACTAAGAACCCATTGCATAAAAAAACTATCCCCCTAAAAAGAATGCTCTAGACACAAACACTTTACTGCAAAGCATTTTTACTTTTTATAGAGGAAAACACTTATTCCATAGGACTGCTACAGAGACGACATTAGGGGGCAGTCAGAGATACTATAGAAGACTTTTGAAATAAAGGAATCTCTGTTTGCTATAACTGCTAATTCTTCCAAGTTTGGATTTTCCTTAGAGAAACTGAAGAAGGATCAACAGCTCAGTTTCTTTGATCTGTTTTTTTCTTTATGTATGCATCTATGCTAACTTACCTTAAGAGCAAACACAGTAAAGCCTGGACTAACTCTTTTATTTTTTAATGTATAGTACTTCAGGAAGTACTATAACTTATTATATCTTATTATTATCTTATTATAACTGAATAAGATAATTTGTGGCGGTGGAACTTACTTATAGATATCCTATAATAATTACATAATGTATTATTTATAATATAAAATCACCAAAATGTTAAGATGTGACAATAAAAACTGGTCAATAGAAACTAGTAAATACACGAATGTAACATAAATACTTCAATGGGATTCAACTATTCATTTGTTGATCATCCAATAAATGATGCTAGAAAAACTGGGGAAACACTTTGGGAGGTGGAGGTGGGCGGATCATGAGGTCAGGAGTTCGAGACCAACCTGGCCAACAGTGAAACCCCGTCTCTACTAAAAACACAAAAAATTAGCCGGGTGTGGTGGCGGGCGCCCGTAGTCCCAGCTACTCAGGAGGCTGAGGCAGGAGAATGGCGTCAACCCGGGAGGTGGAGCTTGCAGTGAGCCGAGATCGCACCACTGCACTCCAGCCTGGGCAACAGAGCGAGAATCCATCTAAAAAAATAAACAAACAAATAAATAAATAAACTCTAAAAATTATTTTAAGAAATCAGTGACTATTAAATAACCTTAGAATAGGTAAGATATTCTATGTTTAAAAGTAACAGAAAAATAAAGGAAAAGATACAAAAGCTCTGTTAAAATTAATACAACATATAAGGCTGGGCGCGGTGGCTCACCTCTAATCCTAGCACTTTGAGGGGCTGAGGCAGGTGGATCACGAGGTCAGGAGTTCGAGACCAGCCTGGCCAGCACGGTGAAACCCCGTCTCTATTAAAAATACAAAAATTAGCCAGGCATGGTGGCGCGCACCTGTAGTCCCAGCTACTCGGGTGGCTGAGGCAGGAGAATCGCTTGAACTCGGTAGGCGGATGTTGCAGGGAGCCGAGATCGTGCCATTGCACTCCAGCCTGGGTGACAGAGTGAGACTCTGTCTAAAAAAAAAAAAAAAAAAAAAAAATACAACGTATAAAAATTATAAACAAAATTGAATGGCAAAAGACAAACAAGTAATTAAGTGCAATGAAGAACAAAGGGTTAATGTTAATATGGAAAGGGCTTTTGTAAGTCAAAAGAAAACTACTAACATCATAATAGAAAAATGACAAGTGGCAAGTGCCTGTAATCCCATCTACTTAGGAGGCTGAGGGAGGAGAATCACATGAACCCGGAAGGCGGAGGTTGCAGTGAGCCGAGATCATGTCACTGCACTCCAGCCTGGGAGACAGAGTGAGACTCCATCTCAAAAAAAAAAAAATTCAGCCAGGCGAGATGGCTCATACTGTAATTCCAGCTACTCTGGTGGCCGAGGCACAATTGCTTGACCCAGGAGGCGAAGGTTGTGGTGAGCTGAGATTGTACCACTGCATCCTAGCCTGAGTAATAGAGTCAGACTCTGTCTCAAAATTTTTTAAATAGACTGAAAATTCCAGACGTGATTCATAAGTTTTAAATTGTGCTCCGTTCTGAATACCATGACAATGAAATCTTACACTGTCCAGCTCCATCCTGCCCAGGATGTGAATCATCTCTTTGTCCGGCATTTCCACACTGTAGACGCTACCTACCTGTTAGTCGTTTGGTGGCCACCTTGGTTATCAGATCAACTGTCATAGTATCACAGTGCTTGTGTTCAAGTAACTCTTATTCTACTTAACATTGGCACCAAAGCACAAGAGTAGTGATGCTGGCAATTTAGATATGCCAGAGAGAAGCCGTAAAGTGCTTTCTTTCAGTGAAAAGGTAAAAGTTCATGACTTCATAAGAAAAGAAAAAAAAAATCACATGCTGAGGTTGGTAAGATCTACAGTAAGAATGAATCTTCTATCCATGAAACTATGACGAAGGAAAAAAAATTGTTCATAGTATATATAGAGTTTGGTACTATCTGTGGTTTCAGGCAACTGAGGGTCTTAGAACATACCCCCCATGGACAAGAGGGGACTATTGTATGTAGTTTCTGTAAGCAAAATATGTATTTGATAAAAGGTGGTCATACTTATCTTAAAAGAAAACAAGGCAATACAATTTTTAACATTTCAAACAAGGCAAACTCCCTTTAAGGAACAATAGTTAATGCTGGCAAGAAAGCACACATACACAGCTGACAGGAATATAAATTGATAACACTTTTCTGGAAAGAAATTGAACAGGATATGTCAAGGACCTAAAGAAGTTCATGTTCTTTGATCAGTAATTATTATAGGAATCTCTATTAAAAAAGAATCAAAGATGTGCACAAAAATTATTATAAATGTCATCACTTTAGCATTATTTATAATATCAAAAATTTTGTCTTGATACCTCTCTCTCACATCCCATGTTGAATCTATCAGGATACATACTAGCTCTACCTTTCAAGATATATCTAATATCTAACCAGTTGGCCTATGCTACCATCCTAGATTATTATAAGAGATTCTCTCCTAGTTCCTCAGCAATCTGTTCTTCACCCAGCAACCAGAATAAGCCTTTTAACATAATGTCACATCATGTCATTAATCTGCTCAAAACTCTCAAAATGGCTTCATGTCTTACTCAGAGAAAAAGCCCAAGTCCCTACAATGATTTAAGAAGACATATATGAATTGGGTCCCCCACTCCCCAACTCTGACTCTCCTTCAGTCTCCCTTTTGTTCAGTCCTCTCCAGCCCCACATTGTCCTCCCCACTGTTTCTATAATAGTCAAACATGCTCCTGCCTCAGGACTTTTTACTTCTGGTTCCCACTGCCTGGAACACTTTTCCTTCAGATATCTGCATGGCTTATTCTCTCCCTTCAGGTCTCTGCTCAGTTGTCACCTGCTCTGTATCTGCTGACCATTCTTTATAAAACACTAATCCTATTTCCCTCCTCAGCAGTTTCTATCCCATTTCTCTGCATTTTCTCCATTGAATGCAGACTTGTTTTGTTATTTGTCTTCTCAATGTAAGATGTAAGATCCATGAGGGCATGGGCCTTGAGTGATTTGTTCCCCACTCTATCCATAATGCCTAGAATTGTACCTGGCACAGAGAAGGTATTCAAAAATACTTGTTGAATAAATAAATATCCCAACCTAGCAATAACTCATTACATGACAATCATATACTGTAAAATTATACAGCCATTAAAAGTATGTTTTGAGGCTGGGAGTGGTGGCTCACACCTGTAATCCCAGCACTTTGGGAGGCCAAAGCGGGCAGATCAGTAGGTCAGGAGTTTGAGACCAGCCTGACCAACATGGTCCAACTCCATCTCTACTAAAAATACAAAAATTAGCTGGGTGTGGTGGCACACACCTGTAGTCCCAGCTACTCAGGAGGCTGAGGCAGGAGAATAGCTTGAACTTGGGAGGCAGAGGTCGCAGTGAGCCGAGATGGGGCCACTGCACTCCAGCCTGGGCGACAGAGCGAGACTCCATCTCAAAGAAAAAAAACAAAACTTATGTTTTGAAAGTCATGATATAACTAAGTGAGAAAAGATGGGATACTAAACTATACAAAATTATAACTTAGTAAATAAAACAAAATCAAAATGGAAAAAATGAAAATACACATCTTAAATATATTACTATTACAAACAAAAAAGGTTTAAACATATTGACTTTATTAAAAACAGAGTTTTTACTATACTTCTAGAATACAACTTACGAAAATAATGAAAGATATTACAATGTTTAAAGATACAAGTTTTAGGCCAGGCGCCATGCCCCACACCTATAATCTCTGCACTTTGGGAGGCGGAGGTGGGCGGACTGCTTGAGACCCCAGGAGTTCAAGACCAGCCCGGCCAACATGGAGAAACCCCGTCTCTACTAAAAATACACTGTAGGGCACAAAGGTGCACATCTGTAATCCCAGCTACTCAGGAAGCTGAGGCAGGAGAATCACTTGAACCTGGGAGGTGGAGGCTGCAGTTAGCTGAGATTGTGCCACTGCACTCTAGCCTGGGCGACACAGCGAAAGACTCTCTCTCAAAAAAATAAATAAAATAAAATACAAGTTTCAGAGCAGACTTCTTTCGTTCAAACTGAAGCACTGCTGTCTGACCCTGATCAAATGTTTAACTTCTTTGTGCCTCAAATTCCTCATTTGCAAAATAAAGATAAAAATGATATCTTTTTTTGTTTTGTTTTTTTTTTTATTTATTTTTTATTATACTTTAAGTTTTAGGGTACATGTGCACAACGTGCAGGTTTGTTACATATGTATACATGTGCCATGTTCGTGGGCTGCACCCATTAACTAGTCATTTACATTAGATTTATCTCCTAATGCTATCCCTCCCCGCTCCCCCCACCCTACAACAAGCCCCGGTGTGTGATGTTCCCCTTCCTGTGTCCAAGTGTTCTCATTGTTCAATTCCCACCTATGAGCGAGAACATGTGGTGTTTGGTTTTTTGTCCTTGCCATAGTTTGCTGAGAATGATGGTTTCCAGCTTCATTCATGTCCCTACAAGGGACATGAACTCATCATTTTTTATGGCTGCATAGTATTCCATGGTGTATATGTGCCACATTTTCTTAATCCAGTCTATCACTGTTGGACATCTGGCTTGGTTCCAAGTCTTTGCTATTGTGAATAGTGCCGCAATAAACATACATGTGCATGTGTCTTTGTAGCAGAATGATTTATAATCCTTTGAGTATATACCCAGTAATGGGATGGCTGGGTCAAATGGTATTTCTAGGTCTAGAACCCTGAGGAATCACCACACTGACTTCCACAAGGGTTGAACTAGTTTACAGTCCCACCAACAGTGTAAAAGTGTTCCTATTTCTCCACATCCTCTCCAGCGCCTGTTGTTTCCTGACTTTTTAATGATTGCCATTCTAACTGGTGTGAGATGGTATCTCATTGTGGTTTTGATTTGCATTTCTCTGATGGCCAGTGATGATGAGTGTTTTTTCATGTGTCTGTTGGCTGCATAAATGTCTTCTTTTGAGAAGTGTCTGTTCATATCCTTTGCCCACTTTTTGATGGGGTTTTTTTTTCTTGTAAATTTGTTTGAGTTCATTGTAGATTCTGGATATTAGCCCTTTGTCAGATGAGTAGGTTGCAAAAATTTCCTCCCATTTTGTAGGTTGCCTGTTCACTCTGATGGTAGTTTCTTTTGCTGTGCAGAAGCGCTTTAGTTTAATTAGATCCCATTTGTCAATTTTGGCTTTTGTTGCCATTGCTTTTGGTGTTTTAGTCATGAAGTCCTTGCCCATGCCTATGTCCTGAATGGTATTGCCTAGGTTTTCTTCTAGGGTTTTTATGGTTTTAGGTCTAACATTTAAGTCTTTAATCCATCTTGAATTGATTTTTGTATAAGGTGTAAGGAAGGGATCCAGTTTCAGCTTTCTCCATATGGCTAGCCAGTTTTCACAGCACCATTTATTAAATAGGGAATCCTTTTCCCATTGCTTGTTTTTCTCAGGTTTGTCAAAGATCAGATAGTTGTAGATATGTGGCATTATTTCTGAGGGCTCTGTTCTGTTCCATTGATCTATATCTCTGTTTTGGTACCAGTACCATGCTGTTTTGGTTACTGTAGCCTTGTAGTATAGTTTGAAGTCAGGTAGCGTGATGCCTCCAGCTTTGTTCTTTTGGCTTAGGATTGACTTGGCGATGCGGGCTCTTTTTTGGTTCCATATGAACTTTCAAGTAGTTTTTTCCAATTCTGTGAAGAAAGTCATTGGTAGCTTGATGGGGATGGCATTGAATCTACAAATTACCTTGGACAGTATAGCCATTTTCACGATATTGATTCTTCCTACCCATGAGCATGGAATGTTCTTCCATTTGTTTGTATCCTCTTTTATTTCATTGAGCAGTGGTTTGTAGTTCTCCTTGAAGAGGTCCTTCACATCCCTTGTAAGTTGGATTCCTAGGTATTTTATTCTTTTTGAAGCAATTGTGAATGGGAGTTCACTCATGACTTGGCTCTCTGTCTGTTATTGGTGTATAAGAATGCTTGTGATTTTTGTACATTGATTTTGTATCCTGAGACTTTGCTGAAGTTGCTTATCAGCTTAAGGAGATTTTGGGCTGAGACAATGGGGTTTTCTAGATATACAATCATGTCATCTACAAACAGGGACAATTTGACTTCCTCTTTTCCTAAATGAATACCCTTTATTTCCTTCTCCTGCCTGATTGCCCTGGCCAGAACTTCCAACACTATGTTGAATAGGAGTGGTGAGAGAGGGCATCCCTGTCTTGTGCCAGTTTTCAAAGGGAATGCTTCCAGTTTTTGCCCGTTCAGTATGATATTGGCTGTGGGTTTGTCATAGATAGCTCTTATTATTTTGAGATGCATTCCATCAATACCTAATTTATTGAGAGTTTTTAGCAATGAAGGGCTGTTGAATTTTGTCAAAGGCCTTTTCTGCATCTATTGAGATAATCATGTGGTTTTTGTCTTTGGTTCTGTGTATATGCTGGATTACGTTTATTGATTTGCGTATGTTGAACCAGCCTTGCATCCCAGGGATGAAGCCCACTTGATCATGGTGGATAAGTTTTTTGATGTGTTGCTGGATTCGGTTTGCCAGTATTATATTGAGGATTTCTGCATTGATGTTCATCAGGGATATTGGTCTAAAATTCTCTTTTTTTGCTGTGTTTCTGCAAGGCTTTGGTATCAGGATGATGCTGGCCTCATAAAATGAGTTAGGGAGGATTCCCTGTTTTTCTATTGATTGGAATAGTTTCAGAAGGAATGGTACCAGCTCCTCCTTGTACCTCTGGTAGAATTCGGCTGTGAATCCATCTGGTTCTGGACTTTTTTTGTTTGGTAAGCTATTGATTATTGCCTCAATTTCAGAGCCTGCTATTGGTCTATTCAGAGATTCAACTTCTTCCTGGTTTGGTCTTGGGAGGGTGTATGTGTCGAGGAATTTATCCATTTCTTCTAGATTTTCTAGTTTATTTGCGTAGAGGTGTTTATAGTATTCTCTGATGGTAGTTTGTATTTCTGTGGGATCGGTGGTGATATCCCCTTTATCATTTTTTATTGCGTCTATTTGATTCTTCTCTCTTTTCTTCATTAGTCTTGCTAGCGGTCTATGAATTTTGTTGACCTTTTCAAAAAACCACCTCCTGGATTCACTGATTTTTTGAAGGGTTTTTGTGTGTCTCTATCTCCTTCAGTTCTGCTCTGATCTTAAATAAGATCAGAAAAATGGTATCTTAACACGGGGGGTCCCCAACCCCTGGTCTGTGGAATAGTATCCATTCTTGGCCTGTTAGGAACCAGGGTGCCCAGCAGGAGGTGAGTGAAGGTGAGTGAAGGTGAGCAAGCATTACCTCCTGAGCTCCGCTTCCTGTCAGATCAGGGCTGCATTAGATATTCATAGGAGTGCGAACCCTATTGTGAACTGCGCATATCAGGGATCTAGGCTGCATGCTCCTTATGAGAATCGAACTAATGTCTCATGATCTACAATGATCTGGGGTGAAACTGTTTCATCCCCAAACCATCCCCTTACCCCTGCCGCATCTGTGGAAAAACTGTCTTCCATAAAACCGGTCCCTGCTGCCTTAACATATAAGATTGCTCTAAGGATTAAATGAGACAACATAAGGTACTCAGAAAGATGTCTGATACATAGTAAAAGTTGATACATGTTAGCAATTATTATATTTAAGGGATAAAGGAGAAGAACAATTCAAAGATAATTCTCAGACGATCTAACTTGGCTACTGGGTAGATATTAATTTAATTAATTTACCAGGGACTAGTACTCAAAATACCTGAAGAACTACAAATCAGAAAGAAAACACAAAACCCAATAGAAAAAATAAGCATAAGGGACACTTCAAAAAGAGGAAGCATAAGTGGCTTATAAATATAGGAAAAGATGTTCAACCTCGGTAGTAGTCAGGGAAATGCAACTTAAAACCACAAACTAGCATTTCATATCCAACAGTTAGGCAAAATTTAAAACCGACAATATAAAATTTTAGAAATGATGTAGAACTATGAGAACACTAGTAAGTGTTGGCACATAAACTGGTACTAATTTTAAAACAATTTAGTATTATGGAATAAAATTAAATATATATTTCTTTACATACACATATATACATACAGATATTACAATCTAGCGAATAAGTCTTAGAGAAACTTTTACATATAATCACCAGGAAATACATTATTAAGAATATTTGTAGCAGCACTATTTGTAATAGCAAAAACTAGAAACAGCTGAAATGGATAAACAGATAAACTGTGGTATATTTACACAATGTCCTAACAAAGACAATGAATAACTGTGGTAAGGATTTCTATAAGGATGAATCTTAGAAAACTGTTGGGTGAAAAATGCAAGTTACTGAAGAAGAGTATCATACAATTTTTTGTTATTGTTGCTGCTATTTGTGTTTTTCAGAGATGGGGTCTCACTATGTTGCCCAGGCTGGTCTTATTCATACATTTAGAGTTCTAATTTTAAACACATTTCTTAGATCTTTAACTGTAGGAATTCTTCGAAGTTAATGTTTAAAGCACTTTTCTTCAGAGAAAACTTCTATTTTTTCTGCTAGGATCCTGAGGCACCCCAAACCAAAAGCATCATTAAACTAAACCTTTAGATTAAGATTATTTTTGCAAGGCGAATTTCAACTTCAAACCCACATGAGCATAGGATTGTGATGAGGATTTCTCAGGAAAGATTCTTTTTGTGTACTCCAATCAAAACCAAGGATGAGCTAGGCAGTGTCATTCTAAAGAGCAGGTTATTTTCCTTAAATTATCCACAGGGGATGATTCACACTTTGGGGATCTCAGCTTTATGTTGCAATGTCCAAACTTATAACTCACAATGCCTAGGCTCAGACTTCCTCTGTCCCATGCAAGCAGGACTACCTCTTTAAAGCCCAGGTTCTGGGCCATAAGGTATCAGAAGGCAACTTTAGAGGTAAAGAGGTTCTATGACTCACTTATCTCCACAGAATTGGGCCTTCTCATTATTTACAGCCTTGTATTTTCACCTTACTTTGCTGTCAACTCAAGCATACTTAAAAAAAATTTTTTAAGTATTTTATCCAGCATTTAAAAATGTGTTCTCTTACCAGAAGTTTCTCTGAACATCTAGTCTGCCATATTGCTTGAAACAAAATACTGTAATAGCTTTAGACATACTTTAGAGATACTAACTGCTTCAGACAAACCAGTTTTAGTTGCACACACAGAATGATATTTAGGCTTCAAAACAGGAAAAAGGAGTTTATATCTTTCCATTCCAGCTACAATTCTCAAAAGTATTCCATACTGTAAAGTATGTTCTTCTTCAATTACAGTAAAATAAATATTATCTGGTTAGTTATTAACTAGAGAGTTCACTAGCAGGATTCAGATAATAGAACAAACAGTAAACAATCTATAGGCTGAGAATAAGAAAAAGTATCAGAACCTAATTCATGTCTTAGGCACTATATATTCAACATTAAAAATATGCAATGACTTTATAGGAATACTATAGCAACCATCAAATTCCAGAAATTTAGAAGCAGTTTAAGTATTATTACACTTCAATGACATTCATGTTTAATGTATTAACAGTAGCAGCAAATCTTACATTTAATATACTGATCTTTTGACATTCAAATTGATCTACTTAATGTAATTTATAATTAACTTAAAAAACATTCCTTGATAGATACGAAAAATCATCATTTTGTAACCATCACAATAAAGGCTGATTTAGGAAAGAAGCATCAGTAGCTGCTAAATCCAGGGGATACAGTTTAATGAGGAGCAGGATATTTGCATGGTCCTAAAGTGTATTTCCCATAGAGTGCTTATAAGATGCAAGGAAAAACTAGTAACTGTATAGTAGAAAGACAAACAACACTCTGATAGGATGATTAAAATTAACATCACCTATGAGAGGTAGAAGGCCATCATGTGCCTCTGGATATAAACCTGGAGAAGGACGCAACATCACTTATGCAGTATTCTGGCCAGAAAGCATAACCTGAATCTCAACATGAGCAAACACCACATAAACAACAAATGAAAAGTGTTCTATTTTTCTTTAAAAAAAAAAAAAAAAAAACAGCAGAGAGGGGGTTGTTTTCTTAAAAAATGTCAATTTCATAAAAGACAATCACACTTCTGTATATGTATGCAGAAGAACTGAAAGCAGGGTCTCAAAGAGGTATTTGTATACCTATGTTCATAGCAGCACAATTCACCATAACCAAACGGCAGAAGCAAACCAAATGCCCATTGATAGGTAAACAAAAAGTGATATATACAAGCAATGGAATATTAATCAGCCTTAAAAAGGAAGGAAACTCTGACAGAGGCTTCAATTTTGATGAACCTTGAAGATATGATGCTAAGTGAAATAAACCAATCACAGAAAAGACAAACATATGATGCTTGTCTTATATAAGTTTGTCATATATGTGTTTCCACTTATATGAAGTATCTAAAGTAGTCGAACTTACAGAAACAGAAGGTAGAATGGTGGTTGCTGGGGAGGAGTGAAATGAGTTACAGAGTTTCAGTTTTGCCAGATGAAAAAGTTTTAGAGATTGGTTGCATAACAATACGTAGTAGGGGAGACAAATATGAGAAAAACAATCTTTGATTCGATGGGCTTGGTTCCATAACAAAAGCATATGCAGAACGCCATGGGAACACAAAGGAGAGATTAACACTGATTGATGGAGCGATAACTAACTTCAGAATATAATCTGAATATAATCAGAATATAATCAGAAATAATCTGAAATTACGAACAGTTTTGAAAGAGAAGTTTAGGTTAATATGGCAGAGTGAACATATATACTTATTTTTGCTCCCACTTGGAAACTCACTAAAATAATATTAAAACAATTTTTAAAGAAATTTTTAATTTTTAATTTTTAATTAAAAAAATTTTTTTAAAGAAAGATATAAACCTGCGAAGAGAAAGATAAGTAGAGGTGACAACAACAAAACTTTGGAAAATGGAAAACAGATGTATCAGTAGTAACAGGCTTAGCTAATGCAAAAAGGCAGACTCCTAACCCAAGTAAGAAATGTGACTTTTTAAATTTTACCCAGCAGGATCCTCAAATGGCTCAGGAATCAGCCACACCTCTGTAAGCAGTAGGTAAGATTGAGCTGGAAACTAGAGAACAGGTTGAAAGTTTAACGTAGAAGTAAATTATATGCCCAAATACCCTCTGCCTTTCCATGCAGCCAGAAGAGTACTCTACCTTCATCTGGGAAGATCAGAATTTTGTTTTGTTTCTTTCTGAGGAAGAAATTACAGAATATCTCTGGACTGGGGGACACTCAGCACAATTGAGGGAGGGGCACCAGACTGGAAGCTGGAAGACTGATCAGTTCCCAGAATGTCGGCAGTCTATATATTATTATATCCAAGTGAAGAAGTGAGGATCCGTTTTCTAGGAAATATGAATAGCTTAAGTTAATAAAGATACTAAAGGTGATAAAATGAATTGATTGGATAGATTTGGAGTTTCCAATTAGGTTTTTTGGTTTTTGTTTTGAGACGGAGTCTCTCTCTGTCGACCAGGCTGGAGTGCAGTGGTGCCATCTCAGCTTACTGCAACCACTGCCTCCCAGGTTCAAGCAATTCTGCTGCCTCAGCCTCCCGAGTAGCTGGGATTACAGGCGCCCACCACCACGCCCGGCTAATTTTTTGTATTTTTAGTAGAGACAGAGTTTCACCATGTTGGCCAGGCTGGTCTCGAACTCCTGACCTCAGGTGATCCACCTGCCTCGGCCTCCCAAAGTGCTGGGATTGTAGGCATAAGCCACTGTGCCCAGCCTTCAGTTAGTTTTTCAGTGCTCCACTCTTACACATAAGCTATCTAACCAAGGCTTACCAGACATTAGGAAAGACAGAGACCAAAGCAAACAAACAATAAGAGGTTTAGCAGGAACACGAAAACTGGAAATATACCATTAGTGAAGATAGAATGTATAATCATTGAGGATGACGATAGATCCTAGTGAATTTGTTTGGAGTACAGTGAATAAATTTTGGCTGTAAAAAACAGGCTAAAAATGCATAAGGGCCATGCCACAAAGGATTTTGTATATCACATCAAGGAGTTTATAATTTATTTGATTAGACCACAGGGAGGTAATTAAGGACATAAAAGGGAATAACATGACCAGGTTTGCATTTTGACAAGTTCATTCAGATGGCCTTAAGGTGAACAGACAAAAGGAGGAAGAAATTATAGGCGGATGGACAAATTAAGAGGTTTACCAAAGTAATTCAAACAAGAAAAATATAGGTCTAAAATAGGACTGGAGTAGATGAGATAAATATGAAAGATGCTGAGAAGATATAATCAAAAGAACTTAGGAATCTGCTACAAATATGTAATAGGAGAGAGGAAAGACTCAGAAATACTCCTCAAAATTTTTGGTTGGGCAAATGGATAGATAGTGGTGAATTAATGGAAATATGGAATAATATAAAAGGGGCTACAAGTCTTAGGGAAATAATGAATTCTGTTTTAGACATGTCAAATTTGAGGTGCTTACAGACACAGAACTGCCCAGCAAGCAGACTGAAATATGAATCTGGAGGTTAGGTGAGCATTTAGGCTAGATCTAGAGATAGAGATTTGGTTATCAGTTAGATCACCCAAGGACAGTATAAAGAGCAGCAATTTTCAGTGTGTGCATTGCGTGCATGACAAAAGAGGTAGCTGAGACTCACTGCCTTTGTCCATTAGGGAACCACTGTGAGTCCTCCTCAGATGTGTTGAGACAAAATTTTATAAAAGGTTAAGAATCACAGACTTGGCCGGGCACAGTGGCTCATGCCTGTAATCCCAGCACTTCGGGAGGCCAAGGCGGGCGGATCACAAGGTCAGCAGATTGAGACCATCCTGGCCAACATGGTGAAACCCTGTCTCTACTAAAAATTAAAAAAAAAAAAAAAAAAAATTAGCCAGGCGTGGTGGCACGTGCCTGTAATCCCAGCTACTCAGGAGGCTGAGGCAGGAGAATCGCTTGAACCCAGGAGGCGGAGGTTGCAGCGAGCCGACATTGCGCCACTGCACTCCAGCCTGGGTGACAGAGGAGACTCGGTCTCCAAAAAAACAAAACAAAACAAAACAAACAAACAAAAAAAGATTAAGTATCACAGATTTGGGAGACAAGTGAAGGAAAAAAAAAACTCTCAAAGGAGATTTTAAAAAAAGGAATGATAAGAGAAGTGGGGGGAAAAGCAGGAGAAAGTGGTAACAAAGGAGTAAAAGTGAGAACAAGTATTTACTATTTATGTCTAATACACTATGACTCCCTGTAATATAAAGAACATAGGACATGGCTTCTGCTATCTGACTGAATTTGCAATTACACTGTTTAAAAAAGACTGACACAAGACGATGAGACGGAGAAAAAAGAAAAGGGAAGGGGGTGAGTCAACAGTATATCAAGTAAAATTGGTTTATTTCATAACTACTAATAAATTTTTACTGAGCAGCCTCCAAACTCATTAAATAGTCTGAATATAAGAAATACATTATTACATGAGTAGAACAGCCAGTTTTTGTTTTGTTTTGTTTTGTTTGAGACGGAGTTTCGCTCTGTCGCCAGGCTGGAGTGCAGTGGCATGATCTCAGCTCACTGCAACCTCCGTCTCCCGGGTTCAAGCAATTCTCTTGCCCCAGCTTCCCAAGTAACTGAGACTACAGGCGTGTGCCACCGTGCCCAGCTAATTTTTGTATTTTTAGTAGAGACGGGGTTTCACCATGTTGGCCAGGATGGTCTTGATCTCTTGACCTTGGGATCCGCCCACCTCGGCCTCCCAAAGTGCTGGGATTACAGGCGTGAGGCACCGTGCCTGGCCAATAGCCAGTTTTTTAAGAGTACAGAGTAATGCCAATCTTTTATAAATATTTTATAACTTATAATATAGCATCTAATTGTTCATGTGCACAGTTAATTCAACTCAATACATGCAATAAGAGCTATCTAATTTTCAAATAAACTCAAGTGCTGAATTTAAAATAACCAGACTTATGAACATTCTAATAATTAGATTTCTCCTTATTGAACATGTATCCATTTAGTTTAGAACATACAATGTCTAAGGTCACTTAAATGATTAGACTCCCCATCATCTTTACCAAGATTTAGTTTATCTTGACTATTCAGTTCATGAGAAAATGTTCCTGATTTAATATAAAGTAAATGAGGAACAATATAAAACCGTATAATTATAGCCTTTTTTTAAAAGGACAAAGATAGATACAAATAACACATTAAAGTAATTAAATGTTAATAGATGGACAACAGATTTTCATGTTCTTACTTCTACCTTCTAAAACATTCTCCACAATGAAACATTTTACTTTTATAATGAGAAACAGAAATCTAATAAAATATTTTCTCAATTAGATTTCCAAAGAGGTAGAAAGCAGCTGGAGATTTAGAGTATCAATTATTTATATGAATATCTGTTGGAAGCACTTACATATTTTCATTTGTAAGGGACTCATGTCTCTTATCTCAACATAAACTCAGAAAGGGCAATTATGTTTATTTTTTCTGTAAGTCTCCACAATCCAAATTCCTACGCTCTGCAAAGGGGCATACATATCTTCAGGGCCTAATCCAAAAAATATTTGTAAAAATAAATCCTCTGAAACTAATTTGTTAGGTCAACAACTTTTTCCTACCTCCCTATGCTAATGTTTGTTATGGTTGAACCCAGCAAATCAGTAAATACTGTACTAACTTAAAAAATACACACACACATATTGTGCTTTAATATGTACTTTTACATACAAGTTTTAATTTAATATCATTTTATTTAAGTAAAGCATAATTCTTAGGATTTGAAAATGTTACTGGTAATATTTCTTCAAAAAATTCTAAGTTAAAAAATAAGTGATTTTGAAAGGGTTTCAACATTCTTATAATGTTTATTGTATTTATAAGGATAAAAGTATACTATACTTATTTTTGTTGAACTTTAACCATTTCTATCCACCCATCTATCAATCAATCAATCAATCAATCAATCAGTCAAGACAGTTTCTCACCATGTTGCCTAGACTAGCTTTAAACTCCTGGGCTCATGCGATCCTCCCACCTCAACCTCCCAAGTAGCAGCAGGTGTGTGCCACCACACCCTTTTCTCTTTAGAATGGTTGATGGTAAACTTAATAAAGACAGACAGAGTTCAGAAACTGGGTAAAAAAAAAAAAAAAAAAATATATATATATATATATATATATATATATATATAACATTTACAAATTAATGGCACTCAGACTAGTTGCTAGAAATCCACTTTCCAGGCCTTTACGTTTTTTTTCCCACAGGTTGAGCAGACTTAATAGTCAGAATTAATTGTGGGACTTCACTGATTAGTCAGGCTGCCTAAGGAGGAATGAGCTACTGGACAATGATAAATAACTAAAGCTTGCCTAGTTCAGTACCAAAATTTATTTCGACTAGTTTTAAAAGAAAGATTCCTAAAGTGTTTAAACTGCTTTCCTTCCTTTTAGACAGAGTATATTCAACACAATTTAACCTTTAGGATGACTTAAGGATAGCATCACAGCATTTTAATTATGCACAATGATACTTAGGGACCCAGTGTGATACTTGTATTGTTTACCCCTTCACTGGAAAGTTCCAGACCATCCTAGACTCTGTTTTCTGTCTTTTCGTCTCTTGCTACCTCTTCCCTTGCTGTCTACCTACTTGTTTCTAGCAGAACACTCCTTTCTAATTGGTTTCCCAACCTATAGCAAATAAGAAACAACAAAGCAATCAAGTTTCATTCATTAAACATTCAGAGATGAAAAATACAATCCCAGGCAGTCCCTGAAACATCCACAACTTAATTATGCTACATAGGATGCTATGGGAATCCAGAGGAGAAGCATCTGACCCAGAGTCTGGGGATTTCAATGATGACTTCCTGAAGGTGCTAGTTCTTAAACTGAGACATGAAGGATGAATACTTGGTACTGAACTAGTATTCTGAACTAGGCAAGCTTTAGCATTTCACAAGCAAAAGAAAGTGAGAGAATGGGCAGAAAAAAAGATCAAGTTCACAGAAGAAATAGCATGGTAATAATAAAAATAATGATATCTCACATTTATTAAAAACTTCTTCTGTGAATTAACTTACTAAATCCACATACCAATGCTATGAGGCACAATTATTCCTATTTTACAGATGAGGAAATTGTGGCACAGAAAAAACTGTTTCATCCAAGGTCCACACCTAGTTAAGTGGCAAAGTCACGATTTGGCAGTCTGGCTCTAAAGCTCACACTCTAAATCACCACACTATACTGCTTATCTATGCAAAATTATGAAAGCAAAAGAGAATCCAGTGTTTTGAGCAATCTACTACGAGTGATTTACTAAAGCTGGAAGGTTGTATAGTGCCTAAATATTGCAGAAGATGAGGCAGAAACCAGATCTGAGGAGCCTCGTATGCCAGGTACAGGTGTTTAGATTTTATCCTGTAGGTAGTAAAAGCCATCCAGCAGAGGAGTAGCAAGATCACATTGCCTTTAATAAAGACTTTTATGAAGTAAGAACGACAGAAACAATCAAACGCTCAAAGTACAGGTAGGAGGCTATTCCAGAGCTCTATGTGAGAGATGATAAAGCAATAGAAGTGGTTCTTTTTTTTTTTTTTTTTTTTTGAGACAGAGTCTCACTCTGTTGCCTGGGCTCGGCTGGAGTGCAATGGCGCGATCTTGGTTCACTGCAACCTCCACCTTCTGGGTTCAAGCGATTCTTCTGCCTCAGCCTCCCGAGTAGCGGGGATTACAGGCACATGCCACCATGCCTGGCTAATTTTTGTATTTTTTTAATAAAGATGTGGTTTTGCCATGTTGGCCAGGCTAGTGTCGAACTCCTGTCATCAGGTGATCTGCCCGCCTTGGCCTCCCGAAGTACTGAGATTACAGGTGTGAACCACCGTGCCTGGCCAGAAGTGGATCTATTTAGGTATTTCCTGCTACTAATCCTATGGAAAGGAAGAGAAAAACTAGAGAAAATTAGGATGTCAAATTCATAGAACTTACGACCAGAACAAGGAAAACTTGTGATAGGGAAAAATGAAATAAAGTTGTAACCAAGGTAGAAAACAGATTTTGAAAGCAGTGGAGGTGGTATAAAAGATTATTTTAGACATAATTGAGGTGCTTGTGAAATAACATTTTTTAAAAAACAGCTAACATGTATATTGAGCTTGCTACATGTGAGGCACTGGTCAAAGAAGTTTACATGCATTGATTGATCCACTGAATCATGAAGGCAACACTATGAGGTATTAACTTCTTTTTATATAAGGCATCTGAGAAGTTAAGTAACTTGCCCAGGGTCATGCAGCTATTAAGGGGCTGAGCTGGGATTTGAACCCAGGTATCCTGGTTCGGAGTGTATTCTGTCTTTAATAGAGACATGCCAATTTTATAGATGAGTTTGACATTTAAGAATTGTTTAAAGATAAGGATTTGGCCCCAGCTAGCTCAGTCGGTAGATAATAATAATAATAATAATAAAAACAAAGATAAGGGTTTGGAAGTCATCAATATACATAGATGGCAGCTGAAGCCATGAGTATTGAGTTAGATATAGAGTATGCAGTCTAAGTGTGGTCCTTCAATCACTTAGGTAAGAATACCCTGAGGATTTTTATTTTTAATAAACATGCAGATTCCTGGGCCTCACCAAGGTCCATGGAAACAGAAATTCTAGGGATACAGCCCATAAATATATCATTTTGATAATTATCCAACTGATTCTTATATAAAGTTTGAAGATCACTAAAGGAATGAGCAAAGAAATGTGTAACAATGACATTGAGTTTATTAGAAGTGTGTCTACAATAAGAGTAAGCAAATTCTGAAGAAGGATGGTAGTAGGGGCCTGGGCAAGTGTCTGATGAGTCCTTTTTTTTTTTTTTTTTTTTTTTTTTTGAGACAAAGTCTCACCCTGTTGCCTAGGCTGGAGTGCAATGGCACAATCTTGGCTCACTGCAACCTACGCCTCCCAGGTTGGGTTCAAGTGATTCTCTTGCCTCAGCCTCCAGAGTAGCTAAGGTTACAGGTGCACACCACCATGCCCGGCTAATTTTTTGTATCTTTAGTAGAGACGGGGTTTCACTATGTTGGCCTGGCTGGTCTTGAACCCCTGACCTCGTGATCCTCCCACCTCAGCCTCCCAAAGTACTGGGATTACAGCCATGAGCCACCGCACCTGGCCCTCTGATGAGTCTTTGATCAAATCTAAGCCACAATAAATTATAAGATGTATTATTCTTTCATGTACCACCACCACCAAAACAACAAAATACTGCAAATAAGAGGCCTCCCATGTAAAGCTAGAACAACAAAAGAGGTACAAATGCAATATAAACAAATGAAAAATAAACCCAGCATTCAGAATGAGATAGCAAGGAAACCTGAAAGTCTCCATCTGTACACAAGATAGAAGCAATTTTATCTAAAAGCCAGTACTCACCTAGCTTTGCAGTCTGAATTCATATAACCAGTGGGGTCAAAACCAAAACACAGCAAAACCAACAAAGACAAAACAAAACAAAAAAATCTTTCAGGCAGAGAATTTAACTTAAAGTGGTCTCAGATTGGTAGTAGTGCAAATAACTGGCAGAGCGAAATGCAAATCCTTTCTGAAGTAATCTGACTTCAATTGAGGCCAATAATGATTACAAGACATTTCCTTATCTTAGACATTTTTTAATTTCTAAAATTTCTAAAAATATGTGTCTTAAAGCCACTGAAATAGAGTAGATAGAATACATACCAAGCTATATTCTGAATGCTCAGAATCTTTGGCGGTGGGGTTATTTTTGGGTTCTCAAATGTACTTTACAATTTCATATAGGTGTTGATTTGTTTTCAAAATAACTATAAAACAAAGACACTATTAAAAATTATAAAATTGTTTCCCTTTCCATCACATTTAACCATATTTATAATTCCTCTAAATATAAAAAGTCTCATCCATTTTAAAACAAGAACACAAAAGAGTGAGATCAGACCACTAATACCTGTACCCTAGAGTCTATGTAAATGCTTCCACACTCTGGGATTTTGATAATGAAATTGGAAAATTCATCACAGGCCCTGGTAACTGTCCAGGGCCTTAACAAGACAAACAGCAAACTTTGTTCCTGCCAAGGATGATGATTTACAGTCCTAGTCTGACATCTGGTATTCCCTCTTTTGCTTACAGGCCACAAACACTAACTTAATATTTTCATTACATCCAGAGTATCCTGGCTCTTTTTAAGAAAAATTAATCCCTTCTCAACAATGCCACAGTGAAAAAAAATTCTTTAAGAACTTCTGTAATTTTCCAGAAAAGCAGTCTTTTCTTAATTCAAACATACATTTCCTATCTATTCTAAGAGTAGTACAACACTGCACAAATTACACACCATAGTTGCTCTGGGGTCTTTTAAAACTGCAAATTTCATTGTACAGCAAGCACATCATCCACATGAGTTGCTAGATGACTAAAATTGCTTTAGAATGAAAATAAACACCAACTGATCACTGTGGGGAGTTTCATAATCCAAAAGTGTGACTTACAAATAAACCAGTTATACAAACAACCACTGCTAACGTCCCCGTTTTTAGTGGGTGAAGGTCCTCCGAGTCCTTCTCACAACACAGTCCTGTCTACAGCAAATGAAATAAAAATTCTAATCTGACTCTCATCCTTGCCACACCCCACTAGAGCACCTCTTTCACTCAGGAAAACTATCCTACCCCCAGGGCAAATGTTTGCCTACGAGTGAGTGACTTAGTAAGTGTGTGTGTGTGTCTGTGTAAGTATAGGAATTTTCTAAGACCGCAGAAAGTGAAGTAACAGTTTCCACATCCCTATCTATAACTGAAAATTCACTTTCCCATAGAAACAAGGGAATAATGGGTTTCATAGTGACACTACGTTTCTAACCATTTTATAACAATATTGTTTCTATGTGGAACTGTGTAAAATCCACTGAATATGAAAGTCAACCTACTTAGTAATTCTTGGGATGATATGTTAGTATAATTTGTGTGCTATAAATATTTAATTTAAAACATTTTAAGAGTAGCCCATAATCCCATTACACAGAACCCCCGTTAACACGTTTTTTAATATCCACAGGTAACAAAACTTAAACAGCACAGAAAGTCACAAAATGAAAGTAAAATTTTTCTAATCCTGGACTGCTGATTCCCAACTACACCCACTACTTTCCCCTCCCTGAAGATAATCATCTTCAACAGTTCTTGAGAACAGAAAGAAAACAATTATTTATAGACCTAAGCACTTTTCTTTTGGAGACTTTCCTATCATACGCATCAATTGGCAGGCAATGCAGAAAAAGGTTCATCAGATTCTAGTATTGGCAATCTTGTCCCTCTAGAAATGTTACCTTCATATGAATTTTTGTTTGTATAATGCATTTTCATGTTTTCATGTACCTTTCCCAGCTTCCTGAGGCTGGGCTAATTAACTTTCCTCTGTGCATACCTATATGTTTAATATATATTGAAATAATAATCTGTTCATGTCTTCCCCACTGAACTGCACGCCTCATTCATCAAAGTCTTATTCATCTTTGCAATCTCAGCACCTAATTTAATACTTAATAAATGCTTGCTAAACTGAAATGAATTAAAAGCTATGTGGAGCTCCAAGACAAAACCTACTGAAAAGTCAGAGCAATATAAGGTAAAAGGAAGATGTCTATACCATTCAGATCAGAGATAGTGCTAGCTACTGATTGTAGTGTCTGAGTTATTCTGTGACGAAGCAACACAAACACGGGTTTGTCATAACATTGCTTTCCTTGGTATTGAGAGCTCAAAAGTCATAATTCCAATTCTTATTCCTATTAGCAAGCTTCAGTATGTTAACTACAGTGACTTTTGACCCACATGTCTGAGGTGAACAACTGTTTTGAAAGGCTGAAGGAATCTACTGTGCACAGAGATGTTGATAGGCTGCAGAGACACACCATTAAGCCCTTACTTTTTTTTCAAACCAGACTTGTTGGCACAGCTGTTAAGGTATTAACATGAGGAACAGCATATGTTGTCAAATAGCCCAGAAGGCAAAAGGACAAAATCTGATTTTCCTGGCTAGCTGAGGTGGGAGCTTAATTGATAAAAATATATTTTACTGGCCGGGCTCACACCTGTAATCCCAGTTCTTTGGGAGGCCAAGGCAGGTGGACTACCTGAGATCAGGAGTTTGAGATCAGCCTGGCCAATATGGTGAAATCCTGTCTCTACTAAAAATACAAAAAATTAGCTGGAGTTGGTGGTGGGCGCCTGTAATTCCAGCTACTAAGGAGGCTGAGGCAGGAGAATTGCTTGAACTCAGGAGGCAGAGGTTGCAGTGAGCCGAGACCATGCCACTGCACTCCAGCCTGGGCGACAGAGTGAGACTACGTCTCAAAAACAACAACAACAACAACTACATATGTATATATTTTACTTAAAATGCACCTACAAAAATGTGTATTACTTTCCTCTTAACTGTTGCAATTTTTCATCTGTTTCCAATGTGCTTACTTAACTTACAGCTCACTATGCCAAATGCTGAAAGTGCTGAGGGCCTTCCAATTACCACCAGCAGCCAAAATAGAGGAGCACAGAGAACAGCCTATGATGTTGAAACATAAGAGATCATTATGGCTCCAATTGAACTTCTCTTGTATCCATATAGATGTTGCCTGTGACTGTATCTGCATAATTCACTTCACTTAATATTGCAATGTCTATTTAGTAAAATTAATGTTGAGAATCTGCATAATTTTCTAATTCCTTTCCATTTCAATTCCAATACTGTTTGCTAAGCATCTATCATGTGCCAAACTTTGTGCTTACAGCTGGAAATGGAAAGAGGAAGAGGTCACAGTCTCAGGGGAAAACAAATGCAATGCCTCACCAACTCAGGACTTTGAACTTGCTCTAAACTAGTACAGATTTGGTGCCCATAAAAAGTGGGGTTAACCCTCCAATGTTGCTTTCATCATAGTAGTTGGCCCAGTTTGCCAGTCTAGCCCAGACAAGCCCTGGCTAAGACAGCCCCAGGTTCCTTCAATATGATCACCTTTCATCCTTCAATTAAAAACCTCCTATCAGCTGCACATTACAGATCATCAAAAAGATAGAGAAGGTTTATAGAGCAGCAAAGCCAAAAGGTATAGCCAAAGGCATTCACAATAAGTTCAATCATAAGTAATATTCTCTTGCGTACCTGAATATTGCCTACAACTTCTTATGCTTACGTTATATATAAATCCATGATATTTTACTATAATAGCTGAGACTAGAATTAGAGTGTTTGGAAAGAAGTTTGACACAAACATACTATATATATATTTCTGATTATAGAAGTAATACATGCTCATTCTACAAAACTTTGAAATTATAGAAGAAAATAAAAATCACGGGAATTTTATCAATCTCAGATTATTAAAATATTGTTAACATACTTTTGGTGTATATTAAATCAGTCTTTTATTATTTTAACCAAAGTTAGGGCTGTACCATGTTTGTATAAATTGTCTTTCTACTTAATATGTGATAAACGTTTTCTTGAATCATTATCTTTTTTTGTATATCATTCTTTAGAAGTACGTTTTTTCTTAATGGCAGTACATAAATGCTTTTGTAAATTACCAATTTTTTCATTAAGAAACAGTCTAGCAATTGTATTGTTAGGTCAAAGACAGTTTTAAATGCTTCTGGTACATATTGTCAAATTGTCTGGGCCTGTTTTGAATTAAGGCATTACTGGAGCTTTTTAGAACTTAGAAAAAACTCCTAAAGTTCACAATTCTCACCATGTCTTGAGATTATTTCTCCAGTCAATAATACTACACTTTAGACAAAGTTTCTCTTGGATAACCTCTTATCAAAAGCTTTATGACAATCAGAACCTAGAAAAAGATTGAAACTACCTATATAAATAAAGTAACATATATATCAATTAGCCTACTCTACTGTTAATAAAAGCATCTCTAAAATGCTTATAGGAGCTGGGCACTGTGGCTCACTCCTTTAATCCAGCACTTTGGGAGGCCAAGTCGGGCAGATCACCTGAGGTAGGGAGTTTGAGACCAGCCTGACCAACATGGAGAAACTACCTGTCTACTGAAAATACAAAATTAGGCGGGTGTGGTGGCATATGCCTGTAATCCCAGCTACTTGGGAGGCTGAGGCAGGAGAATCGCTTGAACTTGGGAGGTGGAGGTTGCAGTAAGCCGAGATAATGCCATTGCACTCCAGCCTGGCCAACAAGAGCAAAACTCTGTTTCAAAAAAATAACATAACATAACATAACATAACATAATATAACATAACATAACATAAAATAAAATAAAATAAAATGCTTAACAGGGAGGAAATAGAATTCCAGGAAATACCTAAAACAAATTTACTTTCCTTTTTTTAACCAAAACTCATGAAAATACAGATAAATCAAAATTGTTGAACTCAATTCTATAAAATGTATGTAGTCTTACATAGTATACTCTCCATATCTGTAATAAAAGGCAAAATCTAAAAATATCAACTTAACATTTGAAAAGTATTACCACTTACAAGCTTTTACACGCTAAATTTAGTCTTAACAACCTTAAAGAATGCTATTACTATTACTACAGTTATTTTTTAACACATTAGGAAACAGATGAAAAGATTAGGTGACTTGGCTAATTGAATACGTATAATAAATGAATAGCAAAGCCAGAATTCAAACCCAGGTCTCCAGACTCTAAATGTGGACCCTTTTTATTTCTGTACTGCTTTCTATAAATCATAAATAATCAAATTTTTCTTTATACTTGGCTTCAGATTTAAAAAAAAAATAACAGATTTATTTTCTTAACATTATTTATTTAAGCCAAAATTAAAATAAGTTTGCATTCCCTGAGTGCACACACTGACAGTGGGTGGGCCAACTAATAAAACTACTGATAGCACACAGATGCCAGCTTAAAGTTAACATTTTTCCATTGTATAAATCCACAAACAGAGAAACATGTTTGGCTGAGCGTAATCTAATTTGTAAATTTCCCAAAGAAAACAAACATTACAACTACTAGAATTGTTTTCCCTACAAACAGAGTAGTGTGGAGTTTACAACTGAGAACAACATGAAATTCCTTTAAAATGACACTCTGAAGGAAGCCCTATTCTCTCCTTTAAAAAAAAAATACATATATACCCATAAATAAATATTTCCTACCATTTCTCCTTTTTATCCACTACTGCCCCTAACTTCTAACAATGAAAGAATAAAAAATTAACAACAGAAGATTTTTGAAGTTGTTAATTTATAACTTTTACAAAATTTTGTAATGATTTTACAAAATCATTAATTTAGCCATATTTTAATGTATTTATTTATCATGGTTTATCTGATTAATTTAGTTGCTTTAACAAATATAGTTTTACATTTTGTATTTTTATTCATTTTATTTTAATTGGCAAATAATAATTGTATATATTTATGGGGTATAAGGTGATATTTCAATACACGTATACGTTGTGGAATGATCATATCAGAGTAATTAGCATATCCATCACCTCAAATATTTACCATCTCTTTGTAGTGAGATATTTAAAATGATCTCTTTTAGCTATTTTGAAATATAATAACTATAGTCACCTTGCAGTGTAACAGAACACCAGAACTTATTTCTAGTAACTTAACTTTGTACCCCGTTGATCGGCATCTTCCCTTTCCCTGTACACTTCCTACAACTCTCCCACCTCTCTTCCCATCCCTTGCCCCTTGCCTCTGGTAACCACTATTCTACTCTCTACTTCTATGATTTTGACTTTTCTAGATTCCACATATAAGTGAGATTACACAGTATTTGTTTCTCTGTGCCTGGCTTATTTCCCTTAATATGATGTCCTCTAGGTTCATCCATGTTGTTGAAAATGAAGAAATTTTCTGTTTTTTTTTAAAGGCTAAAGAGTATTCTGTTGTTTCTATATACATGAGGGGCTAACACCCAAAATACACAAAAAACTCAAATTATGAAATAACAAGAAAACAACCCTATTAAAAATGGGCAAAGGACTTAAACAGACATTTCTCAAAAGAAGGCATACAAATGGCCAACATATATATACTTTAAAATGTTCAACATCTCTAATCATCAAAGAAATGAAAATTAAAACCACAATGAGATATCAGCTCATACCTGTCAGACTGGCGATTATCAAAAAGATGAATGACAACAAATGTTGGCAAGGATGTGGAGAAAAAGAAACCCTTATACACTGTAGGTGGTATTATAAATTGATACAGTTATTTTGGAAAACAGTACAGAGGTTCCTCAGAAAATGAAAAATAGCATCACCATATAATCCAGCAATCCCACTGCTGGGTATATACCCAAAGCAAAAAAAAAATAAGTACAGAAAGGGGTGTCTGCACTCCTATGTTCACTGCAGCATTATTCACAATAGCCAAGAAATATATACAAACAACCTAAGTGTCCATTACAGATGAATGGATTTTTAAAATATGGCAAACAGCTTTATTCTAGAAATGTCTGTACCCATTTGCCTTCCTTTATACTTCCTTAAGAGCAGGGACAACATCTTATTCATTATTCTATTACACTGGACTTTTTAACATGGCAGTTATTTAATAAGCATTTGGTAACTAAATTCAATTAATGTAATAGAAATACATAAAACAAAATACATCTAATATTTAATAAACATTTACTACTGTATGTTAATACATACATTTTTTCACATTTAACATCTCCAAAATCAAGATTCACATTTAAACTATATTTGGCAGCATTTTTTCTTTGTGATACATAAAATAATGCTGTGACTTACAATCTTTGACATCTTAGATTTAATGAAGAAGTCTTTACAAAAATATATATTGAGAGCATTTTTCTGATGCTATTAAATAGGTAAATGCAAAGTCATGATGAGTAAAGATGTGAGGGGGTATCCTGTATAGATGGCTCCCCTCCCCCATCAAATCAGTGTATTAGATCTTCAAGAGAGAACTGTATTTTATTCATCATGTATTTCTCGGATGTGTTCACAGGGGCTCAATAAAATGAGGTAAAAGAGTAAATGAACACAAAAATTTTGATCTGAGGAGGACATGGGCTTTTCTCCAGAAGAGGGGAAAAGTTAGGGGAAGAGGGGACAATCCATGTTACAAAGAAAATTATGAAGATAGATATACAATCATGTCATCTACAAACAGGGACAATTTGACTTCCTCTTTTCCTAATTGAATACCCTTTATTTCCTTCTCCTGCCTAATTGCCCTGGACAGAACTTCCAACACTATGTTGAATAGGAGTGGTGAGAGAGGGCATCCCTGTCTTGTGCCAGTTTTCAAAGGGAATGCTTCCAGTTTTTGCCCATTCAGTATGATATTGGCTGTGGGTGTGTCATAAATAGCTCTTATTATTTTGAGATACGTCCCATCAATACCTACTTTACTGAGAGTTTTTAGCATGAAGAGTTGTTGAATTTTGTCACAGGCCTTTTCTGCATCTATTGAGATAATCATGTGGTTTTTGTCTTTGGTTCTGTTTATATGCTGGATTATATTTATTGATTTGCATATATTGAACCAGCCTTGCATCCCAGGGATGAAGCCCACTTGATCATGGTGGATAAGCTTTTTGATGTGCTGCTGGATTCGGTTTGCCAGTATTTTATTGAGGATTTTTGCATCAATGTTCATCAAGGATATTGGTCTACAATTCTCTTTTTTGGTTGTGTCTCTGCCCGGCTTTGGTATCAGGATGATGCTGGCCTCATAAAATGAGTTAGGGAGGATTCCCTCTTTTTCTATTGATTGGAATAGTTTCAGAAGGAATGGTACCAGTTCCTCCTTGTACCTCTGGTAGAATTCGGCTGTGAATCCATCTGGTCCTGGACTCTTTTTGGTTGGTAAGCTATTGATTATTGCCACAATTTCAGAGCCTGTTATTGGTCTATTCAGAGATTCAACTTCTTCCTGGTTTAGTCTTGGGAGGGTGTATGTGTCGAGGAATTTATCCATTTCTTCTAGATGTTCTAGTTTATTTGTGTAGAGGTGTTTGTAGTATTCTCTGATGGTAGTTTGTATTTCTGTGGGATCAGTGGTGATATCCCCTTTATCATTTTTTATTGCATCTATTTGATTCTTCTCTCTTTTTTTCTTTATTAGTCTTGCTAGCAGTCTATCAATTTTGTTGATCCTTTCAAAAAACCAGCTCCTGGATTGATTAATTTTTTGAAGGGTTTTTTGTGTCTCTATTTCCTTCAGTTCTGCTCTGATTTTAGTTATTTCTTGCCTTCTGCTAGCTTTTGAATGTGTTTGTTCTTGCTTTTCTAGTTCTTTTAATTGTGATGTTAGGGTGTCAATTTTGGATCTTTCCTGCTTTCTCTTGTGGGCGTTTAGTGCTATAAATTCCCCTGTTTGCAGATGACATGATTGTATATCTAGAAAACCCCATTGTCTCAGCCCAAAATCTCCTTAAGCTGATAAGCAACTTCAGCAAAGTCTCAGGATACAAAATCAATGTACAAAAATCACAAGCATTCTTATACACCAATAACAGACAAACAGAGAGCCAAATCATGAGTGAACTCCCATTCACAATTGCTTCAAAGAGAATAAAATATCTAGGAATCCAACTTACAAGGGACGTGAAGGACCTCTTCAAGGAGAACTACAAACCACTGCTCAGTGAAATAAAAGAGGATACAAACAAATGGAAGAACATTCCATGCTCATGGGTAGGAAGAATCAATATCGTGAAAATGGCCATACTGTCCAAGGTAATTTATAGATTCAATGCCATCCTCATCAAGCTACCAATGACTTTCTTCACAGAATTGGAAAGAACTACTTGAAAGTTCATATGGAACCAAAAAAGAGCCCGCATCACCAAGTCAATCTTAAGCCAAAAGAACAAAGCTGGAGGCATCACACTACCTGACTTCAAACTATACTACAAGGCTACAGTAAGCAAAACAGCATGGTACTGGTACCAAAACAGAGATATAGATCAATGGAACAGAACAGAGCCGTCAGAAATAACGCCACATATCTACAACTATCTGATCTTTGACAAACCTGAAAAAAACAAGCAATGGGGAAAGGATTCCCTATTTAATAAATGGTGCTGTGAAAACTGGCTAGCCATATGTAGAAAGCTGAAACTGGATCCCTTCCTTATACCTTATACAAAAATTAATTCAAGATGGATTAAAGACTTAAATGTTAGACCTAAAACCATAAAAACCCTAGAAGAAAACCTAGGCATTACCATTCAGGACATAGGCATGGGCAAGGACTTCATGTCTAAAACACCAAAAGCAATGGCAACAGAAGCCAAAATTGACAAATGGGATCTAATTAAACTAAAGCGCTTCTGCACAGCAAAAGAAACTACCATCAGAGTGAACAGGCAACCTACAAAATGGGAGAAAATTTTCGCAACCTACTCATCTGACAAAGGGCTAATATCCAGAATCTACAAAGAACTCAAACAAATTTACAAGAAAAAAACAAACAACCCCATCAAAAAGTGGGCAAAGGACATGAACAGACACTTCTCAAAAGAAGACATTTATGCAGCCAAAAAACACATGAAAAAATGCTCACCATCACTGGCCATCAAAGAAATGCAAATCAAAACCACAATGAGATACCATCTCACACCAGTTAGAATGGCAATCATCAAAAAGTCAGAAAACAACAGGTGCTGGAGAGGATGTGGAGAAATAGGAACACTTTTACACTGTTGGTGGGACTGTAAACTAGTTCAACCCTTGTGGAAGTCAGTGTGGTGATTCCTCAGGGATCTAGAACTAGAAATACCATTTGACCCAGCCATCCCATTACTGGGTATATACCCAAAGGACTATAAATCATGCTGCTATAAAGACACATGCACACGTGTGTTTATTGCGGCACTATTCACAATAGCAAAGACTTGGAACCAACCCAAATGTCCAACAGTGATAGACTGGATTAAGAAAATGTGGCACATATACACCATGGAATACTATGCAGCCATAAAAAATGATGAGTTCATGTCCTTTGTAGGGACATGGACGAAATTGGAAATCATCATTCTCAGTAAACTATCGCAAGAACAAAAAACCAAACACCGCATGTTCTCACTCATAGGTGGGAACTGAACAATGAGAACACATGGACACAGGAAGGGGAACATCACACTCTGGGGACTGTTGTGGGGTGGGGGGAGCGGGGAGGGATAGCATTAGGAGATATACCT
This sequence comes from Pongo pygmaeus, assembly GCF_028885625.2. Classification (NCBI taxonomy): domain Eukaryota; kingdom Metazoa; phylum Chordata; class Mammalia; order Primates; family Hominidae; genus Pongo; species Pongo pygmaeus. Next base: position 109,061,201 of record NC_072378.2, on the reverse strand, counting down.
AATGCTAAATGACGAGTTAATGGGTGCAGCACACCAGCATGGCACATGTATACATATGTAACTAACCTGCACATTGTGCACATGTACCCTAAAACTTAAAGTATAATAATAATTAAAAAAAAAGAAAATTATGAAGATAAATTGGCTTAAAGAAATAAAAACACGTAAATACATATGCCCCCAATACAGGAGCACCCAGATTCATAAAGCAAGTTCTTAGAGACCTACAAAGAGACTTAGACTTCCACACAATAACAGTGGGAGACTTTAACACCCCACCTTCAATATTAGACCAATCAACGGGATAGACAATTAACAAGGATATTCAGGACTTGAACTCAGTTCTGGACCAAGCAGACCTAATAGACATCTACGAACTCTCCACTCCAAATCAACAGAATATACATTCTTCTCAGCACCACATCACACTTATTCTAAAACTGACCACATAATTGGAAGTAAAACACTCCTCAGCAAATGCCAAAGAACACAAATCATAACAGTCTCTCAGACCACAGTGCAATCAAATCAGAACTCAGGATGAAGAAACCTACTCAGAACTGCACAACTACACGGAAACTGAACAACCTGCTCCTGAATGACTACTGGGTAAATAAATATTTCTGCCAGAAATAAAGATGTTCTTTGAAACCAGTGAGAACAAAGACACAACATACCAGAATCTCTGCGACATATTTAAAGGAGTGTGTAGGGGGAAATGTATAGCACTAAATGCCCACAAGAGAAAGCAGGAAAGATCGAAATTCGACACCTAACATCACAATTAAAAGAACTAGAGAAGCCACAGCAAACAAATTCAAAAGCTAGCAGAAGACAAGAAATAACTAAGATCAGAGCAGAACTGAGGAAGATAGAGACAGAAAAAACCCTTCAAAAAAATCAATGAATCCAGAAGCTGGTTTTTTGAAAAGATCAACAAAATAGATACACAAATAAAGGAGAAAAGAGAGAAGAATCAAATAGACACAATAAAAAATGGTAAATGGGATATTACCACCAATCCCACAGAAATACAAACTACCATCACAGAACACTATAAACACCTCTACGCAAATAAACTAGAAAATCTGGAAGAAATGGATAAATTCCTGGACACATACACCCTCCCAAGACTAAACCAGGAAGAAGTCGAATCCCAGAATAGACCAATAACAGGCTCTGAAATTGAGGCAGCAATTAATAGCCTACCCACCAAAAAAAGCCCAGGACCAGAGAGATTCACAGCCAAATTCTACCAGAGGTACAAAGAGGGGCTGGTACCATTCCTTCTGAAACTATTCCAAACAACAGAAAAAGAGGGACTCCTCCCTAACTCATTTATGAGGCCAGCATCATCCTGATACCAAAACCTGGCAGAGACACAACAAAAAAAGAAAATCTCAGGCCAATATCCCTGATGAACATTGATGCGAAAATCCTCAATCAAATGTTGGCAAGCCGAATCCAGCAGCACATCTAAAAGCTTATCCACCACAATCAAGCTGGCTTCATCCCTGGGATGCAAGGCTGGTTCAACATACACAAATCAATAAATGTAATCCATTGCATAAACAGAACCAATGATAAAAAAACACATGATTATCTCAATAGATGCAGAAAAGGCCTTTGACAAAATTCGACAGCCCTTCATGATAAAAACTCTCAATAAAGTAGGTATTGATGGAACGCATCTCAAAATAATAAGAGCTATTTATGACAAACCCACAGGCAATACCACACCGAATGGGTAAAAACTGGAAGCATTCCCTTTGAAAACCGGCAGAAGACAAGGATGCCCTCTCTCACCACTCCTATCCAACATAGTATTGGAAGTTCTGGCCAGGGCAATCAGCCAAAAGAAAGAAATAAAAGGTATTCAAGTAGGAAAAGAGGAAGCTAAATTGTCTCTGTTTGCAGATAACATGATTGTATATTTAGAAAACCCCATCGTCTCAGCCCAAAATCTCCTTAAGCTGATAAGCAACTTCAGCAAAGTCTCAGGATACAAAATCAATGTGCAAAAATCACAAGCATTCTTATAAACCAATAACAGAGAGCCAAATCGTGAGTGAACTCCCATTCACAGTCGCTACAAAGAGAAAAAAATACCTAGGAATACAACTTACAAGGGATGTAAAGGACCTCTTCAAGGAGAACTACAAACCACCGCTCAAGGAAATAAGAAAGGACACAAACAAATGGAAAAACATTCCATGCTCATGGATAGGAAGAATCAATATCATCAAAATGGCCATACTGTCCGAGGTAATTTATAGATTTAATGCTATCCTGATCACAGTTACCATTGACTTTCTTCATGGAATTGGAAAAAACTACTTTAAATTTCATATGGAACCAAAAAAGAGCCTGCATAGCCAAGACAATCCTAAGCAAAAAGAACAAAGCTGGAGGCATCATGCTACCTGACTTCAAACTATACTACAAGGCTACAGTAACAAAAACAGCATGGTACTGGTATCAAAACAGATATATAGACCAATGGAACAGAACAGAGGCCTCAGAAATAACACCACACATCTACAACCATCTGATCTTTGACAAAGCTGACAAAAACAAGCAATGGGGAAAGGATTCCCTATTTAATAAATGGTGTTGGGAAAACTGGCTAGTCATATGCAGAGAGCTGAAACTGGATCCCTTCCTTACACCTTATACAAAAATTAACTCAAGATGGATTAAAGACTTAAACGTAAGACCTAAAATCATAAAAACCCTAGAAGAAAACCTAGGCAATACGATTCAGGACATTGGCATGGGCAAAGACTTCATGACTAAAACACCAAAAGCAACAGCAACAAAAGCCAAAAATTGACGAATTGGATCTGATTAAACTAAAGAGCTTCTGCATAGCAAAAGAAACTATAATCAGAGTGAACAGGCAACCTACAGAATGGGAGAAAATTTTTGCAGTCTATCCATCTGACTATCCATCTACAAAGAACTTAAACAGATTTACAAGAAAAAATCAAACAACCATGTCAAAAAGTGGGTGAAGGATATGAACAGACACTTCTCAAAAGAAGACATTTATGTAGCCAACAAACATATGAAAAAAAGCTCACCATCACTGGTCATTAGAGAAATGCAAATCAAAACCACAATGAGATACCATCTCATGCCAGTTAGAATGACGATCATTTAAAAAGTCAGGAAACAACAGATGCTGGAGAGGATGTGGAGAAATATAAACGCTTCTACTCTGTTGGTGGGAGTGTAAATTAGTTCAACCATTGTGGAAGACAGTGTGGTGATTCCTCAAGGATCTGGAACTAGAAATACCATTTGACCCAGTGATCCCATTACTGGGTATATACCCAATGAACTATAAATCATGCTGCTATAAAGACACATGCACACGTATGTTTATTGCAGCACTATTCACAATAGCCAAGACTTGGAACCAACCCAAATGTCCAACAATGATAGACTGGATTAAGAAAATGTGGCACATATACACCATGGAATTACTGGGTATACACCCATTACTGGGTATACACCCAAAGGATTATAAATCATTCTACTATAAAGACACATGCACACGTATGTTTATTGCGGCACTGTTCACAATAACAAAGACTTCGAACCAACCCAAATGCCCATCAATGACAGACTAGATAAGGAAAATGTGGTACATATACACCATGGAATACTATGCAGCCATAAAAAAGAATGAGTTCATGTCCTTTACAGGGACATGGATGATGCTGGAAACCATCATTCTCAGCAAACTAATGCAAGAACAGAAAACCAAACACCACATGTTCTCACTCATAAGTGGGAGTTGAACGATGAGAATGCATGGACACAGGGAGGGGAACATCACTCACCCGGGCCTGTCGGGGGGTTTGGTGCTAGGGGAGGGATAGCATTAGGAGAAATACCTAATGTAGATGATGGGTTGATGGGTGCAGCAAACCAGCATGGCATGTGTATACCTATGTAACAAACCTGCATGTTCTGCACATGTATCCCAGAACTTAAAGTATAATAAAAAATATATATATACTTTTAATTCTAATATTTAAATGTTATAGATCTACAACCCAGTAAAGATTCATACTTTTAAACAGTATTTACCAAGACTTGCTCTATGGAACCCTGGTTTCATAGGATGTTAATTGAAGTTACTCCCTAAATTAAATGTATCTCCTGGCAAATAACTTTCAGGAAATTGGTAAAACAAAATTAGCCTTCTTTACCTGCAAGTCTTGTCAGTATCTTTAATATGCTACTATCATTGTAAATTTCCAAAATGAAGATGAAGCATGCATTTTCCAAATTTATGTACAACAGAAACCTTTTTGGTGAATACTCTTAAGAGATTAGCATTCTGGTGAATACTCTTAAGAGATCAGCATTCCACAGAACAGACTTCAGGTAATGTCTATAATGTTTATATACATAATCATCAAAGCAGCTCTACACAGGAGACTACTATTGAGATATTATGAGACATGTAATTGATAACAAGAAATAACAACTGATAATAGAAATAACAAAGAGCAAATTGTCCACAACATCCTTGTTAGAAATTTTTATTTCTAGTGTAGGAGAGTAAAGGAAGAGAAAGAGACTCTCCTATTAAAAATGAGTTACGAATTCTAGCATTTGTGTATTTAAGCTTGCTTGATTAGTAAATAATCAGTCTGCTACATCTGATGGAATGGCACATAAAAATTGCGAAGTTAATGTACCTTCAAAAGTACTTAACAGAATCATGATATAGCCAAATCATTCAGTAGATGCTATAACATCTTGTTAATATAATTCATGAAACAATACTGTGGTTTCTCTTCAGAGCATATAAATCTTTCGCCTTTTTTAATTCAAGAAATAAGGAGGGCTCATAAATGAGATGGTAAAATTGAGTAACAGAATTCAAACAATTTGCATGAATTTATTTTGAAACAAGAAATAGAATTTGTCTCTCGTATTTTCTAAATTAATAACGACCAAAAAAATCACAGCACAAGGTCTCACAGGTATCATCTACCCTTTTGAACAGAGGAATGCAGGAAAATGCAATTAAGTCAAACAAAATAAGAAAAATGGGGATGGCTGTGGTGTCTCATGCCTGTAATCCCAGCACTTTGGGAGGCCGAGACAGGTGGATCACTGGAGTTCAGGAGTTCGAGACCAGCCTGGCCAAAATAGTGAAACCCTGTCTCTGCTAAAAATACAAAATCAGCAGGGCGTGGTGGCAGATGAGGCAGGAGAATCACTTGAACCCTGGAGGCAGAGGTTGCAGTGAGCTGAGATCGCGCCACTGCACTCCAGCCTGGGTGACGAGAGTGAAACTCAGTCTCAAAAAAAAAAAAAAAAAAAGAGAAAAATGTAGAACATTAAATATTGTAGTCCTTATAAGCTTTGGTGTCAGAGACTCCTCCAAAGCACTACTGCTTACTGGTGGGGCATTACATTCAGATTCACTGGTGTGGACAACACTAGTTTCTAACTAGTTCTGGGATCTTGTCCTAATTAATAGCTTAACTTCTCCATAACTTTATATATTTATGAATTAAATAAAATGAATAACTTAATTTTGAAGTTTTCATCCATTTCTAAAATTCTATTAAAAGAGAGTTGTACTTACAAATATGAACTTATTTTTTCTTTTCTTTTTTTTTTTTGATACAGAGTCTCTCTGTGTCGCCCAAGCTGCAGTGCAATGGCACGATCTCGTCTCACTACAACCTGCATCTCCCAGGTTCAAGTGATTCTCCTGCCTCAGCCTCCCAAGTAGCTGGGATTACAGGCATGTGCCACCATGCCCAGCTAATTTTTGGATTTTTATTAGAGACGGGGTTTCACCATGTTGGCCAAGCTGGTCTCGAACCCCTGACCTCAGGTGATCCACCTATCTTGACCTCCCAAAGTGCTGGGATTACAGGCGTGAGCCACCATGCCCAGCCACAAATATGAACTTTTACTGAAGCTTTTGCCAAATTCTTGAGTTCTAAACCTGGGGTAACAATTAAGTTTTGTCTTCTCTGTGAATTCTCTTATGAATACCTTAATGCTCTTATTTAGACAACCATTAAGTCTAGATTTTTAAAAATAAAAAGAATCCATAATTTGCATTATTTAACAGGTATCTGTAACATGTGTTTTTAAGGCTTTAGAAAGACTATTAAGCAACTTATAAAATTATATGTAATAAAAGAAGGAAAATATAAAAAGTTCTGATTACTATGAAAGAGAAAACTCTCCTCTAACCTACACACAAAAATATTAGATGATATATAACTTTAAAAAAATATATAGCCAAGCTCAAAAGAAAAAGGGGAAATGCCCAGATGCTAAAAACAGAGAGAAAATTCAAGCCAGAATTGGTGAATCATGGTTGGATTTTTTAAATGTTTGAAATGATTAAGAAAATCAGATTTATTTAAAAATATAAGTCTAATTTATTAGGTTCACAAAAGTTGCTTACTTAGGAAGATACTGCTTATTAGAATTGAAGGTCTGTTTTGATAATTGCTTAAGTATCTGATAAAATGATAGATTAAATTGAAAATTGTAGTCTGAAATGTGAAAGAAATTTGTTTGTAAATACTATTACCTATTTAAGGAGAATTTTATCTTTTATACTTACAAGTTAACCAAACATTAATTTTATTTCGTTCGTTTTTTGAGATAGAGTCTTACTCTGTCGCCTAAGTTGGAGTGAAGTGGCGTGATTTCAGCTCACTGCAACTTTTACCTCCTGAGTTCAAGAAATTTTCCTGCCTCAGCCTCCTGAGTAGCTGGGATTACAGGTGTGCACCACCATGCCATGCTAATTTTCTTTTTTTGTATTTTTAGTAGAGACAGGGGGGTTTCACCATGTTGGCTAGGCTGGTCTTGAACTCCTGACCTCAAGTGATCCGCCAGCCTCAGCCTCCCAAAGTGCTGGGATTACAGGCACGAGCTATCATGCCTGGTCTTGAACATTAATTTTAAAAAAGCCAAAGTCCTTATTTCCTTGCAAAAACTACTATACTTAAGATAGATGTAGTACAACTTGTAAGTTAAACTCAAAGTCTTAGGGAAAACTGCATATAAAAAATTACAACTTTAATAAATTGAATACTAATTAAAATAAATGAAAAGTATTGAGTTTCAAGAGAAAAGTCCACCTCTGACACTAAAAACACTAACTGACAACAAGGATACCCACTATCAGTAGTATTATTTAATAATGAATTGGAGATCCTGACAAAGGGACAAACAGAAAAAGAAAATAAGATGTGTAAGAGTGTAAAAACTGTTATCTGTAGGAAATATGATTTTCTATATAGAACAACCCACGATAATCTAGATCAGCGGTCCCCAATCTTTTTGGTACCAGGGACCAGTTTCATGAAAGACGATTTTTCCATGGACCTGGGTTAGGGGTGGGGATGGGATGGTTTCAGGATGATTCAAGCCCATCGCATTTATTGTGAACTTTATTTCGATTACTATTACATTGTAATACATAATGAAATAATTATACAACTCACTGTAAAGTAGAATCAGTGGGATCCCTGAGCTTGTTTTTGCAACTAGACAGTCCCATCTGGGGGTGATGAGAGACAGTGACAGATCATTAGGCTTTAGATTCTCATAAGGAGTGTGCAACCTAGATCTCTCACATGCACAGTTTCCAAGAGGGTTTGTGATCCTGTGAGAATGCTACTGCTGATCTGACAGGAGGCGGAGCTCTGGGGGTAATGCAAGCAATGGGGAGCAGCTGTAAATATAGATGAAGCTTTGCTTGCTCACCTGTTGCTCACCCCCTGCTGTGTGGTCTAGTTCCTAACAGGCCACAAACCAGTACCAGTCCATGGCCCGAGGGTTGGGGATCCCTGATCTAGATAATCTATCTAGAAAATGTAATTTCAAAACATATATTTGCACAATAGCATCAGAAACTATATGAATCATAGGGATAATGGCAAATAAAAATTTGTAAGGGCATTGTGAAAAAGAACAAAAAGATGGGACTGTTTTTCCAGTTATTAAGATTGATTATGGTACTTTAGTCACTAAAATAGTGGTATAGGCCTGAGGTGAGACAAAAGGGACTGATACAAAAGAAAAGAGAGTAAACAAACTTTTACATATGTGGGAATTTGGTATATGAAAAAGAGGGCATTTCCATGGAGAAAGGATTGGTTATTCAATATTCACTATGCCAATATTCACTATACAGTGCTATCCACAGTGTAAAATATAAACATATATCTCTACTCCATGCCAAACACAAAAATAAATTCCAGCTAGACTGAACATCTATATGTGAACAACAAACCTTTGTTTTAGAAGAAAATATAGAGTATGTTTCAGACTTTGGGTAAGAAGAGATTTCTTAAGACAATTTACAAATAAAAAAGAAAAAATGATAAAATACTATATAAAAATTAAAATTTCTGTATAACAAAAACATCATTGATGTTATCTTTAAAATAGAAACATATATGACATAAAAGATTAGTATCTGAAATACAGAAACAAGTTCTATCCTATAAATCATTAAGAAAAACACAAAGCTCAATTAACAAAGGAACAAAAGGTACAATGGAAGTTAAAAGACAAGAAAACATGAATAGCTAAAAGGACAAAAACATTCCACTTCATTGATCAGGAAAATGCAAATTCAAACAATACAGAAATTATTTTACACCCATTAGATTGAAAAAAATTTTAAAAGAAGCCTATCAGGACCCAGTGCAGTGGCTCATGTCTGTAATCCTAGCACTTTGGGAGGCTGAGGTGGGAGGACTGCTTGAGCCCAGGAGTTCAAGATCAGCCTGGGCAATACTGTGAGACCCTGTTTCTACAAAAAAAAATTTTTTTAATTAGCTGGGTGTGGTGGCACACACATGTGTTCCCAGCTACTTGTAGGGCAGAGGTGGGAGGATTGCTTGAGCCCGGGAGGTTGAGGCTTGCAGTGGGCTGTGATCGTGCCACTGCACTCTGGTGTGGGCAACAGAGTGGGATTCTGTCTCACAAAACAAAACAAACAAACAAAAAACAAACAAAAAAACCACATCTATCAATATTAAGTTTTGTCAAGGATGTGGGGAAATGAAAATTCCCATGAACTGCCAGTGGGAGTATAAACTGGCAAAACATAACATTTTAGAGAACAACTTGAAAAATGTGATCCTGTGTATATCCTATAACTCAGCAATTCCACTTCTCCGAATTTATGAGTGAACCCTAGAGAAAATGGCACATATCTGGGCATATGTATAATGATGTTCACTGCTGCACTGCTTGCAACAGAAAAAAAAAGAAAAAAAACCCATAAATACACGTTAATAGGGACTGGATAAATAAGTTGTATCATATTCATACAATGAAACACTATACACCAGCTAAAATTTAAAAACAAGATCTACATTTAGCAACACAGATAAGCTCTGAAAATATATTGTTGAGTAAAACAGAAAGTAAGTTACAGATAGTAAGATATCTTCTATGTAACTTTTTTTTAAAAGACAAAGACAATATATGACTGTGCCAAGAGCACTTTCACAACCTATGTGATATTTTATTTCATTGAAAAAAAAAAAAAACTAAAGCAAACTAGGTAAAATGTTAACATTTGTTCATTCCAAGGGGTAGTTTAAAAGGGTATTTATTTTGTTACTCTTATTTTTTGTTTGAAATATGTAATGCTTTCAAAAATGACATATAATTTTAATATCTTACCCCTATATATGTATATATTCATGTAAAATGTGGATAAGGAAAATAAGTAGAAAAATAAGAATAAAGTCAGTAGTGAGACTGGTTTATAAAATTCATATTGTATGTTGCGTATATTGCTAGAGTTGGCTCACAAATCTTTCAAGAAGAGCAAAATGAATATAGATTCAGCAATTATTGGTTTTTAAAAATCTATCCATTAATATATGTCAGAAATACTAGAGATTTAGTCATTCAAAGCATACTACAGTAAATTTGGAGACACCAAAAACAGAAAAACTGGAGAAAATACTGAAGAGTAAACTTGATTTAAGTGGTTTACTCATTTATTCCTGAAAGATGGAACCAAAATAACATAGAAAAAAGGGGGATGGTATTCTGAGAATAGTATGTATGACAGTGTTTCAGAAAATACGTTTTTTGAAGGGCTGAAAAGAATATCATTCAAATCAATCTTGTTAAGGAATTCAAATCGACCTTGTTAAGGAAAACTTAAAAATAAAATATACAGATTCAAATTTAAGAGCCTTTATGATTCATTTGGGCAATACACATACACCCCACACATAAAAGTACACATATAATACTTGGTTGACAAGACATTTTTCAAACAGCCAAAAGAAAAACTAAGAAAGCATTTAGAGGCAAAACTGCTTATGCTACTATATAGTAAATAATTAGTATAATTTCCTTTAAAAACTTAAGTTGAAGTCAGTTATCATACAAAGAGATATTTTAAGTTTACATGGCTTCAGTGTTTCATTGTAGAGAAGTGTCAAACTATTGTGGAAAAATCACAGGTTGATTTTTGCAACCTTTTAAGACTAGGCAAAAAAGTAGCAAAAAACAAAAACAAAAACCAGCAATGTAGACAAGCAACAAGGTAATTCAATTGGAGAATAATATTCTTAATTGTAGAAAGTCTTCCTAACAATTTTCACTTACAGCACTCAGCAAACTGCACATGCTAACAACAGATAACTAAAATGAAACCGTTAGTCCGGTTTCCTGATACGTTCCAGATAAAGTTCTCCCTGGCCTCATCTTTAGGCTGACTTCAGGTGTCTCTCTCAAGGAACAGTTTTGAAGAATGGCACCAATATAGTTGTACAGACTCAGTATAATGGTCTTTTAAAAAAGTTTTTCACCTTTTAATATTATTGATCAAAATAATAATTTCAGAACCAGCAGAAACTTTATTAATAAAAATATAAATCTAGGCACAGACCTTATACCTTTTACAAAAAAAAAAAAACTAAAAAATGGATCATAAACCTATATGCAAAACACAAAGCTATAAAAGTTCTGGAAGACAGGAGAAAATCTAAATGACCCTGGGTATGGCAATGACTTTTTAGCTACAACACCAAAAGCATGATACATGAAAGCTGACTTCACTAAAATTAAAAATTTCTGCGTTGCAAAAGACATTATTAAGAGAATGAAAAGACAAGCCACAGACTTGGAGGAAATATTTGCAAAATGCAGGTCTGATATAGGACTTGTGTGTCCAAAATATACAAAGCACTCTTAAAACTCAATAGTAAGCTGGGCATGGAGGTGCATGCCTGTAGTTCTAGCTACTTCGGAGGCTGAGGCAGGACTGCTTGAGCCAAGGGGTTTGAGGTTACAGTGATCTATGAAAGTACCACTGCACTCCAACCTGGGTGACGTAGCGAGACCCTGCCTCTAAAAAACAAAAACACTCAACAGTAATAATAATTTTAAAATGGACAAAAGATCTGAAAAGACACCTCACCAAACATGATACACAGGCAGCAATAGGCATATGAAAAGATGCTCAACATATGTCATTGGGGAATCACCAATTAAAACAATAATGAGATATCATTACATACCTATTAGAACAGCTAAAGTCCAAAACACTGATACCACCAAATCCTGGCAAAGGTGGGGCGCAACAGGAACTCTCATTCATTGGTGGGAAATAGAAAATGGTACTGCTGCTTTGAAAAACAGCTGTGTGGCTGGGCGCTGCTTTGAAAAACAGCTGTGTGGCTGGGCGCGGTGGCTCACGCCTGTAATCCCAGCACTTTGGGAGGCCGAGGCGGGCGGATCACGAGATCAGCAGATCAAGACCATCTTGGCTAACATGGTGAAACCCTGTCTCTACTAAAAACACAAAAAATTAGCCGGGCGCGGTGGCGGGCACCTGTAATCCCAGCTACTCAGGAGGCTGGGGCAGGAGAATGGCATGAACCCAGGAGTGGAGCTTGCAGTGAGCCGAGATAGCGCCACTGCAGTCCAGCCTGGGCAAAAGAGCAAGACTCCGTCTCAAAAAAAAAAGAAAAAAAGCTGCGAGTTTCTTACAAAGCTAAACATAGGGTCACCTGAGATCCAGCAATCATATTCCTAAACGAGTTAAAAACTTATGCCCAGAAAAAGCCTGCACATAAATTTTTAGGACACTTTATTCATAATTGATAAAAACTGGAAGCAACTAAGATGTCCTTCAAAAGGTGAATAAGCAAACTGCGATATATCCATACAATGGATTATTTTTCAGTGATAAAAACAAATGAGCTCTCAAGCCATACATATAAAGACATAAAATAACTATAAATGCACATTGCTAAGTAAAGGAGCCAGTCTAAAAGGCAACATACTGCATGATTCCATGGTCCATGACCAAAGTTAGCAAAACCTCTCAATACCAGTTCCCTAATTAATTACTCTTCCAAAATGTAACTGTGAAAATTTACTGATCTAAAGAAGTTCTTCTAAATTCCATAACATCTATTGATATGTTGCAGCAAAAAAGGCAGACTTTTTTTTTTTTTTTTTTTTCCTAAGATAGAGTCATACTCTGTGGCCCAGACTGGAGTGCAGTGGTGCAATCTTGGCTCACCGCAACCTCCGCCTCCCGGGCTCAGGTGATTCTCCTGCCTCAGCCTCCTGAGTAGTTGGGACTAGAGGTGTGCACCATCATGCCCGGCTAATTTAGAGATGGAGTTTCACCATGTTGGCCAGGATGGTCTCGAACTTCTGACCTCAGGTGATCTGCCTGCCTCAGCCTCCCAAAGTCTGGGATTACAGGTGTGAGCCACCATGCCCAGCCAAAAGGCAGACATTATGAATATAAGAACTCTGAATTAAACAATGTGAAACTGTATCACATTTAATAAAATTTTATGTGACCAGTAATTACATTTCCTAAGCTACAGATTCGGTAAACTTTTTTTCTTTCTTCTTTTTTTTTTTTTTTTTTTTTTTTTGAGACAATCTCACTCTGTCACCCAGGCTAGAGTGCAGTGGAACAATCTCAGCTCACTGCAACCTCTGCCTCCTGGGTTCAAGTGATTCTCTTGCCTCAGCCTCCCGAGTAGCTGGAATTACAGGCGCCCACCACCATGCCTGGCTAATTTTTGTATTTTCAGTAGAGACGGGGTTTCACCATGTTGGCCGAGCTGGTCTCAAACTCCTGATCTCAAGTGATCGGCCTGCCTCAGTCTCCCAAAGTGCTAGGATTATAGGCATAAGCCACTGTGCCCAGCTTTGTTTTTTTTACAACGAACTTTCTAAAATGTTTTTATTATAATGTACCCTCGTCCATCCATTAATTACTTTGTGTTTTTGTAAATGATAGATAAATATGCCATACCTTTGAAAGTTCTGTGGCATTATACCATTCTTCCATTCATTCATTCCTTTATTCTTGCGTCACACATTTATTAAGTTTGTACTAGGTACCAGGCACTGTACTCAGAGGTAGAGATAAGATGATCAACAAAAACAAGCACAGTAGTTCCTCTTGTGTGCTTAAACTCTACTGAAATAAACACACTTTAATCAAATCACGGCACAACTGCAAAACTAATTTGTAACATAAGAGCAACTCAAGGTTTACGGTGCAATAGGTCTATTTACAAGAAGAGTATTTAATTAGATCAGGGACACCTCTGAGAAAATGATTATTTGAGCAAAGACCTGCAGGAAGAGGAGTCAAAGACAGGCTAGAACAATCTGGACAAAGAACACAGTAAAAGAGTGCTGCATCCATACTCACAGTCTCCCATACTCTACTAAATAAAAGTACCCATTGTTGGGCGCAGTGGCTCACACCTGTAATCCCAGCACTTTGGGAGGCCGAGGCGGGCGGATCACGAGGTCAAGAGATCAAGACCGTTCTGCCCAACATGGTGAAACCCTGTCTGTACTAAAAATACAAAAATTAGCCAGGCACGGTGGCGGGTGTCTGTAGTCCCAGCTACTCAGGAGGCTGAGGCAGGAGAATCACTTGAACCTGGGAGGGAGAGTTTGCGGTGAGCCGAGATAGCGCCACTGCACTCCAGCCTGGGCGACAAGAGCAAAAACTCCTTCTCAAAATAAATAAATAAATAAATAAAATAAAAATAAATAAAAGTACCCATCTGGCTTTTGTACCCTTTACTCTACCAAAAGTTTCTTATCAAGATCCCAATGACCTCCATGTTGCTAAATGTACTGGTCAATTATGAATCCTCATCTCATTTGACCTACAGCAACATTTAACATAACTTATTTTTCCTTCCTCCTTAATTACTTTCTTCATTTTGCTTCTAGAACACCTACTGAACAGTGGGTTTTCGTCTGTTCACTGGCTGCTCCTTCACAGTCACCTTTGCAGAGAACTCCAAATCCACCCAAACTCCATAGAATATCACTTTTGGTGATATCAACTGCTATCAAAACACTACTATAAAATCCAAAATTATATCTATTGCCAGATCTTTCTCCTCACTTCTGGACTCATTTATTCAACTGCCTCCTCTACCTCCACATCTCAATGTGAATTTCATAGAGGCATCTCAAACTTAACATGGCCAAGCTAAAATACCAACCTTTCCTCTCTCTCCCATTCACAAATCTGCAGACTTTCCCATAACAGTAAATGGCACTTCCTCCATTCTAGTTACTCAGGTTAGAAACTTTGAAGCCATTTTTGACTCTTACTCTCACACAATCTGTCAGCAAAATCTGTTGGCTATACTATCAAAATGTATCCAGATTCTCTCACATGGATTATTACTTTAGTTTCCTAACCAGTCTCTCTGCTTCCACCCTTGCTTCCCTATGGTCTATGCTCAACACAATTTAAAACAATATTCACTTCAGGCCAGTTGCGGTGGCTTATGCCTCTAATCCCAGCACTTTGGGAGGCTGAGGCAGGAGGATCACTTGAGGCAATCACTTGAGGAGTTCAAGACCAGCCTGGACAACACAGTGAGACCCTGTCTCTACAAAAAGACAAAAATTATCTCCACTTTTATGTAATTTCAGTTAAAAAAAAAAAAAAGGAAAAAACACAAAATTAGCTGGGCTTTGTTGGCACGTGCCTGTAGTCCCAACTACCTGGGAGACTGAGGTGGGAGGATTACTTGAGCCCAGGAGTTCAAGGATGCAGTGAGCTATGACTACACTCCAGCCTGGGTGACATAGTGAGACTCTGTCTCAGGAAAAAAGAAAGAGGCCAGGCATGGTGGCTCACACCTGTAATCCAGCACTTTGCGAGGCTGAAGTGGGTGGATCACCTGAGGTCAGGAATTCAAGACCAGCCTGACCAACATGGTGAAACGCTGTCTCTACTAAAAATACAAAATTAGCCAGGTATGGTGGTGCATGCCTGTAATCCCAGCTACTTGGGAGGCCGAGGATGAAGAATCACTTAAACTTGGGAGGTGGAGGTTACAGTGAGCCAAGATTGTGCTATTGCACTCCAGCCTGGGCAACAAGAGCAAAACTCCATCTAGACAGAGAGAGAGAGAGAGAGAAAGAGAGAGAGAGAGAGAGAGAAAAGTAGTCATTTTTAAAAAGTCAGATCATGCCCTCATCTGCCCAAAACTCTCCAATGCTTTCCCAACCCAATTAAAAATGTTAGTCCTTTCAGTCACCTACATGTTCTCCTACCATTACTTCCCTTCTCTGCGACCTGTTATTCTCCTCTTTGTACTCTTTGTGCTCCAGCCACACTAGCCTTCTTGCTATTTCTCAAATGTGCACTCAGGCTCCCGCCCAAGGCCTTTGCACTAATTCTCTTCATTAGAATGCTATTAGCCCAGGCATCTAAATGGTTTATTCCCTCCCCTACTTCATATCTCCTCAATTGTCCCCTTCTGGATTAGGTCTTTTCTAACCACCTTATTTAAAAGTGAACCTTGTCTCTCACATCCTGGCACTCCCCATTCCCCTTCCCAGTTGTTTTATTCTCCACTGTATTTGTCATTTCATTTACTAAGTGTTTTACATATTTATTTACTATCTCTCCTCAGTAGAATGCAAGCTCTATGACGGTAGGAATTTTTATATATTGTGGTCAATGCTGTATCTTCAATGTCCTGTTATATAAAAGGGACTCAACAGAGATTTGTTGAGAAAATGCATGGGTGAAATGGAATATGAGAACCAATGACTGAAAAATGGTCTGTATGGCTGATCTGGAGAGCAGTATATGAAGTTAGTCTGAAAGAGTACCAGATGATGTCAGGCTTTATAAAGGAGTTTTGTCTTTAACAGTAGTAGGACACCATTGAATAGTTTTAACCAAGAGAAAATCTGATCAGATCTGCAGTTTCAAAAAATCATTCTGGCAGCTACAATGGAGAACTAATGGAGGAAGGCCATTGTGAATAATTGCTACTGTAGTGGTCTTGAGAGATTATCGCAGTTTGAAGACAGGTGGAGAGAAAAATATATTTGAAGGATATTTTGGGAGATAAGGTTGGCAGAACTTCGTAATAATTTGTCCATAGAAGTATGAAGGGCAAGAAGAAATAAAGAATAATGTTTAGCTCTCAAATTGTCAAAAGTAGATGGATAGTAGAGTCCTTTGCTTAAATAAGGAACACTGAAAAAGAATTAGATTCATAAGAGATAACTATGCATTTGGTTTTAGGTATGTTGAGTTTGAGATGCTTTTGAGATATCCAAGAAGAAATATCCAAGAGATATTGTGAAAGCTGAGAGGTGAAGCTGAATGGAGCTATTCATTTGCGAGTCATAGGTGTTGGTGAAGCCATGGGTATACATGAGATCATATTTAACTACGGCATAAAAAGGCACCCAGCCTTAAGAAACTACCCGACCCTTTATGGGCTGGATAGAGGATGAAGATCCCAAAAAGGAGATGAAAATGGAATGGTTTTTGTTTTGCTTTTCCAATCACACTCATAAGTTATTCCCTTTTTAAAATTCAGATTCAAACTAGAAGTGTTAGAATGTAACAAGGCTTTTGAAATTAGACCAATTCATCAGAACTATGCATCTATTCAAAAATAGCTCACTTACAGAAACGATGTAAAGAATTCACAATACCTGTCTCTTTGTAGCTTCAAAGTACATCAATACACAAAAAGCACCCTTCCCTTCCCACCCCACACCGCCAAGTATGCATTATTTGGCTTACCGACGTTTCCTGAAAGTACCATATCTCTCACTCTGGGCCTTAACATATGCTGTTCTTTTGGTCTTCATTTCCCCTGGGATAAAGATTTCCCTGACTTTCCAAGATTGGGCTAAGTCATCTCCTTCTAGACATCCCAGTGATATCATATATTACTGTAACTGTATGTCTAACAACTAGTTCCTCTAACTAGTAAAACTGTCTTTTTCATTGTTGTATACTCAGTGCCTAGCAAGATGAAATTTTTAGAATTTAGTGCAATGCAATTCTGCAATGTAAAGAATTAAAATCTACACCGATTATCAGTCCACTGATGGCCGTTCAAACCTCGATTTTTCTCAAATAATAACTTTTTAAAAGCAAACTAATTTTAAGCAAATGACTGAATCTCTTGAAAAAGTCGACTAAGTTTTGGAGACTTTTACGGTTTTGCTTTCTTTTTCATGCGGTATCCTTAAAGCCTGCAAGAATTCCTATCTAGGAATACTGGGGATTCTTTTAGGAGATGGATTTGACAACTTGCTTTCAAAGCCCTGCCTAGGATTTCATTTGACTGAGCAAATAAAGCCCAGAACATCCCTAAGCAAAGGCAAACAAAGGTGCAAACGCGCAGAGATCCCAAATCCACCCGCGTGTGCCCACAGAAAAGGGTGGAAGCAGAGGCTGCAGTGCGAAGCTCCAGTTTCCACAGCATCCTTCCTTCTTGGCCTTACTTAGGCCGCTCCCTGCGACCCTTGGGATCAGGATCCCAAATCCTCGCCTCACCCACCACACCCCGCGCTTGGGCAGCTGGACTAGTCTTTCCCACGCAAGTCACTGGAAAAAGTCCTTGGACTAAGGGAGGCCACCCTAGATGGCTTTGTCTCCAAAATCCCAGAGGAAATGGAGGAAGGAAAAACTCTGTCAAGGAAAGGTGACAACCCAGCTTACACTGCTTACCAAGCAGACGCTCTCAGTCAGCCCCTGCCACCGCTAACCGTTGGTTCGCGGGCACCCACAGGCAACGTCGCGGTGGCCCCTGGGGGTTGTAGTTTCTGTCGCAAACAAAACGCGCCGGCAGCATCAAAACTACATTCCCCACAAGTCAACGCGAAGACGTCCTACCGACTTAAATCTGGGGTTTGGAATAATAAAGAGGCCGTCACTACTTTTAGGGTGATCTTAAATGCAGACTCAATTTCTTCCAGGAGTCCCTTCGCGCCCTCTTTCTTTGTCGTGCTTGTTTTATGTGTGACGAAGTCTCAGTGTACTTCTACGTCTTACTTTTTCCTTCCCCTTCTCCAGGACAGACTCCAAACGTCCGGGAACGGAAACTGCCTCAGGGCGCAAGCTTAGCGCCTCCGGAGGGGCTTGGCCCAGTTCGCAGTCACGCATGCGTAGCAGCCGGCAGCGGCTGGCAGCCGCGCGCGGCGCACTTGGGGTCCGGAGGTAGCCTGCCAGAGGGCGGGGCTTTTTCCTATGGCTTTGCCTCGGCGGGTCGCGTCTGCCTGGGCGGGGAAGAAGGCGCTGGGGCCGGGGCGGCTCCTGGTTTGTGCCGGGCGGAGAAAGGGGAGGGGCTGGGGGTGAGGACCCCGTCTCCCCTCCCTGCTCCCGCCCTCTGGGCTGATCCCCACCGATGGGGCTGGGCGAAGGGCGGGCTTTGCGCCTCGGGCCCCGCCGCCCCGCCAGCTCCGCGGCCCAGCCTGGCGCTCGAGGATTGCCAGGGCCGCCTTGTGTCCTCTGGCTCGGCGGTGGTGGGCGAGGGCGCAGGGATCGGAGAAGTAGCGTCTTCCTTGGGATCCCGAATTGGCGGGGCTGGGGACGCTTTTTTTCACCGCCGCCTGCCGAGACTGCGGCTGCCCGAGACTGTAGCCCTCCGACAGCGCCCAAGCCTCCGGCCGCTGCGGCCAGTGGGCCAGGGTTCGGCGAGCATTCCCTGCCGGCGCCCGGCCGGCTGCTGAGGCGCTGGGAGGAGCTGCGGAGGGCGGGGACTGGTGTCGGAGAAGGGGCGGGGTGGGAACGCCGGAGAGAACCTGGTGGCTGCACAGACAAAAAAGCCCCGAATGGCTGGAGGGCGTTCAAGTGTTACCAGCCTTTTGGGGCAGAGCACGGATTTGACAGCTCCACAACGTGAGGATATCCACTGACCCCGCGAGACGGAGGAGAACGCTTCCCCGAAATTCTCTGCCCACCAAAGCCAGCGCTGCAAGGTTGCAACTTTCCAACTTTGTTTTTCCAGAAAGAAGACTGCCCTTTCGTGTACAAGGAGAGGGTGAGAGGGTGATCTAGCTTGTAGATCGGCTGAAGGCACCAGTGGTTCTAAATGTCACCCAGATGTGTGTTTTCATGACGATTTGATTTCTCTGATTTTATTTTTACATTTTTCATTTTAAAAATACAAAGTGATTTTTTGGGGCATGCTGAAAGGTAACTGAAGACCGCAAAGGAAAAACTATTGTCATGGCTGAAGGAGAGAATGAAGTGAGATGGGATGGACTCTGCAGTAGAGATTCAACTACTAGGGAGACAGCACTGGAAAACATTAGGCAAACCATTTTGAGGAAAACCGAGTATCTTCGTTCGGTGAAAGAAACACCTCATCGTCCATCAGACGGGCTTTCAAATACCGAGTCTTCGGATGGGTTGAATAAGCTACTTGCTCATCTGCTTATGCTTTCTAAGAGGTGTCCCTTCAAAGATGTGAGAGAGAAAAGTGAGTTTATTCTGAAGAGCATCCAGGTAAGGAAGAGCATTTTAAATACAACTATCTCCCTAGTACAGTTAAATTTTACTTGCCATTATTCACGTTGTGTTTGTTTCTATTAGGTTGTTATGTAAAGTTTGATTATGAGTTGACATCTTTAAATAGAGTGTTCTGTAAGTAAACAAGTAGTGTTTTTCTAGAGAGTTTTAGGCAGAAACTGCTTTGCTCCTGGAAGAATATATGAACACTACAGTTAATTCCAAGTAAATACTTGTTTTTCCTTGTATTTCTTTTTACATGTTGTTGGGAAATGTAGCCAGTGTGTTTTTTCACATTGTCACAGTGTTCTGAGTGGAAAGGCTCACATTTAAAAGCCTCTAAAATGATAAAGGATATTAAATGTTTCCTAGTCAGCCTGTTCAAGATAATTAGTGGAACAATTTTCTCTTATTTTTAAAAACAAAACAAACCAGGATGTGTTCTCTAAATGCAACCTCTCTTTTTTCAAGAAGAGAATTATATAAAATAATAAAAACCTATCTTAAAAGAAGCTAACATCTTCATGTTGAAAAGGTGGACCCAGGTGGGGTATTTGATAGAAACACTTTTATGGCAAATTGCTCAACCAGCTTTCTCTGTGTTTACCTGAATTGTGTTTTTCACATGTGTAGCTATTTAAGATATGAGTGCAGCAGGTTAAAAATATTATAGTTTTTCCTCCATTTCGTTCATAATTTATCCTGTTTTATTACAAGGTGTCTTAGAAGACTTTTTTTTTAAGTTTTTAGATATTGAGAATATTCAGTAACACCTTATATATGCTTGTCAATCTTTACATTTCTCAATCCACGTGTGTTGTCCAAAGTCCTGTATGAGAGGTTTTTAAAATTTAAAATATACTTGGGTAACTATGTAAGTTAAAATTGACAGTTTTTATATACTGGCTTGAATTTAGTTTAAAGCAACAGAAAAATAATATCCACAAAATGAAGACTCTATTTAAGATCTTGGGATATTTCTTCTCACTAACACTTTGGAAACAATTGTTACAATTCAGAGTTACCAGAGAGGAATTAATATACTAGGTAACTGAAGTTTACCCTTTGAAACACAAAAAGTTATTTCTCTATCTTCTAGACTGTAGTGACGATAACAACCATTTTTGTCCATAATGGGGTGATCATTATGCATATCAACTATTGTTGTGCAGCAAAGGGTGGAGGACTGACTATATGATCCATTAGTTTTTATATTTTTGTGTGTAATTTTTGTAGTTTTTCTGATCTTTCCTTTGCCGTCAGGATACTTGACTTTGGTCTCTTCCTGATCTTTCATTTTGCTGCTTAATTTATATTAGAATGGGAAACCAGATAACCAGTCGTGTTAAGAGTTATATTGAAAATAAAAGTAAGCAGGCTCTGGGGAGCATAGTATCAAAGGATTTCAATATAATGATAAATAAATGGGTACTGGAGTCAGAGTTGGGCTCAAATTCCACTCCTTTACTAATGTCCTTGCCTGTAACCTTGGGCAAATTCCTTGACCTTTCTTAGCTTGGATTTCCACATCTGTAAAATGGGAATAACAACACAGAGCTCTTGTGGGAATTAAATGAGATGTAAAGTACTCTGGTATATATTAGTAGATGTTCCTCTCCCTTTCATAAGTGGAATACGTAGACTATGCGATATATATTTCAAGACTCTTTCATCCTGCAAAAGGACTCAAGAATTTCCTGGGAAGTTTCCCTATAGACTTATACTCCTTTTTTCCATCTCTGCATCTATTGTACAATTATAACAGGCAATTTACTTACATTGTGTTATAAGCACATGCTTAAGTGTCTGTCTCCCATAGGAAGGCTGTGAGTTCTTAAGAGTACTGGCTGGGACCTGGAAGCTACTAAATAAATATCCAGTGGATGAACAAATTTATTCTTTCTTTCTTTCTGTTTTTCATCAGTAGTCTGAATAGATGAAGTTTTCAGTTTAGGGAGTTTCCACCCCAGCATCATTCATTTATGCTTGCAGTTATGCAACAAATGTTTATTGAACTCCTGCTGAATGTCATTCTGAGAACTGAGGACCAGTGGTAACAATTTTGACATCATACCAAAGGGAAACAGACCATAAAGAAGTAAACAAATATAAAATTTAATTTTAGATAGTAAGGGAAAGCTTTCCTGAGGCAATGACATTTAAGCAGAGACATGATAAATGAATAAATATTATCCATGTAAAGGTGAGATTTGTGAGGGGACATTCCGGACATAGGGAACGGTATGTATGAAGGCCTCATGACAAGGAGAGCAGATGAGTTCTAGGAGCCGAAAGTAATGCAATATGGCTGGGGCAGACAGTTTGAGGGTGGCGTGAATAGCTTAAGAAGACATACTCTGGAGTTTGGCAGACCTGGCTCTGATACTGTCATGTGTCACTTAATGACGGTGATACACTCTGAGAAATGCATCGTTAGGTGGTATCATATTTGTGTGAACATCATAGGGTGAAATCACACAAACCTAGATACTACACACCTAGGCTATGTGGTATATAGCCTGTTGTTTCTAGGCTACAAACCCGTACAGCGTGTCACTGTACTGAATACACTTTGGCAATTGTAATGCAATGGTAAGTGTTTGTGTATCTAAACTTAGAAAAGGTAGAGTAATAATGTAGAATTACAATTGACCCTTGAACAGCATAGGTTTGAACTGCGTGAGTCCACTTATAGGAAGATTATTTTTTCAATAGAAGTTATACTAAGTTGGGTGGAGTGGCTCACACCTATAATCCCAGCACTTTGGAAGGCTGAGGTGGAAAGATCTCCTGAGGTCAGGAGTTGGAGACCAGCCTGAACAACATAGCAAGACCCATCTCTACAAAAAGTTAAGAAAAAAAAATTAGCTGGGTGCAGTGGAGCACACCTGTAGTACCAGCTACTCAGGAGGCTAAGGCAGGAGGATCGCTTGAGCCCAAGAGTTCGAGGTTGCAGTGAGCTGTGATTGTCTCATTGCCCTCTAGCCCTCTAGTGACAGATCAAAACCCTGTTTCAAACAAACAAACAAAAGTTACACTTGAGTGTGCCTGCCTCTTCTGCCTCTCCTTCCGCCTATTCCACCTCTGTCACCCCTGAGATAACAAGACCAACCCTTCCTCTTGATCCTCCTCCTCAGTGTACTCAGAGTGAAGACCATAAGAATGAAGATCTTATAATGATTCACGTCCACTTAATGAATGGTAAATATATGATCTCTTCATTATGATTTTCTTAATAACATTTTCTTTTCTCTAGCTTATTTTATTGTAAGAATACAGTATATAATATGTATAACATACAAAATGTTTGTTAATTGACTGTTTATATTATCAGTAAGGTTTCCAGTCAACAGTAGGCTATTGTTGGCTAAGTTTGGAGGGAGTCAAAAGTTAAACACAGATTTTCAACTGTGTGGAGGGTTGGCCCCCTAACCCCCTTGTTGTTCAAGGGTCAAGTGTGTAATCTTATGAGGTCACTGTTGCATATGGGGGTCTGTCATCAGCTGAAATGTTACGCAGTGTGGGACTGTACTTTATTAGCTCTACAACTTTGAAAAAGTTACATAATCTCTCCTTGATTCAGTTTCCTCATCTGCAAAATGAGCATGATGCTTATGGTTCCTGCCTCACAATGTTGCTGTGAGAATAAAATAAATGATGTTTGCAAAGCATAGCACAGTGCCTAGCATATAAGAAATGCTCAGTTAATGTTAGGTATGCCTGCTATTACTAGGCAGAAACCAGATCCCAGAGGGGCTTATAGGCTATTTAAGGGTTGTGGACTTTATCATAGAAATAATGGAAGCCACTGGGGGATTTTGAGCAAGGTAGTGTAGTGATTGATAGTGTGTCAGAAGGATCACTCTAGAGAATGGATTTCCATGGTCAAAAGTGGATGTGTGACATCAATTAGGAGGTTGTCCTACTAGCCTATGACAAAAGTGATGGTGGACTAGGATGTGAGGTAGGGCAGGAGGGAGTGGAAAAAATTAAAATGGGTCTGGTAGATATCAAGGAGTTAGAAACCACAGGATATAGTATTTAGTTGGATTTAGAAGATGAGGAAAATAACAAAATTAAGCATGGCTCTAAAGTTTTTGGCTTGAGGTACTTGGTGAATTGTGCAATTGTTTTCTGAGACAAAGGAGTGGCAGGGGGTCAATTTAGGGGAAAAATGACTGCTGTTTTAGACATGTTGAGTTTAAGTTGCCTATGAGACATCCAAGTAGAAATAGCTCCTAAATGAATTTCTGCCCCTGATACCACTGTTCTAGTTCTGTCACTGCTATGTCTCCTTCTCCAGATTAAACTCGCCCTCCACTTTTATATCTATCCTTCACATAGCTGTAGAGCCATTTATCTAAAATGAAAATCTATGTAACTTTACTGGCAAAAGCCCTTTAGAATACAATTGAATTTAAACTTCTTAATGTCACATAGTACGCAGCATTATCTGGCTTTCACTTACCTCTCCAGCTTCACTGCCTACCATTTTAGCATCAGCCTCACATGAGAAAGCAAATATTAATTCAAATGTAGCACTCCATAATGCTTTCTGTTATTCATTAGTAAAGCAGCAAAAGCTGTGGTGCATATGCAATTTCTGCAGCTGCTCCTGAAAGCCCTTAATTGCTATAGGTCAGCTCAGAGGGCTATAGTTGGCAAGGGAGAAATGATGACAAGGTGGTAGAATGAATTCAATTCCAAGTAGCTAAATCTGTTAAAAAAAAAAAAATGGACACATTGGGAGATAGCATCTTTTGTTTATACCCCGGTTGTCAATTTATTGATTCCACATCAGCATGTTTAAATGTATTCACATTTTTGAGAAATATTCTGGGCCAGGCAGGCACTGTACTTGGGACTTGAAGATCAATAAGAGTTGTTTCCTGCTTTTGAAGAAGGTTTTCTATTCTCATCCAAGGCTTTATACTGGGTTTTTAAAGAAACTTTAAAAAGAAGAATTACACCTTTTGATACTCTTGATTCTCTAAACAAAGGAATGGGAGTATTAATACTGGCCCACTTTACTAATATAGTCTACTGGTGAACTATAGTCTTGATGATACATGTAATTAAGGAGGAAAATATGAGAGCACATATGTATCAAAAGATTTTGAGGCCTATCCAGAATAGCCAAGTACTTTTCCAAGAATGGTCATTTGGTCATTTTCATAAGTTTGCCAGCAATCAATATTGTCTGAAAATAAATTGGCTTAATATAGAAAATTTAGAATAAGCAACAAAATACTTATCTTTGGTAAGTGGGGTGGTGGAGGCTTTCATTTAGTAAAGTGATTATTACCCGCCCACCTCCAGGAGAAATGAAACTTTCATTGTTGGGTAGGATGCACATTTATAGCTGTTAGAGTTACAGTTGGAGTTGCAGTATCTAGTTGCTATCCAATTGAGTAATAAATAGATTGAAAATTTAACAATAAGTTTATTATTTCACATAATAAGTCTGGAGGTTGGCAGTTCCAAGCTTGATTGATTCATTGGCTCAACTACATTACTTGTCTGCTTTCTTTTTTTTGTTCTCCTTCCTCAGCATAGCAAATGATGTCTCCATTCCTACAGCATGCTATTCCAGGCACCATGTGCAGACATGACTATCTGCAGCTAAGAAGAAAAGAGTTTCTTCCCACGTCTCTCTCTCTCGGGGAAGAAAAGCTTTCCCAGAAACCCTCTAGCAGACTTCCTCTCAGTTTCTATTGACTGGGATTGGGTCACATTCCCTTTTCTAAGCCAGTCATTGATGAGGAAATTGGGCATTTCTATTTTTGGTTTGGACTAATCAGCATTCGGCCCCTAAGGACTAGGAGACCCCCCCCCCCCAATCACTTGAACAGAAAATTTCTCGATGAGGAGAAGCAGGACAGAAGGCAGTCAGGCCTAATTAGAGGCTTCCATTAAAACTGCATGTGTATGTAACTAGATAATATATCACTTGGTCTATTTATAATTTGGATCTGATTAGATTAGAAGCATACTTAATTCATTTATAGTGGGGCTATAAAATATAACAGATTGGAGACATTCTAGAAGCAGATTTGGTCTTTTTAAATGATTGTTTTGTTTTGATTTTTTTTTAACTGCCATTTAGTGAGAGCCAAAAGTCTAAGGTAGTGCATGTCAAACATTCACTGCTGACTCTTAGATATCACAGCAAATAGGAGAGTCCTCTTTCAATATTTACACTAAGCTTCTCTCTTCCATACCGCTATTTTCTGGCCTTTCTTATTTTATTGATACATTGTGAACTCGGTCCCTTTCCCTCAGAAAGCCTTGTGGCTTACTTCTCATTGCCTCCTCTCATTCCTGTCTTTGACCACTTTCCTTCCTTGCTTTTGAGGCTCAGAGAATATTTATTCTCAGGTTTTCTATCCTTCTTTGGATACAGAATGTGAAGAAATTGAAGGCAAATCTTTAACTTTTTTTTTTTCTAAATTGTTTGAAGACAGAGCCAGTTTTTTTTTTAACTTTCTGACTTATAGGAGGAATCATATCTGTACTATCTGTACTCAGTATCTTCTTTATAATATATAAATACATCCTGTCCTATGTTTTGACTCTTCAGAAAGATCAAAATTAACAACCATACTCTTTATGTTTTCAGATTTCATCTATTTTATTTATTTTTGTTTATTTATTTATTTTGAGATGCTGTCTTGCTCTGTTACCCAGGCTGTAGTGCATTGGCGCAATCTTGGCTCACTGCAACCTCTGCCTCCTGGGTTCAAGCGATTCTCCTGCCTCAGCCTCCTGAGTAGCTGGGATTAGAGGTGGGTGCCACCACGCCCAGCTAATTTTTCTATTTTTAGTGGAGACAGGGTTTCACCATGTTGGCCAGGTTGGTTGAACTCCTGACCTTGTGATCTACCCACCTCAGCCTCCCAAAGTGCTGGGATTATGGGCCCACTGTGCCCAGCCTGATTTCATCTATTTTATTCCTGTTGCAGTGCCCCCAATGGCCTCTAACATGAAAAAAACTGATTCATTTAAAAAATATTTTTCTAACATAGTTATTTTGTTTACAAATGGGATATAGTATTTTGTACAAAGATGTTAAACACTTGCATAGTAAATTTTACTTTAAGGTCATGGGTTGTTCATGACATCATGAAGGATCCTCTAAAACAATGGCTTAATTAGAATTTTTTCTCATTTTCAACACTTTGTGTCCTTAAAGTGCTGTATGTGCAGACCATTCATGAAGTAAAAGAATTAGAAAGTAGGTGTGCTGTTGTCTTTGTTTAGAGTTATATTTATTTTTCTTTTGATAAGCCATTAGAAATTTGCCAAATATCTTTTTATCATTTGAATAGGTAATTAATAATTCAAACTGCTAACTTAAGGATTGTTGAAACTTTGGTCTGACAGAAAGTAGCTGTGGAATCTTGGGTATAATAAAGGATTTTTGTTGTTTTTTGAGATGGAGTCTCACTCTGTTGCCCAGGCTGGAGTGCAGTGGCATGATCTTGGCTGTCTGCAACCTCCACCTCCTGGGTTCAAGTAGTTCTCCCTGCCTCAGCCTCCCGAGTAGCTGGGATTACAGGTATGCACCACCACACCCAGCTAGTTTTTAGTAGAGATGGAGTTTCACCATGTTGGCCAGGCTGGTCTTGAACTCCTGATCTTAAGTGATCTGCCTGCCTTGGCTTCCCAAAGTGCTGGGATTGCAGGTGTGAGCCACCGCGCCCAGCCTAATACAGGATTCTTAATCACTTAAAATTTTAATAAAATGGGCACTACTTCGGGTTATGTATTAATCATGAAGAATTTTCTAACTTAAAAATAGGCAGTGTTTATGTTGTAGCAAATTAGCATGGACTGGAAGGAACCATAGACATGAGAAAAATCTTAGAATTTGTGGAAGAACAGAGTTGATGCTGGTCAGGGAGGGCAGCATGCTTAAAGTGCTTAGAAGGATGAAAGTGCTGCTGGAAGTACATCAGCACCAAGCAAGCTTTGCCACCAGTTCTAATCTCTACTTTGTCAGAATTTCTCAAATCAGTTTATTTTTTCACACCATGGTAAAATATCTAAATTTTTAAATAGAAGTCAGTGGAAAATAGGGTTTACTTTGACACATTGTTTCTAGCTCACATTTACTACATTAAGTGAGAAAGATTTGAAATGACCTTAAAGAAATTACTTAGTACTTTAATTAGGCTGGCAGAATATACTCAGGAAATCAGATTTCAGGGATTCTTCAGAATATTTGGTGATTGTATTTCTTTGTGTGTGTGTGTGCGTGTGTGTGTGACGGAGTCTCACTCTGTCGCCTAGGCTGGAGTGCAGTGGCGCGATGTCGGCTCACTGCAAGCTCCGCCTCCTGGGTTCACGCCATTCTCCTGCCTCAGCCTCCCAAGCAGCTGGGACTGCAGGCGCCCGCCACCACACCCAGCTAATTTTTTGTATCTGTAGTAGAGACGGGATTTCACCGTGATAGCCAGGATGGTCTTGATCTCCTCACCTTGTGATCCGCCTGCCTCGGCTTCCCAAAGTGCTGGGATTACAGGCATAAGCCACCGCGCCTGGCCGGTGATTGTATTTCTAGGGGCATTGACACACTAGAAATTTAGGTATGAAAACCTCTGCTAGATAGTCACACTATGGGAACATTATTTTTATGCTTGTTTTTTTTTTTTTCCTGTTGGTTGCTACACGGAGTTAAGCCGGTGTCAATAAAGATACATGTACCATAAAGTTACTGTATAAAAGAAAAAAAAAAAAACTTTAAAAGATGCTTGTTTTTTTAAAAGTGCTTTTTTCACTGGAGATACTTTGAGAGTTTCTGTAGGATGACTATTAGGAGCATTTATTAGATTTTCCCAGTTGGTATTTTAAAATCTGTCTATTACAAGTAGACTCACAGTTTGTGGCACACTTTTCAAATAAATAGATTAAAAACAACCTTTAGTTTGTAACAAAAAAATTCATGTTAAATTTGGCAACATAATAATTATCTGTCTTCTCATGTTCTAATGTCTTTTATGTAAAGAAATCTGATAGATTGTAATGAAATAGGGAATTACCTTGGAAAAACTAGATACTTTTAGCTTTATATTTTACATAAATTTTACCTTATTTTTAATTTTAAAAGTTAGAGGTCTTCTTAGAATTATAAATTCTTTTATTTATTATAAAATCACCTTAGGACAATTCCTAAGCTTTTATTTATTTTTTGTTTGTTTTGTTTTCTTTTGTTTTGTTTTTGTTTTGAGACCGACTTTCGCTCTTGTTGCCCAGGCTGGAGTGCAATGGCGTGATTTCAGCTCACTGCAGCCTCCCCCTCAGGGTTCAAACGATTCTCCTGCCTCAGCCTCCCAAGTGGCTGGGAATACAGGCGCCCGCCACGATGCCCGGCTATATTTTTAGTAGAGATGGGGTTTCACCTTGTTGGCCAGGCTGATTTCTAACCCCTGACGTCAAGTGAACCGCCTGCCTCAGCCTCCCAAGTGCTAGTATTACAGGCGTGAGCCACTGTGCCCGGCCTCATTCCTAAGCTTTTAAACAATACTAAAGGGAAAAAAATTTATGACATGAGCTTTGTGGTTTATATTACCCAAATAAACTTTAATATGTATATATAATCATTTATTGAATATACATATTCATTTAGTGAATAGTATTAATTTAGTATTTTAACTTAAAAGTTGTTTAAATTGACAAACTGGCAAATATATATGCCTTGAAAAATTAACCATACGGCTAGGATAATTTATTACTTTTATTGTAATATTCAGTAAAGTCTAATTAGAATCTTAGTTTACCTTACTAAAAGTGAGCATTTACTGTTTTGATACCTCTGTGTTTGACAAGCACTGCACACTTGTCTTTAAATTTTACATGATTTCATTTTCTAGCTAGTTGGCAGGTGTTAGCTGTCTATAATTATAACTGAGTAATTTTTCAAATGCTATTCATAGCCTAAACACAGCAAGAAATTCTTCCAATCATGTGATAAAAACTGAGCCTTGCAAAATAGTGGTAGAGTGATATGTTCAATGGTACCGAAGGACATATTTAAGAGAAGCCTCTCAAAAGTAAAAAGTAATTTAAATGTCAGGGAGACAGGTTTTCTCACAGTGTAAGATCTCTCAAAGTCATTGATAGTGATTATACCTCAAATTAAGATGTATCTACTTTCTCATTGAACAAATTAAGGTATACATTGACTGACTTAGATTATAACATATGACCTTTGTTGATGACAGTCATTCTGAGTGTGAAAAATTGAAATTTTATTGAGGCAATGTAAATTTTACCATTGAACCTAAGGAATCATTTCTTCTCATTTCATTCATTAGATTTGTGTACGTGTGTGTATCTACTCTCTGCCAAACCCTATGCTTATCTATTTTTTGACATGGGAAAGAAAAGGCTATATATTTCACTCAAGTTTAATAAAGGTTATACTTTAAAAAACGAAAGAAACTTTTTATTTCTGGTTTACTTTATTTCCTAACCATCTATTCTAAGTATTCAGAGTCTTACTTTGACTAGAGATGTTACTTCAGAATGGTATAAAGATCATGTTGAGTTTTCTTACCGGCCATGTGCTCATGAGTAAATTAACCTCTACAGTCTCAGTTTCCTCATCTAGTAATTAACATTTTATTATCTCCCTTGTGGTGTGGTTCTAAAAATTAAGAGATGACATTGGTAAACCATTTTGTAAACTTTAGTATACTGTACAAATTTAACTATGAATAAACTCTTTGAACCTTTGTTTACTTATCTGTAAAATGAGAATAATAATACTTCATACAATGGGTTTGAGAATTATTTGAAAGCGTAAAGCATGTAGAAGTAAGCCTAACACATAGTAAGTGCACAACAAATATCGGTGATGATTGTGATGGTGATGATAATGATGCATTTGATCTAGGTCTTCCATCTAATGAGTCAAACTTGAAACTGCCATTAGTTTAGAAATGGATAGGCTTGATTTTTATGTGATTGACTTTCATACATCCCGCACTTCATCCACATGTATTGAAAATCCCTAATTGCCTTTTGTACATTAAATTCCATTTTAATACATCGTGTCATAGGGTACCACTGCCCCAGTGTAAGTGTTAGTAGTTGCCCAAAGTGACAGCAGATCTGGAGCAACCAGCCCTTCATTGGAGTCCGGCATCATTCTGGTATGCCAGCATGGCACCAGCAGGGAGAGGTTGCAGAGAGGCAACTGCATGGATCATCCAGGTGATCAAGTGCACATGGAGAGGCCCATGGCCAAAGTTTGTGCTTCAGTACCTGGACAGCATTGGAGGATAATGGTCAAGACCACGGGCTGTGAAGTTAGTCAGACCGGGTTTAAGTCCTGCTCTGCCAAACTGTGTGACTGGGCAAGTTACATAACCTCCTTAAGCCTCAGTTCCCTTACAGAGTTATGAGCAATGCTTACTGGAACCCAGTAAGCACTCAGTGAATGTGAGTACTTAGTATTCTATTCTGCCTCCTTCCTCTAGGGGAGGAGATAGGAAGTTGAGCCCTCTAGCACTATATGCCCTTAGAGCCCCCAAGTCTCCAGGCAACTGAGGAAGTTTTAAGCTACTTTGAAGGTTCATTGGTCCTAGGGGAAATAGTGCCTCTAGGAACTATAAGGATTTTTTAAATATTGTTTTAGCTCTCTGGGAACTGGATTTCCCTTACACTGTGTTAGTCTCTTATTTCACTTATAAACATTTAACTTTCAGCATGTCTTCAGGGACACATAATATAGGAAAGCAAGTGATTGTTTGTTTGCTGGTATTGCCAGTAAGCAACCGAATACTCTGCTCCTGGTTGATTCATGTCTAGTACTCCAAGCAAGTTATCTACTATGGAAGTTTCTTTCCTTGATGGTCTAATGAGGACATTAGAGCTGCCCTATCAGTGTTTCTACTGTGCTTCCCCCAATGGGAGCTTGACATATTAAGCAGAAAGTCTTCAAAACAGTGCTTTCTGTATCAGACAGCCTGATATAATTTAGAAGAAAGGAACTAAGCAAGGTTGAATTTGCTTGGTAATATGTGGCAGGTGTCTTTGGGGCTCCTGCTGAGCTCCCATGCCTGCCTCTTTTATCTTCTGTGAATTGGGGTGGATGGGAGGGGAGGGGCAGAGGTGGCACCAGACTTTCCTGTCTTCTTTAAAATGTGCCATGGGATTGGAATCAAGTTGTCTTAAAGAGCCATTAGCAGTCTGTATGCTTTTGAAAACAAGAAGAAAAGGCATTCTGTATGCCACACCTAACCCTTAGCCCTTTTCATGTAATAATTCATTCAACCTTCCCAACATTGTATGGGTAGATATTTTTATTCCCATTTTATCTGTCAAGAAAAAACAAGGCCCAGATGGGTTAAAAACTTGCCCAAGTTATCATAGCTAATGCAAGTTGAATATGTCTTATCCAAAATGCTTAAGACCAGGCTGGGCACCATGGCTCACACCTGTGATCCCAGGGTTTTGTTGGATTGCATGAGCCCAGAGTTCAACACCTGCTTGGGCAACATAGTGAGACCTCATTTCTACAAAAAATACAAACATTAGCTGGGCATGGTGGTGCATGCCTGTGGTCCCAGCTACTTGGGAGGCTAAAGTAGGAGGATTGCTTGAGCCCAGGAGGTCAAGGCTGCAGTAAGTCTAGATTGCACCACTGCACTCCAGCCTGGGCAACAGAGGGAGGCCCTGTTTCAAAACAAAACAGAATGCTTGGGACCAGAAGTGTTTCAGATTTCAGATTTTTTTTTTGGATTTTGGAATATTTGCATATGTATAATGAGATATCTTTGGGACGTAACCCAAATCTAAACACAAAATATATCTGTTTTATATATACTTTATCACATAATCTGAAGGTAATTTTTATGCAATACTTTGAATAATTTTGTGCATGAAATAGTCTGTATTAAGTACTTGTGTGTGGAATTTTTCTACTTGGGGTGTCATGTCAGTTCTCAAAATGTTTCAGACTTTGGAGCATTTGGGATTTGGGATTTTTGGATTGGGGATGCTCAATCTGTAAGAGGAGGAGTCAGGTTTAAAACCCAGGCTGTGAGACTCAAGAGTCTGTGCTTTCCAACATCATACCACATTATCTGAATAAAAATTTAACGTTAAGATTCCTAACAGTGAAAATATATTACTTTCTTTCCCAAATTATTTTCCTTCAAGGTAAAACTTAAAACTTTTCTAGGGGAAACCACATTCTCAGATGTTATTAAGTTGCATATCAAATTCTTATTTAAACCTTGACCCATGTTGAAATTGATTTGAACCCTAGTGAATCTTCATGTTTCACGGTGGTGTATAATTTTCATTATGTTGTCATTATAAAAGTTGCCTGATCGCAAGGAGTCTGTGGACTGTGATCCTGGAAATATGGTGTATAAAAGGCTTATTTTTATATTAAGAGATTCCTAGTAAGATGATTTATTTAATGCACTACCTAAAAGAAAATTTGGTATATTTCCATGAGCAATAGACTCAAGATTAGCTTTGAAAGTTAAAAGAGCATTCTCCTAGCTAGTTCATTGTTGCCATGACAGTGCTGGCAGTGCAAGTGTTGTAGTAACTCCTTGCAATGATCTTATTTTAGACCCTAACGTTTGCAGTGCTGAACGTCCCCTTCCCTGCCCCACAAGTAACTCTAGTGGAAAAGTACTGGTTTTATAACTGGCTTCTGGCTTTATAGCTGAAAGACTGCACTATTATGGGCTTGAAAAAATAGTGTAGGAGTGTTGATTTTTCCTGTGGATTATAAATGTTTGAAATCTCCCAAAATACAGTTTTGCATTACATGTCATACAGCAAGTTGTTTATAGCTAAGAAGAAAAGGGGCCTCAATTGTCTTTAGAAATCAAGCCTAGGTTGTATAATTACATTGAGCTCATACAGAAATCATTCTCCCATTTGTATGCCCATGCGTACTTCAGATTCAACTTATTCTTTTATTCAGTTATTATGGAAAATTATCATTAGAATCATAAAGGATTGTGTTTAAACAATGTAGAAAAGTACTTTTTTGCATCCCTTTCATAATTCAGCATTTATTTACTTAAATTGTAACATTTTAATCTTGATTTCTTAAAAAGCAAACTCACCTAAGTTATATAATGTTCAGAAATTACTCAATTTGAACTGGGTACCCGAACCAACATAATTGTTGAGGCATTTTTAACTTTGTTGCTTATATGTTTTAAATTAGATTTTAAAATACCTCATTGAGATTTTCTAATTGTAAATCCTATTATAACAGTACCATTAAGCACAAAATATTTGCAAATTTATAAGAGTAAATGCCATTTTTATCCTTTTGCATACCATTTGTTAGGTCAGAGTTTTGATATGTGCACTAAAAATCTGTTATAACATGATGAAACAAAATGATTTTGGCAACTGACCTTGTCAAGGAAGATGGAAAGTCTAACTGTTATACCTCATTAATGACAACTGCTTTTTTCTTAAATACTACATTAAAGCTTAGTTCATCTTCCTTAGGTGTTAAAGATTTAAACATATCTTGCATGATTGGGCGTGTATTGAATATCAGAGTACGAATATCAGACAATCCCTTTTGTTTCTTTTTTTTTTTTTCTTTCAGTTTAACACAGAAAAATTACTTTATAAGCAAAAATTTGACCCCAGGCTAGAATTGCATTTAGCCTTTCCACCAGGCAATGAGAATTTATCAGAAGTGTGTTTATTTTTATTCTCTTAGTGGTAATTATTCAGATAAAGAAGTATCCAATTCCAATCTACAATGGTCTTTGATGGCTCCCTCTTTGAATTTGGAAGTAGCTATATAGTAATATATGAAGATTCAGACCTTGAGATAAATATTCTTTCATTTCATACAATATACTCATATTATTTTAATTGGTCAGAATGAGACTAAATTATGATTAGTTCCTCTCTCTTGTTAAAATACAGAATTACAAGTTGTTATTTTTTTTCCTGAATCCCACAGCACCTCTATAGCAGACCTCCCTCTCCACCTAAGGCTGAAATAAATATGCTTTTTAAAGATAAGGTTAGAATTCATTTAAAATATTTCTTTATGTCTGACACTGTTTTGGCATTGTGGGGGATGTAAAAACAAAAGAAAACAACTATTGCCCTTAAGAATTTTGTAGTGAAAATCAAAGAACAAATTAAGACTGGCTAAAAATGTGAAATTTTATGGTACTGTGTTGACAACAGTGCAGCTGTTGGTGGGACAGTGCATCATACAGCCAGACTTTCTAGAGGGCAGTTTGAATATTAGTCCAAACCTTAAAAGTGTGTACATGTTAATATATTTATGATATAAATGTATTATCTATATGTCTTTTATATGCAAGTGGGTAATTAAATATCAAACAGCAGGGATTAAAAATATAAAGGATTATTATTTATATTTATATTTTATTTTGAGACAGTGTCTTACTCCATCACCCAGGCTGGAGCACAGCGGTGTGACTATAGCTCACTGCACCTTCAATCTCCTGGGTTCAAGTGATCCTCCCACCTCAGCCTCTTAAGTAGCTGGGACTACAGATGCGCACTACTGCACCCAGCCAATTTTTAAGTTTTTTGTAGAGACAGGGTCTCATTATGTTGCCTATGCTGGTCACAAACTTATTATAATTATTGAAAATTGTTTTAAAATGCATGTATAGGAAAAGAAATAAATATACAAATTTAAATAGAAAAGATAGCTTTAAAATGGTATATAAAACATTTATTTTTATAGAGAAGAGGGAAAAGTCAGGAAACTCTCATGCACCAAAATATTAACCATAGTTCTCTTTTAGAAATAGAGTTATTGGTGATTTAAATTTTTCTTTGAATAATGGTAATCATTAGTAATTAATTTTTGATATGACTTGTTTAATGAATTTTAAAAAATTAAAATCACTTAAATTTATTGAGTGCTTACCATATGGCATTGTGGTAAGCATTTTACATATAACATTTGCAGTGTTTCCATGGGTTACAGGTTTTGAGGAAAAGATCTTTCCCAAACAAAAGAGGTACACAAATATGCGTGAACCCACTCACTATAATGTTAGATGAAGTTTCTGATTTATTTAATCAAGGAAATGGGCACCTCCTAGGCATTCTCATTGAGAAGAAGTACTTGCAGCCACCTTAGTGCTCTTTCCTTGGACCCCAGGGTTCCCAAAGGTGGGGTGCAGCTGCTGGTGACACTGTCTGATCATGTGGGTCACACCAGATCTGCAAAACTCAGTTCATGCCATACTATTGTCTTTTTATATTTGGGGTTTACATTCATATTCTGGATGAGTTTACACAACTATCTGTGCACTTTCTCTGAAGTCTCATTTCCCTGCAATCTCCAATTTTATACCTACAACAATTCTGGGAGGTGAGTCTTAGATTTTATAGATGAGGAAACAGACCCAGAAAGATGAATTTAAATGGTGAATACTGGAGTCGAGAAGGCATGTCTGATTTCTAAGTCTCTGTTCTTAATCACTAGTCTATTTTCTTATAGTTTTTTGGTTTTTTTGTTTTTGCTTTTTACAGTGAGCATGTATTATTTTTGTATTGGAAAACAAAATCAATGGGGAAAAAGTATGTGAAATGTAGAGTGATACAGTACAGTCATGTGTCACATAATGACATTTCAGTCAACAACAGACTGCATATGCAATAGGGGTCCTATAAGATTATAATATATTTTTTCTGTACATTTTCTATGTTTAGATATGTTTAGATACAAAAATACTTATCGTTGTGTTAGAACTGCCTGCAGTATTCAGTCCAGCAACATGCTATAGAAGTTCGCAGCCTAGGAGCAATAGGCTCTACCATAAAGCCTAGGTGTGTAGTAGAGCCTAGGAGCAATAGGCTCTACCATAAAGCCTAGGTGTGTAGTAAAGTTTACCTGCTAGGTTTGTGTAAACACACACGGTGATTTTTACACAAAGATTAGATCACATAACAACACATTTCTCAGAATATATTTGTGTCATTAAGCGAAGCATGACTGTAATTCAGAGCAAGGAAAGATCAGGATGGGTTGGGATAATAAAGACAGCTTAATGGAGCAAATAAATTTTACTGTAATAATTAACTTTTATTCTCAGTTTGTCTGTCGTTTACACAAGTATACACTGCCTCTATCCCAAACATGCCTAAACCAAATCTCGGATGACTGGCTGGAAGTAATTAATGCTCTGTTGTTGTTTCCTGCAGACTAAGTTTTGGCCTCATTTTTATTTCCTTTTTGTGGCCCCCTTTTATCTTCCTTGCGCCATCTGTCAGTGCCTGTATGAACATATAACTATAACTTGTGTCAAAGCTCCTCACTACATTGATGGGCATTATAAGTAAAACAATTCCAATAAAACAAGTTTCCATAAAGTAATACTCTCATAATTTAAAGACTAAGACGGCCAAAAGAAGTTGTAAAATTTACATTAAAGAATTGAAATTTCCCTAGAATGTTACTATGCTTGACATTCAAACTCATACACTTATACTATATTGAAAACTTATTGAAAGAAAGTAGATTCTTATCAAGCAAATTAAACTTACAGCATAAACTAGGACTGATATTCAGCCAGTATGCATTGGCACAGCAGTACTTGTTAAAATACTGAACTATTTTCATACTAGTTGGTAAATAGTAAATAGAAGCTGCAAACCACAGTACAATTAATGATACATAATAAAGATGGATGATTTATCTTAGAAACCACACATGCACTTAGATTCCAAGCTGGTCTGGTCACTGAAGCATGGAACTAGGAAGTTTGCTCAAACATCATATTATTTATTTCAGATGTTGGGGAAAGTGCAGAAGCCCTTGGATGACAGAGAGAGACTATGCAGTGAACTGGAGAGGACCTAATCTGTAAAAGTGTCAGTCATGCCAAAGGGAGGAGCAGGGTCCAGGCTTAGGTGGTGACTGCAGAGGCTGCCACAAGCCGAGGAGAAAGACCCTCAGAGTCATTCCCTCTGGGGTCGGGGAGGGGGTGTTGAGGAGCTTTTATTTTTTTAACAACTGAATTAGTTTTTTATAGCCTCGTTACAAATTTGGTAGTTTGAAACAACACACAACTATTATTTCACAATTTCTGTGAATTAGGAATCTGCTTACACCTTAGCTGGGATCTCTGTTTCAGGGTCTCCTATAAAGCTGCAATTACAGTATCTGCCAGGGTCATGGTCTCATCTGAAGGCTCAAATTGGGAAGAGTTTTCATCCAAGTTCATTCAGATGATGTAAGATTCAGTTCCTTGCAGGCTGGTGGAATGAGGGCCTCAAGTTCTTAGTGATGTTAGCTGGAGGCCACCCTCAGTTCTTTGCCATATGGGCCTTTCCATTTGCTTCTTCAAAGGAAACGTGAGGAGCTAGAGAGAGTACTAGCCTGAGA
This sequence comes from Pongo pygmaeus, assembly GCF_028885625.2. Taxonomy (NCBI): domain Eukaryota; kingdom Metazoa; phylum Chordata; class Mammalia; order Primates; family Hominidae; genus Pongo; species Pongo pygmaeus. Next base: position 109,023,003 of record NC_072378.2, on the reverse strand, counting down.
AAGAGTGCCAGCAAGACAGAAATCACAGTCTTTTATAGCCTAATCTTGGAAAAAACATCCCATCACTTTTACCTTAATCACTTCATTAGAAACCAGCCAACTAGGTTTAGTCCATATTCAAGAGGAGCAGATTATAGAAAAGAGTGAATACCAGGAGGATCATTAGGAACCATTTTAAAAGCCATTGGGAACCATTACCCTAACAACCTATCTCCTGAAGCTAGGAGTTAGGAAAAGAGTCCTTCCTGCATACTATGAAGAGAGCTGTGATTTAGGGTATATGCTTAGAAACCTGATTAATGTCAGAATAGAGTGTGCTTCAGCTAGTGATGGTATGAGTCCAGTCTTGACTTCTTCCTACCTTTGCAACCATTCTCCAGGTAAAGGAGCCTCACACCAACCTGAACAATAGATGCTGTACCCCAGTGTCTGCACCCTCACTAGGGGGGGCCCACCAAGCCTCAGTGGGAGAGGCCTGCCTGGCTCTAGCAGCTTCTTCATCTTCCTCGTTCTTCTTCCTTTCCTCCATGACTCTTGTCAACCATTATTCCTGTGCAACTTTAGGAAATGTTTTACTTCCCATTCTTGGTACTAAAAGCACAACAGCATTTGTCCAAAAGGTAGGAAATGGCAGTCAGCTTTCTTTTCATCATTTGATAATTCTCTAGTGAGCTGTGAGTCAGATCTCTTCTGTGTCTATGATTTGAGGGGAAAGAGAATTAAAAGCAAATCCCAAAACTTTAATGAGCATTCTTAAATGAATAAGGAGTGAGATTAAATATTAAGCAAACCCAAATTTTATTCAGATCACCCAAACTCAAGTTGGTGTACTTTACTATCAATTTTGTGTTATCTGTAAGGAACAGATGAAATAATTTTATCTTTTTTCACTTCATCAACCATAATTCTTATGTATTTTGGCTATTGTAGAGCTACCCACAAATGATTACATAATTTATAGCAATTTATTTAAAAAATTTAACCCACTGAATACAATGTTGAGATGAGAGCTTTTCAATGACAGAGAAAGGTCTTGATTTTAGTAAAGAAATAAATTATCAATATTTATAATTTTCTCATTTCATTTTTAGCATCTTGGCCAAATGTTTTATTAAAATTAAACTATTTTTAATGTATATTTTAAATCTAGAAGGGGTATATACTTACATATATACACACATATATACAGTTATGTGTTGCTTAATGACAGATATATTCTGAGAAATGCATTGTTAGGCAATTACATAATTGTGCAAACATCATAGAATGTACTTACACAAACTTAGATGGTATAGCCTAACTACAGATCTAGGCAATTATTGCTCTTAGGCTACAAACCTCGATAGCACGTTACTGTATTGAATAGGCAATTGTAACACAGTGGTATTTGTGTTATCTAAACATAGAAAAGGCACAGTAAAAATGTTGGATAATTTTATGGGATGACCATAGTATATATGGTCCATTGTTGACCAAAATGTTACTATGTGACACATGACTGTATGTCCCAATACTAATAGCGGTTATCTCTCTTGGCAGTGGTTTATGCTTTTCTTAATTTTTCCAAAATGTCTATAATGGGTTAATCTATTATAATGAGACCAAACACGTGTCATTAAAAAGAAAATAAGTCAAAACACCACTTTCTATTCATAGAAGAGTGGCTTTTAAGGTAAGTATCACCTCGGTAAACTGTACTCTCTGAAATGTCTCTTCTAATATGGTATATACCAACTTTTAAAGCTGAGATTCTTTTATTTAGAAATAACTTCCTTTCAAACACCTTGGCCGTTAATGAAGAATATTTTTTCCTAATGAGTTTTGCATTTGTGGGTTTTTTCCCCTTTGTGTTTACACTGAATCAAAATTTACTCCTAATTCTCAGCGTGTAGCTTTTATGAGCACTAGATGGCACTCTTGCTCAACCAAAATCTAGTTTATTGACCATATTTTGGTGCTATGGGTCTTAGGAGAAGACGGGTTTGCAATGTCACAACACTTATGTTTTTAAAGGGGGGTTGGGGAAAAGAGAGCAAAGTTTCCAAGTTTAAATAGCCGAGCTTAATTGGTTTAGTTTTTCCATCTATTGAGAAAATAACCATATAATAACAACGATATCAGTCATTCATTTCACAAATATTTTTTGAGCACCTACTATCTTTAGTACTGGTCTAGGTACTCATATGCACTAAAGGGAAAAATAGATGAAAATCACTACCCTCGTAGAGTTTACATTCAAATGCTTGGATTTTTTTTTGCAGGTGCCACTTTAAACTCTGTACATGCATTCACCCATTTAATAAGAGGAGGCTGAGACACAAAGAGGTTATCTAATTTGCCCCTGTTCACCTAGCTAGTGCAGATGGCAGAGCAAGGATTCAAACTCAGACATTTGGTCTCCAGAGTTTATTCTGTTAATTTCAATACTATACTGCCTCTTGAAACTAAAAAAAAAAACAAAAAAACACTTTATTTTTGATTCTATTGAATGCAAATAATAAAAATTTACCTATTTATAATTTTTTCTAAATCTGCTTAATTCAAATATCTTTGCCATTTTTATTAAAAAAAATTGACTAAATAAAATGCCTGTATTTTTTGGTGATTCCGTAGTCAACTATCATGTTGCCTTAGCTCTCTTTCAAGTCACAAACACAGCTGGCCTTAAGTATCTATTTAAGCATCTTTATATTCCTATTTATTTTAAACTCCTTGAATTAGCCATGCAATAATTTGGATATGTTGTATTAAGAGCTCTACCACATTATGATTCAGTCATTGTATAATTAAACATGAGGCATCAAGAATCAAAAGTTACTGTTTTACTTGCCTGCTCTCTCCATTGTGTCATTTTACATTTTAGTAGTACTATGTTTTGTTTATTAAAAAAAGTAAAATCAACAATATACTATGAAGCTGAAAAATGATACAGAAGCCTAAATCATTTCTTAGTCTAGAGATGCATTTCATGGTTTTTAGAGGGCAGAAGGAACAAATTTACCTTTCTCTGAAAACTTGCGACTTGGGGAAATTATATGTGACTTAGGGAAATTACGCTTGTGTTTCTCAAGGATCGGAGTTGTATTCAACAACATACTTGTTGTAAACTACTGACTATAGAAGGGAAATCACCCACTATACAATAAAAATATTTATGGCTAATTCACACATAGATAACCTATCATTGAAACTTGCCTTTCAGGAAGCTGAAATAACTAATTCTTAACAGCTAGCTAGGTCCTTTTTCTTTTTTGCTGGAGAACTGTGTTAGAGGACAAAGCTGTATTTTTGAAATGCTAATAATTAAGAGTTAACTGTGTTTTAATTAAATTAAGTAATTAGTAAAAGAGGATCACTCCCTTCACCAGGGAGAAGAACGTTTTCAGAGCAGAGATTTATTTCGGAAGATGCTACAATGTAAGCATTCTCAAATTGAAGATTATTGCTATTTTAGGTGTCTGAACCCCTTAAGCTGCATGCAAAACTGTGTACTCACTTGCATTTTTCTTGGGAGAGAGCCCGTGTTTTATCAGATTTTCAAAGAGATTGTGATCTTAAAAGATTAAGAACCATTGCTAAAACGAGAGTGACCTGCTGCATGTTAAACTTATTTTCGTTAAACTTTAGAGAAAAATTGAAGTGATTGAAATTAGGGAGTTTTAAACCAACAAAGGGACATTTTTGTTGACTAAATGTTAGCTCGTGCCTCTGAGTCTGCTGAGTGAGTACAAGACACATTCTTGTAGTGTCTGGTGAATATTTGTACTTGAGTTTCTTATGATGCTGGTCTTAAACTGGCAGGCCCACACCTGACAGTTTACAGGTTAAAAGTTTAAGTCTGGCTTCCAGAATATGAAAACACAGGGAGCTCGGCTGAGCACAGCAGAGTTGCAGCCCTCATGTAACATGAACAGGAAATACATATTAACACAGAAATTGATCCTAGACTGCCAGGGTCCATATCCCGATTCTGCCTGTCTAACCTCGAGGAGGTTACTTACCATCTCTGAGCTTCAGTTTATCATCAGCAAAATGAAGATAAAAGAACCTTCATCTCTTTAAGGTACTTAGCGTTGTGACTGTCTTAGAACTTAGTATGGTTAAAAAAAAAAAAAAACAAAAACTATCTTTGTATATGCCTTAGTTATCTAAAATAGCACCTCTTCTTACCCTCTAGATCCTTATCTTGATTTATTTTTCTTCTTTGCCCCAAACACGACCTGAACTTGTTATTTACTTACATATTTATTCTGCCTGCCCTAGTAGGTTATAAGCTCTAGGAAGACTAAGACTTTTTCTTGTTCATTGCTGGACCCTCTAGGCCAATGCTATCACATACATTGTCCAATAAATGTTTGTTGAATGAATGAATAATGTTAGCTATTATTATTACTTGGCAGTTTCTACCCACCCTCCCTCCCATCTGTGTGGACTGGCTATAGCTTTTTCTCTTTATATGAGATGGGTAAACCAGGAGGAAAAACACCTTCCCTACCTGGCTAGCTGAAGTCATAGCTTCAAAAGGAATATTAATTTCTTATATGCTCTTACTACTCAAGGTGTAGCCTATGGGTCAGCAGCATCTGTATCACTTAGGGAAGATATTGGAAATGCAGAATCTCAAGCCTTACCCCAGTTCTACTGGATCAGACTTGAATCCCCAAATGGTTCTAATGAATGTTATAGTTTGAAAAATGCTATGTTGACCACTTTAAGAATTTTGGATTTTATCTTAACAGTAATACAGAACCACTAAAATCCTTTAGGTTGGAGATTACATTTTCAGATTTTTGATTTAAAGTGATTAACTTGTATTAGAAACAGTAGTTGTCTTTGGAAAAAGTAGCCATTGGCTGGGGACAGGAATGGGTCCAAGGCTTTTCACTGTATACCTTTTCATAAGCCCATTTCAACGTGGTGGGCCCTGGCCAGCAGGTGGCCTGTCTATGCTGTTCTCCCACCCCAATCCCACCCACCCCTACACTATGAAGGATAGACACCCTGCCCTCACATCAGCTGCTGCACACCCCACATACAGCTGCCTGTCCACTTTCTGAGCCTAAGGTTGCATACATGGGCCTTGTGTTCAGCCATAGGGAGGACAACCCATGTGTAGGCCCAGAGAGCTGGCTCAGCCCATTTGAGTAGAGATTCCTAGGGTTCCAAGTACCCGAAGCATAATCTGGGTGGGCACATACCCTAGTCCTGTGGACTTCATCTCTCAGAGGGGTGCAGCTGGAGGAGGTCCACAGCAGGCCCTCTAAAGTGTAGGGGCCCCACTGTCTGGGTCTCAGGGACTTAATGCTCTTTTGCACTTCCTACATTCAAATCATTTGAAAGTATTTTGTTCAATGTGAATCTGTTACCTACATTTAAAAAAATAAAATGGAACATTAAAATAAAATGGTGGTTCTTCTGTGGGGCATGGATAGGTACAACAAAGGAGGCATGAAGACCAGTTAAAGGGCTATTGCGGTGTTTCAGCAGTAGGTGATGTAATGCTTGGATTAGCGTGATAATAAGATGTGGTTTCATCACATTTTTTAAGTAATTCATTGCTATGTTTTTTAAGTTTCATAAGCTCAGTATTATTAATTTTCTTAAGAGTTTGTGGAGGCTGGGTGCAGTGACTCACAACTATAATCCCAGCACTTTAGAAGGCTGAGGCAGGAGGATTTCTTGAGGCCAGGAGTTTGAGACCAGCCTGGGAAACATAGTGAGACCCTCCATCTCAAAAAAATAAAATAAAAATTAGCTATGTGTCGTGGTACACGGCTGTGGTACTACCTACTTGGGATGCTGAGGTGGGAGGATCACTTGAACCCAGGAGTCCCAGGTAACAGTGAGCTATGATTGTATCACTGCACTCCAGTCTGGGTGGCAGAGCAAGACCCTGTCTTAAAAAAAAAAAAATTAAAGTTTGTGGGAATTAAGCTTTCTGGCCCATGAATATTTGAAGATGTTTTCACTTTTACCTCAGATTTTGTTACAGTTGATTCGAATATTAGGTTAAAATCATTTTCTCTCATAACTGTGAAGGCATTATTCCATTATTTTCTAGCATCTGGTGTTTATAATGAGAAGTCTTATGCCAGTCTCATTCTTATTCTTTTAGTATGGAACTTGTTTTTTTGTTTGTTTTTTTGTTTTATTTTACCCCTCTCTAGGAGCCTTGTTTTTCTTTTTTCCCCAACTTTTTTTTTAAACCTGTCAAATAGTTCAAAAAATAGTATGGAAAATACCATATACCCTTCACCTAAAGTCACGTATTGTTAACATTTTGCCACGATGGCCTTCTCTGTTTTTTTCTCTCCTTTTGTTCAACCTCTTGAAAGTTACAAACACTTCACCCCAAAATATTTTATCATGTTTTTCCTAAGAAGAAGGACATTCTGGGAACTTAAGATGCTTTTATTTATCTTTAGAGTTTGAAATTTTGGCTGGGCGTGGTGGCTCACACCTGTAATCCCAGCACTTTGGGAGGCCGAGGCAGGTGGATTACCTGAGGTCAGGAGTTCCAGACCAGCCTGGCCAACATGATGAAACCCCATCTCTACTAAAAATACAAAAAATTAGCTAGGCGTGGTGGCAGGTGCCTGTAATCCCAGCTACTCGGGAGGCAGAGGCAGGAGAATCACTTGAACCCAGGAGACGGAGGTTGCAGTGAGCCAGGATCGCACCACTGCACTTCAGCCTGGGCAATAAGAGTGAAGCTCTGCCTCAAAAAAAAAAAAACAGGAAATTTCATTGGTGTATGTCAGAATATGTTTCTCCCCCCTATGCTTGGGTCCTTTCAATATAAAGATTGAATCTCAAATTACTCTTCTATCATTTCTTTTGTTACTTCTCCTCTATTATCTTTCTTATGTCTGTCCTTTTTGACCAAAAGTTAAGTGTTAGACCTTCATCTTAACCTTTTTTCATATACCGTTTCTTTTTTTGTCTTTTTACTTTATGTCTTGGAGAGTTCCCTGAACTTATCTTCCAAATTACAAATTTGCCCTTCAGCCCGGTTCTGTTATTCAGTTTTTCTATCGACATGTTTATTTAGCAGCCATGTTTTTAACTTTCAATAACTCTTTTGTATTCTCAGATTGTTACTTTCTCTGAGCAACCAGTTCTTATATTATGAGTATTTTATTCTCTGAGGGTATCAATTAAATTTTTAATTAGTTTCTTTTTCTCCCTGCTGAATCAGCCAGGATCCTAGCAGAAAATGGATGGCACACTCAGCTGGGGTGACTAAAGAGAAAAAGGACTGTCTACAAAGGTGTATGCAGGGTTAAAAGAAACCAACAAGGGATGATGGGCATTTTGAACTAGTGACATCTGGAAGTCACTGTCCCCCCCAAACTTCAGGGCAAAGGTTGAGTGTAGTTACTGGAACTCAATGAGGTCTGCAGCTATAAGAGAAGCCTGCCTGCCTAACAGGAACTGTGGCCTTCATTAGAGGAATATACTGACTTCTGCCTTCAGAATAAATACCCTGACCTTCTTCTCCCTGTCCTCCAATTTGTTAGTGCCTCTCTATCATAAACCAAACAGTAAGAGTACTGTAATGATACAATCCATAGTGGTGAGCATTCTGAAGCACAAAACAGGGTAGAGTAGGGCAGATACATACTTTGCAGGGGCAAATAGAACATATCCACCTGTATAGTGTCTGTTTCATGCTGTTTAGGAAGACATTTTGATGAGTGGATTGAGGCTATGAAAAGAATAGTACTTGGGGCTGATCTGGTAGGATAAGGCAGCAGCAAAAATAAATTGCTCTTGTGAATAGTCAAGGTGAGTGCAGTTGAGAGTCCTGAGGAAGTGTGTATAGGATTTGAGGACTCAGAACTAAGAGATGGAAGAGGAAAGACCGGAGAGAGGGAGAGGTAATAACACAAAGCTATAGCCATAGGAATGAGGCTCTGCCGATGAAATGGATCCCTTTGAAGAGCTTAAATTCCTTTTTTGTTTCCTTTGAATTTGGAGAACAGTTGTCTTACTTAGCATTCAGTTTTAGGGAATTTTCTCTCCTATTTTTACTATCTTTTACCTCCAAAATGTCCATAAAAGACTTCTACCCTTGATGACTGCACATTAATGATGCTCTGTGGAGTGACAGCAGTGTGGGCACTGTGCAGGAGGGTGTTATGGGAGCTCAGGGAAGTTGGTCATGGTGTGGAGGAGCTGCAGTGACAGTGATACAATCCCTTTGTGCCCAGATAGACTGGAGACCTACAGATGGGGAGGGGAAGTTGTGGTGAGTGAGGAGGCATTGGGGTTCAAGCTGTTTTGTTGAACAGTAAGGGCTGGAGGATGGTGGGACATCCAGACTATAGGCTCTTGGAGTTATATACTCTTTTCCTCTTCAGAAAAGCAATCAGATTAAATTGTATTAGAATGAAAGGTGAAAAGCATACATTTTGAAAGTAGGCCTGTCTGAGGAAACATAATTGATTTTGTGAATATTGCACCAGAAGAACCAGGGCCAAGGAGATAGTAAGATGATGGTGGCGTTTTGCCTTTTTCGTCCAGATCTGAGAGTTTCTTTTGTATTCTGGCATCTGTTACTTCAAATGTGACTTAATTTGCTATACTGTAAGTCTTCATTGACACTTGACCCAGGCAAATCCATTTTTCTCTACATAGTCTCTCTGAAACTTTTAAGCTTAGCACTGTCTTTCACTATTGCAGCATGTTTCTTTTTGGGATGGTCACTATTTCTTCTCTTTTAAAAATAATATCCATTTATATCTGCTGGTTATTCAAGTGGTATGGGTGTGTCCACCATTTGAGGTATCTTCATGAGCCTCTTTTTTCTACTTCATATCACACATACCTGAAAACAGAAGACTACTGTTGACTTGTTTAGTTTCATCTTATTTTTATTAAAATTTAAATGCCATCACATGATCTCAGTGCTATGATACATGTCTGGATCTTGGTTACTTGAATTGGTCGATATTTCTTAAGGGAAATAGAGTAGACCCACATATAATTCCCATCTACTTTCTTTTTCATTTTATCCTAGAGGGATCCACATTCCTTCCTTACCCTAACTCACTGCAGGGAGACAAAGAGAAATAATAGCCTCTTCCCCTACTGCTCCAGTAAAAATTACAACAAATCATAGTGACTTTAAAAAAAAAAAAAGAAAGAAAGAAACAGCAAACCTTCGTGATTTAAAAATAAGCGAGCTTATGTTTTGCTTCTTCCCCTGTGAGGAAGCTACAGCAAAGGCTCTAGGGAAAGAGAGTTTGGTAGAAATCACAAATTTGTGTATTTTTGTTTTAGTTTACAGACATATTATTAAGCCAAAAATCAAGATACAGGATTTAACAAAGGCTTTTTATTACCTGTCCATATATGTATTAGTTGGAAATAATTAATTTGAATGTAGAACCAGGAACTGTTGTATTAGTTTAATAATTTTACCTTTCACTGAGTATGGATAGTATGATTCTTTTATCCCTCTTAAACTTGCCTCTTTTAAGATTTAAGGGGTGATCTTATTCTTAGTTTAGGCTCTTATCTTACATTAGATGAAAAGGAGTTCTAACTTTGTAAAATACCTTCAATGTATTGGTTTTAGATTCTAATTATAGATAGTATATTATAATAGAGAAAAGGTATAGTAATAATTTCAATATTTTAAAGTAATATTAAAGTAATTTAATATTTTAAAGAAAATAATTTTTTTGTATTTTAATAAGGGGTCAGTATTTTAAGACACCAAGAATATTACAGTCACATATGTCAGAAAGACAAATGTGTGATCCAGGGTCTTTTCTATACCTGAACACACATTTATCTAATTTTTTGGTCTGCAACCTTGTCCTTATTACAATGGCCCAATATCTTGCTTTTCTTTTTTTGTTTTTTAATCCTCTAGTCATATTGTTACACATTTGAAGCTATTTAAGAAAGGAAAATGACTCTGCTTCAGAGTTTCCTCCCTATGTCTTCATGATCAAATAGAAAGGAATGTGTGAGAGGGACAATCAGGTGATTTTTAAAACCAAGTGAATTTATATTTTAGTTATTTCAATCACAGTGAATTGTTACTTTTTTTAATATTGGAAAAATAAAAAGAAACAAATCTCTGAAAATTGAATGAGTAAATGGAAACAGGAAAAGAAGAAACTAAATAACAATAGTTATTCTTATAAATCTGAGAAGCATCATAATAATAGTATTAAGGGAAAATAATATTTTTTTATAAACCTGTAAGAACACTGATAGTGATAATGATTCTCAAATACGCCTATAGTTAAGGAAAATATATGCTTATAGAGGTTATGATAATAGATGTGAAAATGGGAAATAATAGGAATAGAGAACTGAAAAGAGTTAATGGGCTATTAAATTCGGGAACTTAAGGAGAGAGGGATTGAAAATAAGGCAAAATTTTGCAATTCAAATAGCACAATTTCTTATGTGACAGGTAACCTATGTTACATACTTGATGAGGAAAACAAGAGGACACAGAACTATTCTTGATAACTTTTTAAAATTGTCACAGTATGTAATATGAAGACATTTAGGCAACTAGAGGGTGTAGAAAGTAAAACAGAGGACTGGTTATTGTTGCTGTTGTTGCTGTTTTGCCTCTGTTACATATGTAGAGATTGCTAAATTGTTACTAGTTTATCACCTCACAGATTTTGCCAATCTGAAAGTATATTCTCAGCGATATAGACTTGTTTATACTTCATATACTCTATGCTTGCTATCCCTCCCTCGCTCCCTCCCTCCCTTCCTTCCTTCATCTCTCCCTCTCTCTCCCACCCACCCTCCGTCTTTCCCTCTCCCCCACCCCACTCTCTCTTCTCTTCTCTTCTCTCCTCTCCTCTCCTCTCTTCTCTTCTTTCATTTGATATTTTTTATGTCCCATGTTTTGATTTAGTGATTGATGATGAACTGTGGTTTTCAGATCTTCGTTTTGTTCTAAAGCACACACTGTCCTAAATCATTTTCTATTTTGGTGTTAATTAGTACATCATTGGGCAGAGTATTGTCTAGGTAGCTGAATCCATGATGCTTTGGAGCTAAATACACTATTTTCCATTATAGCCTGATATGTGGACTAGGTCACCTTTAGATTTATTGACTCTGAGCTAACTCTGGAGTCATCTATAAACCTTTATTTATCATCTTGGCATATAATCAAGAACATAAGGGTATAGCTATTTGAGGATTTGAATGATCATAGCCTGTAGGAAAAAAAGGGGGCAGTGGGGGAAATTCTATAAGTTGACAGATATCAATCAAGCCAGTTTAGCGACAAGGCTAAATACTAGTTCACTAAGATTCTAAGACTATTTCATGATGATTTTACCATTCATTGTTGATTTCCATGTCATGAATTTCAGTTCTTTAGATCCAAAATTGTATAAGTGGCTTAATTTTATTTTTTCTATTTAATTCAGCATTGATATGGGTAAAGTAAAAGGCTACAAGTTGGGGTAAAATAAATGAAAATCTAACTTTTTTTAGTTGTTTGGCTTTTTTCTTTTTTTAAAAAAGGATAACTATTTTCAGACATTTTTAGGTACCAGACAACTTGTAGAAGGCATTTTTCTTCTTTTGAAATGGGTTAACTTCACAATATAAAATGAATAGCTTTATATGTAAATGGTTAAAACTCCCCTGGTGAGGAATTTATAGATTGAGTAGAAAGACAATCAAATTAAAAGATGGTAATGCAAGACGTATCTGAATCAAAGTATCATCAAAAGCTTAAAAGCAAAAGGATCAGCAAGGGTACATAGGAAAATGCAAAGGGGAAACAGCAGTAATCACAGCATTAATCTCAGAGAAGACCTCAGGATTCAAGGATTAGGCAAAACTCATCTTCATTGGCAAGATAGGGAGTTCTCAGTTGGGATGAGCAGACAGTTCCCCAGCTGTGGTTCCCTAAATTTTGATTGCTCTGTCTGCATGAACATTTCCACATCATCTCTATCCCCTCTGGTCCCATCACTGTAGTTGAGTTGCCTACTGGGTATGGCTCATGGAAAATTTGGGGCAAGTCATTGGTCTATGCAGCCTACTGGCCTTGCCTGCAAACCCCTGCCCAAGGGCAGGCTTCCTCTCTTTTCTCATGTGCTCCCTCCCACCACCCCACCCTCCTACTTATTTCTCTTCAAACAGTTATACCTGAGCCTATGTTGGCAGTTTCCTTCTCCTCTTCTATCTAATATAGAGGTGTGTCTCTACCCTGGCTGACAGACATATTCGTGCTCCCCTCTCAGGCCAGAAGCCTGCTCAACCTCTACAGGGTGACTCCTGGGACTCAGACAAGGCAGTGACCAAGGGCTGTTTCTCTCTGCAGGAAGGCTGTATTACCCATTCGTTTGGTGTACTTTCAGACATCTCGTTCTCCCTGAGACCAACTATGAAGTGTGTTTCAAACTTTGTAGATGCAGTTGTATATTTACCTTCATACAGCAGTCCCACCTTATCTGTGGTTTCACTTTCCTCGCTTTCACTTACCAGCAGTACAGTATAATGAGGTATTTTGAGAGAGAGAGAGGCCACATTCACATAATCTTTATTATAGTATATTACTATAATTATTCTATTTTATTGTTACTTAGTGTTTTTAATTTCTTACTGGGCCTAATTTCTAAATTAAACTTTATCATAGCTATGTATGTATAAGAGCACACACCATCTTAAAATTTTTATATATGACTTCTCATAGTGTTTTCGTTAAAGATAAATGTTTTTACGTGGCCTCACATAATTTATCATCCAAACTGGGACACTGTGAGAGAAGGGATTACACCAAGTCAACAGGAGTAAGCCAAGTTGAATAGTCAGCCTCCCTGCAAGGCCCTCCGTGGTCTGGCTGCTGACCTTGGCAGCCTCATCTTGCAATGTGCTCTTCCTCGCTCTGTGTGCCTCAGACTCACAGGCCCTCTTTGCTTACTGCTTACTTTTGCTCAAAAGCCTTTGACATGCTTTTTCCTCTACCTGGACAGAGCTTCGCTTCTGCTCTCTTATTCACCTAATAAACTCCCCTTGTTCGTTTTTCAGATTTCTCTCAATTCTAACTTCCTCAAGAATGCCTTCCAGGCTGGGCATGGTGGCTCATGCCTGTAGTCACAGCTACCTGGGAGGCTGAGGCAGGAGGATCACTTGAGACTAGGAGTTCAAGGCTGCAGTGAGCCGTGACTGTACCACTGCACTCTAGTCTGGGTGACAGAGTAAGACCCTGTCTTTTAAAAAGAAAGCCTTCTAGGCCTTCCGTAACTTGATCCATTCTCTCATTATTCCTCAGAGCCCTATCTTTTATCATGTTTAGATAATTCTTAGATTAATTTCTGTCCTCCACTAAAGTGAGGTTTAATGTGGGTAGAGACCATATCAGGGTTTTCTCATCATTTATTTTTTCATCACTCATTAGGCGCATAGTAAAAACTAAATAAATATTTGTTAGATTAATTAATTTTTTTTTGAGACAGTGTCTCGCTCTGTTGCCCAGGCTGGAGTGCAGTGGTGTGCTCTCAGCTCACTGCAACCTCTGCCTCCTGGGCTCAAGCCATCTTCCCACCTCAGCCCCCCGAGGAGCTAGGACTACAGGTGTATGCCACCATGCCTGGCTAATTTTTGTATTTTTAGTAGAGACAGGGTTTCACCATGTTGCCCAGGCCGGTCGCGAACTCCTGACCTCAAGCAGTCCACCCACTTCCATCTCCCAGAGTGCTGGGATTACAGGTATGAGCCACCTCACCCAGCAGGTTAATTAATTTAAAAGAGGAAGATGAAGATCAAGTTTATTGCATATCCCAAAATATTTAGGTAGAATTAATTCTGATACATCCCCTTTAATTTTTGCTTAAAATACATGGTATATTTTAAAATTATAACTGAAACTGTTCAAAATTTTAAATTTTTATTTTACATGTTATACACAAATAGAAAATATCTAAACATTAAATTTGTTTAAAAAAATTTTTTGGTCAAGGCTGTTTTTTTCTTAGATAGCATGCCTATTATTTAGGTTTAATACATGGAATCAGATGTGGTTTCACAGATATCTATATTAGTACATTGTTCTTTTTTCCTAAGGGAAATATAAAATTAGGAGTAACTTATTGTTGCTTTAATTTTAGATTATGTACATTTTAAAGTCAGATATACAACTGAGTTATGAATAATATGTGTGAGATATTTCAAAAAGTAAAATGCATTTTTAAAGAAATTGTTAACTTTCTGAGTAACAATTTAATCACAAATTAAATCAGGGTTCATATACATGTATTGATTTAACCATTTAAATGTATTTGATTTGAAATTGGTCTGTCCTGATGCAAGGATTCGGAGGGGAGAATAGAAAGAGCAGTGGATACTTTTCCTGGAGACATTGAAAGTTGCCTGGCATAAATTTAACACAGAGAGAAGGAAGATTATGTCATTATTCCTGATTCCCTTGGTCGTTCGTCTTGTGGAGAACAATTGCTACATTCCAGTAACAAGTTTTCTGAGGCTTACTAATAGCTCCGTGACACGTTAAGTACTGATCTCATTTAATTATAATTTAAGTGAGATTAAATTATTCTATGTAGTTAAAGTAGAATCAAGCATCCTACAGATGCTGCACTAATTATAGTTATTGATGGCCTACTTTTTCTGACCTAAAAAGGTAAATGAGGGAGGGAATTGTCTTTGCCTTTGAGGAATTTTCCCTCTAAAATAGATTAGTTCACTGTCATTGCTGTTTATTTTCACCTAACACTTTTCTAGAATCTTCATAAAACTGCACAGTACTGAACTAATCAATAGAAAAGGCAGATGAATATTCTCCCAAAGGAAAAAAGGCTTGGCAGGTCAAATCAAGCATGTCAGATCTCTCTTCCCACTCCCAATTAGAAATTGTAAAGTTTTATAAACAGGTGCTTTAAGCAAAAGATGGGATCTGTGGATCAGGAATACATACACAAGACACTAATTTTAAAAGCTATTACATTTCTTAAAATACTTATCTAAAAATTCTCCTTTTAAATTTTTTAGAATCTATTCTAGAAAAAAAACTCAAATTATCCTTTGTTAATGTTTTATTTAGTGGTGTGGCTTTTTCCACAGATTAGATTGTTTACTCCTTAACATTAAATATGTGTGTGTGTGTACGTGTATGTACACGTGTGTTTGTCTTTTTTGTTGTTTGTTATTGTTTATTAATGTATGATTAACAGAGGCCTAGCTTTGGTGCTTTCAGGCTGAGAACTAAAGGGATGATTTGTAGAAAACCAAAGTAGGTCAAAGAATACCATGGTGTAGCAAAGGGGAAGTCCCTGCGTTTAGTCACATTGTCTTGCCTCTGGTGGAGTTCACTTTCATTGTTATAGTCTAGGCCTGTCTTCCTGTGAGTGGAAGAAATCGTCAAATTGCAGAAAAGTCTTGGGAATATTATCATAAGTAACTTTTTAAAACAATATGTTGTTGTAAGTTATTGGGAGGGCCGGTAGGGGCAGCAAAGGAAAAATAAAAAGTAGAACTGAATTTATCCCTAAATTAATTTCACAGATCAAAAGCAAAAATATGCATGAATATGACAGCTTCTCTAAGTATGATGTAAGGAGTACTGTGTGGGTCTCTGTGGGATGGGAACTAGCATTTCAAATTTTGCCCGCCTTGTGCTTGCTTCAGCAGCACATATGCCAAAGTTGGAATGATACAGAGAAAATTAGCATGCCCCTGCACAAGAATGACATGCAAATTTGTAAAGTGTTCCATATTTTAAAAATAAAAATACAAACAAAATTTTGCCCCCTTATTCTGCTTTTTCATATATAGCCATTATGGAAGTGACCATGTTTTGAAATCAAGGAGCTATTCCAGGCTTTAGCAATCCATGTCATGTTAGTTCTGAAAATATGCAACTGAATAAACATTAAAAGCAAACCTACTGATCATTGCAGTAGCAACTATCACACTTTTATGAAACACCATTTTGTGTCTGCTTGGCTATGATTATGCAGTACTATTAGAACCCAGGAATGTACTCTGGCTAGCTTCAAAAATCTTAGACTGTTTTTTACATCTCAAAGTTAAAATGAATTTCTCTTAAAATTAAATTTTAAGAAATAGCTTCCTCAGGTTGGTTAAATGTTAAGAAGTTATCTGTAAATTATATATGTGTGTGTGTATGTGTATGTATCTATATATGAAGTGATATATATGGAGTTACATAAATTTTGAAAAACATTTTAAATTTGGTGTTTCCTCAAATATAGTATTTGAGGAATACTGAAATATTCCTCAAATATAGTATTTGTTTCCTCAAATATAATATTGATATTTTGGATTATGTTATCTCTTACAGCAGAAGGTTTATTCTCTGACTAAATTTCCTTTCTTTAGGTACCCCACCACCACCCACCCTTTATAAGGGCAAGACATCTGTGAGAATATTAAGCCTTTTAGCTCAGAGTTTCACTGAAGTTATTTTCTATTCTTGTATTTGCCAAGAATTGCTGACAACTTAAAAAGCTATCATACAAGTGAACACCAGTTGCCTAGATTGTTTGATGATTTTGGTCAAGTGTGGATCGGGATTTCTTGTCATTTTTCTTCCTCTTCTGGGGCTGCATTGCTTCTATCTCTGAGCAATTGTACACTTGGAAAGAAAAAACAAAGCAGGGTCACTAAATCTAAATTACTTTTACTTCTGTGCCAAATGAAACTTTTCTTCTGTTATGTGTTACAATGTTTGGCATCTTTTGGCATCTAGAGAGAGAGAAGCAGTTAGGAGGAGAATGTGGGATTGTTTAGGAGAGATTTTTCTGAGCTGAACTCTCACTTTTTCTGTACAGTCACGCATCACCTAATGATGGACATACGTTCTGAAAAATGTCATTAGGCAATTTTGTCATTGGGCAAACATCACAGAGTGTACTTACACAAACCTAGATGGTATAGCCTACTGCACACCTAGGCTATATGGTATAACCTAGTATTCCTAGGCTACAAACCTGTATAGCATGTTACTATACTGAGTACACACTGGCAGTTGTAACACAATGGTAATTATTTGTATATCTAAATATATCTAAGCCTGGGCAACATGGTAAAACCCCGTCTCTACAAAAATACAAAAATTAGTCCTGTGTGGTGGTGTGTGCCTGTAGGTCCAGCTACTTGGGAGGCTGAGGTGGGAGGATCACTTGAACTCAGGAGGTCAAGGCTGTGGTGAGCTGTGATCGTGCCACTGCACTCCAGCCTAGGCAACAGAGCGAGGCCCTGCCTCAAAAAATTAATTAATTAATTAATTAATTAATATATCTAAACATAGAAAAGGTATAGTAAAAAGAAGTTACTGTACAATATTAGGGGACCCTGTTGTATATGCAGTACATCATTGACTGAAACATCATTATGTGTTACATGATTGAACCTCATCTAGAGACAACCAGTTCCTTCTCTTGGGCTGAAACATGTTCCTGGAATTCATATGATAAAGCAGGTTATCATCAAGAGAAACTCATTTTCCTATGGATTATATGATCCAGCAGCTTGGAATACATTTCTGAATTCTTTGTGTTTTGGGGTGTAGCTGAATGAAGTTTTTAGTATGTCAAAGGGAGACATGTTTTAAGAAGTAGGCATTCTATTGAAAGTATTGTAATTGCTTGCTGAATGAAGGGGATAATCTTTGCCACTGCCTTTAAATACTAGGAGTTCCTGCAGGACAGCCTGAATATTTTTTCTGGATCATTAAATGAACAACTGGGTCCCAGAAGATAAGAGAAGTATGAACTTCTGAGCAGAGGTAGATTCTTGAATAAGAGGAACCTTTCTTTAGAAACAGTAATTGAATTTTGGGAATTGTTGAGTATGTCAGTCTGGAATGTGTTTTGCTGCAAATAACAAAAAGCCCTACTATGTAGTATAAACAGATAGGGGTCTGCCTCCACAAGAAGTCTTAATTAGGCAGTCCAGAGCTGGTGTGATGTTCAACTACATTAATAAAAGCCCTCTGCCATCCTTAGAATGTGATTTGTATCAAGGTTGTAAAAAGGCTGTTGTACCTTCAGGTATCACTATATTTCTGGCATCTATTGTTGTGTAACAAAATTACCCTAAAACATATCAGATTAAAACAATAAATATTAATTATCTCACATAGTTTCTGAGGGTTGAAAATTCAGGAATGGCTCAGCTGGGAGGTTCTGGCTCAGGGTCCCTTATGAGGTTGCAGTCAAGATACCAGCTGGGGCTGCAGTCCTCTGAAGGCTTGTTTGAGCTGGAGATCTCCTTTCTAAACTAACTCACATGACTGTCAGCAGGAGAATTCAGTTCCTTACTATAGGGATCTCTCTACAGGGTTCAAGGCATGGCAGTGGTCTTCTCTCAGAGTAAATGATCTGAGAGAGTGGGGAGGGTCTAGATTGTGTGTGTCAGGGGAGGGAGAGGACAGATGGAGACAAGAACAAGATGGAAGTTGCAATGTCTTTTATAACCTAATCTTGGAAGTGAGCTATCACTCCTGCCATATTCTTTGGTCACAGAACCCTGATACAGTATGGGAAGGGACTATACAGGATGTAGTCCCTTCAGGAGGCGGGCATCCTTGGGAGACATCATGTAAGCTGCCTCCTACACATCACAAATATGTACTACACAGTGAGAAGGAAAGGAAAGAGACAGTGCTAGCAGACTTCTGTTTGTATCTCACTGGTGATAACTGTGTAACATAGCTTCTCAAGGGAGGCTGGGAAGTCAAATGTTTAACTTTCATAGCCTCTGTAGTAGAGACAGGCAGAAGGAAGTTGGAAATGGAACTTGGGTTAGCCTACTGTCCATTTTCTGCCACTACCAGGGCATTTGATGACAGTGACTACTTTTAATTTGCCTGTATTGCCTGTTCGTAGAGTTAATGATGCATCTTGTAGGAGATTAGGAGTAGCCCAGAAAATTGCTTTTTGTTGTTATTTTTCCAAGACAAAGTCTTGCTCTGTCACCCAGGCTAGAGTGCAGTGACACGATTATGGCTCACAGCAGCCTCAACCTCCTAGGCACAGGTTATCCTCCTGTCTCAGCCTCCCAAGTAGCTGGGAAAGGTGTACGCGACCATGCCTCGCTAATTTTTAAATTATTTGTAAAGATGAGGTCTCCCTATGTTGCTCAGGCTGGTCTCAAACTCCTGGACTCAAGCAATCTTCCTGCCTTGGCCTCCCAAAGTGTTGGGATTACAGGCATGAGCCACTGCACCCGGTGAAAATTACTTTTTTTAAAGTGTGGTGGTTTCTCTAGTTGTTTTAGAAATAAAGTTCTCACTGGCACCTAGCTAACAGAAATAGCTTAAATTGTGAATCATAAGTAGTTTGTTGTAAGGAAATTTTAGCTTACTTTCTCCTTTGTATTCTTCTACATTTGTTTGCATAAAATATTTAGGCTGTAAAAATTCTGAAATCTAAAACTATACCCAATGCCAGTTTTCAAATCTAAAGAGAAAAATTCTTCCCAACCACAAACATATTGAGTAACTACCATATATCATGGACAATTAGTATAGATATTACACAATTTTTGGAAATTTAAAAATAATCTCTGTTAGGCACTATTTTACTCTTAGTGATAATTTTATTTGTAATGGTTACTAGACTTTTGCGAACCATATTGTTGATTGAAATAACCATTCTGGTTTTCTTTTTTTTTTTTTTGAGGTGGAGTCTCGCTCTGTTGCCCAGGCTGGAGTGCAGTGGCACGATCTAGACTCACTGCAACCTCCGCCTCCTAGGTTCAAGCAGTTCTCTGTCTCAGCCTACCGAGTAGCTGGGATTACAGGCGCCTGCCACCACACCCGGCTAATTTTTTGGTATTTTTAGTAGAGACAGGGTTTCACCGTCTTGGCCGGGCTGATCTTGAACTCCTGGCCTCGTGATCCACCCACCTCAGCCCCCCACAGGGCTGGGATTACAGGCATGAGCCACTGCGCCCAGCCACCATTCTGTTTATTATATATTCTTTCATTAGTTAATACCAAAGTACATTTCTGAAAAATACCACACAACTTGAAAACAAGAAAGTAGGGTCTGAAAAACTAGGGACCCAAGAAGGATTGGAGAGGAAAGTGAAGGGAGTTAGATGCAAAAAATAAATTGAAGGGAGATAAGGAGCAGGGTTATCCTACCCTCCCTTTCCTCTTTTCACCCAGGGACCAGGTAGAAAGAGGATTCTGTCTTCAGGAAGGAGAAGCACATAGCTATTAGCAGGTAGAGGTGAGGATTAGAACCTTGTGTGAGCAGATGTCATGCCTCAAAAATGTATCCATATGTTTTGGACAAAAGGCTGGTTCCATAAATATACTGAAACAACTGTTCACCTTCTTGGAGAAAAGTATGAAGTTTGGACCTACCTCATACTAACAAATAGAGCTGCTATTTAATTTGACCTTAAGTTAGGGAAGGTCTTTTAAAGCATAAAAGCAAGGGAAGAAAGCTTTAATGGAAAAGATAGTTTTGATTGCATAAAAATTAAGTACATCAAAAAGTACCTTAAATTTAAAATATAAACCACAAGTTGGAAAAATGAGTTGTATCATGTATGAAAAAGGTTAATATTCTTAATGTACAAAGAAGCTCATAAAATCATAAGAAAAAGCAAAAGACAAAAATAGAAAAATGAATGTTGTAAATAAAAATTTTGAACAAGTGTGCCAAAAAGCTCAACTTTACAATGACAGAAGAAATTTTTTGAGAGACTATTATTTTTTTTGTGCCTACTGTCTTAGTAGATTGTCTTTCAGGAGATAATGCTCATGTAGGTCAGGATGTTATAAAATGAGCTTTCTTATACACTGCTTATAGACATGTAAATTGGCGTAACATAATTTTATCTTTTTATCAGTAATTCCACTTAGGGCAAAAATAATATTTCTTTGTAATAGAGCTCTAAAGGAATTCGTTACTGTATTTTTTAAGGATTATAAAAAATCGGGTATAAAAATATCTTTTCACCTTTAGACTGTATCACTCTCTTCTGTTAAACCAAAGAAATTAATGAACTTGTTTTTTCCTTCCTCTTACCTCCTATTTTTGTTAGTCAAGTTATTATTTTAATATTCTTAAGATTTATGGCATTTAAGTTCTATTCCATCATCATAACTTTCAGAGTTAGTCTTAGTTTCTATATTTAAGTAAATTTGTTTTTCATCATTGGTATGAATAATCGGCAGAAAATTAAATTGACAATTACTTAGATCTATGTTCAGGGAATTTTTCCCAGATCCCCCCCCCCAAAAAAAATTAAGAAAAAACGAAAAGAAATGTCTTGCCAATAATATTAAAAATATTTTTTAAATTGACAAGGGAAAAACTGGGGAAAGAAGTAATTCCAAAATAAAGATGAAAACTACTAAAATTGCACAAAATAAAGGTAATTGCCCAGACCCAGAAGGCAAACCCAAGCCTCTGTTAAATTTGTCTACATTTGGTTTATTTTAAAGGGTATTTAAAAGCTACCACTTTTAAAATTCCTGAAGTATGCATGCTTATTAATACAGATATGATAGGTCCTAGAAAATATTTTCAAAACTGAGCTAGTGTTCATCCTTCTAGTTCTTGCTTCACGAGATCCAACCTTTATGAATTTTCTTTCCCTTAAGTGTTTGAATTTCAAATAAAAGCAGTGAAAGCATCTAATGCCTTCTCATTGCATTTAGGAATGCCGGAGTCCTTCATGTGGCCCATGAGGGCTTTCACTGGCCCAGCCTCATCTCCCAATCTCATCTCCTTATTTCCCATTGCTCTCTGTGTCCTTACTTAGTTCACTGGCTTTGTTACTGCTGCTGTTCCCACTTTAATTTATAGCAGCCTCTCCTATCTTGGGGCTTTCTCATGTTTCTCAGTCTGCATGGAATGTTCTCTCTTCCCCTCCCCCACACCATGCTTTATTAACACCAGCTTATCCTTTATATCTTAGTATAATTGTCAGTTACACAGGGAAATGGGATATGTGGCATATGACTTAAGCGCTCTATTGTCTTATTGTCTGGGTTTTCATCCCAGTTCATTATTTACTGGCTGTATAATCTTAAGTTATTTGACTTATCTCTGAGACCCAATTTCTTTATCTGTAAAGTGAAGGAAGATAATTCTTACCATAAGATGCTGTGATTATCAAATAAGAAAATGAGAGAAGCCATATGTTTCCAACACAAGGCCTCACTAGCATTGAATGAAGTACTTCTTAAATGTTAGGCAAAATTATTCCCAACCTACCTCCTACCCCCAATTCCCTGCTGTGCACACGCGTGTGTGCACACACACACACCCCCCCCAGTCTTGAACAGCTCCTTTTATTGAATAGTGACGTGTGTGACCATATACCTCTTATTCCTAACATTTACAACTTTCAATTAATTTATTGATTGTTTGATTAATGTCTGTCTCCCCTGACTAGATTATAAGCTCTATGGGGTAGCAGCTGTGTAGTTTTGCTCATCCTATTCTCAGTACTTAGTCTGGATTAAGTCAACAATAAATATTTGTCGAGTGTAGGGACAAATGAATGAACTAAAGGAATATTCTGTCTCCTCTCAAAACTGCATACTTAATGGTTGAAATGTTTCCTGTTGGTATAGTTTTGCCTTTAAGCCTATAAATCACAAATTCAATATCAATGACTAGAGAATAATCTACTGCCAGTAACTTATATAAAACCTGCTTGTCAATAAAAATTGTTTTCAGGCCTTTTTGGAATGTTTATAACATTTAAAAAGTATATAATGAATACTCTCATTTTCAATAACATTGGGAAAGGATTACATTAAAACTTTAAGTGAACATTGAAGTCTAGATAAACTATTTTGAGTAAAGTTTGATCTCAGCTGTCTAAAAATATAAATAAGAAAGAGAACTGAAAGTAAATATACCAGTATGTGATAATAGCAGTGGCTTTCTTTGAGTGGTAGGACTATGATCAATTTTAATCATTTTGTATTTATGCTTATATATTTATATCAATATAGTTTTCACTTTTACAGTAAAACATTGCTTTATAATAACAAAAATTATCTTTAAAATTTTCTCAAATATTTCTGGAATTTATAGAGGGAAACTTCATTCATTCACTTATCTAACAATTATTTACTGAGCAACTACAAAGTGCCAGGCACTGTTTTAGGCTAAGAGGATGAGATTATAATAAAATAAGCAACAATTCGTTTCTTTGTTGAATTTTCATTTTGATGTATTTGCAGCTACCTGTCTGACTTTGGTTTGAAACTTATCTTCTACATCTGTCCTATTAAAAGTAATGGCAAAAACCTCAATTACTTTTGCACCAACCTAATAAGCCATTGTTGTCTGCTGTGGTTTGAATATGGCACTCCAAAATTTGGGTGCTGTCAATGTGATAGTATTAAGAGGTGGGGTCTTTAAGAGGTGATTAGGCCAGAGGGCTGCTCCTTCATCAGTGGAATTAAGGTCCTTATAAAAGAGGCTTTACACAGGGTTTGGCTAACTTGCCTATGTTCGACTGTCTGTCGTGTAAGGAGATAGCAAGAAGGCCCTTATCAGACCAAATGCCAGCATCTTGACCCTGGACTTTCCAGCCTCCAGAACTGTGAGAGAAAACAAAACAAAACAAAGATTTTTTAAATAAATTACCCAGTCTCAGGTATTCTGTTACAGTGGAACAAAATGGAGTAAGACAATGTCACATTAATGATTTATCATTTTTATCTTGTATTCAATTACAGAAAAAAAGAAAACCAGTGACCACAATTTCCAAACTCTTTGTAATTCTGCAAGCTTTTAAGTGTTTTTCATACTTTAGAACCCCATCTTTGACCTCTAATGGTAAGCAAAAAGGTAATAAGAGGACCCTATTTAAACATTCCTTAAAGGGTTACATTTTCTCCTTCAAAGAGTCTATTCATATAGTATTACTCACTAATATACAATGTTGCAGTTTGTTCAACTCCTTTTGTGTTAAAAATACACAACTGATGTGTTACATTTTTCACTGAAGTAGCACCATTATTGTCTGACTCAGTTTCAATGTTTGGTAAATAAACAATTTTTAAAAATCTTTATAATATTCTGATCCTCTGTGAAATTTCATCGCACCCTGCTGTTTTATAAAACCAATTTTAAAGCTACTGATCCAAAAGAAGTTTTAAACCATCATGAAACTGATTTCTGAAATGAGTTGTTTCTTTAAGAGATTTCCTGTTTGCTTCTGAAGTTAGTTTGCAAATTAGTTGTTTAGGACTCAGGTTATATTTCTGTGTCTAAGCAGTATTAATACTTGGTGATTAGCTTCAGGAATCAGTTCAAAAAAGGTATTCAGCCCTTCTTACTTGAAGTCATGCTAATTGAACAACTTTAACCATAACAAACTTCCACTCACAATATTATTTCTATGGAGGTGGCTGAGGACCACATTTCCCCTACCTAAGTAGTACAAGCTGTGTTTGTTCCTTCTCGCCTTCCCTTGCTAAGCTGAAACCTGGAGACCAGAAAGTAAGAATGGAAAGGAAGGGATGCTAGTGGTGGATGAGTGATTGTTGGCAGCAGTATTTTTTTAATTCCTTATGATTACTAAAAGAAGATAGCTCTCTTGGAAGGTTGTTCTTCCCGTGGTCAGACTGGAAATCAGCTTTTGCCTTTAGGCTGAGAGACCTAAGGATTGTGTAAGTCTATTGATTTAGGAATGGGAGGGAACTTCTGCTGCCTGCCCATTTGTATAGATAGGTTATTTGAAAGTTGGAGACTGCTTTGATGTTTGCCTGCCTCTCTTAGGAAGCTAATTTCATCAGTCTTTCAGACCAGTCCAACTAATTTTTCCTCCTTCAATCAGTTTTATATATTTAAAGTCTATTTTTAATATTTAAAGACTTGCCATACTGTCTCCTTTGCAAGATGGAAAGTCTATGATTCACTGTACATTAAAATGACTTTTTTTTTTTTAAACAATTTAAACAATAGAATTCTGTGTGTCTTTTCTAGGCTGGAGATGTGTTCTCTGCTTCTAGCCCCTGAATGTTTTGACTGCTACTTAATGGCGCTGTTGCAGACAGATGCCACCTTCAGCTGGTAGCACAATTGGTCAGTCTTTGAACAGCTCTGAGTTGGGCCAGTTATTGCTATTTGGACATGTTTAGATTTGGAGTTCCTCCCTTCCATTGTGAGTAGAGCAAGATTGTGTCATCCCATAAAACCTGTTGCAAAGTGAAAAAGTAGTCAAATCAGATGCCTATTAACCAGTTTGGATTTTCACTAAATTGGCCAGTATTTTTACTTCATATACAGAGTTTTAAAAATCAGTTGTTGTTCGTTTACTTACAGCCTTTCCTTTGTTGTATTTTACAACACTGTTTTATAAATCTTCATTTTAAAATTTCTTTTAAAGCTATTGCCTATGTTTCAAACCAAAGTCAGACATGGAGATTTATTTACTTCCGCTTCTCTGGGTATTTATTTGTTTTGACATTTAATTCCCATGATGCAACTTTCTTGAGAATTTTTTAAAGAGGGTTTCTTGGTAAGTTAACTTCCTTTCAGTTCTATGCTATTAAAAAATACATATAAATATATATGTAATGATTTCAACATAATGTACATCAATATTAGTAGATACTATATTAATATAAATATATGTCCCCTCTCCTCCTCTTTATTTTTTAACTGACACATAATAATTGTACATAATTATGGGATACATAGTAGTGTTTCAATTACAATGTGCAGTGATCAGATCAGGATAATTAGCAAATCCATCATCTAAACAGTTATTTCTTTGTGTTGGAAACGTTCAATTTCCTCTCTTCTAGCTGTTTGAAAATATGTAATATTGTTAACTATAGTTATCCTACATTGCTATGGAACGCTAGAACTTATTCTGCTTATCTAGCTATAATTTTGTATACTTTAGCAGATCTCTTCATATTCCCCCCTTTCCCCCTACTCTTCCCAGCCTTTAGTAACCTCTCTTCTACCTTTTACTTCCATGAGATCAACTTTTTTTTTTAGCTTTCACATATGAGTGAGAACATACAATATTTAACTTTCTGTTCCTGGCTTATTTTACTTATCATAAATTCAGTTCCATCCATGTTGCTGTAAATGACAGGATTCCTTCTTTTTTATGGCTGAGTAGTATTCCATTGTGTGTATATAACACATTTTAAAAATCCATTCATCCTCTTTTTTTTGATACCGACTTTTCCTACTCTTATGTGCCAAGATGTTCTCAAAGCCTTGCAGAGATCATAGCTGTCATTTATTCATACATATGTTCTACAGGTGTTTGTTGAAAGCTAGCTCTGTACAAAGAAGCGTGCTAAGCAAAAAGGACAAAGACACTAAGTCCTAGAGAGACTTGCTGTTTAGTGGAGGAAACAGAGAAGGAAACCATTGTTATGTTTTAAGTACTCATCCCGTCACTTTTTGTAGCTCTGAACATCACACATTGGAGTAGGATTAAAGCCTGTGATATATGGCCATATCCCAGGGTATGCAGGAACACGTAGAATAAATTGTGATGTATCTTCCTGGAATTTAGAATCAGGGGAATGGGAGGCAGGGATGAGGAAGAGATAGGTAATTTAACTGGTAAGTAATAAACAGCATTATTTTAGGTTAAAAATAAGCATAGCTGTATTAGGGAATAAGATTTTAAAATTTGACATAAAAAATTCTCCTACCTGTGGCCATCTACCCACAGGCTTGTCACCATATTATCCCCTGTGGAAGGAGTTCACTCCTCTCAGAGGTTAGAGGTCTTCTGGGAAAGATTTTGTAGAAGCCCTTCTATCTGTTCTAATAAACCTGGTTGTATTAAACAGAGAGGCTAGAGAAGGTGGCTGCCTTTTCAGAGCACAGCTTTGGTATTTCCTATGCAGTCACTACATTTTAACAGTAATCCTTTAAAAATACTTTCACTACTTTTGTTAACTAAACCCACAGTGCGATACTGTCGTGCAGATCTCAAGACAAGTAAACAAGGGAGGTGGAGGAATGAATGTCTCAGGAAGGTGGCTCCTCAAATTATTCACCTGTGGTAAACTGCCTGCACCACATACAAGCAGGGTCAGTTGGAGATAGCTGAATGTTTATTGAGGCCTTTGTGATCTTGGAAGACAAAAGATTAAGGGAGGGTATTTGTGAAGGTCATTCTTCTTGTCACTGTTTCAGTGAATGTTGACAGCAAAAATATTGCATTAGATTTTTTTAAGCTTGTAAATGTAATATTTTTTACTTATGTTCCAAAGTATATGAATTATTGAAAGTTGAGGCATTGGTTTTTCATTTAGAGCAAAGGACAGAATACACTTTTTTCAGTCCATATGGGTTCAAAATCAAATTCTTATTTTCAATCAGAGTTCTTCCATATCATGCCTCACATTTATTTATTTCAGAAACATGTATTATCTACTCTGTGTAACATTCCATGCCAGACACTGGAGAAACAGATAAGGCAAAGGCCTCATTCTCAAGGAGCTCACAGACAGGTGGGCAAGATAAACAGGCAGTTATGGTCTATACTGATAAGTGCCATGCAAGAGAATTCTGCAAAGGCTTTGGATGCTTGGGGATGAGGGGATACAGAAAGGGAGTAGCCAGGGTAAGCTCTGTAGAAGAGTAATGCCTCAGCTGGCTCTTGAAGCCTGACTAAGGAGAGGCCAGTTGAAGAAGTGAGAGATAAGGTGCTCTGGTCAGAGAGATCAGCATGTGCAAAAGTACAGAACCATGAGATTTACTGTGTTTGAAGAACTGTAAGTAAGTTGAACTCAGTATCATTGGAGACATAAGCAGAGATGAAATCTGAAATGGAATTATATGCCATGTGAAGAATCTGGATTTTATTTTGAAAGTTAAGGGGAACCTATAAAGGATTATATCATCATCAGATCTGCATTTTGGAAAGACTTCTCCAGTGTAGAGAATAGGCTAGAAGGTGGCAAAGGCATTGAGACAGAAAGGAGGCTATTGTTCTAATCTGGGAGAGACATGGTGAGGGACTGTTTTGATGGGGTTGGGAGTTAGGTTGAGGATAGGGGATAGATTTTACAGTTCCTAGGATGTAGAATATTCAGAACTTGACAAGAGGTTAGTAAGGGTGTCAGAGGAGCCTAGCTAGGCACAGACTTGCAGGTGTCTGCACTGGACAACGGGAGGTATAATGAAGGCCTTCATGGAGATAGGGAATATAAGAGGTGGTAGCGTAGTGCAGTGGGTTTGGGGAAGGTGATGAGTTCAGCTTTTTTTTTTTTTTTTTTTTTTTGAGATGGAGTCTCGCTCTTGTTGCCCAGGATGGAGTGCAATGGCGCAATCTCAGCTCACCGCAACCTCCACCTGCCGGGTTCAACCGATTCTCCTGCCTCAGCTGCCCGAGTAGCTGAGATTACAGGCATGCGCCACCACGCTCAGCTAATTTTGTATTTTTAGTAGAGATGGGGTTTCTTCATGTTGGTCAGGCTGGTCTCAAACGCCTGACCTCAGGTGATCTGCCTGCCTCGGCCTCACAAAGTTCTGGGATTACAGGCGTGAGCCACTGCTCCCGGCTGAGTTCAGTTTTTTATTTTTTATTTTTTGATTCAAGATGTCTGTGTGACATCAAGATTAAATATATTAGGTAGATAGAGAAACAGGTCTCAGATTCAGGAGAAAGGACTGAGATGTAATTACAGGTTTGGTCAGTGATGAAAGCGTGAGATCATTCAGGGTGATCTAGATCTAGATATTCTCTTATGTTTTCTTCTAGATATTTTTTAGTCTTATATATTAAATTTAGGTCTGTGATCCATTTTGAGTTACTTTTTGTTAAGGGTATGAGGTTTATGTCTAGAATCATTTTGTTTTCCTTCTTTTCTTTGCGTATGGATGTCCTATTATTTCATCATTACTTGGTGGAAAGACTATCCTTTCTCCATTGAATTGCCTGTACTCTTTTTTTTTTTTTTTTTTTTTTGAGGCAAGTTCTCACTCTGTCATCCAGGCTGGAGTGTGGTGGTGTGATCACGGCTCACTGCCCCGGTATCCTTGGCTCAGACAGCCCTCCTGTCTTAGCCTTCCAGGTAGCTGGGATCACCAGCAGGTGCCACTATGCCTGGATAATTTTTTTTTATTTGTAGTAATGGAGTCTCCCTGTGTTGCTTCGGCTGGTCTTGAACTCCTGGGCTCAAGCAATCCTCTTGCCTTGGCCACCCAAAGTGCTGGGATTACAGGTGTGAGCCACCATGCCTGGCCACTTCTTTGTTAACAATAAGTTGACTATATTTTTATCAGTCTATTTCTGGGCTCTCTATTCTGTCCCATTGATATGTGTATCTGTCCTTTCACCAATATTGTGCTGTATTAATTATGATAGCTTTATAGTAAGTCATGAAAACAGTTAGTATGACTGTTCTAGGTCTTTTGCCTTTCCATATAAAATTTTGAATCAGTTTGTTGACATTTACAAAATAGCTTGCCAAGATTCTATTTGGAATGTTGAACTTACAGATGGGAAAAATGGACACCTTACTAGTATTGAGTCTTCCAATCTATGAGCATTGAATATTTCTCCACTTATTTGGATCTTTGATTTCTTTGATCAGAGTTTTATAGTTTTTGGTGTATAGAGTCTATACGTATTTTGTTGGATTTATACCTATTTTATTTTTATTGTAATGTTTTAAATTTCAAATTCCAATTGTTCATTGATGGTCTGTAGAAAAGCAATTCACTCTTGTATATTAACTTTGTATCCTGCAACCTGCTGAACTCCCTTATTAGTTCTAGGAGTTCGTTGTTTTTTATGAATTCCTTGGGATTTTCTATGTACATAATTGTGTCATCTATAAGTAGGGACAGTTGTTATTTATTCCGTTTTGTTGTTGTTGTTGTTTTTATCTGTGTGGCTTTTATTTACTTTTCTTGCCTTATTGCCCTGACTAGAACTTCCAGGACTGTATTGAGTAAGAGTGGTGAGAGTAAATATTCTTTGCTTCTTCCCAATCTTAAGAGGAAAGCATTCCATCTTTCACCATTAAGTATAAAAACAGCTGTAGGTTTTTGTAGAAGTTTTTAAGCTGAGGTAACTCCCACTCTGTTCTTATTTTTCTGAAAGTTTTTAAAAATCATAAATCAGTGTTAAATTTACTCAAATGTTTTTCTGCACCAATTAATATGAACATATGGTTTTTCTTCCTTAGCCTGTTAAAATGGTAGATTACATTGATTTTCATATGTTGAACCAGCCATGCATTCCTGGAATAAATCCCCCTAAATCATGATATATAATGCTTTTTATACATTGTGGAATTCTGTTTGCTAATATTTTGTTTAGGATTTTTGCCTCCATTTTCATGAGGGCTGTATTTTTCTTTTTTTGTAATTGTCTTTGTCTGGTTTTGGTATTAGGCTAATACTAGCTTCATAAAAATAATTGAAAATTTTCCCTCCTTTCTTGTTTTCTGGAAAATATTATGTAAAATTGGAGTTAATTCTTTAAATGTTTGGTGGAGTTATCCAGTGCAATAAACTGGATTTGGAAATTTATTTTGGGGGAGTTTTTAAAAATCACAAATTCAGTTTTCTTAATAGCAATAGGGCTATTCAGGTGATCTGTTTCATAGTAGGTGAGTTATGGAGTTATGGTGGGAATTGACCCATTTTGTCTAACTTGTCAAATGTATGAGTATAGAATGTTCACAGTATTCCATTATTATCTTTTGGTCTTTGCAGGTTTTTTTGTTTTTTTTTAAAATAATCCTCTGTTTCATTCCTAACAGATACTGTTTATTTATGTCTTCTCTTATTTTCCGTGTCAGTCTTGCTAGAGGTTTTTCAATTTTTTTTTTCTTTTCAAAGAACCAGCACTTTGTTTCACTGATTTTCTTTTACTCTTTTGTTTTTCTGTATTCAAATTCATTGATGTTTGTTGTTTATTATTTTCTTCCATCTGCTCGATTCTCAGTTTATACTGCTCTTCTTTCCCTAGGCTCTTGATGTCGAATTTTAAATCATTTATTTGAATTTTTTATTTTTTAATGTATATATGTAGTGTTATAAATTTCCCTCTCAGCACTGCTTCAGCTGTGTCCCACAAATTTTGATATGTTGTATTTTCATTTTCATCCTATTCAATATATTTTTTAAATCTCCCCAATACCTCCTCTTTCACTCATGAATTATTTCTGAGTGTGGTGTTTAGTTTGCAAATGTGTCCAGGCTTCCATTTTCGTATTATCTTTCTATTATTTACTTTTAGTGTGATTTTGTTGTGATCAGAGAACACATACTTTGCATGATTTTCGTTCTTTTAAATATATTCAAATTTATTTTGTGGCCATGATGTATTCTGTTTTGGTATATATTCCCTGAGCATGCTAAAAGGCTATGTATTTTCTTATTAGGTGGAGTATTTTATAAATGTTGATTACATCCTGTTGGTTTATAATATTGTTGAGTTCCTCTACATTTTTGCTGATTTTCTGTCTAATTGTTCTAGCAATTGTTGAGACAGGAATGTTGAAGTCTCCTGCTATAATTGTGGATTTGTTTATTTCTCCTTTCAGTACTATCAGTTTTTCCTTCATATATTTTACAGCTCTGTTTGGTGGATGTACATTTGGGTATTGCTATATATTCTTGGTGGGTTTAACTTTTTATCATGATATATAATGCCCCTCCTTGTCTCTGGTAATTTTCTTTGCTCTGAAGTCTACTCAATTTGGTGTTAATATAACAATCCCTGCTTTTTCAAAAAATGTAGTAAAACAACAATTATGGTAAATAACTTCTACCACTTTTTCATTGTCCTCAAAATCCCTCCTTTGGCTTAATAGTTACTTGTTAGTGGCATAAGTACTTGTACAAGTATGTTTGGTAGATTTACTGAGTTGTTGGAGATGAGAAATAGCAAAAGGTCATCTGCTATTTTTATGTTGCAATTTTATTTTATTTTTTTAAATTATTATTTATTTAGTTTTTGAGACAGAGTCTCACTCTGCCACCCAGACTGGCACAATTACAACTCACTGCAGCCTTAACCTTCTGTGTTCAAACAATCCTCCTGCCTAAGCCTCCCAAGTAGCTGAGACTATAGGTGCATGCCACAATGCCTGGCTAGTTTTTTTTTTTTTTTTTTTTTTTTTTTTAATAGAAACAGGGTCCCACTATGTTGCCCAGGCTGATCTCAAACTCCTGGGCTCACGCTAATCTCCTTCCTTAGCTTCCCAAAGTGCTGGGATTATAGGCATGAGCCACTGTGCCCAGCTGCAATTTGAAATGATGCACACTCTGTAAATTGAGGGTATGTTATTTTAAAAATTTATGCTAGTTTGGGCCGGGTGCGGTGGCTCACACCTGTAATCCCAGCACTTTGGGAGGCTGAGGTGGGCAGATCACAAGGTCAGGAGATCGAGACCATCCTGGCTAACACGGTGAAACCCCATCTCTACTAAAAATACAAAAAATTAGCTGGGCGTGGTCGCGTGCGCCTTTAATTCCAGCTACTCGGGAGGCTGAGGCGGGAGAATCGCTTGAACCCAGGAGGCAGAGCTTGCAGTGAGATGAGATTGCGCCACTGCACTCCAGCCTGGGCGACAGAGCGAGACTGTCTCAAAAAAAAAAAAAAAAAAAAAAAAAAAGATTATGCTAGTTTGTCACACATATGTTTAACAGTTCATTTGTTTTTAAGAAGTTAAATTCAAGGAAGCAACACCAAGAATTCCTGTTTTAATTTAATCATTGTAGTGGGACACCTGATGTAACTTGCTGGCGTTACCCTAAGAGTCCTTGGACAAGTATGTACACAAGGAATGAGAATGGCACAACTAAAATGATAAATTCTTAGTAACTTTCCCACATTTAACAACTAAATTGACAGAGAAATCAGAAGTCCAAAACAATAAATGAAACCTTTTAATCCTTCTTCAACCCCAGTAATTTATTATTACTCCCCCTAAAATATCCTCAGTCCTAATACTTTTCTGCCTAATTTATTCAAAAAGGTGTATTTAAATATAATAAAAAGGAATGTCATATAAAGGAGAGGAGACTTGCCAAACTAGATTATTTCTCTTGTGAAAGAAGGGAGAGTTGGGGGTTGTGGTGGGAGTAGTTGTTGCTTAACTTTTATTAGTGCTATAGTTGAAGACTAGCAATTCAAATAATAACCTCTAATCTCATTACTAAAGTTTTCACGCTAAAGATAATACTGTACTTGGTATCAGTAGGCCATCTCTTTCCAGGTAATTGTTTTCCCAATCGTGGTTCCTAAGTGAGCTCAGCCATCCACATTCTCTCACAGTCCTTCATTTGACTGTTGGTACGTACACATTTGTGAAATCCCAGCCACAGCTGTGATGCAGTCTGTGGCCATGAAATAATCCCCCTTGACTGTGCTTTCTCCTCTCTCCCATCCTGCTTCCTTTTCAGAGTTGAAGCCACAATAATTCACTTCACTAACTTATTTTCTATATGAACAAGACTCTAGTTAAGAAAATAGAAAAATCAACAAGGTTCTTAAAAAACTGAATTGGTAGCTAAAATAACTCTTACTAGAAACTTTGTAGTTTATGAAAATACTGGTTCTCATTTCTAGTAACTCATTTCGCCATTTGGGTTAGCAGGTTTAGAATCTACAAATGTAAATCATCTATATATTTTGGTGACTTAGGGTTTTTAATCCCAGTGATGGGACTATGACCCCCTCCACTTGAGATGTTTTAGCAGTGCTTATCAAGATAAAGATAGCCAGTGCTTGCTGGCAGTACTCAGTAAGAAAAGTCACCAGACAGCTCTGTGATTTGCAGATTTGATGTTCTTGCCTCCAAGTTGTCTTAAATTGGACCACATCTTGACCTGAAAATCGAATGATGATACTTTGACATTAATAGTTACTGTTTGTAAAAGTGAAGGGAAATTACAGAAAATTCTCAGTTAATCATGTTTGAGAATGTAAGATGATATGATTAATAAGCTATTATGACTTAAATGATTTATGCAGCATATACAATTTATATTCCATACAAATTTGTGAAGTAGGCAAAATTTATCTTTGGTCATGGTCTTCCCTACCCTCTATAGTATCCCTTTCTTGCCCTCAGGCACAGAGCCTCTTCTTTCTTCTCCTCCTTCCTTCTCCTTCTCCTCCTTCCTTCTCCTTCTCTTCCTTCCTTCTCCTCCTTCCTTCTCCTTCTCCTCCCTCCTCCTTCTCCTTTTCCTCCCTCCTTTCTTCCTCCTTCTTGTTCTCCTTCTCCTCCCTCCTTCTTCTTTCTTTCTTTCTTTTTCTTTCTTTCTTTCTTTGTCTTTCTTCTTTTTCTTTTTCTCCTCCTCCTCCTTCTTTTTCTTCCTTTCCTTCTTCTTCTCCCTTCTCTTCTCCTCCTCCTTCTTCCTTCTTCCTTTTTTCTCCTTCCTTCTTCTTCTTTTCCTCTTCATTTCTTCTTCCTCCTCCTCTTGCTCTTCTTCTTCCTTTCTTCCTGCCCCAATTGCCATCAAAATCTGCTCTTAGGGAAGTAGCTGATCCCTACAATGGAGTTACCTCATTCATACACTTAACTTATGCAAATTTAACTATTCTTGCTTATCAAAAATTTCTTAATGTAGGGCAGAAAATATTTTAAATATAAATTGCATAGGCAATTCTGTCCCACATCCCACTCAGAACATATGCCCCTAAGTGGGTGTGAAATGAGAAACAGAAATGTGTTGTATTCCCTTTGGTCTTGCATTCCTGCTTGCTTCTCTTAGAGTCAACATCTCATTGTGCTGTGGGTAATTCAGGTGCTAAAGACTTGTGTTGTTTTTTGTTTTTTGAGACAAGTCTTGCTTTGTCTCGCCCAGGCTGGAGTGCAGTGGGACGATCTCAGCTCAGCTCACTGCAGCCTCCGACAACCAGGTTCAAGCAATTCTCCTGCCTGAGCCTCCCAAGTAGCTGGGACTGTAGGCATGTACCACCACACACCTGGCTAATTTTGTATTTTTAGTAGAGACAAGGTTTCACTATGTTGGCCAGGCTGGTCTTGAACTCCTGACCTCAAGTGATCTGCCCGCCTTGGTCTCTCAAAGTGCTGTGATTATAGGGGTGAGCCACCGTGCCCAGCTGGCTTGTGCTTTTTTGTACAAAGCCCCTAAATACAAGCCAGTGACTCCAACTAGTGCTAGAAAATAAAGTCATCTGTTCTAATGCTGCAGGACAAAATGTCTACTTTGGCCTTACTTAAGAAGTGGGCTGTCAGTCTCTAGCATGGAACCTTCCAGAAGAGATTTTCAAGAATACTCATATAGACATGATTTTGACCTTAAATGCCTACCTAAGGTTTGAATCCATTATATTGCTTAATGATTTTTCTCTTTTTCAGGGTACTTGCATTTTAACAAAAGATAATGGAATTAGTCAGCTTATAGAATTATAGGCATCGTTGAACATCAACTAAATATGTAAATGGAAGATGACTAGGTATCATTTTACTATTTTTATCTCTGAGGAAGAATTTGGGTGACAAGTTTCTATGCCTTTTTTTTTTTTTATGATAGCGCTTCTGAAATTATACCAAGCAAGCAGCCATATACTCTAGTAAATCATAAGGCCAGCCTTGATTTTATTGATGATTGTCCAAGTTTCTAAAAACTATAATATGATAAATATTTCAACATTAAAACCATATATTTTGTCTCTGGTTCTCAATTTCTTCGTCTATAGAATTAAAGTATCAATACTTAGATGCTCCAAATCTATTCTAGCTTCACCCAACTTATAATTGTTTTAGCTCTGAAATTCTGTTATTACATTACATTGGACTAGATGCTGAATATATTAATAATTGCATTGTGTAATGGAGGGAATTTTAACATCTTGGTGTATTTCAGAATCATCCCCGTGAATTAAGGTTGCTTTAATTATTGCTCTGCAAAGATACTAATTAGTGGAATGTTATGGTTTCTACGGCCTAATAATGTTTCCTAGGTGAAATAAAAACATCTTTTCTGTGCCCTAAATTCCAATTTAAAAGGATAAGAGAAAAAGCAAAATTTTTATAACCTTAATGGACATTTTAGCTAAGATTTTGATTTGAAAAGTACATTGTAATAGAAAATAGTAGTGCAATATTGTTGCATCACAGAGTCTTAAATAGTTTGGTTCATAAGTGAGGTAACTTGTTTTTCTGGACTTATGGCCCATTGGGGAGGGAAAGATTGTCTTTACTACTTAGAAAGTTTTCATGCCTTTTTATGCTGTATCAGGAATATAACAGCTATATTTCGGCAGCACATTATGGGCAGGGACCCTGTAGAAAAAGACAAGGGACCTTGATCGGTAAGTTTCCTAACTGAGGTGCTAAACCAAAGCCAAAAAGTTTTTAAACATCTGTAAACCTTTTTGTTAGTACTGATGGGGCGGTATGCCTATTTGTCTCTCTCAGACTTATGACTGTTTTATTATTTTACTGTAATTATTTTAAGAGCATTTTTATTAGGCTAGAAAGGGAGCTGTAAGTGAACATATGATACTTTACTAATGGGGAACAGGTGAGAATAATAGCTCAACTGGAAACAAGAAAGCTAAAATTGTGGTAGCACTTCCTCCAGGTATTTAGCTTAGGCTTAAGCAGAGTTGTCTGAAAGTTAACAGGAAAAGAAACTACTTGTGAAGTGTTAAAAACCACAACCTAAAAAAAAAATTTTTTTATCATATCATATTATAGTGTATTGAGAACTACTTGTCACAGTTAAGCTGGTTTGGTAGTATTTGATAAATACACTTTCCCTCAAACCTCAGATAAAAACAAACAAAAAGCACTAGATCCCAGCATCAGAAACTGATTTGTTTCTTTTTCATTCTCCTGGAGCCAAGCGTGTAACAATAGTAGTGCCATGCCATCTTTTATTAGGCAAAGAATGATGGTTAAGCTTTCCATTCCTCACAAAAGGACCACAGTCTGAAGTTAAAATTCATATTAATTATTTGAAACTCTGAACTTACCTTTTCACTCAGACAAATCCTAAAGCCAACCCACAAAAGCTGATTTTAACTGCATAGGTTTGCTAAACTATAAAGCTGGAAGCAGTAATGACATTTAGATTCTACTTTAGCTATGTTTCTATGAAAAAACTAAATTTTAACTGATAATTCCAACAACACTCCCTCCGTCCCCATTCTGATGACTCCTCTCTTCCCTAAGTGTACATTGGTAGGAAAAGGTCCTAATAAGAGGCTGGAAGAGGGTGGAAATTCTGAATGGGGCCTAGAATTGGAAAAGAATGGTGGGGAGTCTTGAGGGTTTCTGAGTCTCTGATTTTAATAATGCAAAGGGCAGATACAATAAGGAGGGCAATTACTATGCTCTGGAAGTTACAGAAGTTTAGTAATGAGCTTGTCCCTATTAATCATTAATATGTGATAGAGGGCCAGGTGCAGTGGTCACGTCTGTAATCCCAGCACTTCAGGAGGCTGAGGCAGGAGGATCACTTGAGGCCAGGAGTTTGAGACCAGCCTAAGTAACATAGCAAGACTCCATCTCTACAAAAATAAAAATAGAAATAAATTAGCTGGGTGTGGTGGCATGCACCTGTAGTCCCAGCTACTGGGGAGGCCAAGGTGGGAGGATCACTTAAGCCCAGGAATTTGAGGCAGCAGTGCATTGTGATTGAGCCTGGGCAACAGAGTGAGACCCCTTCTCAAAAAAAGTGACAGAGGTTCTAAGGCTATATGAAGCCCAGTAAGAGTCAGTGAATGTGTTCTTTTCCTTTTCCTTTTTTTTTTTTTTTTTTACCTCTGCCGGGTAGTCACATCTTTGCCTTTGTCCCTGAG
The DNA here is from genome assembly GCF_028885625.2 of Pongo pygmaeus. NCBI lineage: Eukaryota > Metazoa > Chordata > Mammalia > Primates > Hominidae > Pongo > Pongo pygmaeus. The sequence continues at coordinate 108,985,257 of NC_072378.2, read as the reverse complement.
AGTCCTCAACACCTTATTTCCTATATTTCTAGTACTAAGGTTCTTCCTACCTACTCCATATGTCAGCTTTCTCCCAACCTTTTATACTCAGTCTTTTACTTCAATCCTATAAGAAAATTTGGAACCACAGAGGTGTAGTGTACAAATTAACAGAGGAAAATTTAATGTACATTTCTTAAAATGCCTGACTTAGCTCTCTGAAGTTAGGGGTCTGTTTTATTCAGCATCTAACACACACTAGATGCTCAGCAGGCATTTGTTGAGTAATGAACAAATGAATGCTGTTTTGGGGTCAGTTCTTTTTTGGAGTTGAACTTCTAGGATGAAGAGCAAAATGGACCCTAGAGTGGTTGGGGGTAAAAGACAGGTTAGGAATATGATGTGAACTATAGCAGTGGTGGGGCAGCTGAATGAATCCTCTTCCCCCTTTTCTCTCCCTTAACACTATCTCTTCTTTCTCACCATAAGTTGAGAAAAAAACCTATTAAGAAAATAAGTGAAATTGAAATTCAGATTTCATTTTCTCTGTATTATTTAGGATGAGATTAGGCTTCCAGTGACAGAAACCCTGATATAAAAGTTCTTCAACAGGAAAGTTTATTTTTCTTCCTTGTAAATAAAGGCAATGCAGGACTGGTTTAGCAGCTCCATAATCATCAGGAACTCAAATCCCTTCTCTGTTGTTCCAACAGCATCAAGATATGGCTTCTGTCTCTAAGACAGCTCCAGCTCTGGCCATCACATCCACATTTCAGACAGATGAAGAATTTACTGGGAGAATAAGCATATGCTTTCTCACTTTAGTGACATTCACTATGCACACTCCCATTCCCTTTTGTATATCACTGGCCAGAGCTTAGTAACTTGGTCACACCCAGCTTCAAGGAAAGCTGGATAATATGGTCTTCATTCTGAGTGGCAATGTGCCCAGCTAAAGATTTGAGCTTGTATTAACCACAGAAGGAGAGAATGGATGCTAGGGAAACTTCACATTTCTACGATGCTGATCAGTAAATTTTCTTGAAAATATATCAATAATGAAAGATACTCAAAGAATTGATAAATAAGAGATAATATTCAATATTGTATTTAAAATATAGATTCTATAATATGTAAAATCAGTGAGGATAGATTGTACTTAACACTAAATTATTTACAGATACTTAGTAAATGTTGTAATTGAGAGAAGTAATTATACCATTACAAATACCGAATTTTTAAAAATACATCAATACCTAATAATTTTTATCTCAAATACATATTATTCAAGTCCAAAACACAAAGAGGAGGAGTAAAGTCATGGGTGTTTAAAAAATGCTGTGCTAAATAATTAATTTATATTCCAAGTAAGACAGGACAGTTGGTTCAATGTACTGTAGCTCTTACTAGGTAGGTCCCACAACTAATATTTACTGACCACTTAGTATTAACCACTCACTGTGCATGATTTCATGTAATCCTGTGGCTCTCTAAGACTGCTGTGTTATCATGCCCATTGTGTGGGTGAGGACATCGAGGCTAAGAGAGATTTAATTTATCCTTGTAACCCAGGTTGTTAGATTCTAATGCTGATGCTTTGAGCCTTGCCTCCGCTTCTTTACAAATGCTTAAGTCCATCTGATTGTCTTCTTATCACTAACAGAAACATGGCTGGAATCAATTATGAGAGGCACTGTTAACTAAAAGCTTGTTCTTAATTTGTTATAATTATTTCTCCTGTCCAGATGGCAACCTGAATCCAGCATTTTGGCACTGTCATACAGTAACTTGCCTGTTTCTAGCAGTTTTCGTATTATCAAATTTTGCTCTTAGAACTATCCTATGAAGTATGGCCCCTCCCATTTTACAAGTGAAAATCTAAGGCATGAGGAGATAAAATAATGTGCTGGGGTTGCAATCTAGATCTCATTTTTACAAAGTTCAGATTCATTCTAATTAATTGTGCTACCTTAAGCTCTGAAGATAATTGCAGAGGGACATTATGGAATAAAAACAGCTGGAGGCATCCTGTCCAGAAGTGAACAGGTTATAAATAAAAATAACCTTATCATCCTATTGATAAGCATCTCCATCAAAACCACCTCTGACAATGCCACCTTTGCTTATATTTGTTTGGGTATAAAGTTAGAAAGAAGCAAGAGGCTTCTTGGGAAATAAATTTTTTTATTCTAATTAATAATCAGTTTTTAACAGTCTGCCTTCTTACATTTACTTAAATTTACTTCATTTCATTTCCACCGGCATCACTGGTTTATACCTTTGTTACTTCTTAACCAGACCACTGCACGCTCTTTAGCTTAAAGTGTGTCTTTAGCTTCTCCCTACAACTCAGACTATCCTAGAAGTTTCCCTTAATCTTCTAAAATCACACCTCAACACCTCATCTTCCTGCTTGCAACATTTTTAGTAATCCCTTGACTTTTTCCTCTCCTCTGAATCCATAGCATTGTCTGTACCTTTAACATAATTCTACCTCATGGGTTTTCTTAAATTGGATTATAAGGTTCCTTAGGGCTGGAATTATGATTCATCTTTGTATACAATGAAATACCTGTGTGGGTTCTTGCAAGGCACTGTGCTCTCTGTTGTTAAATGACGGTTGTTGAATTCTTCCCTTCTAGCAGAAGAAAAAATTGTTTTTTAAAAAAACTACAGCCTATTGTCCTCAAGCAATGGTTATAAAAGGTATATCTTCCTATCTTAGCCCTGACCCTGATCCAGCCCTCCCCTTCACTAAGGGGCTTGGGTAGACAAAAGAAAAGAAGGCTTGGAATATCTCTTTCACTGAGACAAGAGGCCATCTTCCAATTTATATTCTTCCATATTTTAGCATGGTTATATATGTATCTGTCTTCTTACCTTTTCTTTTTTCCCCCTCACCACGAGATGAAGTCTTGCTCTGTCACCCAGGCTAGAGTGCAATGGCCCAATCTCGGCTCATTGCAACCTCCGCCTCCTGGGTTCAAGCGATTCTCCTGCCTCAGCCTCCCCAATAGCTGGGATTACAGGCATGCACCACCACACCTGGCTAATTTTTTGTATTTTTAGTAGAGACAGGGTTTCACCATGTTGGCCAGGTTGGTCTTGAATTCCTGACCTTGTGATTTGCCCACCTCGGCTTCCCAAAGTGCTGGGAATACAGGCGTGAACCACTGTGCCCAGCCTTACCTTTTCATGTACAGGGTGAGCACACCTCATCTGAAATGCTCCAAACTCTGAGACTTTTTTGAGGCAGAGTTTCACTCTTGTTGCCCAGGCTGGAGTGCAATGGCACGATCTCAGCTCACCGCAACCTCCGCCTTCCAGGTTCAAGTGATTTTCCTGCCTCAACCTCCCGAGTAGCTGGGATTACAGGCATGCACCACCATGCCTGGCTAATTTTTTTGTATTTTTAGTAGAGATGGGGTTTCTCCATGTTGGTCAGGCTGGTCTCGAACTCCCGACCTCAGGTGATCCGTGGAAAATTCCACATATAAGTACTTAACACAAACTTTTATTTATGCATAAAATTATTTACAATATTAAATTACCTTCAAGATATGTGTATAAGGTGTATATGAAACATAAGTGAATTTCATGTTTAGACTTGGGTTTCATCCCCAAGATATTTCATTATATATATGCAAATATTTCAAAATCTGAAATACTTCTGGTCCCAAGCATTTGGTATAGGGAATACTCAGCCTGTAATCTTAGGGGAAGTTAATCCCTAAATCTGTTTCCTGACTATATACTTGTTTATACTTCCTCTAAATCACCCATTATGTACCAAGGGATTTTAGTGTTGGAAAAAGATGGGCCATTTCCTACCCTGGGAGCTTTCAGCCTAATAAGGGAGACTAGCTAGCTCACTGGAAATTATAGTGCTCAGAGATAAGTGCTGCCACAGAGGAAATTTTCAAAGGAGATCTAACTCAGACCAGGAGGGGTCAGGGAAGGGTTCTCCAAGGCAGTGACTTCTAACTTTAGGCCGAAGATGAGGGGTGGGCCATGATTAGAGGGGAAAGACTTGAACTCAGAGGGAGGAGCACATACACAAGTCTAGGAATGATTCCAGCAGGTGGACTGTGAAGTTTGGTGGTGGTGTGAGACTGGAGAGGATGTGGAATGGTAGCAATACCTCTTCCACTGAAGTGCACATATTTAATTTGCCTTGAGCTCCTCATGCGCAGTCACTGCTTTCACTCCTTTGTACCACTGCTGAGAATCTTTTAGGGCTCCTTTATTACCCCCTGCAGTATCTAATCACTTTTACTGACTTTATAGGCTACCTAAAACTGACTGTTTCCCACTACTAACTCACTCATCTCCTGCCAGAGCCAGGGAAATCTCTTAACAGTCTCGAGTTCATCCAGTTTATTCTCTCTTCTATGTTATTCCCCTTTACCCATCTTTTAAGCCTTTACTGACTCCCTACTTCTGGATATTTGCAGTTTGTGGTGTATAATTTAATACAAAATTACACGTTGCCTAGAATTGTTCTCTAATTGTTTCTGAGTATTTTATGATCAACTGGATTGTAAGCCCCCTAAGAGCTGGCTCTGAAGCTGCATTTTAAACTGTTGAGTAGTGGAAAGGAAAGGGCACTGGACCTGAAGTCAGAGCAGACCTGCATTTGACTTGTAGCTCTGCCACTTGTCAGTTGTATGACGTTTCTTCATGGGTAATATAGGAATAATGAGATATATCTTACAAGGTTGTTGTAAGAAGTTGTACAAGTCACTCTATGGGAAATTAATTTGTAGACCATAAAATCCTATATACAGTTTACATTTTATTCTATAGTCCCTAGGTAGAACCATAATCATTTCTTAATGTGAGATTTTTATGGTTCCTTTCCAGACCTTAGAATCTTGAAGATTCCAGACTTATTTTTTTCTTTTGTGACATATTTTTCTCTAAGCCACATCCCAGCTATTTTTATTCTTCCTCTTTTTCACCTATTCCCACCCCATCCTTAAACTTATGGATAAAGTAACTTTAGGCAGCTGAGAATAGAATATTTTGAGCTATGAGAAGCTCAGGTGCCTCATCTATTAATACACTGGAGAAATCTTCTACTGTCTTTTCCCCTTGGTATACTCTGCATGCATAGGTAGAAACTTACTACTAGCAATCTACACCTTTACATAAATGCTCTGGACATAGAGCCTTGATCATGCCTTTGTGAGCATTCACAGTCCTAAGAAATTTATTTGACATTCTTGCTTTTCTAGATCCATTCTTTTTATTCTTGATTGTCATATCTCTCCTTAGACCAGATTCTTACATCAGGGGGTCCTAGCAATGGCTTTCTTGTTATGTACTAAAGTGCTGATTCTGAGGGTTCAGAGCTAGGGATCTTGCTTATGCTAACACAGGACTAGAGAGTGGAGAATCAGAGGAAACAGACACATGTGTTTAAGACCCAAGTGTCTCGAAAAACTATGGCCAAGTTAAAAGGCTATTTTATTTTTACCTGCCACTTATATTGGGTGCAGAGATACTTAACATTTTGAGGGTTGGGTACCGTAATATCTCAGACCTTATGTTATCTGTCATGTTAATAATGTCTAAGAACCTTACTGAGGAGTTCTAAGAGCTTGAAGAAGCTCAGCAAAATATAACGTAATTAGATACAAACTTATATAGAAAAATAACTTGAACATTTCCTTCCTCACTAGGAAAAACAGCAGCTGGGTGTGATGGCTTATGCCTATAATCCCAGCACTTTGGGAGGCCAAAGTGGGAAGATCATTTGAGGCAAGGAAATAAAGACCAGCTTGAGCGACATGGCAAGACTCTGTCTCTACAAAAATAAAAAAATAGCTGGGTGTGGTGGCATGCACCTGTAAAACCCTACTTGGGAGGCTAAGACAGGAGGATCGCTTGAGCCTCAAGCTCAAGACTGCAGTGAGATATGATTGTGCCACTGCACTCCAGCCTGGGTGACAGAGCAAGAACCCATCTTAAAAGAGAAACAGAATAGACAAATCTGCTTGTTATTGGAGGAAAGGAGTGGATTGAGGAGGGAGAGGTCGTAGGAAGTGGCAACATTTAAAATTCAGTATTCACAGCATCTTAAGCAATAATTTACACTCAAGAAAAAGATTTAATAAAGTCATTCCTGCTTCTCTTAAGAATTGCTCTGAATAGTACAATTGCCATAAATCAAGTGCATTTAGTCTGGAGACCAACTTTTTGGTTCAATTACTGTGTTTTAACCCGTGGTTTCTATTGTTCCTAATAGTGTCCTTAGTCATCAGTGGCTAGGAAGAGTCTTTCTGGGACACAGAGCTCTATTATGCTTAGAAATTGTAGGTCTTTGAAATTCTTTGTAAAATTTAGGACCATTCCTCCTCTTTTAGTCTTCCATTTACTGCTTACATTATTGCAAATCTTCCACAGTAAATAATTTCCTTAAGAAGAGAAGGTAGAAAAGTATCCTAAAACCATCTTTATACACTAAATCTGTTTCAGAGGAGGCATGAAGCTATAAGAATTTTATACTTATGAAGTGAACAATTTAGACTAAATCTCTATGAGACAGTTAATATACATAAAGGTAGACTTCAAACCCAATTCAGAGATACCCTCTCTCATGTCACCATATGCACCATGTGCAATCCTGTACCATTTTTTCATTTCTTCAGCTGCAGATTTATTGGGAAGTTTGGGGGTTGTTCTTTCTGATACTAGGAGGCTCTCTGAAATGGTCTCTTTTTCCAGTGCACTGCTTTTGTGACCCAGTCTTTGTTCTATGCCAGTTCTGAGATTGGGGCAATTATTTTTAAGTAGTAGATTCTCTTTGCTTCTATGGTATGTGTTGCCCAGTCTTCCATGTGGCATCAACTAATACTATTTTTAAGAGATGCTTTTTTATGACCCAAGGGTACTAAAAGTAGAACCATCTTGTTTAACCCTGTCTTACCCCCCAGTATTGCCTGGAAGAAAGGCACTAGTCTCTGGAAGAAAGACCACTTTACTTTTTTGCTACATGGAGTTAATGTAGTAGAAACTCATCAGACAGTATTTAATTTAAAATACATACATGCAAATGTACCAGAACACTTTAAGGTCAAATTTGGTCCCTGTGATAACAACAACAACAACAAATTAGCCCCATTAGAGATAAACTTCTCATTCCCATTCTTCCCCTACTCCAAAAAGTTATCTGTACTGTAGAATGTTTAATAATTATTGTGGGAAGATAGTCAGATACAACAGATATATTTAAAAAGTGAATGCCATTCACCCATAATCCCATTCCCTGAAGAGAAACTTGAGAAGTTTTATTTTCAAATATCATAAAATTTATATGATCTATTAAATTAAAACCTAAAGCTATAAAACTTTCAGAAGAAAACAGATGGGAAAAAAATTTACAACCTGGGGGTAGGCAAAGGTTTCTTATCTAGAATACAAGCATGAGACATTAAAGAAAATATTGACAAATTGGATCATATCAAAATTAAAACATGATTTTCAAAAGACATCATTAGGAAAATGAACAGGCAAGCCACAGGCTGAAATAAAATTTGTAACACATATATCAAAGTACTTGTATTCAAAATAATATAAAGAATACTTACAGCACAAGAAAATAACCAACCCAATAAAAAATGGACAAAAGGTTTGAACTGATACTTCACAAAAATATATATATGTATATAAATGACCAATAAGCACATTAAAACATGTTCAGTAGCAAAAGTTATCAAGGAAATGCAAATTAAAATCACAATGAGATATTGCTACATTAGGCATCTTGGGCCAGATAATGCTTTGTTGTGGGACGGGGACCTGTCCTGTGCATTGCAGGATATTTAGGAGCCTCCCTGGTCTCTCCCTGCTACATACCAGTAACAACCTCTCCTCACCAGTTGTGAAAATTGAAAATATATGCAGACATTATCAAATGTCCCATGGGAGAAAAAAATCACTCATTAAGAACAACTGTACTACACCCATTAGATTGACTAAAATGTTTTAAATTGACAATGCTGAGCATTGGTGAAGATGTCTCTTTTTTTTTTTTTTTTTTTGAGACAGAGTCTCCCTCTGTCGCCCAGGCTGGAGTGCAGTGGCGCAATCTCAGCTCACTGCAGCCTCCACCTCCCTGGTTCAAGCAACTCTCCTGCCTCAGCCTCCTGAGTAGCTGGGATTACAGGTGCATGCCACCACGCCTGGCTAAATTTTTTTATATTTTTAGTAGGGACGGGGTTTCACCATGTTGGCCAGACTGGTCTTGAACTCCTAACCTCAGGCAATCTGCCCACCTTGGCCACCCAAAGTGCTGGGATTACAGGCGTGAGCCACCACCCCCAGCCAAGATGTATTTTATTGTTTTTTAGACAGAGTCTTTCTCTGTCACTGAGGCTGGAATGCAGTGGTGCAATCTCAGCCCACTGCAACCTGCACCTCCCAGATTCAAGCGATTCTCGTGCCTCAGCCTCCTGAGTAGTTGGGATTACAGGTATGTGGTGCCATGCCCAGCTAATTTTAGTATTTTTAGTAGAGACAGGGTTTCACTGTGTTGGCCAGGCTGGTCTTGACCTCCAGGCCTCAAGTGATCCGCCCTGGGCTCCTGAAGTGCTGGGATTACAGGTGTGAGCCACCATGCCTGGCAGAAGATGTCTTATACACTGATGGGTGATAATATAAAATGGTACAACTACTTTGGAAAACAGTTTGGCAGTTACTTAAAAAGTTAAACCTGGCTGGGCGCAGTGGCTCACTCCTGTAATCCCAGCACTTTGGGAGGCTGAGGCGGGTGAATCATGAGGTCAAGAGATCGAGACCATCCTGGCCAACATGGTGAAACCCCGTCTCTACTAAAAATACAAAAATTAGTTGGGCGTGGTGGCACACTCCCGTAGTCCTAGCTACTCGGGAAGCTGAGGCAGGAGAATCGCTGGAACCGAACTTGGGAGGTGGAGAAGGTTGCAGTGAGCCGAGATTGCGCCACTGCACTCCAGCCTGGCGACAGAGCGAGACTCCGTCTCAAAAGTTAAACCTACACCTATTATATGATTTAGCCATTCCACTCCAAGCCAAGGGAAATTAAAGCATATGTTCACACAAAGCTATTCAGAATTCATATAGAATGTACTATTCTGGGTAGGTGAGAATTTTACCCATAAAATGAAAATCTTAAATACAAAGAACTTTTTCTTTGTTGACTGTTCTTTGGTCTTTTTCAGACTTCCTTCTGAGATCATTTTGCTTCTTCCTGAACTGACACTCCTTCAGTTGAGGATCTGTTGGTGGTAGATTCTTAGTTTTTGTCTCTTAAAATGTGTTTCTTTCATTCACTTTATGAAAGATAGTTTCATGTGTTAAATACAATTCAACAATGATCATTTTCTCTCAATATTTTGATCCTCTGGCTTCCATTCTTTAAAATTAGGCTGTCAGCTTAGTTTTCCCTTCGTAGGTAATCTGACTTTTCCCTTTCATGGACTTTAAGATCTCTTTCCTTGAAATTTTTCAGTTCTACTGTAGGCCAAGGTATAGTTTTTTTAAGTTATTCTGCATGAGATTCATTGTGCTTCCTGAAAAAAAAAAAAGAGTATTGGTGTCTTTAATCTGTTCTGGATAATCCTTAACCATCATGTCTTAGAATATTACCTTTGTCCTATTCTTTCTGTTGTCTCCTTCCACTTAGATATGTATTAGACCTTCTATTTCATCTTCCATGTCTTTTATTTTCTCTCTCATCAATTTCATTTCTTTGCTGTATCTGCTATATTCTGGACTCTTCAGATTTACTTTCTAGTTTACTAATAATTTTTAGCTATACTCAATATACTGTTTATTGAATTTTAAGTTTTAATTATTATAAAAACTATTTCATTCATTTTCAAATCTGTCTGGTTATTTTTTGATAGTTTCCTGTTTCTCACCCATACTTTCTATTTCCTTTAAAGTTTTAAAAAACATATTGAACTGGTCTTCTGTATCTAGTATCTAAAGTCTTTGCAGATGATTTCTGGCAGACTGCATCTGACTTTGCAGTCTTAGGTAATTATTGTTTCCTGTAGTCCTCACTAATGGCATCTTTTTGCATAGTACTTTTTATTATTGTAAGCTTATATTCATTGGAATTGTATCCCCTTCAGAGAAAATCTCTATTTATTTCTAACTGGAACCTGGGGGACATAACCAGCCCACTTTATACTAAATGTTTACCTTGCTTTTAAGAGCAGGTAGGTAATAAGGGAATTCATCCCCCCACCTCCTCATGTGTGATCCACCTTGTGTTTATGAATATTCAGGGGAGATTTTACCCCTTCCACCAGGAATAAATATTAAAACAGGCAAATCTTCTGTCTTCTTCTGTAAATGGGGTGTTTTTCCTTGTTCATGCTTTCATTGAGCGTTTAGCCCCTTGGGGTTTGGCTTTATGATGGGGTCTCTGATCTACCTCCCAATTTCCCAAGTCCTAGGATTTGCCTTCTGTTTTCTGTGCTGCTGCTCTAGGTCCCTGGGGATCCACAGCTGCCAGCCTTAGTGCTCACTGTCTCCCTAGACTCCTCCTGTCAGTGGGTTTTGGTTTCTGAGGATTTCTGTTACTTTGCCAGTTCAGCCATTTTAAACAATATTTCTTACACACAGGTCTCCAATTTGTGATAGTTCCACTTAACAATTGTTTGACTTTATTAAGGTGTGTAAGCAACACACGTTCAGTAGAAAAATGCTATGGAAAGTAGTACGATACTCACAATGCTGGGCAGTAGCAGCAAGTGACAGTTCTCAGCCACATAATCACAAAGACAGACAACTAATACTCTACCACTTTGCCAGATGATTTTGCCCAACTGTAGGCTAATGTCAGCATTCTGAGCACATTTATGGTAGTCTAGGCTAGACTATAATGTAGAAGATTTGGTGTATTAAATGCATTTTTTACTTATGATATTTTCAACTTATTGAGTCATAACCCCTTTGTAAGTTGAGAAGCATCTGTAGAAATATTTTTAGGTATTTTGTCCAACATGAGTAAGAAGCACTAATATCGAGGTCAGTTTTTAACCTAATCTGGGAGAGGGCAGTGCTGTCAGGGCTTTTTAAGGCTTATAGGACCATTACCCTTATAGAAAATGGCTTCCTGCTACTGTGCTATCCAAGTTCTTGTTTCTGCTTTATGGAATTTTTCTGATTCTTCCTTTGTGACTAAGTGCTTCACTATTCCTTTTTTCTCTGCTATCAGTTTAATGGTAGTCCCTGTACCCTAATAAGTTACTATGGACTTAGAAACTAGATAAAGAAGCTTGTTATAATTTTGTACCAAATAAAAGTAAATTGTCTCTAAGAGAGGCAGGTGAAGGGTTTTCCACTGAATACAGTACATATGCTGTGGTATGTAAACTTTGTGACATCTATTTTACATCTTTTTTTTTAACTTGTTCTAGATTCATGAGATTGTTTTTTAAAGTCAATTGAGATATAATGAAATGTTGCTATATCAATAGTCAACATCTATTTTGGCAAAAATTACTGATTTTCAAATGTGTGTGAAAACATTTTAAGGGTGTGTGTGTGTGTGTGTGAGATCATTGAATTTCATTCTACAGAAAAAAAAATCACTCATTCTTTGAGAAGGCAGTAACATATTTAGCCACCAAGAACAATCTACAATATTCTCTTATGCTTTAAATATATGAAAGTGACTTTAATAATGATTACTTGACAATGTAAGTCTTCATTTATGTTTTTATATTTTTCTTTTTACATAAAATGTTACATTTTGTTTATGCTAAATGGTAATTTTACTCATTTTATTTTGTTAGATCCAAACCTGTTGCTTTCTCTTTAGTGTTCTATGTACAAAGCCTGTAACATAATCACAATGCAGTTTAAGTACCTATTTGTATGTGATGTGCCAGTAGTTATAATTTCAAAGTAAGATAAACATATGTCCCCAAACATACTTCCCCAAATCCTTGCACCTGGGACAGAATGTACTCTTAACATAGACCAAAAGGGACTCATAAATACTCTGTGGTTGTGCCCTAAAACTGAACACAACATAGGCACATCCACTAACATTATTTATAAAAGTATCAAAAAAACATAGTGGATCATATTTTGGAGGTTAACAGTCACTGTTAGCATGGTAAACTGTCAAGTGGTAGAAGATATTCCTTATTCAGCATGATAAAATTTACAAACTTTTGTTCAGAAGATGAAATTTTAGAAGACCTTTGAAGGAAGTTATGATAATGTGTCCTTAATGAAACTCTGAGAGAAGAGTGTTTTCAAGTGTCAGGGAGAAATGTATAAAGTTTCAAAGGGGAACCATAAGTAGATAAATGGAATCAAGAAAGTTGGGATAGGATTAACATGTATGAGGAGGGCAGTAATTAGGGAGAAGATATATTGAGAGATGTTATAGAACATTTTTATTTTGTCTCAATGGGGAACCAGTTCAGATTTGCTGGAGAGGGATAGTGTTCTATTGATTTGGGTGGTCACAGAGGGTGGAGTGAGCAGATTGCAGGGAACATAGTGCAGGGGAAGACAGGAGAAGATGGTACGAGTTAGGGTCCCTTGGCCTCTTTCTGATGGGCACACAATCACTGGAATATTAACATTAACAAAACTAAAATATTATCAGGCAGCATTATGGTATAGTAGAAAGAATATGCTTGAGTTCTAACCTTTACTCAGGCCCCTTGATGTGTGGCCTTGGGTTAAATACTTAACCTCTCTGAGTTTCCCATTTCTAAAATGAAGATAACATGTACCTAAGGTGTTATGAGAGTTAAATGAGTTAAAATACATAAAATGCTTTAGAATGGCCAGGCGTGGTGTTTCATGTCTGTAATCCCAGCACTTTGGGAGGCCGAGGCGGGCAGATCACGAGGTCAGGAGATCGAGACTATCCTGGCTATAGTGAAACCCCGTCTCTACTAAAAAAAAAAATACAAAAAATTAGCCGGGCGTGGTGGTGGGCACCACCAGGAGGCTGAGGCAGGAGGCCGAGGCAGGAGAATGGCATGAACCCGGGAGGTGGAGCTTGCAGTGAGCCGAGATCGCGCCACTGCACTCCAGGCTGGGTGACAGAATGAGACTCCGTCTCAAAAAAAAAAAAAAAAAAAACTTTAGAACAATGCCTGATGCATACATATGTTTTAGATATTCTGTTAATATCAAATTGAAACTAGTATAGCATTGCCTTGCTTCTGGAATCATATCTTAGATTAAAAATCTGAGTTACTAGTTTAAAAGCTGTCCATCAATTGGCATTCATTTACCTAACTGCTACAATAACAATTAGCTTTTCAGCATTATATGCCTTTGTAGCTTAAGGCATTCTTCATTCCTCAGTCCAGGTGCCCCGTTAGGAGTAAAAGGACTTCAAGTGGGTGCATCACTATAGGAAATTAAAAGAAGAAAGGAGAAAGGAAGAAGATATGGATGTTGTTCTCAAAAAATATATACTGGGAAGGAAAAAAAAAAAAAAAAAAATGCCTGGCACATAGTAGGTGCTTAATTAACACTGGTTGAATGATGAATAAATAAGACTAGTATATCCACATATATAAATTTTTATAAATTTAACCAATCCTTTAGATATAGTATATGTGTATTAATGAAACTTTCAGTAATATTTGGATGGATACTGTTCTGAATTATTAGGGTTTAAAAGTCCCCCCAAAAACATGAGATTGATATAGAATTGATGTTTCTTCCCCAAATGATATATTAAAACTACCTTTTTTTCTGGTTCAACATAGCTTAGTTATCTGTGACAACTGAGGATAAAGGAGAAGGATGAGGCCAGGTGTGGTGGCTCATGCCTATAATCCCAGTAGGAGGCCAAGGCGGGCAGATCACTTGAGGTCAAGAGTTCGAGACCAGCCTGGCCAACATAGTGAAACCCCGTCTCTACTAAAAATACAAAAAAAAATTAGCCAGGCTTGGTGGCAGGCATCTGTAATCCCAGCTAATTGCAAGGCTGAGGCACGAGAATTGCTTGAACCCAGGAGGCAGAGGTGGTAGTGAACTGAGATTGTGCCATTGCACTCCAGTCTGGGTACCAGAGCAACACTGCATCTCAAAAAAAAAAGAGAAGGATGAGGCAAGATATGACTGATAAATAAAACCCAGAGCTAGTCTACAAACTTTTCCCCTACTCTAGGGTTGTATGGAAAACAATGAAATATTGGGGGAAATACACATCTATACACTTTTTTTACAGCATCCTACAATGTTATTAGCAAACCTCCTTTGTTTTAAAGTACATGGTGGGCTTGGCAAGGTGGCTCACACCTGTAATCCCAACACTTTTGGAGGCTGAGGCGGGAGTTCACTTGAGTCCATGTAGCCTGGGCAACATAACAAGACCCCATCTGTACAAAAATGTCAAAATATTAAGACAGTCATGGTGGCATGCCTGTAGTCCTACCTACTCAGGAGGCTGAGGTGGGAGAACCACTTGAGCCCAAGAGTTCGAGGCTGCTGTGAGCCATTATCACCCCATTACTGCCTGGGTAACAGAGCGAAATCTATCTCTAAAAAATAAAATAAAGTGTCTCCTAAAATGGTGGGTGAAGGAGATTATTAATGATAATGACAAAGCAAACTGTTCTACTTTAATTCCTTTTTTAGGGAACTACAACCATCAAATGGTTTAAGTAGTATTTGAAGAGAAAAGAAGTATTGTTCATGATGATAGTCACAGAAAATATTGGAAACTGCTTTAGAATATAAATTTGGCAAACTGAAGCAAAATGAAGAAAACTGTTAACTATTGTTTCACAGTGTTTTTGTGTCTATATTGCAGGTAATGCTCTGTCAGTTTGAGCAAATCTGAGGTCTGTGCTAAATATAACAGTGATGGAATCTGTAACTCTTGAAAATCCCTTCTAAATCCTCTGAAAACCTTCTCCTCTCCAAGAAGAAGGATATGTATTGAGTGATAGAAATAAAGAGGAAAAAATTGTATAGAATTGCACCATGCAATTTGTTCAGTTTGCTTGATCCTGCGTTTGTTTTGAAAGTTGTATTTGTGATATGGTTGTTTTTACTGGTATTTTATATTTTTGGATTTGGCCAGTAGCATTTCACTAGATATTTCTACCTTTATTTTCTACCCACAGCAAGAAAGAATATTTCCCACAAAATTTTTTTAACTAAAAATACACTATTATTTTAATGGTAACTTGATGTATACAGTATCTGGCATAATAAAGATGAAACAAATAATCACTACAATACTGAAATCTAATCTATTTTGCCAAGAGTTGGTGAGAAGATTTTATCAGTTACTTTTAACCTAGGAAAATATATCCTGTTTTATAATTTGTTGTTTTCTCTTGTGGCAATATATAAAAAAAAGAAAAAAAGAAGAAGCTTAGGCCTCACCGGTATCTGGAGCAGTTGAGTCCTTACCTGTTTGTCTGCTTTGTGATTGGCTAAAAGCTGTTGCTAAGCTTGTGTTTTTGTTCTTAGGGAAAGTTAAAAGTTGAGTGTGACCTATTTGAACTGCATCCTGCTGCTTTTGACTCTGCTTTGCTCTTTCACCTGATCCACATACTTTTTTCTGGCATCTTTTGAAGTTTAGATTTTTTAAAACCCACTTATGTATAAATTTAGTGTGCAATATTTGAAGATTGTGACATTTTAATGCGTATTTATGATCTACAAACTAAAGTACTGTAGTTTAATTTTTAAAATCTAATTGAATACTTGAAAGTTGAATTTATTGACATAAAGCAAGTTCTAATTGTAGAAAGCAAATGCATTATTTTAAAACCTGCCTATTATACTAAAAATTATCTGGATATCAATATCTTTGTTAATAAGAACAAATCCAAACTACTTAATTTTTTTCAATTGAAATGTAATATGAAAATAGTTATTAGGTCAAATTTTTATGATTTAGGATAAAGACTATTCTTGCTCTTACTGGCATGTGTGTCACTAAAGGATAAGAGTGACTTTATTTATGTTTTCTTGAAGAGGACTGAAAGGACTGATAATGCTTTAGGTTATAGACTAGACCCAGGACAGGCTAAATGAAAGTTACATTGTGAAGGTGAGTTTGGTCTGTAATTCAGTAGACAAACATGAACTGTTGTATTTCCAACAGCTTTTTCTCTTTAAGGCTCTATTTGGCATTAATGAGAATAAGACTTTGAACTAGATTCCCCCAGCACTCTGCTGGAACCGGTAGAAATTATTGGAGCATTCTCTGATCCTTAAAGCCTGACCCAAGTCTTGGGTGAGTGATGTAGACAGACACAGACTAGCTTGGATCCTCCAAACCTAATGTGAGTTCCAGGATACAGATCATGAGGGGTGTGTGTCTGTGTGTGTGTGGGGGTGTGTGTGTGTGTATAAAAAATGTGTTTTAATTTCTTTGTCAGCTTAGTCTTTAATAAAACAATATTACCAGAATTCTGATGTATATAGTATCTAAAACTGTAAAAGTGTTTTATCAATAAATTATTTAAGTTCAAGTAAGAAAATTCATTTCAAATCAGTGAAAACAATGGGGCTATTTTATATTTTATATTTTCAGAAAATTTGAAATTAAGGGGCTATGAATGATGGTTGCAATATTTCTATATTTTCTTATATGCATAATATCAAGAAAGTCTGATTCACACAGGTAAGTGCTTTTGTGGGTTTTTGAAAATATCTTTATACTTTCATTTTTTTATCATGCTCTACATGTTCAGAGAAACTTCTCTAGTAATGAACTATAGAAGTCATCCCTGAAATTATAGACTTAGATAAATGGCTTTGAGTGAAAACTTTTTAAATAGTTCACCTTGCATTCTCAAGATACTCTGCAGTTAAACTGATCTAGAAGCTTGAACAAAAAAGTGAAAAGAATGATTGACTTCAAACAACTACTTGCATTCTTTATTATAAATATAAAAGTTAAAACAATAAGCACCAAAATATACAATATCCACTAAAAACTAAGGAATCATGATGGGATGTGCAATCTGTTCCTTCGACATTACAAAATTGACAGTTACACCTTTCAGGAGCACGTACCAAGCAAATGTGCCTGAGCCTCTCCTGGCATCTTTAAAGCAAAATATCCACTTGCTGTAGCAGTTCACTCACTATTATAGTTTTACTTGAGCTGATGTAGACAGGCATTAATTTTTTAAAAGACTAGAACACATAAACTATACCCCTCCTAATCACTGACACATTTATACATTTACAAGAATGTTCAAATGTGCTCACACAGATGGTGGGAGAGACATTATTTAATAACTGAATTATTACTGGCAACAAATTGTTTTGGCAGTCTCCATTGAATTTAATGTTGATATACATTTGTAGGTTACTTTGAAAAAGAAAGTTCAAATCTAATATTTTATAATATCTCTAAAGTATGTGTAAGGAATGGATTTTAAGAAATATAATTTGAAAACCACTGATAATATACAAGGAAGTCCAGAGCAGGAAGGGGCCAGGTTCTAGTTAGCTGAAAGCATATAACTCTGGATAAAATCAGGAATTATATTTTTGCTATTTCTTCTTATTATTATTTTTCTATAGAAAGAGACAGGGTTCTCGCTATGTTGCCCAGGCTAGTCTCAAACTCCTGACCTCAAATGATCTTCCCACTTCAGCCTCCCAAAGTGCTGAGATTACAGGCATTGAGCCACTGTGCCTAGCCAGGAATTATATTAAAAGATTAGAACTTTAGAGCTGAAATAAAGTTTGAGAGATCATTAAGTTCAATTGCCCTTCATTTCAAATTTAAAGGGATTACAACTAGAGAGGTTTTCAGGCTTTTTATTTTTTCTTTGCAAAGGTAGTAAACTAGATGACCCTCCATTTAATGCTTCCTAACAGAATCCCAAGCTATCTGCTAATCTGTATGATTTATGTAAGTGGTTAAGTCTAACTTTAAATCCCAATCTCGAATTAAGAGATTTCTGCTTGTTCATATGATTTAAGAAATGCATATATTTGGGCCGGGTGCGGTGGCTCACACCTGTAATCCCAGCACTTTGGGAGGCCGAGGCAGGTGGATCACGAGGTCAGGAGATCGAGACCATCCTGGCTAACATGGTAAAACCCCGTCTCTACTAAAAATACAAAAAATTAGCTGGGTGTGGTGGTGGTGCCTGTAGTCCCAGCTGCTTGGGAGGCTGAGGCAGGAGAATGGTGTGAACCCGGGCAGTGGAGCTTGCAGTGAGCCAAGGTTGCACCACTGCACTCCAGCCTGGGGGACAGAGCGAGACTCCGTCTAAAAGAAATGCATATATTTGACATTTAGTAAATATTTACAAATAATGAATAACTGAATGATAAATAGTTACATAGTATCAAGTTTTCTGTTAATTGGTAAAATAATAGCATTATTTTAAGGCTTAATGCCAAATATAGCCTTAAAGAGAAAAAGCTGTTGGAACTACAACAGTTCATGTTTGTCTACTGAATTATAGACCAAACTCACCTTCACAATATAACTTTCATTTAGCCTGTCCTGGGTCTGGTCTATAACTGAAAGCATATAAAAATATAAAATATATAAAATAATAGCATTATTTTACCAATGTAAACTTATACAAACATATATTTTAAAAATTAGACTCATAACAAATTAAGAATGTTACCCTCTCCAATTTGTATCATCTGAATAAAATATTATTTTAGTGTTTCTGAGTTATTTGCCAGAAAATAAAATTGCAAAAATTAAGAAAATCATATTCTCTATTACTACAAGCAAAATGATCTTGAATTCCATTCAAATCTGAATTCCTGTAAAAAGCATATATTTTTAAGTGGTATTATATCTTTTATTGTTTGAGAGTATGTTTTGGCAAAACAGAAAGCTAGAATAGATAAGCAAATATAAACATTTTTATTTGATGAACTATAGTCCCCTAAATGTATCTATACCCTTTGGGTAAAGGGGAAAATGGCCCACAGAGTGAGAATTTGGGAGGGCAGAAGAACAGACAGGAAAGTTCAGTGAACAGCATTTTATTTTTAAAATACATAATAACCTGCAAGTAGTCTCCAGATGTGGCCTTGTACTTGTGCTCAGGTTAAGAATCTACAACTTATTACCCTCTTGGAAAGCAAGAGACCTCTGAAGGAGGCAGAAAAAGAAGGTGGTTTAAAGGATTATAGGACCTACAACTAAAGATTATCAAAAAGGAACTGAGTAGGGGTTCTTTGAACTGCGCAAGAAAAGCACATATTGCAGAATTCTATTCACCACTTGGTAGTAATAATCATAGGGTGGGGAGGCATGGATAGGGAAGGCAGGATAGCTGTTATAAACAAAAACAACTGGATTTTAAAACTCTAGAATATTGTCATTAGTTTGTTTCTTTGAATAAAAATTACCGTTAGTATAAACAAAGCATTTAAAATTCAGTCATGATTAAGCTAATGACTCATTAATATGCATTTAGCCCAAACATTTTAACCACGGGTAAAAATCCTATGGTTAAATGGGATTAGTTCAGTTCCATCAAGTCTGTGGGTTCAGGATAAGTTAAAGATATTAGGTTTGGTTTTAATCTATTTTGAATGGATAATTTTTAATATTATGCCTGGCTAATTCCTTGTATTTAAAATTATAGGTTACATACTAAACCAGTTCTTGGCCTGTGCACAAATAGAAGCACTATGAGAATTTCATGTGTTCACATTGTTTAGGTACAAATGAAATCTAGTCCCTCAAAAAACTGTTAGAAAAATTATTCAACACAGAGTATATTCAGTCTGAAAAATATTTTCTACTTGCATATATTTAGTATCTTTTGTTGCCTTTTTTGTTTGTATATTTCCTTCTCCTTATTTAAAACCTTCAGTAGCACCTAGAAACATATGGCTTAAAGTCCTAACCGTCCATTTCCCCCTCACATTCACCTTTTTCATAGACCTCATAGTATTCCAAATTAAACCCATTCCTTCTTATTTAACTCAGTGATGATGCTGAAAGTAGCCTCTAAACATTGTAATATGTCTGAATGAATTCTCCCACTTAATTTTTATATCTCAACAGACACTTTCTTTTCTATCACTTCACCTTGGATAGACCTAAGGATTATTTAAAGCCAAACTTGGTTACAAAATGTTCCTGAATCTTGTCAAACAATGGTATCTTGTCAGACACAGGTAGTGTCTGACTTGTAAGTACATGCCTGACTTAACAAGTGATCCATACATGCCTTTGTCAGACCCTGTATAGCTGCTAGCCTGGTAGTGCAGGAGAGCAGTCACAGAAATATCAAAGAAAAAATCAAAGGAGCTTGGGTATCTATGAGTTCCAAGGAGAAGTAGAGAGATTCTGAAAGACAGAGTGCTTAGCAGAGCTGAACCCAGTAGAAGCTGATTCCCTCACAGAGCCAGCCTGCCTGCCTATAAACAGGCAGGTTTTGTGGCCCCTAAGCCTCAAAAATGTTTACCTGAATAGTGAACTTGAAATTCATTATTACGCTTTCAATTAAGCTTAAACAATTTTTTAATGGAAACATCTCTTCAGAGTTCATTCATTTGATACATAATTTTTGAGGGTCTCCTGTGTGCAGGGCACTAGGACATTGGAAATATAGCAGTAAACAAAAAAAACAGACATTCTGATTTTATGGAGCTTATATCCTATTGAGACAAACTAAATAAATAAATAGGAGATATCAGTAACTTACAAAATTAGTGTGATTTGTTTGAGACGCCTGCTTTCTTCCTAAAACGTACTACGTTTTAAGAAACGGGGGTCATGTGAGGAACATGTAGGAGGTTGGGTAGATTCAGATGAGATATGTAGTGAAGAGGCTTTGGGTAGCACGAGGCCACCAAAGGCCCAGAAAGAGACACTGAGAGGAATGACAGAAATATGGAAGAGAGAAGCTCTCAAAGCCGAAGATCACCCATTCCATGATATCTTAAAAACAAAACAAAACAAAACAAACAAACAAAACCTGAGTAAAAGCAAGGGAGATAAATTTTTCTGTCTTCCTACCCTCTTTTCTTGCCTCCAGAATCAATAACTTAGGTGAATACACAGTTATCAAAATTTTAAATATATATTCGGCAAAAGCAGCAGCCTCATATAGTGACTGCGGCTTTGGATTCTGACAGACCGGAGTTCTAATTCCAGGCTGAATTTTACAAGTTTTGTAACTTTGGTCAAGTTGCCCATACTTTTAGTTTCTATGTCACAAATTTGTAAAATGAAAATAATTACATCTGCTTTATACATGTAAAGTGTTAAGTGTCTGATACACAGGAGTTAACAAATTACTGGTCTTATTATTATCAGCCTAGAAAACCTGACCGTTATTTAACACATTGATTCTTTAGGGGTAAAAGCAACTTTTAAATTTAAACCCACTGACACTTCTTGGAATACTACTTATTTACAAATATTGGTGATGCTTCATATTTCTAAACAGCTATGTAGAAAGTTAAAACACTGCATTTCTAAAAGAGGAAACTCTAAATGAGAGGAAAATACCAAAGACTTGTCAACATTCTTGCTCCTTTAAAGTGATATAATTCTAAAAATTGAAGAACTGAAAAAAAAAAAAAGTATAGCGCAAATAAGAGGATCAGTTTAAAGTTCAGTGCTAAAAGGATCTTAATGTACCCAAAACATGATGTTGAAAAGGGAAAAAGTGCTTAGCAGACAAGCTATGTAGATAAAAACAGGAAGATATGAGCTAGAGGAGAAAAATCTAGACAAAATTAGTAAGCAGAAGTAGTCTTATAAACCAGCATTTGTTCTAAATGAAACGTTTTAAATGACAATAGGGGATTTTTCAAGAATGCTTAAACCACATAAATCTAACAAATCCCACTCCCACTCTTAAAGGAGTTCTTTGGTTTAATGGCTAAAACCATCACTGTATGTTTTCTAACCAATTACTGCATTAAGTATAATTCTGATTCCAATGAAGAGATGTGCAAATCTATAGTACAAGGTTTAACGTGGTCCATAAAAGTATGATTATGCCTTTTAGCCTAATTACTGCTTTTTCTACTAAAATATATATCTATTCCTTGTCATGAATTGATTATACTTTTTAAAGACCTAATGCGCTCAGGGAATCTACTTGGTCAGGAGAGCAGATAATCTGAGATTTATCTCCTAAATTTCAGAAACAAGAGTTTGAGGCATGATTGCCTCCCTCAAGGAACTTACTACCATATTGGAGAGACAAAATCCACTGTCATCTTCTACACTTCTCTCCCTTCCCATTGTTCCGAAGACTGCCCTCTTGCCTTGCCAAGATTGCCTCAGCAGCCTAACTCATCTCCTTGCCCCTAGTTTTGCCCCTTCCAATATATTTTTCCAAACCTTAGCTGACATGCAAATCTGATGTCACTCTACAGTTTAGAACTTTCAGTAACTCCACATACCCTTAAGAATGAAATCTGTATTCTTTAATGAAGCTTAACAATCCCTCGTTACTGCTTATCTTTTTTTTTTTTTTTTTTCTTGTTGCCAGGTTAGAGTGCAATGGTGCGATCTCGGCTCATCGCAACCTCTGCCTCCCGGGTTCAAGCAATTCTCCTGCCCCAGCCTTCCAAGTAGCTGGGACTACAGGCGCGCACCACCACGCCCAGCTAATGTTTTTGTATTTTTAGTAGAGACCGAGTTTCACCATGTTGGCCAGGATGGTTTCGAGCTCCTGACCTTGTGATCCACCCGCCTCAGCCTCCCAAAGTGCTGGAATTACAGGCGTAAGCCACCACGCCCGGCCTACTGCTTATCTTTTACCTAAACAACTTCTGTTACTCTCCTTACTCTCTTTTCCAGACCCATTGAGCTTCCTGTATTCTGCTTCCCTAATGGATCACTCTTTCCTTTTTCTGGGCCTCTGCATATGCTAGATCTTTTACTTAGAACTCTGTGTCTATTCTCCCAAACTCTCCCCCAAATTTTCTTTCCAGGGCCTCTCTACTAATACTCTAAGCTGTAGCTCAGGTGTCTTTTTCCTTCAGGAAGCCTATCTTGAACCACCATTCCAAGCGCAGACTCCCCTAATATTTCATAGTTCTCTGTTAAAATCAAGTCATTTGACACCACTCTGCTTTTACATAGATTATCAGCTTGCTCTTCAGAAAAATAAGGCTGAGTGCATTACTGCTAAGGACAGATGTAGAGGCAATGAACCTCACTTTGATACAGTTGAGTAAGTTGACCAAAATCTTTTTAAAAGAAAGGAAATATTTCAGAATTACTATTACTTCTTGGATTAAATGTCAGGATTCTTCCTGAGCCAAGTTCGCACCACTGCACTCCAGCCTGGGTGACAGAGCGAGACGCCGTCTCAAAAAAAAAAAAAAGAAATATCACAATTAAATGTTTAAATAGCAGACTTTGTAAGGTAGCTCCGGCCTATACTGACAACCTGTGGTAAATATCAAAAACACAGCCCTTTGTAATCACTGTTCTGTGTTCAGGATGTTCATCTTTTCAGCAGATGTTTATTGCATGCCTGTATGTGCTCAGCCCTAGAGGTTGAGAGGAGCAGCACCTTCAGAACATCAGGCCTACCTTCGAAATCCTTGGAAAATAATTTTTATTGAATGGTTTGAAACAAAACATTTCAAAAGTTAAATCTGCACAATGATAGATGCAGGTTAATTAATACATTTATTGGGCTGGGTGTGGTGGCTCACACCTGTAATCCCAGCACTTTGGGAGGCAAAGGCGGGAAAATTGCTTGAGTCCAGGAATTTGAGACCAGCCTGGACAACATAATGAGACCCTATCTCTACAAAAAATTTAAAAAGTAGCCGGGTGTGGTGGCCTCTGCCTGTAGTGCCAGCTACTCAGGAGGCTGAGGTGGGAGGATCACTTGAGCCCTGGAGGTCAAGGCTGCAGTGAACCGTGATAATGCCACTGCACTCATCCTAGCTGACAGAGTGAGACTCTGTCTCAAAAAAAAAAAAAAAAAATCTAAAAAATACATTTGTTGGAACTCTTGGTTACTATAAATTTATTTGGAGGCAACCTTTTTATGTTGGAGAACAGAGTGACTAATTCACTCCAGTGCTCTAAAGCAGAGAACAAGAAATTAGTACTCTTTGAGGAATTTAGGTCAGTCTTTATAGAGACCATAAAGGAATCTTGACATTTAATGGCTTGAAGGTTCTCCATAAACCACTACATTAGAATATTAAATTAAAATTATTTTTCTTTTCACATAAGGCAGCATTAAATAATAATTTGCAACTATCTGGGGGAAAAAGGAATCCTAATTGGAGCTTCCTATACCATTTCAGTATATCTGAAATATTTCTTCAATAAATATTTATCAAGCACTAAGTATCAGACTACTATATGCATGCAGTTAGCAGTTTTCACTTGCATTTACTTATTTTAAGCCACTTTTGATTTAACTGAATGCATGCTTTTCCCTTGCCTCTCATTAGAAAATGGAAAGATAAGCATTCCTCATTTTACAAATGTCATAACTAAGATTATGCCCTACTAGACAACTAAAACTGTGATTCCTTCAGAAATAAAATCATACCTCAACTCTTCTAGAACCAGAGTCATCATTTTTCACATACTTCTACCTAACTAGCTTTTGCAGCTCACAATCCCATACATCAAGTGCATTTATGTTTCCAACTCATTCATTTACAACCAGTTTATCTTGCAGGGTATGTCATATTGCTGCAAATTGGATGATGTACTGGGTTTGTTTTGTTTTTGTATTTGCTTATGGCTGAGTGGGCATTTGATTATACTGTTTGTTTTTGTGGCTGTGCTCAGTGGATGAGAGCTTGGAAGCCTCTGTAGCCTTTTCTTCTATATCGACATTAACTCAAAATTGCTTCTTTTGACCAGTAAAAAATATTTTGGGTGCGTTAGCTATTTTTTAAAAGCAGTATAGAGAACATATATCATTTATCTTATTTATTAGGAGACAAATAAAAAATAACCATTTTGACATGCCACTTTAAACATGATAGTTGAAGAGCTAAAAGAGTAACTTAGTCTTCACTGAGACACGGTAGCGTCACTTCTAAGACTGAAACTCATTTTCATTTATGAGTCCTGTTCTGTGGCCATAACTACTGCTATAAATTCCACTTGTTTCCTTGTCAGAATGTTCCAACTTAGTTTGTTTTTTAACCTGAGCACTTAAGCTTTGAAAACAGCATAAACATGCAAAAAGAGATCTAATTTAGGAATTTGTTTCTTTTAAAGAGAGAGAATAGAGTTATGGAAAGAAATAGTACTGACACAGGACTGGAGGGATCTGGGTTCTGGGCCCAACAATGTCAGTTGTTTTTCTCCTTTGTAACCTGTATTTTCCCAAGTTCCTCATCGATTTCAGAGATTAAAATTCTGTCTTTATAACCCAGGGAGGGAGCTTATGAAGGAATATTAGAAATTGTAAAGCCTTCGAGTATACTTGAGAGGAAAAAAGACGATTCAGAGATAGGCTACCAAGGTTTATTACCTGTGTAGGGAAGTGATAATTATAGCTTTTACGTAGCTTACCAAAATGAATTTTGCATTGATTATAGGCCAAAGTCCTGTACATGTTGCTGCATTCTGCTGCCCATTCAGCGTCGTTTGGGCATTATGGGAAAGGAAGAAGGGAAATTTCAATAGTTTATCGAATTTACAGAGAACTTCATTACTCCTGGTGCTGTCAGGATCAGTCTGGAGGTTGGCTGCTTTTTGGTTCTAGGTAAATGGCCGAGCAGGGGTGTAGGGAGCAGATTCCCCTGTCCCTGCAGCCCGAAGACTCGTGCTGCACCTTCCTGACAGTGCACGCTCACCTCGCGGCCCTCCAGAGCCCATTATGTACCTGAGAATTAGCTGTTCGTGGGGGACCTGGGCCCCCGAGGTGATTTTTCACCTCGCCGCGTCAGACCGCCAGTACCCAGCCTCCGCGCCGGGGGGGCGGGGCTTTGCGGAGACGCGAGCCCGCATTGGCTTGCGTGGCCGCCAGGGCGGTGAAGTGAAGGGCGCGGGGCGGGGCTGCGCGGCTTGTTTGTCGGCGCCGCCCCGCCCCCCGTCGTCCGTGCTGACTGAGGCGCTGCAGCCTGCAGCCGCGGCCGGCTGCCCAGCGCTCGCCGCCTCCGCGCGTCCGCAGCCGTCCCCGCGCCGACATGCGCTTGGCCGCCGCCGCGAACGAGGCGTACACGGCCCCTTTGGCGGTCTCGGGGCTACTGGGCTGCAAGCAGTGCGGCGGGGGCCGCGACCAGGACGAGGTACCTGGCGAGGGGCTGAGCGGGCGGCTGGGTACCTGGGCGGGTGGGCAGCCGGCCGAGCTGCCCTGTGCAACACGGAGGTCACGTCGCCTCCTCCCAGTCGCTCCCGGTCAGCATCCGAAAACGCTCCCCAGGTAGGGCGGGCAGGCGGGCGGGCCCCCGGGGAGCAGCGTCCCGGCCCTCCTGCGCCCCTCGGGGGAAGGGGTTGCCTGCGGTGGGTGGGAGACCTGAGCACCGTGAGTCGTCCCTGAGCAGAAAATGTTAAGCTGGGAGAGACTGCGGCCCCGGTCATGTAAATGAAAGTCTCCAAGACGTAAATAACATTGTCGTCTGGACAAGTCTCCACAAGTCAGAAATCCAGCAGACCTCGAGTCTTGAGGGTGAAACAGCCTGTGGATATGCCCCCTCGATGTCTTGTCTTGTAAAAACAGATTATTTAGCCACCTTCACCCGCTTTGCCTCCTACTTAGAGAGAAAGAAAAAAAACACATTTGACTCAGGGAAGAGATGATGTTGCCTGGAATAAGTGTGTCCTGCAAGCTCTATGACGTTATGCACAGCGTTTACTCGCGTATTAAGCAATCCCTTTTCTGAACTGTCCTTCAGAAAGAGGTACTTAATTGTAACATTTTGTATTGTTTTCTAAGTGGTTGCAAATAGGAAACCATTTGAAAGTTACTAATGTAACCTTAGGTAAAACTCGAACCTTAAATTTGGATTGAAATCAGATGCTGTCAGAGTGTTGCCTTAGTTCAAGAAATCTAAATGTGAATTATTTTCTCTGCAGCTTTACCCACTAAAATGACGTGGTTTCGTAATTTCTTTAATGGAGTC
Organism: Pongo pygmaeus; assembly: GCF_028885625.2. NCBI lineage: Eukaryota > Metazoa > Chordata > Mammalia > Primates > Hominidae > Pongo > Pongo pygmaeus. Next base: position 108,958,263 of record NC_072378.2, on the reverse strand, counting down.
TATTATCAGTATACTATGTATATTCATAGAAACTTAAATGAAGACACTTTGTCATGAAGGTTGTAAAGCACCAAATATTTTTTTGAGATTTTAACATTTATGGACATATTACATGTTCCTTGTTTACAGATAATAAAACAATCTTTAAAAATCTCTTACAGTATCGCTTTGGAAACTTTACCAAAAAGTGAAAACAGTATGAAAGTGTTGAATTAACATTTACAGTTTCTGTTTGCGGGTCATAATAGATCTTTTCTCTTTTTGAGTAGAAGTGAGCCCCAATCATCATGCTTGAATAGATCTGTTATCTCTGCTGATGTTTGTGTGCAGAGTCCTGGTTCTTGCTCAGATCTAGAATTTCTAAAGATAGCTATGTAAACTAAAAGATAAAGAAATAGATTTTGGCTTGCATACTGTTACAGCGCTTATGGGATTGTGTTGAGGAAACCAGGAAGCTTTGTATAGTTGTATTTCATTTTTAATACATCCCAACATGTGGGAAGATAACTTAGGAAGGAATGCTTTATAGGAAAACTATTCACTTTACAAAAAGAATAACACAATTCTTTCAAATAGCTAACTTCCATAATGCTTTTAAATTAAACACTTTCAGAAACGGAACTCCTGAGCAAAGTATAGGGCACAAATATGGCCTAAGTATTACAAATGCAGTAACTTAAAGTCAGTAAGTTTTTTTTCTAAAATATAGTTCATAGAAGGCAAAAAAAAAAAAAAAAAGTACCTGGACTTTCAGTATTTCTGAATTACCTATTAGTATTAATGACAATATTAACATAATTATTAGTACATTTTGCTATAGTAGGCATATTTCTTTCTAACACTTCTAGATCTCTCCATTTCTATTTAAAATTTTTGAATGTCAAAAGTCCAGCACCCAGCTATAGGCAATCTCCCAGAGAAGGGAGAGTGGGATGGGAACTTTCACTTTTTATATAACATATCTTTACCTTGTTGAAATGTTTTTCAAAAAACACATGCTGCTTTTGAATTTAAAAAATAAAATTACTGTGAATGTTGTGATAATCACAACAGTGATAGTGTAGCGAGGAAAACAAAATGATTCAAATTATTTGTGTATTTTTACTTCTCAACTAATTTTGCAGGTGGGTAGATACTGTAAGCCAACAATGCTTTCATTTTGCACTTGTCATTCATTCATTATTTCACTTAAGGATATTGATACAGATGCATAAATGTATCTCACAAATTTGAAACATCTGACTGGAACAGTACTTTTCAGTACACATTGATTCATGCAGTGAGTGATACAATAAATACATAGTCTTTCTGTGGTACTACTGTCAACATTCACTAAGAATTTTCACTCTGAAAATTAGTGTTTTGTATTATACACTGAGGAAACACATCAGAAGTAATATTGTGATGGTGGAAACTGTTGTTGTCTCTTTCAAAAACGGTTATTAGGTTGTTGAGGGGAAAAGACTGTTCTCTTGTTAGTCTTCCAGCCACACCTTCACAGAGAGCCTGTGAGGTTAGTGCTGTGATTAGTATCCACATCTGCTTTTCAACAAGGCCATTTGTTGGTGACAGTTCAGTCTCCTAGAATCTGGATTGGCCAAAATTTGTTCAAAGTCTGTAGTTAAGTTTCTTACAGCTACAGATGAAGGAATAATTGAATTAACCTAAATAGGAAGCTATGAAATGTATTTAGTTTGGTTTATGATCACCCCATTGAACACCTGCAGTGCCTTTTTTGATCAGCATCTACTAGAAAAGAGTTGTAACCAATTTAACATGTGACCAAGAAGTGTTTCAAAAGTGAGTTTTCCAGAAAATGGAAACTTTTTATAAACCAAGACTACTACTGTATAATAACGGTGGTATCTATAAGAATATCCAAGGTATCAAGAAGTCTTAAAGAGGCTCAAAAGGGTAATAATGAAAGATACCAACTCTAGAATCGGATGTCATGGATTCAGCCCCCGTCTCCACCACTCACTAGTACTGACTGAGCTAGAATACTTGGGTTCAAATCTCAGGGCTTTCCTTGCACACAGGGTGGGGAACATCACACACTGGGGCCTGTCGTGGGGTAGGGGGCGGGGGGAGGGATAGCATTAGGAGATATAACTAATGTAAATGACGAGTTAATGGGTGCAGCAAACCAACATGGCACATGCATACATATGTAACAAACCTGCACATTGTGCACATGTACCCTAGAACTTAAAGTATAATTTTAAAAATTAAAAAAATCTCAGGGCTTTCATCAGTTATGCTAAATGGAGATAATAATAGTACCTGCTTCATAGATTAAGGTAAGGATTAATCTAAGACTCTTGACTTTTTCATGAATATTGTAGAACACCAAATACTCTTTCTAAACTTTAGTATCATAGACTCATGTTCTTTGTTTACAGGTAGTATAATTTAAAACAGTGCTCAGCTCATAAATATTTTGTGTTAGCTGCTGCTGCTGCTATTGCTATTTATTATCATGAGCCCTAGTTGCTTTTTCAATGTTATTCAAGAAATAAGCAGAAAACTAAAAGGCAATTTGGTTCTCAGATATCATTGATTAGTGTTAGGGTGCCAACCACAGTCTAGAAACCCCACTTTACCCTCTCTTCCTCTGCTACTTCTGAGAAATTAGACAGCCAAATCTGTTAGACCTTATACCTAAGACTAGAATCTATAACAAAAGACTCACGTTTGTATAATTTCTAAAATTCTATAGTTTATAATATAGATTATAATCCCACATAGTTGGGATTGATGGTATTATTATTTTGTCATCATCCCTATTTTACAGATTAGGACTCTTCAATTTGGAGGCTAAGGAAGAGAGGAGACAGTGTTATCAATATGCCCACTAAATTTGGCAATAGGGATGGACTTACAAGAATTACATAGAACCCTTGTCATAAATATAGGAAATACTCTGTTTCTCAAGCATTCATAGCCACCTTCTTGGAATTGTAACCTATTGTTTTATGATAATTTGGCATATAAACTATATATTTGGTAGAGAAATAAAACCAGAATAATATAATTTGTATACCTCTTTGTTTCTAAACCTATGTGCTGTCAATCTGGCCACATTTTAAAAAGGTAACTACCTTTCATGCTGCTAATGTATTTGTAAGATAAAGGCCTAGAAATTGAATCAGTGAGGTTGTTTTTTTTTTCCTGCTTACAGATAACATAATATATACATATTCTGCACTTTGCTTCTCCTCCCCTTCCCCATTATCATAATATAACTTGAAGAGCTTTTAAAGTCAACTCATGTAGAAGTGCTTCATTCTTTCTAAAGACTGCATGCTACTCTATTATATGGTCACGCTGAACTTTATTGAAACAGCCTTCTATTGATGAACACTGAGATTGTTTTCAACCTTGTATTATTAGAAACTGTTGCAGTGATTATCCTTTTACATATGGCATTTCACAAATGTGAGCATATCTATAGGTTAACACTTAGGATGGAATTGTTGATTCAAAGGCTGTGGGACTTTTTAATTTTGATCACTATTACAAATTGCCCTTCCTAGCAGTTGTAGTAATATATACTCTATACTCTTTTTTCTCATACTTCAAAACACTCTCAACAGCAATATATAAACAATTAATGACTGTTTCTCTACCCTCTCTCCAATACAGGCTGTGATCAAACTTTTTGATCTTAAGCAGTCTTTTTGGAGGAAGACAGTATCTCAGCATAGTTAACTTGCAGTTGTTTTGAGTGTCAAGCATTTTTCAACCATTTGTATTTTCTTTTCCTTGAACTGTCTGTGTTGTTTGCTCATTTTTAAAATATGATTGTTGGTCAGGTGCGGTGGCTCACACCTGTAATCCTAGCATTTGGGAGGCCGAGGTGGGCACATCACGAGGTCAGGAGATTGAGACCATCCTGGCTAACATGGTGAAACCCTGTCTCTACTAAAAATACAAAAAATTAGCCAGGTGTGGTGGCACGCGCCTGTGGTCCTAGCTACTCGGGAGACAGGAGAATCACTTGAACCCAGGAGGCGGAGGCTGCAGTGAGCCGAGATCATGCCACTGCACTCCAGCCTGGGTGACACAGCGAGACTCTGTCTCAGAAAAAAAAAAAAAGATTGTTGGGGATTTTCTTATTGATTTATAGTAGTCTTTCTTTAAAATTTAGCCCTTTGTTATTTGAATGGCAAATATAATTCCTGGCTTTCTGTTTACTTTTGACTTTGTATATATTTCTTTTTCCCATGTGAAAGTCTTTATTTTTATGTCATTAAATTTATCAATCTTATATTTTATGACTTTTGGCTTTTGTGGTATTCTTAGGCCTGCTTCACTCCATGAGTGTTTTCTTTTAGTACTATAATGTTTTTTGCTTTTTTTCTAAGTTTTTATTTTTTTCTTACATTTAACTCTGATTTATTGTGGGGTAAAGCATGTTATAGTGTTCCAGCTTCACTTTTTTTCTGAATGGCTATCCAGTTGTCCCAAGATCATTTGTTGAATAATTCATTTTCCCCCATTTGAAATGACACCTTTTCATATACTAAAGTCCCAAGTCTCTTAGTTATAAAACAGTAATAAACCCTTGAAACAGGCATTTTCCTAAAATATATTTTGTTTAAATAAGACAGTTTTCAAGATTAAATAAATTAGAGGGGATAAATGTTAATTTTAGCCTTAGTTTTATCCAATAGGTATTGTTTCAAATGTATGTAATTGGATCAGAAATTCAGCAGTTAGAAAAGCTGAGTCATCATTGTATATAAATGGCTGCTATTGGTGCCAAAATTATATATTGAATAACAGGGATGTCCTCTGGCATTCATTACAGGATGTTAAAATTGAGACACACACATGGCCAGACCAGTGAATTAAGTGCCTCCTCTAATGAAGGGTATAATGTTAAAGCATTACTATCTTCAGTGTAAGGATGGACTAACCAGGGAGAAGTCACCAACCTCCAGTATAAGATTATTTTATTTAAATATTATTTTATGAATTCTGTTGGCAAATATAAACTGCTTTGAATCTTGATGTCTCCTAATAAAGATTACCTTCACTTTTGTCCTTCCTGCTTAATTTTTAAAAGCCTATTCTGTTTTAAAGAGTTTCATTTGCTGGGACCAGATTTCTTGGATTGCTGCCACATGTCCTTCTCTCTGTGCACCCCCCCCCATCCCCACTTTTTTTCTTTAAAAGGAAAATATCTGGTTTATATCATGAAGAACTTTTAAAAGCAGTAAGGAGAGAGTAGAATTATATGAGTATTTAATCATATATATAATAATATGAGTGAAGGGGTTAATCTTTAATTGTATAAATTCTAAAAAATGTTTTAAATGACACTAGATAGGACATAGGCCTCAAAACAACAAAAAGTTGAAATATATTATTTTGGTTTTGTTTCTGTAAACACACTATATGGGGAGGGTGAGGGAGGGAAAGGAAACCCTAACAGATTTTCAGTTCTTGTTAACCATACTACACCATCACATAAGGTACAGGATTCTAGAGTCACTGTGTCAAATGTCAGAAAACTATTTCTCAATTATTTGAGCTTCTGTAAAATATAATATGGGCAAGATTGATGACATCCTGTAAATAAAAAAAAAACAACTTAATTTAAGGCAAACTTACAAACAAAATGAGTTTCTCTAAAATTACTTAACCACAGAGAAAACATGCCCTGTAGTGCTGTCTCTTGTGAATTTAGTTTTTATTTTTCATAAATTTACATTCTAACCGTGAGGTGTTGTTTTAGATGTAATAATAATTACACTTTTTCTAGTTTAAGACACCTAGGTGGAAGTACTGCTTTTTCATTTTCTGATGATGCACAGGGATTGATATTTGGGTTGGTTGAGTTTTAGATGTACAAACACACTGGTCTTATTTTGTATCACTGATGATCCACAGGGTTGGCTATGTGCTGAACTTTCTGTTCTAGACTTTCTGCCAAGTACTTTATGCAAAACTCTGGTTTTAGTGAAACAGGTTTTATTGTTTTTAGTCAGAGTTGTATTATAAGCTGTTGTTAGCTATGCAATGCTAACAGAAGAGTTGGTATGTATATACAGCCATGAAAACAAACCATCAAAACAAGCCTGTCTCTGTTCGACTGGTTGTTTTTCCCTCCCATTCCTTTAGCCTCAGTTCATTTTGTTTACTGCCAAAGGCCTGAGATGGTGTAATTTTCTTTTCTAGGAACTTGGCATTAGAATTCCTCGACCACTAGGACAGGGACCAAGCAGATTCATCCCAGAAAAGGAGGTACGTTGTTTGTGAAAGTACATGGTGAACTGTATGCTTTTAAGGAAGAGCTTTCATGACCCACATCTTGGCATCTGAAGAACTGTTGGTCAACAACATGTTTTAGTCAGAGTTGGTTGCAGTTAATCATGCTTTGGCAGTGAATCTGTGGGAATAAAAAGCTGTTGTACTTGTGTTGATTTCTAGTATTTCATGATGTATTTTTAACACCCATATTTAATCAAGTAAAGCCAAGATTTGTTTTTGACCAGTGATACAACATCTGCTTATATTTAGATGTTGTTTAGGTGTGCTCATAACCTGAGTTACTTAGTCTTGACCATCTCCACAGGCTGATATCAGTGCTAGATTGGATCTTTAATTCTATATATGTATAAAAGCATCTATGCTTTATTTTCATAAGGACTGTATGCTATTAGTTAATTTTAGTTCTCCTTAAATTGAGTGAGAGTAGGCGGTTTTGTAAAGAAAGGCTTTAGTGTCTGTTTGCAAGCTCTACAAATTTGATAATCTAAATCTGCTTCTTTATCTGGATTCTGGCCAACTCTGCAAGCAGCCTATCTAGATGGCCTTTAATGTTCAGCCTTTGTTGTTTATCCCCTACTATATAATATGTAACTGTTTATTCTTCTGTATCTTTCAACCAGTTGAGTTTAAATTTGTAACCCCTCTTTCTTAAGCCAAATTTAATCTGCTTCTAAATCATACTTAGAGTGTAGCCCATGTATATTTTCTTCCCTTAACACCAATTTACAATTTCAGTAACCATGGTTTTTCTCTCATTTATACAGATCCTCCAAGTGGGGAGTGAAGACGCACAGATGCATGCTTTATTTGCAGATTCTTTTGCTGCTTTGGGCCGTTTGGATAACATTACGTTAGTGATGGTTTTCCACCCACAATATTTAGAAAGTTTCTTAAAAACTCAACACTATCTACTGCAAATGGATGGGCCGTTACCCCTACATTATCGTCACTACATTGGAATAATGGTTTGTAAACATTCAGTGAAAAATTCTTTTTGCCTATTTTAAGAGACAGTTAATGCTTTAAACACAGGGATAAATACTTAGATTATGATATATAATGATTCCTGTTGCACAGTCTCTGTTTTTCCTATTTTTAAATAAGTATGCTCTCAAGTATGACAGAAAAAGAAACAAGTATTTATACATTGCTGAGAACCATTCTTCATTAAATAAGTAGAACACAAGTTCTGTTTCATTATTATAAATAGTTCACATTGACATAAGTGGTGCTTCCTGTTCAAGATGTAAATAATATTCCATTATTTTATGATTGGCACCTTAATTGAAGTTTCTTCTTAATCTGAAGTTCTAAAAGTATATAGATAAAATGTCTAAAGTTCAAATACTTTTATCAGATATTTTGTTTGTTCTTGGAATATTTCTAAGGTTCTTACAGTATTTGAATTTTTAAAATGTTTATATAAAAACTGCATTTCTGTAGTTTATGGAAAATTTGAAAACATACTAATAAACTTAGCTCTTTTGCATGTTGTAAATAAAAAGGATATGTAGTTCAAGGTTTTAATATTTATAATTAGAATAATCTTTTTGTTTTAAGGCTGCGGCAAGACATCAGTGCTCCTACTTAGTGAACCTGCATGTAAATGATTTCCTTCATGTTGGTGGGGACCCCAAGTGGCTCAATGGTTTAGAGAATGCTCCTCAAAAACTACAGAATTTAGGAGAACTTAACAAAGTGTTAGCCCATAGACCTTGGCTTATTACCAAAGAACACATTGAGGTAAGCAGTGGGGTAATATATCTTGGGAGTCATTCAGACTTTTTTAGAGCAGTTTTAGTATTACAGAAAAATTGCACAGAAAGTACAGAGTTCCTATTTTCTACCCCCTGAATCTCTTCCCACAGATGCACATTTTCTTCTGTTACAGCATTTCTGTGGTACATTTGCTGTAATTGATACATTACTAGTAACTCTGTAGTTCACATTAGGGTTCAGTCTTTGCATTGTATCATTCTACACGTTTTGACAAATGCCTAATGTCACGCATCCATTACAATATCATATGGAATAGTTAGTACCCTAAAAATGCCCTGTGTTCCACCTGTTCATCCCTTTCCCCACCCCTTTCCCCTTCCCCTAAACCCCTGCAACCACTCATCTTTTTATTGTTTCTATATAGTTTTGCCTTTTCCAGAATGTCATACAGCTGGAATCATATAAAAGTATGTAGCTTTTCAGACTGGCTTCTTTCATCTAGCAACATCCATTTAAGGCTTCTTCATGCTTTTTCATGACTTGATAGTTCATTTCTTTTTATCACTGAATAATTCTCTATTGTATAGTTATGCCATAGTTTGTTTATCCATTCACCTATTGAAGGACATCGCACATAATTAGGTGTGCGATTTGTGGATAATATGGTAAGCCTACGTCTACCTTTGTAAGAAACTGTAAAACTCTTCCAAAGGGCGGTATCAGTTTGCATTCCCACCAGCAATGAAGCAGCATTCCTGTTGCCCCACATCTGGGCCAGCATTGGTGTCAGTGTTTTGGATTTCAGCCATTCTGATAAGTGTGAAGTGGCATCTCATTGTTATGCATCTTTATGTTACGTTTTAAATGCCATGTTAAGCTAGTTCTGGTTCTATTTATTAATAGAGGTAATAGAGTAAAAGTAGATTGATGTTCTCTAAAATTGTCTACCATGCACTATAAATTCTTAGAGATGCATCTTTTGGTCTTATCTATTTCATAGAATAGATACTATTAGATAATTAAAGATATTATCAAGAAGATATAAGATTTGAATATATTAATACAATGCCTATTATATATTGTCAAGTAAGGAAAAATTATACAAGATTACAAAATAGATAATGAAGCAGAAGCGACATAGAATTTATGTATAACTTTTTGATGATTTAGGAATATTTAATCAAGTTGTTCAAGCCACTGTCTTAAAAATTCCTTGAGGAGGCCTTATAATAAACAAAGCACACGCATTTCACACAGCAGCTTCTACTTTTAAACACAAATTTATTACATTTGCTTTGAGATTTTGAACTAACAACACAGTAATTCATTCATAATCCAGCATCTGAAATACAGCAACCACTTTTAAGCAAAATGCATTCTCTCACATTTTAATTCAGTATTTCAGAAAATCAAAATAATAGTGAATGTCTTAACAGATTATGTTAAGTTCTATTTGTGAATGCATATTCATAAAAATTAGCAAATTCTGGGTTCTACATGTTTCAAATGATAATTTTATGCTAGGCTTTGTATGGTGACTCATGTTTTCAATAAATTAAATACTAAAATTAACTGTATACTTTTACCACACCCCGGTACAAAAATATATTCTTTTTTTTTCCCCCTAAGGGACTTTTAAAAGCTGAAGAGCACAGCTGGTCCCTTGCGGAATTGGTACATGCAGTAGTTTTACTCACACACTATCATTCTCTTGCCTCATTCACATTCGGCTGTGGAATCAGTCCAGAAATTCATTGTGATGGTGGCCACACATTCAGACCTCCTTCTGTTAGCAACTACTGCATCTGTGACATTACAAATGGCAATCACAGTGTGGATGAGATGCCGGTCAACTCAGCAGAAAATGTTTCTGTAAGTATTATTTGTCATGAGATTGTCATAAAACTAATCACAATAATTGCTGTTATATTATTTCTTCAGTTGGCTTCTTAGAAAAACCCACCCGGTTAAGACTGTGGAGATATTGGGCCCCTATATCTATTCATTCAGTAGGGTTTTATTGACTGCCTCACATGCTCATCACTCGTCTAGGTGATATACAACATTTTACAAAAGTGATGTACGAAACTCTAAGACTCTCTTAGGAGTTTACACTTAGATAATTTTAAGATCAGGAGCCAACAGCATGTGTCCTGTCAGGACCAAATAATATTGATTGGCTACTACAGTGACATGAGGGAAGGCTGAAAATAGTGTGGCCTGGTGGTGGAGACTTTTTGTGCCAATCACATTATTCTCTTTTGCACAAAATAAACAGCCTGGCTTCTTAATTTTTTATCTTTCAGAAGGCTTGATCTAGAAATTTCTCTCTTCAAAATTCTTCTTCATGTTTAACTTTGCACCAATATAGAAGGTGACATCAGGTGAATGTAAATGTGTTAAAATGCTTTTACCTCTATTCCTTCTCTTCCTGGCTTTTATATATTCTCAGTTTTGTTACTCCTTTGAAACAGAGTAGGTTCAGTTTTCTATAAGCAAATTTTAATTCCTATATATAATGAATCAAAATCTCCTCCTGCATTCTTTTGTTGTAGCGAAAAAGCAAGGGTTTATTTTATGCTTCAAAAATAAATTTTAGAAGCAGTACCACAGCCATCTGAATGCTTTACATGCATTTTCTGAGTTATATTATCCCTTTGAAATAGATTTGACAGGTTGAATTGCCTTTAATTTATATATTTGACTTCGGGAAAGTTACTGAATCTTAGTTCTTTCATATCTAAATAAAAGTAAAACACAAAGTTATTGTGAGGTTTAAATGAAATGTCTCTAAAGAAGTAAAATGCCAAGTACAGCACTTAGCATTTGTCAGGTGCTAAATAAGAGGCAGCATTTACATATGGTGAAATTAGCACAAGAAAGAATAATTTTCCCAAGGTTGATCATAGGACTGGACCATCAGTTTCACCCTCCTTTGAGCTGCCTAGATTCATGTTATAGGCCTGCATATGGCCACTGATTATTTTTCAAAGCTTGGCAGTCAGAAGAGGATCCAAGAGAGAGTATTCAGTTGCTAGAATGCTAGGAGATGGACTCTTATCCTTGCTACCAATAATTTAGTACAAGGCTAAAGAAAAAAGTACTTGATTGTTTCTAGTTCTCCTTCTATTAAAAGAATGAATAGTGAAAGAAGATAATTTTTATTTCTCTGATAAGCTTCCTATTCCCAGGTAAGTTGGATACTTTTAGAAGGTTTATGGCCCACACTGATGACACTTTGATAGTGAACTGATATGGCTTGTTCTTTAGGTACATATCCAGTATCTGACTCAGCTCTTCAGATACAAATGGTAACAAACAAACAAGAATTTTCCCTCCCTCCCAACCCTGGAAACTACTTACTCATTTTTTTACTGTCTCCATAGTTTTGTCTTTTCCAGAATGTTATATAGTTGGAATCATACAGTAGGTAGCCTTTTCAGATTGGCTTCTTTCACTTAGTAATATGCATTTAAATTTCTTCCATGTCTGTTCATGGCTTGATACCTAATTTCTTTTTAGCACTGAATAATTTTTCATTTTCTGGATGTACCAACATTTCTTTATTCCAGTAGCTACTGAAGGACACATTGGTTGCTTCTAAGTGTTGGTGTATTATTCTGTTCTCATGCTGCTAATAAAGACGTACCCAAGACTGGGTAATTTATAAAGGGGAAAAAAAAAAAAGTTTTCTTGCACAGTTTTAACATTTTAATATTAAAATGAAATGCCATATTTTTTTTTAATCCCAACTTTGGCAGATCAGTGAAGGAACAAAGAAACCTACTTTGTTTCCTTTCCCTCTTATTTCAATATAATTTATCAAGAATTATCTTTCCTAAGAATACTTAAAATTTGGGCTCTTTAAGAGGAGAATAGGTAAACAAAATAAATTAGTGACAGATAATGTGAGTTGACAGAGATCTTTTTTAAACTTTGAGTCATCCTATCATGAAACCTAATCCTTTTCAGCTCATTTTTTATTTGGTTACTGACTCTATGTCAGGAATAACTGGGGAAAATGTATGCATGCACCACAAGAATCTTCAGTATCGTCATAGAAACACTTCCCATCATGAAAGTCTTAGAGAAAGGGCTTAATACTGGGCATTTCAGTATAACTGTTTGGATCAAAAGAAAATGTAAAGCACAAGTGATATAGATTGTCTCTTAATATAGAATTATCCTGACAGTCATTCTCCAGCAAGTATTTCTTGAATATCTACTATGTACCAAGTACTATGCTAGGCTTGGGATATATACAAGTAAACCAAACAGATTTCCTACCTTTATGAAGGTTTGGTCTGGGAAGGGAGCCTGCATTAAATCAATATCATGCAAATAACAATTATAAATTATGATTGGTCCTCTGAAGGAAAGAGGAGAGGGTTGTGTTAGAATAATTGGAGCTTGTGGGGTAAATGACAGTGTTTAGAAGGATATAAGCTGCTACCTGAAGGATCAATGGGTGGAAGCCAGGAAGAATGGAAGATAGAGGTCTTAAAAACATTCCTGGCAAAATAAATTTATAAGGGGGGAAACATTAATTTTTGTATGTATACATTGAGATTTGAGATTAAGACTTTTTTTTCTCTTTTTGAGACAAAGTCTCTCTCTGTTGTCCAGGCTGAATACAGTGGCACCATCACAGCTCACTGCAGCCTTGAACTCCTCCTGGGCTCAAGTGATTCTCCTGCCTTGGTCTCCCAAAATGCTGGGATTGCAGGCATGAGCCACTAGCCCAACCCAGACTTCTTAATATATTCATTTTATAAGAAAGGTATAAATTGCATAGATTTGATCTAGCTTTTGTAGCTAGAATGAAGCAGGGTATAGAAGTATAACCGGTTTGACTAGTGCAAAACCACTTGGCCAGTCCTTTGTTAGACCCATTACTCTACGTGTGACACTGCTCTAGTCATCCCAGCAAGTGACAGCTGCCAGATCCATTTGCAGAGGTCAGGTGGCCAACTCCAGCCATGTCAAGACATCTTTCATGTTTAATTGGTAAATTGTAGAAATCTAATTATTAAAGATGATAGACACATTGACAATATGTATGCCCAGTGTACACAGTTGATGCAAAATCATTTATACTTTGTATATCTTATTTATTTAAAGATTAAGCAAGTAGAAGTTATCTTATGCAGTTGTTTTAAATTGACAAGTAGTTTAAAACAGCATAAATAGTAATGACATTATTGCTAATTTTATAAGGTAAAAGCATTAGAATGTGTTCTTAAAATCATTTTTTTCCTTATATTTTAAAATCTGCATGTCTGTATTCCTAATAGGCCAAAATAGTTTTTTATTCATTCATGTACATTAAAATTATAAGAATATTTTCCCTATATTCTACTAAGATACAAATTCTGGCCAGGTGCAGTGGCTCACGCCTGTAATCCCAGCACTTTGGAAGGCCGAGGCGGGCAGATCACAAGGTCAGGAGATCGAGACCATCCTGGCTAACACAGTGAAACGCCGTCTCTACTAAAAAACACAAAAAAATTAGCCACGCATGGTGGCAGGCACCTGTAGTCCCAGCTACTCGGGAGGCCAAAGCAGGAGAATGGCGTGAACCCGGGAGGCGGAGCTTGCAGTGAGCCGAGATCACACCACTGCTCTCCAGCCTGGGCAACAGAGAAAAAAGATATAAATTCTTATGAGACAGACTTAAAAGATAATTCATATATATTCTATGTCTGCCACGTGTAACATTAATTGTATTTTTTCTTCAGGTAAGTGATTCTTTCTTTGAGGTTGAAGCCCTCATGGAAAAGATGAGGCAGTTACAGGAATGTCGAGATGAAGAAGAGGCAAGTCAGGAAGAGATGGCTTCACGTTTTGAAATAGAAAAAAGAGAGAGTATGTTTGTCTTCTCTTCAGGTAAGAACAACCATTATATAGTCAATATAATTATTGAAAACTCAACTTTTTATTTAGAGAATTTAAATAACTTTTAAAGCATCAATCTAAATATGTCCTTCCTTTTAGAGAGACTATTGCATAGGTATTCCTATTTACAAATTTTTAAAGCAAGCAACTAAGAAAAGGTCATAAGTGAAAACAGCCTAGACTAAGGGGGAGGACATTTAATTTGGATTCTGGCACTAAAATTACTTCTAATAAGCTTTGTGAACTTGGCTAAGTCACTTAACATATGAGTGCCCTCTTTTTTCTCATTTTTTTTTTTTTTTAAGAAACAGGTTCTTGCTTTGTTGCCGGGCTGGAGTGCAGTGGCGTGATTGTAGCTCACTGTAACCTCAGACTCCTAGGCTCAAGCGATCATCCTGCCTCAGCTTCCTGAGTAGCCAAGACTACAGACACATGCTACCACACCTAGTTAATTTTTAAATTTTTTTTTGTAGAGATGGGGTCTTGCTATATTGCCCACGCTTCTCTAATATGAGGAAATAGTCCTGAGATTGCTTCCAGAGTTAAAATTCTGTGATTTTTTTGGGCACGGCAGTTTGTACCTGTAGTACCGGCTACTCAAGAAGCTGAGGTGGGAGGATCACCTTGAAGCCAGGCGTTCCAGACTAGTTTGGGCAACATGGCAAGACTCCCATCTCTAAAAAAACAACAACAAAAATTATATGATTTGTGAAAAGGAGATATTTATTAAAGTACCAACAACCTAAATCCTCTATGTTTAACCTTTATCTATATGCAGGCTACAGGAGATAATATATAAACCAGGTAATTTAAAGGAGAAAAAGTTTATAAAGTGTCTCCAGATGTATTTTGACAATATAACAGAGTGGGAGAAAGAGCACCGAGTTTCTTAATAGCAAAGAAACAATCAAATTTGTTTAAATGGAGGTTGGATGTTCACTTTTTTTTCTTCCAGGAAAAATTTTTGTTTCCATGCCTAAAGATGTAGAGTTGTCATCTAATGCTACACTTACATGAAACTATAATCTCATCAACTCCTAAACATGATGATAGTCCAGAAAATCTTAGGCACAGTGCAGGCAGCACTGTAAAAATGTTAATCCATGGGATTTTCTTTGATCATGTTACATATTATATGTCATTAATATTCAACAAAAATAATCTAAGTGCTAAATTTTGGAGCATAGCTGATTTTTATAGTTATCTTAAAAATTATCCAAAAGTATGTTCATGCTTTGAATAAGTCAAACCTAATACATATAAATTGGAATGGGAGGAGAGAGAAAGGGTCTATGAAAGAGGCAATAAAAGGCATAGAGAATTCAACTGTGAGTTCTCATTTTATAACGGAGAATCTCCTTTTACTACATTGTATTTACTAGCAAGTAAACTACTTTGTATAATTGTAAGACTACTTTGGTTGATGTTGGTTACTCAGTATCAGAGAAAGGGTTATGCCATTTTTACTTGCTTTGGGTAAAATCAATTTTAACTAGCATCCTATTTTTAAAAACCTTTCAATGGCCTTTTTTCCCAGATGATGAAGAAGTTACACCAGCAAGAGATGTATCTCGTCATTTTGAGGATACTAGTTATGGCTATAAAGATTTCTCTAGACATGGGATGCATGTTCCAACATTTCGTGTCCAGGTAAAATTGCAACTTGTATGCACATGATTGACTAGAAATATCTCAGTCTGACTTAAAATACAAAAGAGCCACTTAGATTTGAGAACTATGCTAAGTGCTTTGCAGGCAGTATCTCTTGTTGTTTCAGAATAAAAGGTGAAAGACTGTTTCTAATCCATCCATGGAATCATACTGTAGTTTCAATGTATGTATATCTTAAAAATTTTATTGTGTAAATATTTAAATATGTAAGTATTTAATTCAGATGAGTTGATACTCCCAGCATTCCCAAATATTGTTAGGGGCCAATGTTAAATAATAACTATTTTACCAGAATTATGAAAATATTTGAGAACCATAAGATTTTGTTTCTTTGCTCAAGAAACTAAGGGGCCTGGCACAATGGCTCCCGCCTGTGATCGCAGCACCTTGGGAGGCTGAGGTAGGTGGACTGCCTGAGCCGAGGCGTTCCACGACCAGCCTGGCCAACAAGGGGAAACCCTGTCTCCACAAAAAAAATAAAAAATAAAATAAAATTAGCCAGGTGTGATGGCGTGTACCTGTGGTCCCATCTACTCAGGAGGCTGAGGTGGGAAGATCACTTGAGCCTGGAAGGTTGAGGCTGCGGTGAGTTGTGATGGAGCCACTGCACTCCAGCCTGGGTGACAGAGTGGGATCCTGTCTCAAAAAATAAAAATAAATAAACTAAGGGGCAAAATTTAGGCACCAGGAAGAGTTATAGAATAATTATACAATAGATTAGAAATTGAAGACATCATGTGGACTGGAAATTTTTTATGGAGGGACATTAGGATTTGAAGAATTTGGATGGCAAAAAGGGTATTGTAAGTAGAGGAGACTAGACAATAATTAAGCTTAGGTTGAGGGATAGAGTGAAGGAAGGAATTATAAAGAGATTGGTTGGCTGCTGAGAGCTTCAAGCTAAAGATTCCTACTTCTGATTAGTGGTGTATGTTTAAAATTGGTTAGGTGTGCCTTAAATGCCAAAGCAGTTTACATTAGATTATGTGGGGTTTGTAGGCTTTGACCAGCGTGATGGCATACTATCAAAGAGGTGTTTTTAGGAAAGCAACAAAGAAGTAGGGGTTTATTAAGTTAAGTTTTGTTTCAGGTGGAAAGAAAGGAGGCAAGGAGATTTAATATAGGAAAACTAATTAGGAGACTCAGTTAATAGGGCTAAAAGGCAGAAGTGCGGGTAGGAGAAGGAATGGGTGATGGATGTGTTGAATTAAAAATTCACAAAATTTGGCCAGATCTGGTGGCTCCCACGTGTAATCCCAGCTCTTTGAGAGACCAAGATGGGAAAATCACTGAGGCCAAGCATTCAAGACTAGCATGGGCAGCAAAACAAGACCCTATCTCTACAAATAATTTTTAAAAGTAGCCAAACAAGGTGGCCTGTGCCTGTACTTCCAGTTACTCAGGAGGCTGAGGCAGGGAGGATCGCTTGAGCCCAGGTATTGGAGGCCGCAGTGAGCTGTGATCATACCATTGCACTCTAGCCTGGACAACAGAGTGAGACCTTGTCTCTTAAAACACACACACACACTCATAATTTGAAGACCATTTGAATGGCTGCAGCAATGGAAAAGGAGAGGGGACTCCCAAGCTGGTCACATCTGGGGGCTGAGTGGAGAGAGAGTGAAAGAGATAAAGGCCGATGTGTAAGGGGAAGAGACTATTAGTTTTTTTTTTTTTTTTTTTTTTGAGATGAGACTATTAGTTTTTAAACTCACTGGGTTATAAAACACAACCTTTTGCATGTTGAAGTATGGGAATTGAAAAAAGATTGGAGTGCAAGTGAAGCTGGGAGTTAGGGATAAAAGCCAGTTGGATTGTCAGCCAAATGACAATGATTTTTACCATGCTACAGAGCTATAGATACAGAACTGTACTTGACCACATTTATTCACATTTGTTCTATTCCCTGTATTTAGGACTATTGCTGGGAAGATCATGGTTATTCTTTGGTAAATCGCCTTTATCCAGATGTGGGACAGTTGATTGATGAAAAATTTCACATTGCTTACAATCTTACTTATAATACAATGGCAATGCACAAAGATGTTGATACCTCAATGCTTAGACGGGCAATTTGGAACTATATTCACTGCATGTTTGGAATAAGGTTAGTCGTCTTTCTGTGTTTATAAAGAGATGTTTTCCTCTGGGCCAAATTATTCAAGTGCTTGGAGCACACATGCACATAGACACACACATAATCAAAACCCATCCCCTCCCCAATAACTTATTTTTATGCTATTTATGCTTGAAAGAACCACTTTATTGCAGCTTAGTTTTTTCTTCTCTTTCCTAGCTAGGCAGGAGGGAGAGTTAGGGACCTTGACAAGAATTGAATGACAGCTGCCTCCAGGAAAGGGAGGACAAGCAAGCTGGTCCTAGAACAAAGTTTGTCACTGAACACCTTTAGTATCTTTTCTCTTCATATAATCTGTCTCTTGATACATTTATGTTTTAATCTATCTCTTGATACGTTTATGTTTCTACCTCCTTGGAAACCAGTACCCTTATATTGCCCCTCTGGCTGTTCTTAGGCTCCTTCTGAGGAGTACTTGCTCTCATAATACGTAATCAAAATGGGAAACTTTCATGTCCTTGCTTTTAGGTTTTCAGCCATGTTACTATGTTATATTGAAAATGCAGTCATTGTATACCACCTTCTCACACATGCACACAAACTCTGAGCTACAGTGCTTACTAGTTAACTATTTTCGCTGTAAAATCAGGCTTTCTATTCATTTTATCAGAGACTCTGGTCAAAACCTACAAACCCTATTTAATCTACTCTAAACAGATCTGGCATTTGAAGTACATCTGACCAACTTTAAACTAATTTCCCACTAATCAGTAGCCAGACTATTGACTTTAGCCTCCTGAATGGTTGTAAAACCAGCTTTGCAAGACCTTTCTCCCCTTTCCACTGAAAACTCAATAGGAGACTTCAGTGCCTATGTGATTGGAAATCCATTACCCAGTGGAGCAACGCAGACAACTGGTGCATGCAGCCATCTTGGCTTAAAGCAGGAGAGGCTCTCCTAAGTATAGACCATCCTTCTCCTCGCAGCCCCTGCCTTTTTTCCCATTTGACCCCAGAAACTCCTAGAAACATGAGTAAAGTAATTCTAATTATTTTTATTTATACAAGTAAATTTCTATGTATATATAGAGATATCTCTATATAGAGAGAAAGTACTAGTACCAATAACAAAGGTAATTAGTTTGTTTCTTAATTTCGATAATACTCAAAATCTGTTTTCAGAATTTCTTCAGCCAGGCGTGGGGGCTCACGCCCATAATCCCAGCACTTTGGGAAGCCAAGGCGGGCGGATCACTTGAGGTCAGGAGTTTTAGACTAGCCTGGCCAATATGGTGATACCCTGTCTCTACTAAAAATACAAAAATTGGCTGGGCATGGTGGCACACACTTCTCGGGAGGCTGAGGCGAGAGAATCGCTTGAACCCAGGAAGCAGAGGTTGCAATAAGCCAAAATAGCACCACTGCACTCCAGCCTGGGCAACAGGGCAAGACTCCGTCTCAATAATAGTTTGTTCCTCAGTGTGGCTGCATGTTCATGATTGCAGATATACACTATTGCTTGGTAGCCAGTGCTATGTTAATATTATCAGCTTTCAGGAATGATTTACTTGGGTAGTAGAAAAAATGTTATGTTACTCTCCCTAAGTACTCTGTTTCTTATCCCTTTATACTCATCCACCTGCAGTTGTAAAGCTGTATCATTTTGGGGGACAGCTGCCTACACAAACAGAGAAAAAATACAGTATTAACTATTGATGTGTATACTTTTGTAAGATGAAAACAGGTTATACACTGAAAATATCATAATCCTCATTATGTCTTTCAACAGATATGATGATTATGACTATGGTGAAATTAACCAGCTATTGGATCGTAGCTTTAAAGTTTATATCAAAACTGTTGTTTGCACTCCTGAAAAGGTTACCAAAAGAATGTATGATAGCTTCTGGAGGCAGTTCAAGCACTCTGAGAAGGTATGTGCCTATTGTGGCTTGTTTACTCTGTAACTTAGCAATGATTCGTAGTCTCCTTCACCTAACCTAATGGTGCTGAAACCCTTTCCATCACCCCTACCAACCCAAAGAAAAACATTCCAGGACAGCTGTCTCAGGTACCCCTTCAGAAGGGAACCTGATTATGGTGATAGAGTAAAAGAATAAAGACAGGGAGCACAGGTGGGCTGGCCCGTCTTCAGAAGTGCTGGCATGGCTGTCAGCACATAGAAGACTGTTTTATAAAAGCTGTGTATATGTAGAAGTGTCTGTTCTCTTTGAAACATCTTTATAGAAATTACTGAATAATGATTTGGCAGGGGAAGTTGGTATTCTGATAAAACAGTGTCTAGATTTTCTGACATGTAACAAACCTCCAAGAAATATGATAAAATATAAATGAAAGCTCAATCTATCCAAAAAGAATATTAGGCCGGGTACGGTGGCTCACACCTGTAATCCCAGCACTTTGGGAGGCCAAGGCAGGCGGATCACTTCAGGTCAGGAGTTCAAGACCAGCGTGTCCAACATGGTGATACTAAAAATACCAAAAAATTAGTTGGGCATGGTGGCATGCCCCTGTAGTCCCAGCTACATGGGAAGCTGAGGCATGAGAATCGCTTGAACCCAGGAGGTGGAGGTTGCAGTGAGCCGAGATCGTGCCACTGCACCCGAGCCTGGGAAAGAGTGAAACTGTGCATCAAAAAAAAAAAAAAAGATAGCTGTTGTTTTGAGAAATTTATAATCTGTTCAACGAACCCAAGGCTAAGTTATTCTGTACTACATAGGAAGTGTAGGAAGTGTACTTATTTTATGTGTTCATTAGATTCACTGAAAAACTGATTGCGAATGCTTGTAACCCTTCCTTATATGATGTTGTATTTTATATTCAGGTTCATGTTAATCTGCTTCTTATAGAAGCTAGGATGCAAGCAGAACTCCTTTACGCTCTGAGAGCCATTACCCGCTATATGACCTGATGACTTTCCTTCATTAAAGATGATTCTGGAATGATCAGCAGATATAGTCTACAAGGGGGAAGGTACTAAGCCCCAGGACCAATGGTAGACAAAATAATTCAGAAATCCATTGTGCCATGATTCCTTTAGTTTCTGCTATTTTTCTGTGGAAAACCACTGCTGGCACAAGCAGTGACTGTTTGGCAGCTTCACGTTTAGAGCTGTGAAGACAGGCTGCCATTCACAGTATTTTGCTTTTTGACAGTACAAGATGCTGTGTAACTGTTTTAATACAGCAAACAGTAACTCTCCAAATCCTGTTGCTTTTTTGTTAAATAAGATAACAAGAATTGGAGCATGCAAAGA
Source organism: Pongo pygmaeus (assembly GCF_028885625.2). Lineage (NCBI taxonomy): Eukaryota > Metazoa > Chordata > Mammalia > Primates > Hominidae > Pongo > Pongo pygmaeus. The sequence continues at coordinate 108,937,345 of NC_072378.2, read as the reverse complement.
ATGGGACTTGGATAATGACTTAAGCTTTATATGTAAAGAATTTTAGAAGATCTTGGTGCTGCTATTCCTGCTGGAGGAATGAATAGATGGCTGTTTCAGTTAAGCTATTAGTAATAAAAGTGAACATTGCTACTATCTGAGCCTACATACATAACTTGTGTGATTTCAAATTAAACTTGCATTATGTGTTAATTTTCTTGCATCTAAAAAAGCATAGAATTCCTACTCACACAGCTCAGCAACAACCATTTTGATGGTAACAGTTAATTAATTTCTTTCATTAGTTTTTTAAATTCAGGGTTCTGGATATTAAATTACAATGGCATTCTTAAAGATTTTCTTCAAAAAGCAATCCTAAATGAAAGTGTGTAAATTATAAGAAGCTGGCGATCTTTTGATATGCTGTTTCACAGGATCCTGACACTGGAGGGCAGCTGTCTTGTGCAGTAGTTGTGTTTCCAGCACCAAAGTTGTGGGACATGTTGCTGTAGACTGCTGCGCAGTCCTGGGTGCATTCTGTCTCTCTCCCTCTGCCTGCGTCCTGGTCCCCACTTTAAAGGTTGTGCAGCTCCTTAAATAATAAAGCTGGAAAATATTTTTAGTCGGGTTATCAAATTTGATTTACAAAAACGCTAACTTTGTTTGAAATGCAAACAGGTTTGAAAATATGTATTAAGTACTTTGTATTCTGGAGGCGTGAATTGCTTTTGAAGTCTGTCAGTATTACTGGTATTTTTAAATAAAGAAGAATTTTTCTCCAATTTTATTTGCTGTCTCAAGCTCTTAAAAAATCATGACTTCACTATTAGTAATAATTTTGAGTATCTACTTTCATAAGCCAAGTACATTCACACTTAAATGGCAAAAAACACTTGAAGCCATTTTGAAACATACAAAGAGGAGTGGACTTTCTTTAGAATCTTATCTAAGACCATTTTTATCTTGGAAATGACTGGTGTGGCCCTATGCCTGCTCTCTTTTGAACTGTTTTAGAGTTCCAGTAGAATTTTAAGAATTACTAGAAAGAGGGATGCATTAGGGAGAGACTACAGAACAAAAAATGACACTCAGACAAGTAGAAATAGCTCTAAGTTTAACTGAAGCTGTTGTGATAACTCTGTTACTCCTCAAAACATTTATTGAGCTCAATCTAGTGCCTGCCTACAAATGTATGGGGTAGTGTGGAAGTGGGGGGTTGGGAAGGATCAATTTTGAACAGAGGTGGTACCTGTCCTCAAGGATATTTACTCTCATGAGAAGACAAGACTATAACCTTAGCTAGAAATAGAGTATTATTATCTTCAATATGTTTTATATTTAAAGAAACTTATAAGTGCATTACTCATTGAATATGCATCATGCCTTTGTCCTCTTCTGCCTGCTGCTGAGTTCTCTCACCAGAGCAATGCAATTGAACCCAAGAAGATAGTTAAAATTTTACTTATCCCATTTCTGCTTTGTTCCTCCTCTTGAAAATACAAAATTTCTAGTAGAGATTCTAATCAGCAGTAGAGTGATCACAAAACAAGATCAACTAGAATGCATTTAGTCCACTGGAACTTATAATCACTTAGAAATTGAAATCAAAATTTTAATGAGTTAAAAAATATGTTTATACCTAAAGTAATAAAAGTGCATGTGATACAAAGTTAATGTTTCAATGCCTCCCATTTAGCAGGTGCTTCCTGTTGGAGTGTTTTCTCAAAACTAAACACACAGGATTTCTAATGTTACTATATAATCTTTGAAACCAGTAGTTTCCAAAATAATTAGGGAAGGTACATTACACTGGGGATATCAAAACCTTCCCCAACCAGAGGAAAATTTTTTTCTAAAATAATCATGAGAAGATTTCTGGTTGAGGGTCCCAGGATTCAAGAGTTAAAATTTGAGTTTTTTTGGCCATATTTGGGAAAATTTTTTATTAGGCCAAACTTAATCATCTCTAAGAATGAGATTGATTTTGATACAGACCACCAGGAGATAAGTAGATAAGTAAAATTTGTTGGATAAGCACTTTTTATCAATACACTCTGAAATTTTATTAGCATATTCATATATGTGAATATCATATATGAATCAGAAATTTTACTAGCATATTTGTATATGTGAATATCATATATGAATCATCATACTAGTTTTTTGCTAACACTGGTAGATGGGAGTAATGTCAGCAAGATGATGGACTTGGGAACTCCACGTCCTCATTCTCCCAGAGATGCTGAGTTAACAATATATGGGCCAGAATATCTTTGTGAGAACTCTAGAAACCAATTGGGAAACTGCAGCACTTAGGCAAATGCAAAGCCAGGAAAAGGCTGCACCAAAAGGCTAGGAAAGTTTGTGGATTTTGCTCACCCTAGCTCTTCCCCAGCAGAGGATGGTGTGATCAAGAGGAAGCATAAATTCAGCAAAGTTGCAGGATACAAAGTCAGCACACAAAAATCAGTTGTATTTCTATACACGAACAATGAATGATCCAAAAAAATTAAACAATTCCATTTACAATAGGATCAAAAAGAATAAAATACTTAGGAATAAACCTAACCAAGGGGATATGTGATGGCTGAATGTTTGTGTCTCCCCACACATTTGTATGTTGATGTATCTTGTATGTTGAAATGTAATCCTCAATGTGGTGGTATTAAAAAGTAGGCCTTTGGGAGGTGATAAGGTCAAGAGGGCTCTGCTCTCATGAATGGGATTAGTGCCCTTTAATAGAGGTCTGGAGAGCTCCCCTTCTACCATGTAAGGACACAGCTAGAGTGTGCCATCTGTGAGGAAGAAAACACTAGGCACCAAATCCTTGATATTGGACTTCCCAGCCTCCAAAACTGTGAGCAATAAATTTCTGTTATCTATAAATTGCCCAGTCTAAGGTATTTTGTTACAGCAGCCTGAACAGACTAAGACAAAAGACTTACACATTGAAAACCGTAAAGCAGCAGTCCCCAACCTTTTTGGCACCAGGGACTGGTTTCATGGAAGACAGTTCTTCCATGGACCCAGGGTGGACGGTGCAGTGGGGGATGGTTTCAGGATAAAACTGTTCCACCTCAGATCATCAGGTATTAGATTCTTATAAGGAGTGCACAACCCACATCCCTCACATGCACAGTTCACAATAGGGTCAAGCTCCTATGAAAATCCAATGCTGCAGCTAATCAGACAGGAGGCAGAACTCAGGCATTAATGCTTGCTTGCCCACAACTCACCTCCTGCTGTGCAGCCAGTTCCTAACAGGCCACAGACCAGTACTGCAGCCAGTTCCTAACAGGCCACAGACCAGTACTGGTCCATGGCCCATGGGTTGGGGACCCCCGCTGTAAAGCATTACTGAGAAATTAAAGACACAAATAAATGGAAAGACATCTCATGGTCACCCAGAGTAACCTGTAGATTCAATGCAATCTCTATCAAAATCCCAATGGCATTTTTCAGGGAAGTAGAGAATTCCATGCCAAAATTCATCTAGAATCTTCAATGGACCCTGAATAGCCAAAACAATCTTGAAAAAGAACAAAGTTGGAGGTCTCACACTCCCTGATTTCAAAACATATTGCAAAGCAACAGTAATCAAAATAATGTGGAACTGGCACAAAGTCAAACATAGAGGCCAATGGAATAGGGTCCAGAAATAAATTCTCACATATATGGCCAAATGATCTTTAGCAAAGGTACCAAGACCACTCAATACGGACAGGACAGTCTCTTTAACAAACAAACAGTGCTAGGAAAACTAGATATGCACATGCAAAAGAATGAAGTTGGACCCTTATATATTAAAAAACTCAAAGACCTAAATGTAAGACTGACAAATGTAAAACTAGATGAAAACACAGGGGGAAAGTTTCACAGCATTGGATTTGGCAATGATTTCTTAGATGTGACACAAAGTATGGGCAACAAAAGAAAAAAAGACCATTGGAATTACATCAGACTTAAAAATGTCTGTGCATCAAAGGACATAATCAACAGTGTGAAAAGGCAACCTATAGGATAGGAGAAAATATTTACAAATCATATATTTGATAAGAGGTTAATATCCAGAACATATGAAGAATTCCTACAACTCAAAAAACCAAATAACTAAAAAATGGGGCTGGGAGTGGTGGCTCATGCCTGTAATCCCAGCAGTTTGGGAGGCCGAGGCAGGCAGATCATGAGGTCAGGAGATCGAGACCATCCTGGCCAACATAGGAAAACCCCTGTCTCTACACAAAAATTAGCTGGGCATGGTGGTGTGCACCTGTAACCCACTGGGATTACTCTGGAGGCTGAGGCAGGAGAATGGCTTGAACCTGGGAAGCGGAGATTGCAATGAGCTGAGATCGCGCCACTGCACTCCATGCACTTCCAGCCTGGTGACAGAGCGAGACTTCATCTCCAAAAAAAAAAAAAAAAAGTCCAAAGACTTGAATAGACATTTCTCCAAAGATGATATACAAATGACCAACAAACAAAAATTATGAAAAGGTGCTCAGCCTGACTAATTATAAGAAATGTAAATCAATATTACAAAGACACATTACCTCACACTCATCAGGGTGGCTACTATTTTTAAAACTCCCAAAATAACAAGTGTTGGTGAGGATGTGGGGAAATTGGAACACTTATGTGGCATTGGTAAGAATGTAAAATGATAATCACCACTTAAACACGATGGAGGTTCCTCAAAAAGTTAAAAATAGAATTCCCATATGATACAGCAATTCCACTTGCTGTGGACTGAATATTTGCGTTCCCCCAAAATTCACATGTTGAAGCCCTATGGTCTTTGGGAAGTAATTAGGTCTCGAGGGTGGAGCCCTCATGAGTGGCAGTAAACCCTTATAAGGAGAGACAGGTGAGAGATGATCTCTCTCTCTCCACCATGTGAGGATAGAGCAAAAAGGCAGCCCTCTGCAAACCAGGAAGAGGGCCTTGACCACCAACTGAACTGGCCAGCACCTTGCCTTTGGACTTCCTAGTCTGAAGAACTGTGAGGAATGAACTTTTGTTAAGTCACCCAAACTATATTTTTTGTTATCTCAGCTTGAACTAAGACATCACTTCTGAGTATATACACAAAAGAACTGAAAACAAGATCTCAAAGAGAGATTTGCATACCTATATTCATGGCAACATTATTCACAGTACCCATGATATGGAGGCAACCCAAATGTTCATTGACAGATGAATGGATAAACAAAATGTGGTATATTCATAGAATGGAATATTATTCAGTCTTAAAAAGGAAAGAAATCAGCAGGGCACAGGTGGCTCACAACTGTAATCCCAGCACTTTGGGAGGCTGAGGCAGGTGGATCACTTGAGGCCTGGAGTTCAAGACCAGCCTGGCCAACATGGTGAAACCCCATCTCTACTAAAAATACAAAAATTAGCCAGGCATGGTGATGCATGCCTGTAATCCCAGCTACTTGGAAGGCTGAGCAGGAGAATCACTTGAACCTGGGAAGCGGAGGTTGCAATGAGCTGAGATCATGCCATTGCACTCCAGCCTGGGTAACAGAGATTGTTCTGAGACTCTGTCTCAGGGAAGAAAAAAAAAAAAAAAAAAGTAAGGAAATCCTATCACAGGCAACAACATGGATGAATCTCGATAATATTAACGCTAAGTGAAATAAACCAGTCACACACACACAACTATTGTATGGCTCCACTTATATAAGATATCAAGTAGTCAAAGTCATAGAAATGGAAAGTATTAATTGATGGTTGCCAAGAGCTGGTGGGGGTGAAAATGGGGAGTTGTTTGGTGCGTATAGCTTCAGTTTACAAGATGAAAGAGTTCTAGAGATCTGTTGCAGAACAATGTGAATATACTTAAACTACTGAACTGTACACTTAAAATGGTTAAAATGGTAGATTTTACGTGTTTTTTTAACCACAGGTTTTGTTCAAGCAGATAGTTCCAAATGGTCCAGCTTGTATGTGGGTCTGAGGGGAGCAGTTAAGTACGGAAGAGAATAGGTATAATGGGATCCCACCATGAGTTACTATATTAGTCATAAATATGAAGGGGGCTGTTTGGCGAAGAGAGAGTTTGATTTTTTTTTCCACTAAAAGTAGAATAAATAGCTTGCTATGGATGAAATACATTATATCTGTGAATGTTTTAGATAAATTAGCCCCTGTGACTTAAACTGATTTCATCTATTGGAGTGAATCTACCAGCATATACTTACATTATGGACTACAATAAGGTGAGTGTCCCTAGAGGATTTTGCTGAGCCACATCAGGTATGAGCCCCAGACTAGAACCATTCTTAGAAAGTCTATTCGTTCCTGGAAATATAGGTTCTTTTTTTTTTTTTTTTGAGACAGTCTTGTGCTGCTGCCCAGGCTATAGTGCAGTGGCACAATCTCGGCTTACTGCAACCTGCACCTCCGAGGTTCAAGAGATTTTCATGAAACAAAGCCACTGGGAAGTTTGAACTTGGGGGAGCCCACCATAGCTCAGCAAGGCTGCTGTGGCCAGACTGCCTCTCTAGATTCCTCCTCTCTGGGCAGGGCATCTCTGAAAAAAAGGCAGCAATCCCAGTCAGGGACTAATAGATAAAACCCCCATCTCCCTGGGACAGAGCACCTGGGGGAAGGGGCGGCTGTGGGTACAGTGTCAGCAAACTTAAACGTCCCTGCCTGCTGGCTCTGAAGAGAGCAGCGGATCTCCCAGCACAGCGTTCCAGCTCTGATAAGGGACGGACTGCCTCCTCAAGTGGTTCCCTGACCACCCGTGTATCCTGGCCCTGAGATACCCCTGGCAGATACCCCTCTGGGACAAAGCTTCCAGAGGAAGGAATAGGCAGCAATCTTTGCTGTTCTGCAGCCTCCGCTGGTGACACCCAGGCAAACAGGGTCTATAGTGGACCTCCAGCAAACTCCAGCAGAACTGCAGCAGAGGGACCTGTTAGAAGGAAAACTAACAAACAGAAAGGAATAGTATCAACATCAACAAAAAGGATGTCCACTCAGAGACCTCACCTGAAGGACACCAACATCAAAGACCAAAGGCAGGTAAATCCACAAAGATGGGGAGAAACCAGCACAAAAAGCCTTAAAATTCCAAAAACAAGAATGCCTCTTCTCCTCCAAAAGATCGCAACTCCTTGCCAGCAAGGGAACAAAACTGGACGGAGAATGAGTTTGACGAATTGACAGAAATAGGCTTCAGAAGGTGGGTAATAACATACTCCTCCGAGCTAAAGGAGCATGTTCTAATCCAATGCAAGTAAGCTAAGAACCCTGAAAAAAGGTTAGACGAATTGCTAACTAGAATAACAGTTTATAGAAGAACATAAACGACCTGATGGAGCTGAAAAACACAGCACGAGAGCTTCGTGAAGCATACACAAGTATCAATAGCCACATCTATCAAGCAGAAGAAAGGATATCAGAGACTGAAGATCAACTCAATGAAATAAAGCAAGAAAACAAGATTAGAGAAAAAAGAATGAAAAGAAATGAACAAAGCCTGCAAGAAGTAGGGGACTATGTGAAAAGACCAAATCTACGTCTGATTGGTGTACCTGAAAGTGACGGGGAACGTGGAACCGAGTTGGAAAATACTCTTCAGGATATTAACCAGGAGAACTTCCCCAATCTAGCAAGGCAGGCCAACATTCAAATTCAGGAAATACAGAGAACACCACAAAGATACTCCTTAAGAGCAACCCCAAGACACATAATTGTCAGATTCACCAAGGTTGAAATGGAGGAAAAAATGTTACGGGCAGCCAGAGAGAAAGGTCGGATTACCCACAAAGGGAAGCCCATCAGACTAACAGTGGATCTCTCAGCAGAAATGCTACAAGCCAGAAGAGAGTGGGGGCCAATATTCAACATTCTTAAAGAAAAGAATTTTCAACCCAGAATTTCATATCCAGCCACACTGAGCTTCATAGGTGAAAGAGAAATAAAATCCTTTACAGACAAGCAAATGCTGAGAGATTTTGTCACCACCAGGCCTGCCTTACAAGAACTCCTGAAGGAAGCACTAAACGTGGAAAAGAACAACCAGTACCAGCCACTGTAAAAACATACCAAATTGTAAAGACCATTGATGCTACGAAGAAACTGCAACAACAGGCAAAATAACTAGCTATCATCATAATGACAGGATCAAATTCACACATAACAACATTAACCTTAAATGTAAACAGGTTAAATGTCCCAATTAAAAGATACAGACTGGCAAATTGGATAAAGAGTCAAGACCCATTGGTATGCTGTATTCAGGAGACCCATCTGATGTGGAAAGACACACACAGGCTCAAAATAAAGGGATAGAGGAATATTTACCAAGCAAACAGCAAAAAAAAAAAGCAGGGGTTGCAATCCTACCCTCTGATAAAACAGACTTTAAACCAACACAGAACAAAAGAGACAAAGAAGGGCATTACATAATGGTAAAGGGATCAATGCAACAAGAAGAGCTAACTGTCCTAAATATGTATGCGTCAATACAGGAGCACCCAGATTCATAAAGCAAGTTCTTAGAGACCTACAAAGAGACTTAGACTCCCACACAATAATAGTGGGAGACTTTAACATCCCACTTTCAGTATTAGAAAGATCAATGAGACAGAAATTTAACAAGGATATCCAGGACTTGAACTTAGCTCTGGACCAAGTGGATCTAATAGACATCTACAGAACTCTCCACCCCAAATCAACAGAATATACATTCTTCTCGGCACCACATTGCACTTATGCTAAAATTGACCACATAATTGGAAGTAAAACACTCCTCAGCAGATGGAAAAGAACAGAAATCATAACAAACAGTCTCTCAGACCACAGTGCAATCAAATTAGAACTCAGGACTAAGAAACTCACTCAAAACCGCTCAACTACATGGAAACTGAACAACCTGCTCCTGAATGACTACTGGGTACATAACGAAATGAAGGCAGAAATAAAGACATTCTTTGAAACCAATGAGAACAAAGACACAATGTACCAGAATCTCTGGGACATATTTAAAGCAGTGTGTAGAGGAAAATTTATAGCACTAAATGCCCACAAGAGAAAGCAGGGAAGATCTAAATTCGACACCCTAACATCACAATTAAAAGAACTAGAGAAGCAAGAGCAAACATATTCAACAGCTAGCAGAAGACAAGAAATAATTAAGATCAGAACAGAACTGAAAGTGATAGAGACACAAAAAACCCTTCAAAAGATCAATGAATCCAGGAGCTGGTTTTTTGAAAAGATCAACAAAATAGATAGACCACTAGCCAGACTAATAAAGAAAAAAAATGAGAAGAATAAAATAGACACAATAAAAAATGATAAAGGGGATATCACCACCGATCCTACAGAAATACAAACTACCATCACAGAATACTATAAACACCTATATGCAAATAAACTAGAAAATCTAGAAGAAATGGATAAATTCCTGGACACATACACCTTCCCAAGAGTAAACCAGGAAGAAGCTGAATCCCAGAATAGACCAATAACAAGTTCTGAAACTGAGGCAGCAATTAATAGCATATCAACCAAAAAAAAGCCCAGGACCAGACAGATTCACAGTCTAATTCTACCAGAGGTACAAAAAGGAGCTGGTACCATTCCTTCTGAAACTATTCCAAACAACAGAAAAAGAGGGAATCCCCTCTAACTCATTTTATGAGGCCAGCATCATCCTGATACCAAAACCTGGCAGAGATACAACAAAAAAAGAAAATTTCAGGGTCAATATCCCTGATGAACATTGATGCGAAAATCCTCAATAAAATACTGACAAGCCGAATCCAGCAGCACATCAAAAAGCTTATCCACCATGATCAAGTTGGCTTCACCTCTGGGATGCAAGGCTGGTTCAACATACACAAATTGATAAATGTAATCCATCACATAAACAGAATCAATGACAAAAATCACATGATTATCTCAATAGATGCAGAAAAGGCCTGTGACAAAATTCAACAGCCCTTCATGCTAAAAACTCTCAATAAAGTAGGTATTGATGGAACATATCTCAAAATAATAAGAGCTATTTATGACAAACCCACAGGCAATATCATACTGAATGGGCAAAAGCTGGAAGCATTCCCTTTGAAAATCAGCACAAGACAAGGATGTCCTCTCTCACCACTCCTATTCAACATAGTATTGGAAGTTCTGGCCAGGGCAATCAGGCAAGAGAAAGAAATAAAGGGTATTCAGTTAGGAAAAGAGGAAGTCAAATTGTCTCTGTTTGCAGATGATATGATTGCATATTTAGAAAACCCCATTGTCTCAGCCCAAAATCTTCTTAAGCTGATGAGCAATTTCAGCAAAGTCTCAAGATACAAAATCAATATGCAAAAATCACAAGCATTCTTATAAACTAATAACAGACAAACAGAGAGCCAAATCATGAGTGAACTCCCATTCGCAATTGCTACAAAGAGAATAAAATACCTAGGAATCCAACTTACAAGGGATGTGAAGGACCTCTTCAAGGAGAACTACAAACCACTGCTCAAGGAAGTAAGAGAGGACACAAATGAAAAAACATTCCATGCTCATGGATAGGAAGAATCAATATCGTCAAAATGGCCATACTGCCCAAAGTATTTTATAGATTCAATGCTATCCCCATCAAGCTACCACTGACTTTCTTCACAGAATTGGAGAAAACTACTCTAAATTTCATATGGAACCAAAAAAGAGCCCACATAGCCAAGACAATCCTAAGTAAAAAGAACAAAGCTGGAGGCATCATGCTACCTGACTTCAAACTATACTACAAGGCTACAGTAAAAAAAACAGCATGGTACTGGTACCAAAACAGAGATATAGACCAATGGAACAGAACAGAGGCCTCAGAAATAACACCACACATCTATAACCATCTGATCTTTGACAAACCTGTCAAAAACAAGAAATGGGTAAAGGATTCCCTATTTAATAAATGGTGCTGGGAAAACTGGCTAGCCATATGCAGAAAGCTGAAATTGGATCCCTTCCTTACACTTTATACAAAAATTAACTGAAGATGGATAAAAGACTTAAATGTAAAACCTAAAATCATAAAAACCCTAGAAGAAAACCTAGGCAATAATACCATTCAGGACATTGGCATGGGCAAAGACTTCATGACTAAGACATCAAAAGCAATGGCAATAAAAGCCAAAATTGACAAGTGGGATCTAGTTAAACTAAAGAGCTTCTGCACAGCAAAAGAAACTATCATCAGAGTGAACAGGCGACCTACAGAATACGAGAAAATTTTTGCAGTCTATCCATCTGACAAAGGGCTAATATCTAGAATCAACAAAGAAATTAAACAAATTTATAAGAAAAAACAAACAACCCCATCAAAAAGTGGGCAAAGGATATGAACAGACACTTCTCAAAAGAAGACATTTATGCAGCCAACAAACATGAAAAAAAGCTCATCATCACTGGTCGTTAGAGAAATGCAAATCAAAACCACAATGAGATACCATGTCACGCCAGTTAGAATGGCAATCATTAAAAGTCAGGAAACAACAGATGCTGGAGAGGACGTGGAGAAATAGGAATGCTTTTACACTGTTGGTGGGAGTGTAAATTAGTTCAATCATTGGGAACACAGTGTGGCAATTCCTCAAGGATCTAGAACTAGAAATACCATTTGACCCAGCAATCCCATTACTGGGTATATACCCAAAGGATTAGAAATCATTCTACTATAAAGACACATGCACATGTATGTTTATTGCAGCACTGTTCACCATAGCAAAGACTTGGAATCAACCCAAATGCCCATCAGTGAGAGACTGGATAAAGAAAATGTGGCACATATACACCATGGAATACTATGAAGCCATAAATCAGGATGAGTTCATGTCCTTTGCAGGGACATGGATGAATCTGGAAACCATCATTCTCAACAAACTAACACAGGAACAGAAAACCAAACACCACATGTTCTCACTCGTAAGTGGGAGCTGAACAATAAGAACACATGGACACAAGAAGGGGAACATCACACACTGGGGTCCATCAGGGGGTTGGGGGCTAGGGGAGGGACAGCATTAGAAGAAATACCTAATGTAGATGATGGGTTATGGGTGCAACAAACCACCACGGCACATGTATACCCATGTAACAAACCTGCACATTCTGCATATGTACCCCAGAACTTAAATAATTAAAAAAAAAAAAAAAGAGAGAGAGAGAGATTCTCGTGCCTCAGCCTCCCGAGTAGCTGAGATTACAGGCATGTGCAACCATGCCAGACTAATTTTTGTATTTTTAGTAGAGATGGGGTTTCACCATGTTGGCCAAACTGGTCTCAAACTCACGACCTCAGGTGATATGCCCGCCTCGGCCTCCCAGAGTGTTGGGATTACAGGTGTGAGCCACCATGCACAGCTGGTTTATTCTAATAGGCTTCAAGAACCTATTCAGTCTGGGATGCCTGCTCTTATCCCATGAGTCTTGGTGTTTTGTAGGGTGAGAAATGAGCTGTTAATAAAAGCTTTTCTCCAAGCAGAGTAGTAAATTTACTTCTGTTGTTGAGATGAGGTCTTACTTTGTTGCCCAGGCTGGTCTTGAAATCCTAGCCCCATGGGATCCTCCCCACTCAGCCTTCTAAAGTGCTGAATTACAGGTATGAGCCAGCAAATTTATTTTTATTTCCAACTCATCTTCATTTGGCTAGTATAGGATAATAATAGTAAGCTCAATCTTTTGTTTTTTAATCATTTATTCAAAGGCCAAACTCATCCTACAAAGGATGGCAAGCTAAGAAAGTGCTTGCCATCATAATGTTCTTGAACACCCACTCCACATCATACACTGGACTGGGCCATTTGCTCATTTAATGGTTTGTTCCAAACTACACTACAGTAAAATTGATATGATTCCCATTTTGCAGTTGCAGCTCAAGAAATTAAGTTACTTGCTCCAGGCCCACAAAGCTAGCAGGGGAGAGCGTGGATTCAGATTCAGGTCTACCATTCACCTAAGCCTGCATTCTTTCTAATACATTACCTCACCTGTCAAACACAGAGAGTTACAATTAGAAGGACTGTCTTAGTCCAGTCATTTTATTTCAAATGAAAATATACTCTCGTGTTATCTATTTTACTTATTTAATAAAGAACAGATGGCCCAAAGCAGTTTTAAGTTTTTCTGCTTACTCCTTCTCTTAATATAAAGACCAAAAAAATACTGGTACCTAATTAGAACATTTATTATTTGACATAGTAAGAATTAGTACAGATCCTATGTTGTAACGTGTTCCACTCATGTTGACTACCCTTCTTTCTATATAATCTAACAGCCTTTATTGCACAGTTCATTTAACTTATGAACACTTCAATTCCAAGTGTTCATAATTCCAAGTGCTAAATCAAGATTTTAAGACTAGAACTAAATTGTTTAATAGAGAATAGAAGAAAAAGTCATTTACTTAAAAATGCATATATTTTCATCTTACATTTCTCATAACAGGAAACATAACGTGTATATTCATTTTTCCATAATACCTAACAAGAAGAAATGCTTAATTTTAAAAAATACTTCAGCTACTCACTAAAACCAGTTCTTGAAAAACTTTCCACATTTGTTAATGCTGAAAAAAATGTTCACGTTTGTTACCAGTTCTTAAGAATGAGGGAGACGTGAGTTCTTGTTTCAACTGTTAATCTGCATCATGTTAGAAAGAGGGAATGGGCAGGGGTTCCAGGAAGGTGTGATGTCTCTGAATTCGGTTTAGAAGCTGCTGTGCCACAGGTTTGAATTCTGTTTCCCAGTGGAGTTTGTGATAGTTTTTTAGGTCTGGATCAAAACTGCCATCCAGTGCTAGTTCTTCATCTGTATTAGAAAAATTTAAATTACAGCATTATTTACAAATGTAATCCTGTTGAATATAGTTTAATTTTGATGATATGAGTTAAACTCACCCTGGGTCATCCTTTAATACCAACGTAACACAAGACAGGATTTCAGAGAAGTTCTTTACTCTCTTCTGTTCTTTATGAATACATCATTTTATTTTATTTTATTTTATTTTATTTGGAGAGGCAGGGTCTCCATGTATTGCCCAGGCTGGTCTCCAACTCCTGACCTCAAGCAATCCTCCTGCCTTGGCCTCCCCAAGTGCCAAAGTGCTGGGATTACAGGTGTGAGCTACCTCGCCAAGCCCATTAGTTTACAATTAGTCTATTTTGGTATCTCAATTTAAATGGGCAATATTTTTTTCAAAAAAAGTCTGGCCAGGTGTGGTGGCTCATACCTATAATGCCAACACATTGGGAGCCTGAGGTAGGAGAATTGCTTGAGCCCAAGAGTTCAAGATTAGCTTGGGCAACACAGTGACAGCTCAGAAAAAGAAAAAAATCAGAAGATTATCTGGGCATGGGGGCATGTGCCTGTGGTCCCAGTTACTCGAGAGGCTGAGGTCAGGAGGATCACTTGAGCACGGGACATTGAGGCTGCAGTGGGGCACGATCATGCCACCGCCATCCAGCCTAAGCGACACAGCGAGACCCTGTCCCAAAAAATAAAAAATCCAAAATTGAACTGAACCCTTATTTCAACTAATTCCTTAGTTTTTTATATGTAAGTTTGTATCTAAAAGTCAGATCACAATTTCTCAGAATAAACAACGTATTAATATGTTACTTCCTTATGTGTACATAGAAAAGTTAATTACTTCAAAGGTTAGATATAAAAGGAATCAGGAAATCTTTTAGGAAAATAGCTCAGTTAAATTTGACACTTTAAACTTTACTGAAAATCAGAACTTTGCTGGCTTCAAAGCAGCAGGGAAGTAGTACTTTGGAAAGACAACCTTCCACCCCCAAACTCTCTCCATAACTGAAAACTGAGAGAACTTGGGAATCCCAAGGAGTATTAGAATCCCAAGTGAGCCCATGGATAATGCAGACAAGAACTTGTAAGAATAAAATGCAAAAGTACAACTTCAATTCTTAATCTAAGGGCACCCTGAATTCTGGGAACACCATAAATATATTCAATCCAAGTAGGAAGACAAATGACCACTGAGGTTTCTGTGCTGATTGCCACAGCAATTTTACATGTTGATGTTGAGCCTCACACCCTGTGTGACAGACTTCAGAAAAGTGCACTGACCTGCCAATCAGATTAGCTCTGCCACTTCCTACATCTGCGACATGAGGCCAACTTCTAAAATGGTAACCACTAAATCCTAACAACCACAGATGTTGTTACTTAAATGGCCAACGCTTTTTTTTTTTTTTTTTTTTTTGAGATGGAGTCTCACTGTGTCACCCAGGCTGGAGTGCAGTGGTGCAGTCTCGTCTCACTGCAACCTCTGCCTCCCGGGTTCAAGCAATTCTTCTGCCTCAGCCTCCTGAGCAGCTGGGATTACAGGCATGTGCCACCACGCCCAGCTAATTTTTTCTTTTTAGTAGAGACAGAGTTTTACCATGTTGGCCCGGCTGGTCTCCAACTCCTGACCTCAAGTGATCCGCCCGCCTTGGCCTCCCAAAGTGCTAGGTTACAGGCGTGAGCCATTGCACTCAGCTGCCAACACTTTTTTTATAGGGCCAATTAAAATCCTATTATAAAATATTTCATGACTGTTGATATCAGATTTTCTACACTGAATATTTGTGTACATTCACTGTGTACTTTGGCACTATGGGTGTTAGTGTCACCACCCAAAATAAGATAAGGGAGTCTGGAATCCCAGTTTGTACCTTCCTCTCATCACAACCAAGTGGTCAACTATGCAGTTCTGAGATAAGCTCCAGGCAGACACAAACACTTCGGCAAGGAGCTCCATGGAGACTCTGTAAGCAAACCTGGATCTCCCCACCCATGAGATAACTGGGCCCCGAGGGGAGGAGAATGCAGGCGATATTTGGTGCGTTCAAAGCTCTTCTTGTTTGGCTACTTCCAGACAAAAAGAGTCAGGTAGTCTCAGTGATTTCAGATTTCATTCCGTTTTTTTGAGACAGAGTCTGCTCTGGAGTGCAATGGTGTGATCTCGGCTCATTGCAACCTTCATGTCCCAGATTTAAGTGATCCTTGTGCCTCAGCCTCCCAAGTAGCTGGCACTACAGGCATGTGCCACCAGGCCAGGCTAATTTTTTGTGTTTTTAGTAGAGATGGGGTTTTGCCACGTTGCCCAGGCTGGTCTCGGACTCCTGACCTCAGGTAATCCACCCACCTTGGCCTCCCAGAGTGCTGGGATTACAGGTGTGAGCCACAGCGCCCAGCCAGTGATTTCAGATTTCTAGGCCATCTTCCTGCTCACTGTTTTCCAGATTTTCTGAACATTAAACTTTTGTTGAAAAGTGAATTCTGTTGTATAAAAATAAAATTCCGTTGTATAGAAAATGAATTCTGTTGTATAGAAAATAAATTCTGGGTACGGTGGCTCACACCTATAATCCCAACACTTTGGGAGGCTGAGGCAGGTGGATCACCTGAGGTCAGGAGTTCGAGATCAACCTGGCCAACATGATGAAACCCCATCTCTGCTAAAAATACAAAAAATTAGCCGGGCATGTGGCAGGTGCCTGTAGTCCCAGCTACTTGTGAGGCTGAGGCAGGAGAATCACTTGAACCCAGGAGGCAGAGGTTGCAGTGAGCCATGGTCGTGCCACTGCACTCCAGTCTGGGCGACAGAGACTCTGTCTCAAAAAAAAAAAAAAAAAAGAAAAAGAAAAGAAAGAAAGAAAATGCATTCTATTGTAGAAGTCCTTCTTTCCCAAGCTGCTGGCGGCTAAGCAGTGTGGCCTGGGCATGTCATAGTCCCTTCTTTCTCCTAGGGCTTTGGTTGGATTTAGTGGTTTTAGCAAAATCTCTGTTGGGTGTGTGGCTTTTTAAAATCTAATGTCAAGACCACGTTACTTGTCTTGAGGCCCAGCCTATAGTTAATCCACCCTCAAACCATATTAATTCTAAACTGGGTTAGACAAGATAACAAGAATAGCCAAACAGCTACAGGTAAGAGAAATGAGGTCTAAAGTTTGAAAGTAAATACAACAACATACATTAAAAGTGCCATATCACATGGGGTATTAAATTTTGGAACTTGTACTGCAAAGAGTAGCAGAGGCTGATTGAGTAAAAATTTAGATCTATGATTCATTTTTTTTTTTTTTAAGAGACAGAGTCTCATTCTGTTACCCAGGCTGGAATGCAGTGGTGTAATCATAGCTCACTGTAGCCTCGAATTCCTGGGCTCAAGTGATCCTCCCACCTGTTTCCTGAGTGGCTAAGACTACAAAACACGTACACCCAGCTAATTTTTTCACTTTTAGTATAGATGGGTCTCACTACGTTGCCCAAGCTGGTCTCAAACTCCTAGCCTCAAGTGATTCTCCCACCTCGTCCTCACAAAGTGCTGGGATTACAGGCATGTGCCATTGCACTCAGCCTTTGATTAATTCTTTTTAAGATTTGAATCATCATAAGTTAGAAACTGTGCTTCACAGTATTTTGCATCATGACTCTGTATACATATACCTACTTATATACGAATAAACAAATGTTTCACATTACAATACTTGTCCTTACTAAATATAATACATTCTGATATTTTCTTTCTTTGCTACTTCATTTTTTAAAGATGCTGGTCACAACCAACTAAATTGATTTCCTGACCTGCAGTGTGAAAAGTGCTTATTTAGATAACCAATCATTCTTAAGCTTTCTTTAGGCACAGCATGCTTCCAAATACTAAAATTTGGGGCAAAGTATTAGAAAGAATTAAAAGACCCTAAAATATAAATGTATCAATGATCATTACAACACAATCATCATTAGAAGTTTGTGTCCTGCAGCATCTGTAAAAGCTTCCTTTACTCACTACACTATTTCCTAGCTAGCTGTTCAGCAGCAGATGGCTGTTTAAGGGATTTATCATCGCCCTGACCATTCTCTCATAAGGCAAAGTTGTCGAATGTTCTAGAAGCACCTGATAGCTCTTCAACATAGGCTGATGTGATCCTCCAACTTGAACGTGGGCCCCCACTCTACCCTTGTCACAAAACCTAAGTGCCCACTGCCACGAAACTTATGATGAACATACAACAGCCTAGTGTACTTCCCATTTGCAACAATAAACTACACACATGGTCATCAGGTACCAGCTCCCCGCAGAGGGGCTCACTGTAGTCTGGAGTGCTCAGCACACCACTAAGAACTTCAGCATCAACACGCCGCTTATGAGCTCATAAGACATGACTGCAGTATAATGGGAAGTTTCAGACCACATTCTTTGAAAGCCACTTTCCAGAAAGACTGTCAACATTCCAACGATGTTGAGGATATATTACTTATCCTTTTTTTCTAGTCACTCAGCAAGAAAAAGTTAGGTAACTTACATTACTATAGAAATTGCCACACCAGTATTTCCAAAAACAGTGCTCATACTTCAACACAGGCCTTGGTAATTTAACAGCTCATCCTGTTTCCAAAATGGCCTGTTTTTTTTTGTTTTGTTTTGTTTTGTTTTGTTTTTTTCAGCTATCTTTGTAAAAGAATTGAAATGCAAGTATACTCTCACCCACATGCCCATTTCACTTGCAGCAGTCCCACTGCCCAGACCCAGCCATGACCCTGTCAGAAGTCAGGGTCTGAGTGCTCATTGCCGAGAGAAAAGCCAGGAGGCAGCACAGCCCACCACCCAGCCCACGAGGCAGTCCCCATGGTTCGTGAAGAGGAGCTCACGTGAGAAACCTGGGATGCATTGCACAGTGGCTTGGCTCCCTGAGTGAGCTGTGTTTATTTGTTGTTATCCATGCCACAGTCCCCCTGCACGGGGTGCAGTGGAGTAAGGGTGTTCTAGGTAACGGAGCAGCTGGAAAACACAGGGCTAGTTGTTTGTTTTCGGATGGGAAGTCCTGCCTTTGCTACAGTATGACTTGAGGCAAGCCACTTAACTGTCCTAAAACCTACTTTCCGTATCTGTCACCTAGCTGATGGCCTCAGATCTTTCAAAAATAGAATAAACATGCTTTTAAAAGGATATAGCACTATTGAAACAAAGGTACCACCATTGTTAGCCAGTCCACATGCAGCTATCAAGTACCTTCTTTGTATGAGGCAATATCCTTTTCCTAAGGTGGTTCAGTTGGAAAGGGGAAAGAAGATAAAACTCACAAAATAATAATACAGGATAATTACAGGACAAGTTACACAATTCATGATTGATTGCTAAATAAGAAGTATAGATTTCCTATGACTAGCCTACGACTGTGGGCTTGAGAAGCTACGTGGGAAGGGCCTGCACCTGGCTAGGCAGATTGGGATCGGCAGGTAGGAAATGAAACAGAACATGTGCAAAGGCACAGAGGCAGGAGAAGCACGATCAGAAGCCCAATTTGGCTATGGAAAAGTTGGGAATGGAGCGCAGTCAGCCCTTCGCATCCACGGGCCACGCATCCACAGGTTCAACCAACCACAGATAGAGAATATTTGAAACAACAACAATAAAAAGAATACAAATAAAAATCACAGCACAACAACCATTTACATAGCGTTCACACTGTAGGTATTACAAATAGTCTAGAGATGGTTTAACGTGTGCAGGAAGATGTGTGTAGGTGAAATGCCAATTCTATGCCATTTTATATCAGGCACTTGGGCATTTGTGTTGGTATCCGAGGGAGGCCCTGAAACCAATCCCCCCAGATACCAAGGGGTGACTGTAACAGGCAGCAGGGCCCACTAAAATGAAGTGCCTTCCACGTACACTGCCCCTGCTGAGAAGCCAGCCATGCCCACACCTCCTTCTGATCCATCTTTATGCCACACAGCCCCGCAGCCCCACCATCCTTGTTATTTATGGCTGATTGCCCCAGACTTGGGTAACAAAGGAAACCACAGCCTGTCACCGGGTAGCTGCTGCCTACGCAGGAAAGCCCTGGGCCATAGGACAGTGACTCACTGAGCCAATCATATCTTCTCCCTGAGTGGGTGACATAGGAAAGTGCCCTGGCAACAGACAGACACAGGGAGGGCAGCAAGTGGAGGCCTGGAGGTAGCTGAAGCCATGATCTAGAAGGAGCCTAGAGGGAGTAAGTGGGGAGAGAATTCTTTCCCTAACAGCAGACACAACACAGCTGGGTCTCTAGAATGGTGGAGCCCAGGGGGCGGAGCTCATGACGCCCACGGCTGAGGGGTCACTTGGGACTCTGGCTCCTGCCTGGCTCTCTGGGAGGCTTTGAGCAGTATCTTGTTTCCTGGCTTCTTTCTTCTCTCTGTACATTCTTCCTTTAAGCTCCTTTGCTAACGAGAGCAGGGGCTCTCAATCTTAGCTAATAGACTCACCTGTGAAACTTTGAACACAGATTCTCAGCCTCATCCCAGAGCTTCTGAATCAGAATTCCTAGGGCTGGGGCCAGGAAGGTGTTTTTAGTTTTTTTGGGTTTTTAACTCCACAGCTGATTTCAATGCTCTACCACCATCGAGAACTGAATTAAGGCAACCTGAACATGCACTTCTGCTCCTTGCAACCTGAGTCAGTTTAATGCTCATGGAGCCGACTGTGAACCTCAATGATTAAAAAAAACTGCTCACTTTTTTTTCCTTATTGTGTTTTAAAACACATGTACAAAATTATATTTACCTGGAAAAACCAAATTTCACATCAACCTAGCAAACCCAATTATTTCAAACAACTCCTGAGTTCCAGTTTCTGTTTAGTGGCACAGTGTTACAACACTTCAAGAGTTTCCAGAGCACGTCAGCCACCTTCTGAGGACTTGCTATGTGGCAGGCACTGTGTTAGGCTCTTTGTACACATCTGCTCATTTATCACCCTGCAATCTGGACATTAATTATCCTCATCTTGGAGATGATAAAATATCATTTCGGAACAGCTGATAATCTGTGTTTTTAAATGTTCCACAAGTGAGTCTGCTCTGCAGCCAGGATTGGGAGCCTCCGCTCTGGTTAGTGAAGGAGTGTAAAGGAAAGGTGTCTGTTAAGCTTTCTCAGGTTGCAGAGAAGTTGAGCTCAAAATTTAGAAACTCAGCACCTATGGCTTCCAAGTGACCTTGAGCCTTTTCACATGGCCTCCTGGATCTAGTATGGTGGCTGGGCAGTGTTGGGCACATCTCCTCTATTTGAGAAAAAGGATTATTAAAAACACTCATTTACTGACCCAAATCATTGTTTTTAGAATTAACCCAGGATGAAAAAAATTATCCTAAAATTATAAAAATTTTTTAAATGTAAAAAATGATCCTGGCCAGGCAAGGTGGTTCACACCAGTAATCCCAGCACTTTGGGAGGCTGAGGTGGGAGGATTGCTTGAGCCCAGGAGGTTGACACCAGACTGGGTAACATAGCAAGACCTCATCGCTACAAAAAAAAATTTTTTTTAATTATCTGGGCATGGTGGTGCATGTCTGTAGTCCCAGCTACTTGAGAGGCAGAGGCAGGAGGATCACTTGAGCCCAGGAGTTCAGAGCTGCAGTGAGCAGTGATCGCGCCACTGCATTCCGTCCTGGGTGACAGAGCAAGACCCTGACCCAAGAAAAGAAAGAAACAATCTTCTTTCCTTTGATTTGTATCAGTGATTTCCTACCTTTCAAGGATATAAACTCCATTGTAATGCCAAATAGTCTCACAGGCCCTCACCCACATGATAATTAACATAGCTAATTAAAATGTACAGCTTCATTTAAAAGCATGACTTAATTGAGTAGCTTTTAGCCATATTTTCTCAATTACAAGTGTCTATTTGCTTTTGAACAACAGAAATACATTTATGCTGAGGTCTTATATTTATGCACTCTAGAGAAAATGAAAAAAAAAAAAAAAAAGCCATAGAAGAAATCATGATTGTATCTAACGAGTTGAAAGTCCTTCTGTCCCCATTGTAAATAGCATTCAGCCTCTTCAGATAGTTCCAAATTATAGTAATCTTTAACATACTCTTGATGCTTATAGAAATACAGTCACCTAAATGCATACTAATATTTATCCGAACAGGTCACAGAAAAAAGCTATCTCACACTCTGATAAAACTCACAGACTCATCATAGTCAAGAGTCTTACCTAAAAATGATGAGAGCAGGAGTAAGAGTGTATTGGTGTCTTCATTTCCAAAACATGATGAAGCATTAGTGATGTTTTCACTGAAGTTCCATAAAGTTTTACAAACCAAGCAGGCCAGCTGCCAATCAGTAGGACCAAAATCTTTTAAACAATCCACTAACCTGAGTTAATAAAATTCAAATTGAGAAGTTATTAGGTCTGAATCTGTCTTTAATTTTAATATTGTTAGCATAATGATTATCCTTCTGTGATATGTAAGTATAATCCAGTGATCACTTAAAATAATTCCTTATCTATAAATTTAAGTGGTTACAAAGTAGCAATAATCTACTTCTACACTTTTTTTTTTGAGACAGAGTCTCATTCTGTTGCCCAGGCTGAAGTGCAGTGGCGCGATCTCGGCTCACTGCAACCTCCACTCACAGCAACCTCTGCATCCCGGATTCAAGCGATTCTCCTGCCTCAGCCTCCTAAATAGCTGAGATTACAGGGGTGCACCACAACGCCTGGCTAATTTTTATCTTTTTAGTAGAGACGGGGTTTCACCATGTTGGCCAGGCTGCTCTCGAACTCCTGACCTCAAGTGATCTGCCCACCTCGGCCTCCCAAAATGCTGGGATTACAGGTGTGAGCCACCACACCCGGCCTACTTCTGCACTATTTTAAGTATCCAGTGGAATCTAAACCCCCTCTTTAGCCTCAGCTTAGGGGCTTCCCAATGTTGAAGTACCTTTGCCCCACAGGAATGATGAAAGGGCCAAAGCTCCCAAGAAAATGATGTACTTCAAATCCTGAGAGAGTCAGTACTCTACGCCTTGAAACTTACTTTTTAATGCCACCTCCTTCTTTCAGGATGACACGCTTGTCTTTATCCACAGTGAGATTGAGGAGAACACCACAGGCAGAAAAGCAGATATCCTGATGCTGAGCATCCAGCAGCGCCATCATGAACCTGTGGACTACGAGGGAAGAGAGCAAATGCAGACCAGTAAAAGTTCAGGGTTCCCAGCTGTCTGTTGTTTTAACAGATGGTATAGGGGAAACGGGGAGTGGCTTGCAAACCCAGAACCCCTGTTAAGGGACTTAACTCATTCTTCCTAAGGCTTTATCCATCACGCAGCAGTGGGTTCCCCAATACCCACCACTCCCAGAGTCGGCTTCCCCAAACCCCAGATACTGCAAAACCTGACCCAGGCAGCAGCTGCTTCCCCACGGCAGTGAAAGAGTCCCAGCTGGTGGAAAGGAGGGAGCACAGGTGACACTCATCTAACTTCCAGTTGTTCTCACAGGTGTTCCTGAACCTCCAGCAGCAAATGTCTTTAAATACACAGTCCTGGAGAGGGGAGTTGGTTCCTGGTGGGATCATTCCTGAAGTCTCCCAGGGCCACGTGTAAGACTCAGACTGTTGAAAACCAACCTGGGGCAAGGCAGGCCTTCCAGTGTAGGGACATCTCAAGGCAGGACAGGCTCCTGCCTCAGGAGAATCATTTTCCCTTACTCCTAGGAAATGGAACTGGGAACCGTTTGTCCTGTTTTCTCATCCCTCAGCAGACGCTGAGCAAAGGGTTGGGGAAGAGTGAGTAAAGTGTGCCTTCTGCCTCCTCCCACAGTACGTGCACCTGAGAGGGGCTGCCCTGTTCTAGCCCCGGCCCTGTTAACTGGGTTGGGCAGTGAGCTTGGCAGAGGCAACATCACATACATATGTGCTCTTAAGAGGCTAAATAGTGCCCAGCAAAATGTGCAGTTATCTGCAGGTAGTGAAAGGATGGGGCATGGTTTGCTGCTGCTGCTTTTTGTGTCTGTATTATTGAAACTTTCCATTACGAACATGGAGAGTTATGTTTTTAAAATTATTGTTACATGAAATATTTGAGACATACAGAGAGTCAAAGTATACTAATATTTGAGACATACAAAGGGTATAAACATGTGAGTACTTGTCACTCAGTTTAAGAAATAAAACATTACATTCCAAACAACATGTTGTACATAATAAATATAAACAATTCTTATTTGATAATAAATAACATTATAGGTCCAATTATAATCTTTGGACATCCCTTTCCTTCCAAAGGTGAACGCTGTCCTTTTTTAATTTTTTAATTTTTTTTATTTTTTAGAGATAGGGTCTCGCTCTGTCTCCCAGCCTGGAGGGCAGTGGCACAATCATGGCTCACTGTAGCCTCAAACTTCTGGGCTCAAGTGATCCTCCTGCCTCAGCCTCCCAAGTAGCTGGGACTTGTGCCAACACCACGTCTGGCTAATTTTAAATTTTTGTAGAGACAGGGTCTCACTGTGTTACCCAGGTTGATCTCAAACTCGTGCCCTCAAGCAATCCTCCCACCTTAGCCTCCCAAAGTGCTGGTATTACAGGCTTGAACCACTGTACCCAGCCTGAACTCTGTCTTAAGTTGGAGTTTACTATTTCCAATTACTATTTATACTGTATAGCATCACTACGTGAATACCTGTGCAGAAGCAATACCAATGCAGAAGCAAAAGGTAGTTTTGTATGTTTTAAAGCTTATATTCATGGCATTCCTCTGTATATATCCTCCTATTGCTTTTAAATGCTAGAGAACATTTTATTGCATGAATATACCATAATGAATTTGTCCTCTTCTCTGTTGAGGGACATTTAAGTTGTTTCTACTTTTTGCTATTATAAGCAAGATGTAATAGACATTCCAGTACATAAAAGAGAATGTCTTCTTAAGAATATGCCCCCAGACAGAAGTGATTACTCAAGATTCACTGTTTCTGTTAGACATACACACACCCCATCTTGGAGCACAGAAAGCCACTCACAAGGCAGAGGGGAACACTGCCTAGGTCCACCTTGGCATCCTGAGCCAGGAGCCTTAAACACGGAGCTTTACAAATCTCAAAGCAGAAACAAGCATAACACTGTAATGATTCAAGCTGCAAAACCACTCAGCTGATTGTTGGCAAAAAGTGAATGTTTATGAATTCTAGTGTCATTAACTCACCATTGTTCTGCACAATGAAATCGCAGACATCACGGTCCTGGGAGAGATTTCCAAAAACACGCACAGCCTCCAGGATTCCATCCATGTTATTACTGACAAGAAGCTTTAAGAGCACTGGATTTGGCGACCACAGAAATTAAATCAGTGAATTTAAGTTTTTAACTTAAAGGTTAATGGAAATCAACATCATACTTAATACTGATAATTTTCAAATGATAATAAAATACAAACTATAAGGGACTTTAGCAAGAACTAAGAAACTAATTTTTCCCATTTCTAGTTTCCCCATATTCTAATTTCTTAGAATCATCAGGCTCTAAGACATTTTTGTACCAGAAGGCAGAAGATAGTAATGTCTCCTGCTCTGTGTTTAGTTAATAAAATCGAAACTTCAAATGAGCACTCATTTATCCAAATCCAACTCTGAACCTTACATTCAGCAATATATAGCTTTTTGTCTTGAATTATGGAATTCTTCACTTGGTAGTAAGATAAATTGTTGATTGTCGCTGTAGCATTGATCACCAGCTCCTCACAATCATCAAGTGACTTGTATTCTGAAATGAAGTGAGGATAAGGGAGTCAAAGACCAATTGCAGGAGTAGAACCAACTACGTTGCAACTACAGCAACAGCAGGGCCAGGAGCCGGCTGCTATCACGCAAGGTCCCCACAAAGGCCCTGGAGAGGCACCTTTACCACTTGATTTCCCCCGACTCCTCCTGCACAGAAATGCCCCAAATGCAAGGGCCTGCTCCTGGCCAGAGCAGAGAGGACACTGTCAACTCAATCCTTGCAGCCAGGAGGTCTGGAAAAGTCCAGCTGATCTGGGACCTGTGTCTGAAGTAAAGCAAAGGGGCCAACACAGCAGTGAGCGGAGCCATCTCTAATCCTGCCTGTTTTCCGGGTCTTCAGGCTCTCCCAGGGGCTCCTCCTTGGAGCTGTGCCCTCCTTCCCACACCGCCTCCCAACAGAACGGCCCTGGGGTCATGATCCATCTGTGACTATGAACTCTAGAAGACACCTCTGGCCTCCTCTACCACCCGCCTAGTTCATCTCTCAGCACTTGCTGGCTTCTCTTCTTCCACTTTTGCCTCCCTAAATCTATTCTCAACACAGTTATCCTTTAAAAGCAAGTCAGATAACACCACCCACCTCATAACCCACGAATAGACCGCGTCGTCTGGTCCACAAGACCTACCTGGCAGCTCCAGGCCTTATCTCTCTGGCCTCATTTGCTCATCCTACTCCCAGACCCCCAAGGCCAACCACACCAGCCTCCTGGCCTCTTGGAATATGCCAGCATGCCCCTGCCTGAGAACCTGTGCACTGCTGAACTTTCTTCTGGAACATACTCTCCTCCCAGTTAGCCACTTGGCTCACTCCTTACGTCCTCCCAGCAGTTGCTTACATGCCGCCTTGTTGGACATACTTTCCGTAACCTCCCTATTTAAAATAGCACCTATTGTCTTTTTTCTTACCCTGCTTTAATTTTCTCCATAGCACATATGACCACCTGATGTTATATTGTTACATATGTGTTTAATGTTTGTCTTTCAGCCCTAAAATGTCAGCTTCCTGAGGCCTAGGGATGTGTCTGTTTTATTCATGGCTGCATTCCCAGCTTCTAGAACAGTGCCTGGCACATAGTGAGTGCTGGATGCAAGAATAATTGATCCTCGGGAGTGGGGAGGGATAGCATTAGGAGATATACCTAATGCTAAATGGCGAGTTAATGGGTGCCGCACACCAGCATGGCACATGTATACATATGTAACTAACCTGCACATTGTGCACATGTACCCTAAAACTTAAAGTATAAAAAAAAAAAAAAAAGAATAATTGATCCTCTAGCTTAGCACATAAGGCCCTTAGTGGTTTTTGTCCCTGCCTCCCACTCAGTCTCCAGACTCATCTCTTGACGTTTCTGGCCACCGTGTGGGGATGAGAAGAGGCAGGGCTGCAGCTGGGAGTGGTCCCAGTGACCTCAGCATAGCGTGGACACGGGTGGTGGCGGAGATGTGGCGGAGTGGAGACTGTGCTTGGCAGAGACTGGACGGGGGTGTGAGGGAGAGGAATCACCCGGGGTGCCCCCACCGGCGCACGTAACTGGGTAGATGTTGACCACATTGCTTGAATAAAGGGCACAGGAAAAGGGCCAAGTTCAGGGACAGGTCATGAATTCAGCTTCAGATATGCTGAGGTGCTTCTGAAGCACCCCCAGGAGAGGAGGGGTAGGCAGTTGGATCTAAGAGTTGGACAATCAGACTGGCCTGGGCAATACAGCGAAACTCTGTCTTTACAAAAAATACAAAAAATTAGCTGGGCGTGGTGGCACGCACTTGTAATCCCAGCACTTTGGGAAGCCAAGGCAGGCTGATCACTTGAGGTCAGGAGTATGAGACCAGCCTGCCAACATGGTGAAACCCCATCTCCACTAAAAATACAAAAATTAGCCAGGCGTGATGACGCAAGCCTGCAATCCCAGCTACTTGGGAGGCTGAGGCAGAAGAATCACTTGAACCCGGGAGGCAGAGGTTGCAGTGAGCCAAGATTGCACCACTGCACTCCAGTCTGGGTGACAGAGGGAGACCCCATCTCAAAAATAAAAATAAAAATAAATAAATAAATAAAAAAGAGCTGGGCAATCAGAGAAAGAATCACGAGCCCGGCAACACTGAGCCAGTGACTGCAGCTTGAACAGGCCACCGCCTCCCCTACCTCCTGCACAAGTCCACCCAGCGTTGGGAGAGCCCCCAGTCCTTCTCCACCTGGTCTCATCTGCTCCGGAGGCCCCGTCCCAGCCTGTGAGGGAGGCCACTCAGCACCTGCACACAGCTTTGCTCATGACTTGCCCACTTCCCATTACTGAATAGGAAGTGCCTTTTATTTCCTGTATGAAACCGAAGTTTTTCCTCAGGGAACAAGCAGGGGGGCTATGAGCTGAGGAAGAGGACTGTGCTTGTTCTTAAATTCTCTGACTTAAGTATCGCCCCCTTTGGCCATCTTTTCCTGTTCATTAAAGAGAACAGCTTTTTTATAAATTACTATGTTGAAAGGAAAGCTCAGTCATTTGTAGGCTGCAGAAGACATACACTGTTCCTTCCACCAGTGGCCCCTCCCGCTACAGCAGCCAGCATAGGCCCAGTACCTGGTAGACACTTAATGGATACTTGGAAAAAGAAAGAATAAATAAAGACCTGACTTCCTGTTTTTTAGTTTAAGTACATAAAAAGGGAATAAGGAACTGAATTATTTTGGTTATCAATAGGGATTCTACTGTAAGGAAATATCCTAGTTATGGTAAAAGAAGGGACACAGGACCTCCAAAATTATTCCCTCTTGCTTTGGCCATGACTGTGGAGCCAGAACCCTGTGCTTCCACTCACTGGCCATGTGACCTTACTCAAGTTATTTAATCTCCCTGGGCCTCAGTTTCCTTGACTGTAAAGTAAGCATGATCATTGCACCTACATTATAGAGTTGTTACAAAGTTTAAATGCATTCAAGGGCTTAAATGAGTGCATGGCACATAGTGTGTGCTAAGTAAGTGCTTATTACATGAACAGATGGGCCATCCAGAATGACAGCTCATGGGGAGCGGCTCAGGTGAATGTCTAACTCTTGGGCAAAGGGCCTACAGCCCTGGTTTCCTCCAGCCCCAGACTGATGACACTAGGTCTTGGGCAGTGTTTGGGGATCTGTTTTATTTCTCTTGCCTTGGTAGGAGAATTCGTTAGCTTGTCCAGAAAATGCAGGGTAGCTCTTATGTGTCTGACCTCCCGAAGGACCACACGTTTGGGCAGCAGGAATGGTGTCTGGTATCTGGAACTAGAGGGTAGGTACTCACAGCTCCTAAGCATTTATCATAAACAGCACTAGGCACTTTACATGCATGAACGTTCAAAAGTCAGCTAATAAGTTTTACATGCACTTACAAGAATTCACACCCACAATAATTAATTCTCGAAAGGTGCATCTGTCTCAGTCACCTTGGCCTGTCATAATAAAATACCATAAATTGGGTGGCTTGAACCAACGGAAATTTATTTTCTCACAGTTACGGAGGCTGGAAGTCCAAGATCAGGGTGGCTGCACGGTCAGGCTCTGGTGTCTGTTCTTATAAGGGCCCTAACTCCAGCATGAGGTCCCCACATCATGCCCTTATCTAAACCTAATTATCTCCCAAAGGCCCCATCACATGGGGGTTAGGACTTCATAGATGAATTTATGGGTCAGATGAGAACACTGAGGTTTAGAGAAGTTCAATACCTCACCTCACTTCACAGAGCACACATCTAAATCCAGGTCTATTTGACCCCTACTATCCTACTCTTTCCACAGAACGCTGCTGAAGCCAAGGACTCAGGGTTGCTGAGTTCCCATTGGAGCTAGTTGGGGCAATAGACTGCTTCCAAAAAAGCATGACAGAACCATCCTACCCTCTATAATTCACTCATGGATATAAGACAATCTGGAATTTGGACTTGCCACTAAGTCAGCAAATCTCCGAGTCTGGTGGCATACGGAGAGGGTCAGTTCTTACTAGAAACATTATTGATTTTTAAAAGACCCTCTGCAATGAGGCTGACCTCTCTAGGCAAGTCCTGGGGTACAAGCAACTTCTGGTGAAGGGTGCAGGGCTAGAGGGAGGTAGGAAGAAAAGAGCCCAAGGGATGCCTTTCCCATGGACTAGGGAAGGGGGCCATGCCACAAGAGCCATCAGGCTTGGAAGAGTGCTCAGCTCTGAGGGTAAACACGACAGCAGCAACTCTGACTTCAGTGGGCACAACCAAACCACGGGCAGGCCCTTTCTATAGTCACAGTCACAGCCCAGCACTGGCCCTGTGTTGCTCTAAGCTGCCAGGCCTGTCAGAGGGGGCAGGAGGCCTTTCCTGGAATGTGATCACCACTCCACACGGACACAGACAAAACAGGTAAGAAATCCACAGAGACCAGTGTATAAAGAGCTTAGCAGGGCTTAGAAACTCACCGAGGAGTCGAGCTATGTAAGGGGAAGGTGGAGGGGGATGACCCCCTGTCAGGGGTGACTTTTGCCCTTCTATAAACTTTTATTTGGAGATAAAAATCTTTCAGGAGAGAATAGAGAAGGGATCACCTGCTTGCCCAAACAACTGCCTAAGGCATAGTAGGCAAGAGGCCTGACCCATCACAGGAGAGCAGAGTTTCTTCACTTCTGCTCAACCTCATATGGTACCAGGCTCTAATACAGAGACTAAAACATTTCTCACAGGGAGGCCCTTGACCACCTGTATCAGGAGCAGCCAGGGAGCTTTAGAGAGAGAGTCTCACTCTGTCGTCCATGCTGGAGTGCAACAGTACGATCTTGGCTAACTTCAACCTCCACCTCCTGGGTTCAAGAGATCCTCCTGCCTCAGCCTCCTGAGTAGCTAGGACTACAGGCGCATGCCACCATGCCTGGCTAATGTTTGTATTTTTAGTAGAGATGGGGTTTTGCCATGTTGGCCAGGCTGGTCTTGAAGTCCTGGCCTCAAGTGATCTGCCTGCCTCAGCCTCCCAAAGTGCTGGGATTACAGGTATGAGCCACCACTACCAACCTTTTTTTTTTTTTTTTTTTTAAGGTGGAGTCTCGCACTGTCACCTGGGCTGGAGTGCGGTGGCACGATCTCAGCTCATTGCTATCTCTGCCTCCCAGGTTCAAGCGATTCTCCTTGCCTCAGCCTCCCAAGTAGCTGGGATTACAGGCACCCGCCACCACGCCCGGCTAATTTTTTTATATTTTTAGTAGAGACAGGGTTTCACTATGTTGGCGAGGCTGATCTCGAACTCCTGACCTTGTGATCTTCCCGCCTCAGCCTCCCAAAGTGCTGGGATGACAGGTGGGAGCCACTGCGCCCGGACTTTTTCTTGGAGACAGGGTCTCACTCTGTTGCCCAGGCCGGAGTGCAGCAGTGTAATCATGGCTCATTGCAGCCTTGACTTCCTGGGCTCAGGTAATTCTCCCACCTCAGCCTCCTGAGTAGCTGAGATCACAGGTGTGTGCCACCACACTCAACTAATTTTTTTTTTTTTAATAGAGACAGGGTTTTGCCATGTTGCCCAGTCTGGTCTGGAATCCCTGGCCTCAAGCAATCTGCCTGCCTTGGCTTCCCAAAGTGCTGGGATTATAGGCATGAGCCACCATGCCCAGCCTCTTGCCTCTTTCTCCTACCCCAAAGCATCACTTTCTTTTGAGTCAAAAGCAAGTTATTCACTCTTCCTTTATAGGTAGAAATGTAATTTCTAAGCTCATAAAATATTTATAAGATGAGGAGTTTTTTCACTTTATATGTGAATATTAACAATTGTGGGAAAATGAATCATGCCTAACTCTACTCCTTGGCCGTTCACAGCCATGTGCCAGTCCAGGTGTTTGAGGTCTGGTCCTCAGGCCCTTCCCAGGCAGCCACAGTCAGGTAAAGGGATTAATTCTGCAACAGATGAGAACTCACCCAGTGGGTTTCAGGCTTCTGCTGGATCCTGAGGAGCCAGAAAAGCTAACATGGTTCCCTGAAGCACTGGGTCTCAACAACACTTAATGGGCAAAAGACTCACCTGGGGGGCAAAGGAGGCATTAAAAGGCAGATTTCAAGACTCTAATGGCATTTTATAGAGGCAGTTTCTGGGCAGGGGCCAGAAACCAAAAAGGGTATTTTAATGAGTCCCACAGCTGATTCTGCAGCAGTCCCATCCCTGGTCCTGGGCTGAGAAGCCCTGCTCAGTGAGGTGAGTGGATCTTAAGAAGGGGAAAGAGCTTCAGCAGACATGGGCATGCTACAGAGCAAATGCTGAACGTTTTGAGGTTGGAATAGAAACTGAATTTCTCTCACAGCTAGGTGCATATTCTTCCACGCGGCTTAATGTGCAGTCAGCAGCTTGGAAAAGAGTTCAAGCCTAAACACAGAGATTTTTGAGTTATTTACCACGGAAGTGGTAAGTCATGGTGCAGATCCCAGTCAGAAGTGAAGAGTCGTTTCTCAAGACAGGTGACACGTGATGTGGAGTACGGGCAAGCACAGGTCAGGGGCCCGGTGACTTTGCCACTTGCTAACTTTGTGACCTGTGAAAGTCACTCTATCTCACTGAGCCCGTTTCCTCATCTGTGAAGTGATGAAAATAACAAAAACGTGCCCTGACATTGTTGTGAGGTGACAGATATGAAAATGTGTTTTCAACCGTAAAGCTCCACAGTGAAGCACGGCCTTGTCACTCACATGCCCACAGCCGGGCTCTGTCACCTGTCCCTTAGCTGTGTGCGCCTAGCTTCTGCCCTTCTCAGAAACTGGGGTTCTTGCCTGTGCACTCAATGTCCCTCCACCATATAGGCCGAATTCCTTGAAAGCATATACCAGCCTCCATTTTTAAAACCTTGTTCTAAACTGAATGTTGGTATCCCCCAGAATGCACATGTAAAAGCCCTATCCCCTCAATGTGACTGTATTTGGAGCTAGCTCCTGTGGGGAAGTGATAAAGGTTAAATGAGGTCAGAAGGGTGGGGCCCTCATCTGGTGGAGCTGGTACCCTTACAAGAAGTAGAAGGGACCCCAGAGTGTGCTCTCTTCAGCACATGAGGATGCAGTGAGAGGGCAATCAACCACAGGCCAGGAAGGGGAGCCTGCACCAGACCCTGACCCTGCTGGCATCTCGGTCTCAGACTTCCAGTTTCCAGAACTGTGAGAAAATACATGTCTGTTGTTGAAGCTCCCCAGTTTATGGGACTTTGTTATGGCAGCCTGAGCAGAATAAACGAAACTGAATGTATAGCACAGAACTGATCACCCAGAAGGAGCTCAGGAAACGGCTCTTGAGTTGACTAGTGGGGGCGAGGGAGGGCAGGGAGTTCACAGATTGATCCTCCAAAACATCATTTGTGTCCGGCATTAAGCTTCCTTCCGAAACAACAACACTTTTCACAAGTGTGGTTAGTAGTAGCTAATTTTTTTTTTTGGAGACAGAGTCTCACTGTGTCACCTAGGCTGGAATGCAGTGGCACAATCTCGGCCCACTGCAGCCCTCCGTCTCCTGAGCTCAAGCGATTCTCCTGCCTCAGCCTCCCGAGTAGCTGGGATTATAGGTGAACGCTACCATGCCTGGCTAATTTTCGTATTTTAGTCGAGAAAGGGGTTTCACCATGTTGGCCAGGCTGGTCTTAAACTCCTGACCTTGTGATCCACCCACCTCAGCCTCTCAAAGTGCTGGGATTACAGGCCTGAGCCACCAGGCCCAGCTAATAGTGGCAAGATTGATTACCTTGGGTTGCAGTTAATTTCCCTACACACTAGCAGGCAGAAGTGCTTGTGGGAGATGACAGACCTAAAAAGTATAGGGGTTGCCATGGACTGAATTGTGTGCCCAACAAAATTCATATTTTGAAGCCCTACTCCCAATATGCTTGTATTTGGAGATAAGACTTTGAAGAGATATAGCAGGTTACAGAGCCCATAAGGGTAGGGTCCTAATATGATAGGATTGGTGACTTTATAAAAAGAGGAGGCGGAGAGAGAGACTGTCCCCTACCTCACAAGTGCTTGCACCAAGGAATAGCCTTGTGAGCACACAGTGAGTAGGTGGCTGTCTGCAGGCCAGGAGGAAGAGCCCTCACCAGGAGCTGAACAGTCTGGCACCTTGACCTTGAATTTCTCAGCCTCCAGAAGCATAAGAAATAAATTTCTGACAAAGTTGCCCAATCTGTGGTATTTTGTTATGGCAATCTGAGCTAATACAAGGGGAATGAATAGGACTTGAATGACTGGGGACTGTAATTACAAATAATGTAAGAACCTGAAGAGGAAAAAAAAGGAATTAATTTTAATCATGTGGATTGCCCACAATATTTGGGATTTGGGATTTTAAACTCAAATATTTGGAATTTTAAACTCTTTGTGGTTAGTTTAGCCAAGTTTTCTTCATTTGCTGAGTATAATTTTAAAAAATTGCAATGTAATTCACAAACCATAAAATTCACCCTTTTAAAGTGTACGATTTGGTGGGTTTTAGTAATAATCTATATTACTATGTTTTCCTTTTCTAAAAATCTGGATTACTTTTAAGACAGTTCTGAACAGAAGAGGGAATTTCCTTCATACAGCTAAGACTTTTTCATAGGGAGACACTTGTGCTAATAAAATTCTCATCACACCCCAGACACAGAACTGTCTTTGGGCCACGGGAAAGTCGGTTGTGCCTGCTGCAGCCAGTGGGCCGCGGTTCTCACCCAGCGTGGTCAGGAGCAGGCCCACTATCCCCGGGTTGGCGGCCAGCACCGGGCCCACACCCGGGTGGATGGCAATGTTGGCCAGCACGCGAGTCAGCTTGATGAGCACGTCCTCTGCCTCTGATGGCAGCCTCTGCGCCCTGTGCTGCTCGCCTCGTTGGCCCATCAGCTTCTGAGAATGCAGATCCAGCTGATGGAACGTCTGGAATAAGGACAGCAGAGTTTGGATGCTCCCTTTCTCTTTGGAAAATTGTTCACGAGCCTGGTTACTTTTTGCCGTCAGGTTGCCAAGAATAAAAACAACACGGACGACTAAATCCTGCAATAAACGAAAGACACAGTCAAAAGTGCAAAGGGGGCTGGAACACATCGTGGGGAGGAAGACAGTATTTAATTTATTCACAATTGCATTAATAGTAAAATGGAACACGCCTGGCTTTGACTCACTTGTACAGTATTTGATTCCCAAGATCAGTGCAAAGTGACAGAGGAGATTAAAAGCACTTGGCAGCAATGAAAGAATACAAACTGATTGACGTGATCAGCAACGTCTATTACCTTCAGATCCTTCATCTGAAATTCTGGCTGGCCTTTCTCTATCTCCTTCAGAGAACAATTAGTTGAGTGGGACAGCATTACTAAAAATGAGTCATGTAAATCTAAGTTTTGACAATAGCCGGTTTCTTGAAATTCCAAATCTTTCCTTAAAATTTTGTCTCCTGCTGAAGCATGGTGTTTTTGAATTTGGGCAGGATTGACACTTGGGACTGGGTAATTCTTTGTTGTGGGGAGGTGTCCTGTGCATTGTAGAGTGTTTAGCAGCATCCCTGGCCTCCACCCACTAGATGACAATACCTCTCCAGATGTGACAACCAAAACTTCCCCCCATGGAGAAGCGCTGTGTTGCGTAGCTACACTACTTTAAGGCAGTACCTATCAATTCTTGCCCAGGGTGGTGGTTACATGAGTGACACCTTTATAATTACTTGCTAAATTGTGCATGCCCGTTTTATGCACTTTTCTGTATATAGGCTATATTTCACAATTTTAAAATGTTTTTACAAACGCTAAGCTGGGAACATTTTAAAACTAAACAAGATACAAAAATCACTGTTTTTAGTTTGACAACAATGTCCAGATATGAGTCCAGATCAGCCTTCCCCGTGGGTGTCAATGGAGGTGACCTGGGAGGAAGAGATTTTAAAGGAATACTCATTGGAGGGCTACAACTGGCCTGGATGGTATTATATCTATATCTCTATATACAGTGCCAGGTACTATGCCATTTTATAGACAAGAAACTAGGGCCTGGAGAAGCCGCCCAGGTCACATGGCTGGTGAAGGGTAAGGTCAGGATTCCAGGGTTACCCAGACTCTAGTGTCCTTTCTACACCAACATTTGCCTCCCACACAAGGTGTTGTGTACTTTTTCTCCTCCTTTGCCTTCTTGCAGAACAGTTAAAGAATTATCTCCTTTTAAAATGCAAATATGTCACCAGAAGGGACGACCATAAACGTGACTTTGTTGCTCAGATCAGTAGTTAGCAGTAGCCTTAAGAAAAGGGGACAAAGGGCCAAGGGCTGGGCACGTTTTCATCGAGGAGCACATGTCCAGGTGTGATACCAGTGTCCCCGTGCGGGGTGTTGGGTGTGGCCAGGAAACTGGGGAGGACTGGGGGGCAAAGTACAACTTTTGGATTTACCTAGGCCTTCTCTGCCAATACCAACTTGTTCCTGCTTGTTCTTGCTAAAAAATCCAAAAGTTTTCCCTGACAGTCACTGGCAGAGAAGAATCGAGGCTGCTGCTTGCACAACCGGAAACCATTTGCCAAACATTAAGGAAGGACGGCGGCTAATGCTATAGCAGAAACTGGAGATGGTCCAGGACAGAGTTCATTTTCGGAGACATTTCAACTCATAGCATTCAACCAACCATAGTGGTCGTCCAATTAGGAGACGCTGCTCCTCACTCCACCCCAGAAAATAGAATGTTAGTCCTCAGGTAAGTTCTTAATGCCAGGGGCCTAGGAATACACACACATAACCAAGTCTGAAAGTCAGTGCTATGAAGAGCTTCTCACCTACTGAGAAAACAAGGCTAACATATGTGGGGAAACAGCAAAGACTAAAACGGCAAAGGAAGAAGCGAGACGTGAAAGGGGATTATGAGTCCCAGGTCACAGCCAGGCAGGCTGGACTCACACAGATGCTTGGCCTCTCTGTACATCCATTAACTTACTTGCAAAATGGAGACACAATTTGTACTGTGAGATTACACGAGATACAACAGGCAAAGCACAAATTGTATTGAGCAATGATTCGGGCATTGCTGTGAACTCTTTTCATGTCCTATCAATAAAATGCTAACTAATAGCAATAAACTTGGTGGCGCAGGCCTAGTAGTCTTACAAGAGTTTTGAAAAGAGGATGCTCTGGGAACAGTGTCAGGTTCAGCAGAGTTATCATGAAAGAATCTGAGTTCAACCTTGGAAGCTGTGAGATGCAGAGATATGTGGAGGGGAGCATGGGGTTGGGCAGGCAGCAGAAGACAAGTCTCTCTTTTTTTTTT
Source organism: Pongo pygmaeus (assembly GCF_028885625.2). Taxonomy (NCBI): domain Eukaryota; kingdom Metazoa; phylum Chordata; class Mammalia; order Primates; family Hominidae; genus Pongo; species Pongo pygmaeus. The sequence continues at coordinate 108,900,559 of NC_072378.2, read as the reverse complement.
AACTTTTTAGGCTCAGGGGTACATGAGCAGGTTTGTTACGTGGGTAATCTTGGGTCATGGGGCTTTGGTATGCAGATTATTTTGTCACCCAGGTACTAAGCTTACTATCCAAGAGTTATTTTTCCTGATCCTCTTCCTTCTCCCACCCTCCACCCTCAAGTAGGCCCCAGTGTCTGTTGTTCCCTTCTTTGTGTCCATGAGTTCTCATCGTTTAGCTCCCACTTATAAGTGAGAGCTTGTGGTATTTGGTTTTCTGTTTTGCGTTAGTTTGCTAAGGATAATGGCCTCCTGCTCTATCCATGTTTCTGCAAAGGACATGATCTCATTCTTTTTTATGGCTGCATGGTATTCCATGTTGTATATGTACTACATGGTCTTTATCCAATCCACCATTGATAGACATTTACGTTGATTCCATGTCTTTGCTATTGTGAATAGTGCTACAATCAACAAATGTATGCAAGTGTCTTTATGATAGAATGATTTATTTATATTCCTTTGGGTATATACCCAATAATGGGATTTCTGGGTCAAATGGTTCTGTTTTAAGTTTTTTTTTTGAGACAGAGTGTTGCTTTGTCGCCCATGCTGGAGTGTAGTGGTGCAATCTCAGTTCACAGCAACCTCCGCATCCTGTGTTCAAGTGATTCTTCTGTCTCAGCCTCCCAAGTAGCTGGGATTACAGGTGTGCACCACCAAACTTGGCTAATTTTTGTACTTTTAGAAGAGACGCGGTTTCACCATGTTGGCTAGGCTGGTCTCAAACACCTGACCTCAAGTGATCCATCCACCTCGGCCTCCCAAAGTGCTGGAATTACAGGCGTGAGCCACTGTGCCCGGCCTGTTTTTAGTTTGAAGAGGATTAGTTTGAGAGAGTATCTGGGACTATCTCCTTCCTGGGCCAGGGGTCATCTTCTCATTCTTCAATTACCTGACTGTTCCCTAAAGAAGCTGACATTTATGGGCCTTAAGTCTAAAACAAGCACACACAATTTGATTATAATACTTGAATCCCACTTCACATAAAACAGAGTGTTACTTCAAGTAATGCCTGGTGGCAAAGGCCCTGCCCTGGGCTCTGAGTTGGTAGCTTCTCCTCCACCCTGATCAGACCCAACAGAGAAGCAGAAAATCAGTTTTCCAACCAGGACAGAGGGTATTTCCAAGAATTAAGCATCTTAAAGAAGAACTTCATCTGATATTTTCTAAGCTGAGGACTATAAACAGAATTTTTGTGTGAACTTTGATACATGTTTTCTGCTGAAAGACTATATGAGTTCTAGTTCTGAAAATCCTAATAATTAATAACAATAGCAGCACAGTAGTAGCAGCAACTAATACATAGTTCTTATTAGTACTCATGATGTGCCAGGCATTGTCCTAAGCATTTATATATACAAATTAACTAATTCACTAAAAATGATAACTTCCATTTCTTTAATCTGAACAAAGCTATTCACAGTATCTTTCACAATCTAAACCGCCATCTCCCTCGTACATTTGATAACAGTGATGTTAATAAGTTTTGGACTTCACCATGTTCCTGGAATTGGGCTCTCTTCTCTCATTTCCATAAAAGCACGTTAAACAAGACAGGAAAGGCATTATGAGTGATTTTAAGTGACTGCTTAAGTAATTTAATTAACAGTTGCATCTTGTACCCTAAATTGTTACCAGGACTAAACAATTTACCTCCTAAAATGTCATGGCATCTTCTAAGGGTGCTGGATTGTTTTTTTTCTTCCTAGGCCTTGCCGTTTCACCTCCATCTACCTGGTCTTGCTTTTCTCTTAGTCCAGCTCAGTAGGCTTTTCTAGCCCTGTCCCGCCACCAGCTATCAGTGTTGATTTGCCAGGATTTAGATCAGATCCTGGTAAAAAACAGATTTCCTTAGTGGTCATCATTCTTCAAAATTCAAATGACCTCTCCCCACTGTCACATGCAGTCTAATCTGGGAAGACTAAGTGCTGCTTTTCTTTTTCTAAAAATTCCCTCAGGCCCCTTCCTCTTCTAAAATTCTTCGATTCTGTCATCTCTGTAGGTCCTAACGTGGCCGAGATTATTAAGCCTCCAGTGCAGAAGAAGAAGCTCTAGGCTGTAGGGCAGGAAGAGTTAACACTGTTATAATACTGCTTTTCCTGCTTCAGATGGAAAAGGAGGGGGTGGTTCCTGGCAGCCACGGTGCCAACTGAAGCATGGCATGCGAGATCAACAAATGGGATGGCAGATTGTGCCGTCTGCAGCACCAAACTTCCAGCAACTGCTATCTCTGCTTACTGTTTTTGTCCTGTTTTTCAGAGTTGGCTAAGGCACTTTTTCTTTTCTTTTTTTCCCCTCCTTTCTTAAATATATTCTACATGGACCTAGGGAGCATGGAAGGGGCCAAAATAGAAGCCGTCTCACAGGAGGTCAGCAGAGGTAGTGTTTTCTTATCTCCATGCCAGGGCTTGTCTTGACTCATTTGGAATAGTGAATAAGGTTGAGCACGACAGCTTTCCAGGGCCCCTCTCCTCACCATGGGTGGCCTCTGCTCCCAAACTGTGCACTCCAAGGTCCTCGCTACTGAACCAAGGTCTGCGTTGGGCAGGATCATGGAGAGATTATCTACTGTTCCACAGCCCAAGCCATCTCAAGTCTATAAAATATTACTTAATATTCTATAAAGATTTGTAAAAATTAAACCAAGGCCAAAATCATCTATTTAGAGAGAGCACCAGTTCCACAGCAGGAAACGATTTCATCAATATGCAGCTCTCCTTTGAGGCACAGATTCTCTCCTTTATTCTTAGACAATATCTGAGAGTCATCTATAAATTAACACTCCACTTTTATAGCATTTTTATTAAATTTAACACAATGTTGCATATTCATATCATAACTATGTGATTTTGAAATAGCAAAATGAAGATGAATCAAGAGAGAGCTTTTTTTTTCCTAAAGAAGGCAGTCTAGTATAACCAGTTCATATTGACTTTCTAATTTTGCTTAAAACAGAATCAGCCTAGCAACAGCTACGGCCAACCAGAGCTTAGACAAACAGGTACACCTAGAGGAAGAAGACTGACCTCAACAGAGCTTTCCAGTTAGAGCCTGAGGGATATTGTCATTAGTTTCGCAGATGTTGTGCCCCAATGAGCAAGCAAGTTACTCAATCTGAATGGGCCCCACGAGCCTGTGAATGAAATTACTTTAACTGGAATAAAACCAGGAACAGGGCACTGCTCACCAGGATGGTCTATGTCGACTTCCAATGGTGGCATCATTGGCAGCAGCTGTTGCATGTTACTTTCCATGGGAGAGACATTGGCCTAAAGCCAATGAAAGACATTTTTACCCCTACTTAGAGATGTTGAAACTGAGGCTTCAGGAGACTCATTAAGTAAGCCCAAAGTCAAACACTGGTGAAGAGAAGAGGCAGGACTTGAACAATCATCTCTGTACACACAGATGGTTTCCAAAACCACCTTCAGCCCAACTCCTCATTGCTGATTATCATCATCTTCCCAGTCCCCCAGCCCCAGCATCTCTGATTCCTCTCTATCTCACCCCCTCACCAAGCAGTCACCAAGTCTCCTCGACTCTGTCATCTCAAAATGTTCCCCAGCTCCCTCCTGCCCAGGCCGACCTGGGCTAATCTGCTTGTAGACTGTTGTCAGAGGCCCTTTCCAGGCTCCTCCCTCTGCCATCAACCCTAACACCACTTCTTAAAGCACAGCTCTTCCCTTTGCTCAAAAACATCTATTGCCTATTAAATGAATGTCAAAGCCAGCATCTAATGCATCATCTGGCCCCGTGCAACCACTTCTTTGCTACCTCACATTACTCTCTGCCCACGGCCAGCCACAGTGAACACATTCCTCCCCGACTCCCACACCCTTCCTCCCGTACCTTAAAATAACTCATGTGCATAATGTTGACTGTGGGGAAGAAACAATATCAAGCTGTCACAAAAAGAATAAACTATGTTCAGCAGACTCCACTTAGGAGGGAACTGCTTCCACTAAGTAAAGGAACACATTTTAGAAAGATTTGTAAGAATGGGTTGAAATGGAAGGGGATGTAAATATACTTAAAATCTGAACCCTCTATTAACCAGAAAATTAATCAAAATGCCCTGTTTAAAATATGGTTACAAACTTCTCGTGCCTGAGAACTGAATCAGGATTTACAATTTGCTTTGTTTATCCAACTTCCCACCCTCAAACAAAACCCAAACATTAATTGAGCTTGCAGGTGGCTTGAAGAACAGATAAATTTTAGCAAACTGGAAGACAGACTGTGCACTACTGCAAAAATGCTAACTGACCATAGGGCACTGAAAGTGGGTCAAGAGTTTGCCTACGTGTTTAACTATATAAAATCGAAGAATCTGAAATGTTGGAGACTCAAAGCCAAGAATCTAAGTAGAAAATCATTTTAAAACCAGAAGAGATTACACTTGATTCCTCCATCCATCTATCTGTTCTATCAGCAATCATTTATTGAGCACCCACGATATGCCTCTGAATGTCACTCAAAAGTACCAGGCCAATGCTAGAATTTCACTGTGCTAAGTTCTTTCTCAAGCCAGCAGACATAAATCAGGCATTTGGGTTCCGTGCTGAGCGGGGTAAGAGCCAGTTCCACAAGGGCAAAGCCGGCAGGAGCTGGAAAGAATGAACAAGCTAAGGGCGTATTGTACGGCCTGCCCGGTCAGGGGCGCGGACCAAGGCCAAGGCTGAAAAAAGGAGCAAGCTCGGCCAAATGCTCTCAGCACCCACTGGGAATGTGCCTGCAGAGGGGCTGGGAAGACAGCCATAGGGCGTGCTCCTGTCAGGGAGGAGGCAGAGGGCAAGCTGGGAGCCAAGTTGCCCTACAAAGGCACCAGGGGAAGGGGTGGAGGCACCTTCCTAACCAATCCTCGATGGCCCAAAGAGGATGGAGGGGAAGAGAAGGCACCTCTCTCTGGAATGCTGAAAGGCTGTGGTCACATTCAAGATGAACAGCTAGAAAAATGGAGGTGGTTTTGCTTTCAGCCCACACTGTTCAGACATTCCAGCTCTCATTTCTGATACCACAATGGCTAAGCATTCCAAATCAGTGTTCACTGTGCATACATGGCTGAAGACAGCAGCTTATGCCTATAGAAGTCTAAACAGAATGAAAGAGGTGGGACTTTAAAAGCAGCACAACCAAGAATGAGCCTGGCAGTTCCCAGGGTTTGCAAAGGCTCTGACGACAGTCCTGCTGCATCTGGAAGCTCTGTGGTAAAAGAAACAAGAAATTAACCATATCTAAACGTGGAGAGAGTTAAATAGACAGTGGGTCAATGGACATATGTGATAGGAATGTAGGCAAAGGTTGTTCTTTTTGATCATGACCTTTGCAAAATATTGCCAGTCTTTTGAAAGTCTTATTTGAGGCATTTTACCAGATCTCTTGCCCAGTAGATATTTACAGAAGAAATGGGGAAAATCCCTTCATGTTCTTCCAAAAAACAAACCCAAACGTATTTTCCTGAGATGCTAAATGTAGCAACACTGACGTCAGAGGCGCCTCCTGAGGCAGGCTCTGCCTCCCAAAGGCTGATAGCAACCCCACTCCCTCCTTCGTTATTAAGCCCATCTGCTTGCACATTTGTTTTGTACCAAATGCAGTTTACACCATAAAGCAGACAATATGTGCACATTTCTTAAATGAGATTTGTCATTTAATTGAATTTTGGCCAGCATTTTTAATAGATATTTTACCTAACTCTAAAGTTTAGCTTTCATACGGCATTAAGCCGACCGAGAGGCTGTTTCATCTCAGTTTTTGTGTGTGTGGGAACTGGAGTTACTAGTTGCATCATGGATCTTGGACAAATTAACCACACAGATATGAGCCAAAGAAGTTTCCCTTGCTCTCCCTGTGGAAGTCATTTATGGGAGCTGGGAGGAGTAGCTGCCTTTTTGTTGAGACTGTTGGTGAGCCAGAAACCCAGGCCATGCACACAACCATCACATACAGATGGAAACGGAGGCCCACTTCACTGAGGGCCATTATGCAAACAGAGGGGGTGTAAAGCGGACCATATTCTAAGTGAACTCATCACTCTCAATTTAACTGTTGCAAACTACAACATTTAGATATGGGTATATACTGAACTGTCTCAAAACATGACATCTGCAGGAATTATTTTAAAGATGAAATTTGGTGCTTGTTTCACTAACAAATGAATCAGCAACTCGCGGCTTGTCTAGCCAACTGAACTGAAGGCTCCCTCCCTTGGACAGGCGGCTCTAAGGGTCCTGAGGAGTACAGCCTGTGCTCATCTCTCCTGAGGGAGCCACTCTGGCCAGTGCTTGAAGCCTCATCAGTGTGATGGGCACCTTCTTCAAACTAGATTTGGTCCCAGGACTTATTTTGACACAAGTCTGGCAGCGAAAATTTGTGGAAAAGACTAATGTACCATCCTGTGTTCTCCAGCTAAGAAATCATTCCTCAGCTGCCTGTGCAAAAGGCAAAGGGCCAGTGGTTCTTACCACTTACTGGGAAGCCTACATTAGCACCTGGTGGGTCTTGTCAACTTGGTTCCTACTTTGTCAGGAAGAATCACTGTCAGCTATGCTCCTGTAGAGAAAGACTGACCCTGTGTGGCTGATTTGATTAATCACTTTAAAATCTTTTGAGGTTTTATGGGAACCCCTCTGCTGTCAATACTGAAGAGAATGGTTTTAAAGAACCACCTTAATAACTTATACCATAGGGTCTCAAAACCTGCTGTTCATTTGAGTCACTTGAGAAGTCTCTTAAAAATAGGTTCTTGGGCCCCATCCCAGACCTGAATCAGAATCTCTCTGGGTGGGGCCTGAGCACCTGTATTTCTATTTTTTAATTTAAAAAAAATTTTAATTCAACTCAAATTTTAAGTGGAAAATAGCCTTAAGGGTTCCTTTTGTTTTGTCTTGTTTTGTTTTTTTGAGACAGGGTTTCACTGTGTAACCAGGCTGGAGTGCAGTGGCTCGATCTCAGCTCACTGCAACCTCCATCTCTCAGGCTCAAGTGATTCTCCTGCCTCATCCTCCCAAGTAGCTGGGATTACAGGCATGGGCCACCAAACCCAGCTAATTTTTGCGGTTTTTTTTTTTTTTTAATTGTTGTTGTTGTAGAGACAGAGTTTTACCATGTTGCCCAGTCTGGTCTCGAACTCCTGGCTTCAGACGATCCATCTGCCACAAAGCGCTGGGATTACAGGCCAATCTGAGCCACCTGTGCCCAGCTGAGCACCTGTATTTTTAAAGCTCCCCAGGCAAATCTGATGATAAGCGAAGTTGGGGAGCCACTCTGATTTAAATCAAGAAAAAATTAGAAATCTCACCACTTGAATACCCATTATTTGTCTTTATAATAATGCTTTTTAAAAAATAATATGAATTCTTGTAAATATAAATCCTTATTCCTCATCAATAACCCTCACAGCACAGGTGTATAGAAAAGTGAAACCACTCCACAACCCCTCCTGTCGACGGACTTGATTCAGACTTTATATACTCGAATATATAAAGTATATTCAGACTTCTCACATGTTGAAATCAGACTTTACCTTGACAAGAGAAAAATAATGTAAAAATAATGGAAAATTTTGTGACTTTTGGTATCTTCTCATGTAATTCTAATTTTTTCCCCTTTAATGGAAAACAACAGCAGATGGGGAGGAAATATTCTACTTCTTCCAACAGCAACCGGCCCTGGTGCTACCTGGTTCAAAACAGGATTTCCCCCTCTGTGGACGGCAGCAGCGACCGGCAGCTTCCTGTGAAGCTCCCCATCCGCTGATAAGATCAGTTCAAGAGGCAAGTGTAGGTGACATTTCATTTATCACTATAAAGGGTTTTTTTCCTTTCTTTCTTGTTCATTTTAGATTTCTGTTTCTATGTTTTTTGAAAACGCGATTAGCCATACACATGATTTGATTTAAAAGTGCGTCTTAGAAAAATGAAACCTATGCTGATTCTAAATGTAGTCCTCAGGCTTTCAAGACAGAAGCAATACTAACCTCCCAGAACAAAAACAGGGAAGGTCTACTGACTCTTTCTGATTGCCTAATCACTTGGCAATGGCTATGTATATTAAGAGATTACAAAGCTTCCAAAGCATTTCTCTACAACCCAAGTTAGTCTTGCAGGGATGTTTCCTAGAGCTGAAAAAAAAATAATTATAGGAAGTAATAATTCTGTTTAAGTAAGTTGCTGGAAGGCTGATTCACGTCTCCACAATCAGTTCTAAGCCTCAACTTTCAAGTAAATCCCAGGTGCGGCAAAGTGTCTAACCACTGCAGATCAATACACTCACATCAGAACATTTAGAGGAAAAACAAATCATATTTGATCGGCCACCTGGGCCACGGGAAACATGAAACTAAGATGCCATACTGGTCTGAAGGAATTCTGTTTTGCTGTTTATGGCAGCCCACCCATGTGAAAGTTGTGGGAAAAAAATTCTTATTATTTCCTCCTCCAAACTAGGAAGAAGAAAGTACATATTTAAGGAAGAAGCACTCCAGTATTAGAAAAAATATTTTTTAACACCTTACAGGTGCCAAAGCATTTCACACACTCAAAATTCTTTCTTCCAGCACTTATGAGCTTACTTTGCCAAGCATCATCTCAGTCTATCAGGACAAAGCCTGTGTTGTTTAGGAACTCGCAGTAGTGGGTAGGGCAGCTGCATAATGATAACCATTTGGAGAACCACTAAAGAAATGCTTATGAAGACTTATGGGAACTTCTGGTTAATGATTTTAGGAAGTAGTTGGGACACACAACTACTTCCTTGTAGCCTAAACTCTTTCCCTGCTCTTCTAAAATATTTTGGTTTTGAGGAAAATATAAATTATGTATTTTTCTTACAAGAAAAAAATCAAAGTAATGACTCAAAACTACAACATTTAAATCTTTATTATAACTGAAAGTATCGAGTCAAAGTATAATTTTTTAAAAGTTAAAAACATGACTCTCATGGGCTCATAAAATGAACACACTTAAAAAGTATTTAACTCATTAATGAGGGGGCCCATACCATGGTAAACTTTGTTCCAAGCACAATTGAAGAACTGGGAATTTACAAGCACTTAAAATTTCTGGGTTATATACAAACCTGACAAATGCCTACAAACTAATAAAACCATAACTTTTGAGGTGATCCTGTCTACTAGACTGAAACCTACAAATTAATGTGTAACTTTATTGTGTCTGGGATCTAACCGAATAGTAAACAGCAAGTTCAAACACTAATACATTGGCCTAGAGAATTAATCCTGATTGGGTCATTAAACAATGCCCTGGCATGCCTTTGTCAGGACATGCCTCCGCCTATTCCACACCTTATCTCTAAGATTTGTATAGTTTTTCTAAATAATAGTGAAGTGGTTAAGGCCATACACCTACTTCTTGGGTTCTTAGCTCTGAGTGTACTAGCTGGGGGTACCAGCTATGTTAAAGTCTTAAAAATGTTGCACTGATGAGGGAGAAATTGACTGGTCTTGCTTGGGAGGCCTCACAGAGGAGCAGACAAGAGAGCTACAACTTGAAATATGGAATTGGCTTTGAAGAGGAGAAGTCACAGAGAAATTTCATCAGAGCCCCTTAGGCTCTTCTCATTAAGTCTGTTCACATTCAATTTTATTTTAGAGTTTTTAGTCTAAAATATCTGTCTGTCTGTCTGTCTGTCTAGCTAGCTAGTGATCAATGGCTCACTGCAACCTGGGCTCAAGCAATCCTCCCGCCTTAGCATTCCAAGCAGCTGGGACTACAGGCATGTGCCACCACGCACAGCTAATTTTTTGTTTATAGAGATGAGGTCTATGTTGCCAGTCTTCTCTCTCTCTCTAAGATAGGATTTCACCTTGTTGCCCAAGCTGGACAACTGGTTTCACTAGAGGCTCACACCACCATGCCTGGCTTATGTGTTGATACTGGAGTTAAAAAGAAATTATTTAGGCAGATAGTGAGGGTAAGGAGGTCCTCGGTAAGGTTTTCCTTTTAATGAAAAGCAGCCCCCAAATAATTTCTTTTCTAATAAAAAGCAGCCTGTAAACTCAAGCTGCAGACATAGAAAGGCAAGCTAGAAGCTTGCACGGGTAAATGCTGCCAGCTGTGCCAACAGGAAAAAGGGTACCTGGGACTAGGCATGTCCACTACGGCAGCTCCATCTTCCCTTCTCTTTGCCAGCCACATGTACAGTAAAGAGCAGGTAACATGGTGCCAGCCAAGCAAAAACCCCATTTGTATAATAATAAGATTAGGGTGGGGTGGCCAGCTTCCCTGCGTGCTATGTAAACATCACACCTGGTCCAACCAATCTTTGGGCCCTCTGTAGATCAGACATTGCCTCCTCAAGCCTGTCTACAAAACCCTGTGCACGGGCCAGAAGTCCCACTCGGGTGCCTCTCTCACGCGCAGGAGAGAGAGCTGTTCTCCCCTCTCTTTTGCCTATTAAACCTCCGAAATTAACCTCACTCCACGTGTGTCCGTGTCCTTGATTTCCTTGGCATGAAGCAGTGAACCTCGGGTGTTACCCCAGACAATGATGCCGCTTCAGTGTTACTTTTTTTTTTTTTTTTTGAGATAGAGTCTTCCTCTGTCGCCCAGGCTGGAGTGCAGTGGCACGATCTCGGCTCACTGCAGCCTCCGCCTCCCAGGTTCAGGTGATTCTCCTGCCTCAGCCTCCTGAGTAGCTGGGACTACAGGCTAATTTCAATAAGCTTGGTTATGAGGTTCCCTTGCTAATTGCAAACAAATAATTGCAAAAAAGCAGGTAAAGATTACCAAAGGTGGAGGTAGCAACCAATAGAAAAAGAAGAGAGAGAAAATCTACAAAGAAGATGCAGACATTTAAAGAACCTCATCAACAGACTCAGGCTTCCCATGTGGGACAGTCTCTAGAGCAATAATTAATGCTTATAACAATGACCTTTGGTATCAAGAGGTTAAGTTAGTTTTAATATCTTCTAAGAAGGAAGAGAAACATGCAATATACTTGAATATGATTTTTGCCACAATGATTAGTCTAGTGATTAAAGTGATAACATGCATTTCTTTGATGGTTCTGAATAAGCATGTTACTGTACATGGTTTACGAGGTGCTCTTTATTCCTCTTTGGAAATTAAAATAATTTTAATAGGTGTTTTAGTCTGTTCTTGCATTGCTACAAATAAATACTTGAGATTAGATAATTTATCAAGAAAAGAGATTGAATTGGCTCATGGTTCCGTAGGCTGTACAGGAAGCATGCTGCTGGCATCTGCTCAGCTTCTGGGGAGGCCTCAGGAAACTTTCAATCATGGCGGAAGGTGAAAGAGAAACAAGCACATCTTACATGCCGGAGCAGGAGGAAGAGAGAGAGCAAGGCGAGGTGCTACACACTTTTAAACAACCAGATCTCACGAAAACTCACTCACTCACTCACTATCACGAGAACAGCACCAGGAGGATGGTGCTAACCCATCCATGAGAACTCCGCCCATGATCCAATCACCTCCCAGCAGGCCCCACCTCCAATCCAGGGGATTACAATTCAACATGAGATTTAGGCTGGGACAAAAATCCAAACCACATCAATAGGAATATAAAATTGTAATATGTATCAATAGAGAAAAATGTGGTTTCCTAAACATAAGTTTTGCTTTTCAGATAACCATTGGTCTAATGTGAAAAGTAGTTTAGTGAAAAGTATACTAAAATTTTATGCCAATTTAAACTTTAGGACATTCAGGCTGAGTGCAGTGGCTCACATCTGTAATCCCAGCACTTTGGGAGGCTGAAGTGGTAGGATTGCTTGAGCCCAAGAGTTCCAGGCCAGCCTGGGCAACATAGTGAGACCCCATCTTTATTTTAAAAAACAAAAACAAAAAACAAAAAAACTTTAGGACATTTACTTACTCAAACTAGAAAAAGCATACTCTTAGCCATACTGATATCTCTAGTCTCTCACATTGGTGAGATACCAGGATTTTTGTTGGTTTATTCCATATGGCCATCATCTAAGCTCCAATCAGAGAAACAAAAAGTATCTATTAGTAATGCTAGAACACAACAGCACTATTTGTGAGTACTCAATTAATGAATTTTCTTCCTTAAAAAAATTATAGATTATAACATAACTTGAAATCAAACTGTTAAACAGAAGTATTTTCTTTTGTCCATATTTGAAAATTCTAATGGCAAGGCAAATAAATCTTCTCTAATTAAACACATCTAAATCACCCAAGATCAAAGCACCAAAGCAAAAAAAAAAAAGGTAGTAATGGGAAAATAAAATTATAATTAAAATTCATAACATTAAATTATAAAATAAAATATATAAATAGATCTCTTTTGAGTATAACATGTAAAAGAATTATTTTGGGCAGGGCACAGTGGCTCACACCTGTAATCCCAGCACATGGAAAAACCCTGTCTCTACCAAAAAAAAACCAACAAAAATTAGCCAGGTGTGGTGGCACATGCCTGTAATCCCTACTTGGGAGGCTAAAGCTGGGGTAAAACCTGACAAATTTAATAATTCTCAGCAGAAGTCTTTGGCTGGGTAAAAATAAGTTCAATGCTAGTCAGTAACAAACAGAGATTATGTTTTGAGGTGGTCTTAATATGGTTAACAAAACAAACACAAAGCTTTAGATTAAAATATTGTTAGTATATACATAAGTTATTTGGTCCATAAACTGGTAAAACTTACTATAGGATGTTGAAAATTTACCACATTTAAAATGAATACTTATTGTATTCATGGACAAAATATCTCACTAAGTTGATGTCACTTTAATAATTTATGAATGTGAATAAAAGTAGACTTTGCTTTAACGAATATTTAAAAACTTATAATAAAAATTAATGCCTGTGGCCGGGTGCAGTGGCTCACGCCTATAATCCTAGCACTTTGGGAGGCCGAGGCGGGCGGATCATGAGGTCAGGAGATCGAGACCATCCTGGCTAACACGGTGAAACCTCACCTCTACTAAAAATACAAAAACAAAATTAGCCGGGCGTGGTGGAAGGCGCCTGTAGTCCCAGCTACTCGGGAGGCTGAGGGGGCAGAATGGCATGAACTCAAGAGGTGGAGCTGGCAGTGAGCCAAGATCTCGCCACTGCACTCGAGCCTGGGTAACAGAGTGAGACTTCATCTCAAAAAAAAAAAAAAAAATTAATGTCTGTATGAAGTATTATGATTTGATTAATGAGAAATCATTTGTGAGTTCTTCCTTTTTTAAACAACTATATACATTTTTGCCTTGATTCATTAAAACTAAATTATTTCATTTAAACACTTTACCTGGGAATGTTACCTTTTAAATATAACAGTGGGGTCAAAGAATTAGAGAACTTAAGGGCTAGAAGAATCTTCAGGGAATATCCAGTGCAGGGGAACTGCAAACCTTAATTTGCATCAGAAGTCCCTGTGGTTCTTGTTAAAATGCAGATGGCTAGGTAGGTCCTACCCTACCCATCTGACTCAGTAGCCTGGAATGAAACCTGGAAGAAATAACCATTACGGAAATAACCCTTGGGGTGGAGTTATACCTTCACCCCCACCCCAAGGTGACTCCCATGTAGGTTGTCTACAGATCACTGGGAGGAAAAATATTGTTATAATCTACCACCTTCCTTCCTACACCAGGAAACTTCCTAGAACATCAACATTTCATTTCTGACTCAAACAACTCCTTCAACTCCTATAGGTAACTTACTGCCTCCCAGGGCAGCCCATTATACATTTAATGGAAGTTTCTTATAGAAACCCATACATTCAAAACATAAAGACATTCAACATGGGCTTACACAAATACATTAGTGTAAAGACTCATTGAAGAATTAAATGAATGAAGAACTGACCTGCTTCTTCTGGTATTTGTTAATTAGATTCAGAAATAAGGCATAACATCTGGAATAGCTGGCCAAGGCTGTGCAGCAGTCACGGTAAGAAGTAAGTTTGCTGCAGAAATGCCAAATGGGAAAATAAAGGTAAACTTTGTTTTTCTATAAAATTCAAGTACACATAGTATCACTTTAAATGCAGACCTTCAAAACTTTGCCCAGTTCAAGAAAAGGAGTCTAAAAATACTCTACACATCAGTTCAGAGAAGCTGCAAAGAGGCTTGCTATCTGCTCTAAACTCTAGTGAGATGGATCCGGAAAAATTTAAAAGATAACTTACATGTAGATGGTATGAATTTACACTATCCATGTAGTTCAGAAAACACAAACTTACATGAAATTTATATGAAATCTGGTTGGATACCAGTGAGTCCCCTGGGATCACATCAGAAGCAAATGTAAAACTGCTTTAATAGGCCAGGCGCGGTGCCTCATGCCTGTAATCCCAGCACTTTGGAAGGCCAAGGCAGCTGGGTCACTTGAGGTCAGGAGCTCAAGACCAACCTGGCCAACATAGTGAAACCCCGTCTCTACAAAGATACAAAAATTAGCTGGGTGTGGTGGCATGTGCCTGTAATCCCAGCTACTCTGGAGGCCGAGGCAGGAGAACTGCTTGAACCCAGGAGGCAGAGGTTGCAGTGAGCCAAGATTGAACCACTGCACTCCAGACTGGGCAATGGGGCGAGAGTCTGCCTCAAAACAGACAAACAAACAAACAAACCTATACATTCAAAACAAACAAACAAAAACCTGCTTTAATATAGTAGATTGGTAGTGCTATACTAATATTAGGCAAAATAGACCAACCTTAAGGCAGAAAGCCTTGAAAACAGCTTCAAAATTTCTAAAGCAAGTAAGCAAGCAAGCAAGCAAACAAAACCCATAAGGCAATATTGACAAACCCACAACAAATCAGGAGATGTTCATATATTTCTTCCTAATTGATGAATCAATAGGTAAAACATCATTAATATGTTAAAAACTTGACCACATACCAGGCCATAAATAAATCTCAGTAAATTTTCAGAGAACTGTTATCTCAAAGACCACATTCTCTGGTCAAAGTGCAATTAAATGAGAAACCATTTAAAAAATAAATTTTTAAAAAACATTTTTTTTGGAAATGTAAGAACACCTAACTTATAGGTCAAAGAAACATGAAAATTACAAAAGAAATACTGAAATACGAGTAATAAAAAATATTACAAATCAAAACTTGTAGGATGGGCCAAGCACAGTGGCTCACGCCTGTAACCCCAGCACTTTGAGAGGCTGAGGCAGGAGGATCACTTGAGACCAGGAGTTCAAGACCAGCCTGGCCAACATGGCGAAACCCCGTCTCTACTGAAAAATACAAAAATTAGCTGGGTGTGGTGGTGCATGCTTGTAGTCTCAGCTACTCCGGAGGTTGAGGCAGGAGAATCGCTTGAACCTGGGAGGCGAAGGTTGCAGTGAGCCAAGATCACAACACGGCACTCCAGCCTGGGTGACAGAGTGAGACCTTGTCTCAAAAAAACAAAAAACAAAAAAACTTATAAATACTAATTTCCTCTAATTAGTATTTAGAGGAAAATTTATAGGTTTAAGGAGGCTGAAAAGAAAGGAGTTATGTTTTTTACTAAAATAGTTAGAAGAAAAATATGATATATTCACAGACGAAGAAAAGGATTAATAAGGATAAGAGCAGAAGAAATAAGACAGGAAGCAAACATACAATAAAGTGGATCATAATATATTTGTTCTTGGTAAAAGCTAATAAAATAGGAAAGATTTTGCAAGACTAAGAAAAAGAGAAACAGCACGAACAATCAAAATTAGGAAAGAAAGTCAATATTAACAATGAAGAGGCAAGGTAACATAGTGGTTCAAAGTATGAATTGTAGAGCCAGAATATGGTTTGAACTGCAGCTCTATGACATACTAGTTGTGTGATCTCGGGAAAATAACTAAACTTCTCTATGTCTCAGTTTCCTCATATGTAATATGATAATGACAATAATAATACATATCTTAAAAAGTTGTTTTAAGGATGAAATGAATTCGAATTTGGAAAGTATTCTGAATATTGCCTAGCATGTTGTAAGTGCTATAAAAATAACTGTTAAATAGGTAAAATAAGTAAAAGGGGACATAATTAGAGATACAACAGAGATCAGAATAATAATAAGAGAACAGTTGGAGCAACTTTTACATTGTTTGAAAACTTAGATAAAATTATCAAATTCCTACAAAAACATAACTTTTTGAAACTGAACCAAGTAGAAATGAGAAACATATAACCATATGGGAAGAAATTGAATCAGTAGTCAACAATATTCACACACACATACACACATATATACCCTGGATAAAAATAGCATTTTGAGCAAGTTTTTAAAACTTTTCAAGAAGCAGATCAGCTTTTTACAAATTCTTCTAGGAAAGAGAAAAAATTGGATTACCTCCTAACCCATTTTATGAGGCTGGTATAAACTTATACTAAACCCAGACAAGGACAATATGAGAAGGGAAAAATATAGGTCAATGTAACTCATGACCACCAATGACAAATCCTAAACAAAATATTAGTGAACCAAACCCAGCAATATATAATGGCTTAACTTGAGAAACTTTATTAGTGTAATTTACTATATTAACAGATTTTAAAAAAGAAAATCCATAATCAAAAGCAATTCAGGTAAATGTGATTTATCACATACACACAACTAAAGACAAAAACCACATGATTATCTCAATAGACACAGAAAAGGCTTTCAGTAAAATTCAACACTCCTTCATGCTAAAAACTCTCAATAAACTAGGTACTGATGCCAGGCGAGGTGGCTCACACCTGTAATCCAGCACTTTGGGAGGCTGAGACAGGTGGATCACCTGAGGTCAGGAGTTTGAGACCTGCCTGGACAACATGGTAAAACTCCATCTCTACTAAATACAAAAATTAGCTAGGTGTGGTGGCACGTGCCTGTAATCCCAGCTACTCTGGAGGCTGAGGCAGGAGAATCGCTTGAACCTGGGAGGCAGAGGTTGTAGTGAGCCAAGATCATGCCACTGCACTCCAGCCTGGGCGACAAAGTGAGACTGTCTCAAAAAACAAATCAAAACAAAACAAAAAACTAGGTATTGAAGGAACAGACCTCAAAATAATAAGTGCCATCTATGACAAACCCATAGCCAATATCATACTAAATGGGCAAAAGCTGGAAGCATTCCCCTTGAAAACCAGCACATGACAAGGATGCCCTA
The DNA here is from genome assembly GCF_028885625.2 of Pongo pygmaeus. Classification (NCBI taxonomy): domain Eukaryota; kingdom Metazoa; phylum Chordata; class Mammalia; order Primates; family Hominidae; genus Pongo; species Pongo pygmaeus. The sequence goes on along the minus strand of NC_072378.2, from coordinate 108,883,423 downwards.
TCTCACCATTCCTATGCAACATAGTATTGGAAGTCCTAGCCAGAGCAATCAGTCAAGAGGATGAAATAAAGGGCATCCAAACAGAAAGGGAGGAAGTCAAACTATCTCTGTTTGCAGAAGGGTACTTATGAAAACCTACAACAAATATTATTTTCAACTGGTGTAACCATGAAAATATTTCCTTTAGAGTCAGAAGAAAGACAACAGGCCCAACACTCACAGATGATTCTACATCTAGAAAACCCCATAGTCTCAGCCCAAAACCTCCTTCAGCTGAGAAACAACTTCAGCAGTTTCAGGATACAAAATCAATGTACAAAAATCACTAGCATTCCTATACACCAAAAACAGCCAAGCACAGAGCTGAATCAGAAAGGCCATTCCATTCACAATTGCCACAAAAAGAATAAGATACCTGAGAATACAGCTAACCAGGGAGGTGAAAGATCTCTACAATGAGAATTACAAAACACTACTCAAAGAAATCACAGAAGACAAAAACAAATGGGAAAACATCCCATGCTTATGGATAGGAAGAATTTGTACCATTAAAATGGCCATACTGACCAAAGCAATTTACAGATTCAATCCTATTCCTATCAAACTACCAATGACATTCTTCACAGAACTAGAAAAAAAAAAACTATTTTAAAATTTAACATGGAACTGAAAAAGAGCTCAAATAGCCAAGGAATCCTATGCAAAAAGAACAAAGCTACAGGCATCACATTGCCTAATTCAAACTACACTACAGGGCTATGGTAACCAAAACATCATGGTACTGGTACAAAAGCAGGCACATGGACCAAGGGAACAGAACAGAGAGCCCAGAAATAAGGCTGCATACCTACAACCACATGATCTTCAACAAAGCTGACAAAAACAAGCAATGGAGGCCGGACACAGTGGCTCACGCTGTAATCCCAGCACTTTGGGAGGCCGAGGCGGGTGGATCACGAGGTCAGGAGATCGAGACCATCCTGGCTAACACAGTGAAAACCCATCTCTACTAAAAATACAAAAAATTAGCTGGGCATGGTGGCGGGCGCCTGTAGTCCCAGCTACTTGGGAGGCTGAGGCAGGAGAATGGTGTGAACCCGGGAGGCAGAGCTTGCAGTGAGCCGAGATCGCGCCACTGCACTCCAGCCTTGGTGACAGAGCAAGACTCCATCTCAACAAAAAAAAAAAAAAAAAAAAAGCAATGGAGAAAAGACTCACTGTTTAATAAATAATCACGGGGTAACAGGCTAGCCATATGCAGAAGACTGAAGCCGGACCCCTTCCTTTCACTATATACAAAAATCAACTCAAGATGGATGATGGATTAAAGACTAAATGTAAAACCCAAAACTATGAAGACCCTGGAAGGTAACCTAGGCAATACTATCCTGGACATAGGAACGGGCAAAGATTTCATGACAAAGACACTAAAAGCAAACGCAACAAAAGCAAAAATTGACAAATGGGATCTAATTAAATTTAAGAGCTCTACACAGCAAAAGAAACTATCAACAGAGTAAACAGACAACCTATAGAATTGGAGAAAATATTTGCAAACTATGCATCTGTCAAAGGTTTACTATCCAGGACATATAAGGAACTTAAACAAATTTACAAGAGAAAAACAACCCCACTAAAAAGTGGGCAAAGGGCCAGGTACAGTGGCTCACGCCTATAATCCCAGCACTTTGGGAGGCCAAGGTGGGCGGATCACCTGAGGTCGGGAGTTCGAGACCAGCCTGACCAACATGGAGCAACCCCGTCTCTACTAAAAATACAAAAAATTAGCTGGGTGTGGTGGTGCATGCCTGTAATCCCAGCTACTTGGGAGGCTGAGGCAGGATAATCGCTTGAACCTGGGAGGCAGAGGTTACGGTGAGCTGAGATCACGCCATTGCACTCCAGCCTTGGCAACAAGAACGAAACTCCGTCTCAAAAAAAAAAAAAAAAGTGGGCAAAGGACATGAACAAAGATTTTTCAAAAGAAGACACACATGTGGCCAATAAGCATATGGAAAAAAAGCTCAGTATCATAGATCATTAGAGAAATACAAATCAAAACCACAATGAGATACCATCTCACACCAGTCAGAGTGGCTATTATTAAAAAGTCAAAAAATAACAGATGCTGGCAAGGTTGCAGAAAAAAGAGAACACTCACACACTGTTGGTAGGAGTATAAATTAGTTCAATCATTGTGTAAAGCAGTATGGTGATTCCTCAATGAGCTAAAAGCAGAACTACCATTTAACCCAGCAATCCTATTACTGGGTATATACCCAGAGGAAAATAAATCATTCTACAATAAAGATACATGCACGCTGATGTTCACTGAGCACTATTCACAATAGCAAAGACATGGAATCAACCTAAATGCCCATCATTGACAGATTGGATAAAGAAAATGTGGTACCTATACACCATAGAATACTATGGAGCTATAAAAAAGAATGAGATCATGTCTTATGCGTGAACATGGATGGACCTGGAGGCCATTAGCTCAGCAAACTAGCACAGGAAAAGAAAACCAAATACCACGTTCTCACTTATAAGTGGGAGCTAAATGATGAGAACTTATAAACAGAAAGAAAACAACAGATGTTGGGGTCTACTTGAGGGTGGAGGGTGGGAGGAGGGAGGGGAGCAGAAAAGATAACTCTTTTGACTATTGGATACTGGGCTTAATTCCTGGGTGATTAAATAATCTGTACAACAAACCCCCGTGACATGAGTTTACCTATGTAACAAACCTGCACATGTACCCCTGAACCTAAAATAAAAGTTTAAAAAAAAGGGGGGGGCCGGGTGCGGTGGCTCACACCTGTAATTCCAGCACTTTGGGAGGCCGAGGCAGGCGGATCACGAGGTCAGGAGATCGAGACCATCCTGGCTAACACAGTGAAACCCTGTCTCTACTAAAAATACAAAAAATTAGCCGGGTGTGGTGCAGGCACCTGTAGTCCCAGCTACTTGGGAGGCTGAGGCAGGAGAATGGCACGAACCTGGGAGGCGAAGCTTGCAGTGAGCCAAGATCGCCCCACTGCACTCCAGCCTGGGTGACAGAGTAAGACTCCATCTCAAAAAAAAAAAAAAAAGATTCAGGGCAAGCATTTGACAAAACTTAATACCCATTAAAGAGAAAAAAAGTCATTAATCTTCTAAAGGGTAGTTAGGAAAACCTACAACAAATATTATTTTCAACTAGTGAAACCATGAAAATATTTCCTTTAAGGTCAGAAGAAAGACAACAGGCTCAACACTCACAATTTTGTATTGAACTCCTAAACAATGCAATAAAGAAGAGATGAGGACAGGGGAAAGAATTACAATAATTGAAAAAAAAATTTATATGCAGATAATTTGCATAGAAAATCCAAGAGCATCTATAGACAAACTCCTAGTCCTAATGTTCATCAAGATTCTTGGATATCCTTCCTACAGGAGACAGCTAAAATACATAAACAAATAAGTAAATATTTTTAAAGAGCTATCAATGCAAGATTAATAAGTTCATAAGGAAGGGAAAAGAACAAGAAGAGTTCGGATTATTTTTTTCAGATAGGGTCTTGCTCTGTTGCCCAGGCTGGAGTGCAAGTGGCACTATCTTGGCTTACTGCAACCTCCACCTTCCAGACTCAAGCAATCTTTCCACCTCAGCCTCTCAAGTAGCTGGGACTACAGTCACATACCACCATGCCTGGCTAATTTTTTGGCAGGGGTTGGGGGTGGGGGGGCAGCGCTAGAGATGGGATTTCACCATGTTGCCCAGGCTGATCTCAGATTCTTGGGCTCAAGTGATCCCCCCACCTTGGCCTCCCAAAGTTCTGGGATTACAGGTGTGAGCCACTGTGCCTGACCAAGAGTTTGGATCTGAAAGGAGAAAAAAAGTGAGAGATTTGAAGGCCAGGCAGGGTGGCTCACACCTCTAATTGCAGCACTTTGGGAAGCTGAGGCAGGAGGATCACTTGAGCCCAAGAGTTTGAGACCAGCCTGGGCAACATAGCAAGACTTCGTTTCCACAAATAATAATGATAAAATTAGCTGAGCATGTTGGCGTGCACCTGTGGTCCCAGCTGCTAGGGAGGCTGAGGTGGCAGGATCGTTTAAGCCTGGGCAGTCGAGGCTGTAGTAAGCCATGTTTGTGCCCACTGCACTCCAGCCTGGGTGACAGAGCGAGACCCCATCTCAACAACAAAAAGTGAAGGATTCATCTTATAGCAAGACTCAAATTAAATCTATAATAGTAAGTACAGTGTGGTACAGGTCTGAGGAGAAACCAAACAGAATGCCCAGAAACAAACCTGAAATTATATGGAAACTTCTGTCTGATTGACAAAATCAGTGAGAAAGGACAGCATAGTCAGTAAAAGGTGCTGGAACAATCAACTATCCACATGGGAAAAATATGAAGTTGGATCCCTATATGACACTATAAACAAAAATAAATTCCTTATGATTTTACAATGCATTAGATAGGTAGTAATTAGGTATCCAGAACAAAGCTCAGGGAAGTGCAGTATAAAAAGATCAGATCTGGAGGGAAGGAGGGGGCTGGGGCTGAAGAACCACCTGTTGGGTACTATGCTTACTGCCTGGGTAACATGATTGTCGAGACCCCAAGCCTCCACGTCATACAATTTACCCAGGTAAAAAACCTGTGTACCATTTAATCTATAATACAAGTTGACATTCATTTAAAAAAAAATCAGATTTGGACTCACATCCTCATACAGGGGTCCTGGGGTCAAGTACCAATTCAGTCTTCAGGAAATTTTGCATTTCTTTACAACTACAACATTATAGTTCAAGAAAAGCCCCAGGCTCCCAAGAAGAATCATTATATTAAAATACTGACAAAGAGCAGCGCGGGAGGAAACAGAAATGCATAATTTAAAGACAGCTCTGTAAATTTAACAACATCTTGCTTGGAGGCAACCTGGATTCAAATGATCATTATTTCTGGAAGAAATAAAGTAAGTTTAGACATGACTAGTGAAAGCTTGAGCCAAAGTTCAAATAGCTGAAATAGAATAACCTTCTATTACAAAGTCAGATCAGACTTTCTAAGCATTGATCCCCTTTTCTGAGTTAAAACTCTTGTTTATTTCCTAGCAAATTGGAAGGTTTTGCTGTGTTTTGTATACAGTTTTTTATCTCAAATAAGCTGAGAGGAAGATTAAACACACACACATGTAGCTCACAACTCACCAAAGAACTAAAATGACTTAACAACCAATAAGTTTAGAATCACAATAGAATCATATAGACAAAGGGGTCATTTGTTTGAATTGTTCATTTTTAACTTGGGCCACTAGATTTACCCTTTCTGGTAGGTGAAGTAAAAAGAAGAAAAAGGATTCCTTGCCAGTCACACAAGCAAATATTAAAGATAACCCCAAATCTAAGCATTAGCATTTTTGTAAGGCTAGTTCACGTCCTAGTCTACCTACCTGAATATTCTGGCAATATTGGTACAGACGTCCTTGTCACCTTTGTACTGTTCCATTGCCGTGCAGAGCTGGGGAAGGGCACTGATGTTTAGGACCTTACTTCTTACTAATGGTGAATCAACCAAGTTTCTCAATGTAGCAGTCACCTAGGATAAAAGCATGCTTGTGCCATTTTTTTTAAACTGAAAAAATATAACCACACGAAACAGCACAGTACAATTCATCTCATAAATTTCCTTATATCAGTAGCTAAGCAAAGCTCCCACTATGCATCTCCCACCATGCATCTCCCACCAGAGAATGTGAGCCTAGGCACAAGTAGCAACAAATGAAAACAAAGAAAGCCTAATTTGGTTGAAAGGTAAAGAATGAAATATTAATCTTAGTAAGCAATTGGTATACCCCAAACCCACGGTTAAACAAATCATCATCTAGGTTTGCTAACACTCCTAAGATCTTCAGCTGGCCCTGTGATAGCCACATCAGTTCTGCAGATTAGAAACGTCTTGTTCTATGTTTTTCTTTTTTTTTTTTTTTAATTTTATAGGTATTCTTGTCTGATTGTTCTATGCTTTTATAAATAGCATCAGATAATGAATGTTGTGGCCAAAGAATATTTAAGATCTTTAGTCTCATTCTCTCCCAAGAGACAAGTATTAAGATCTCACAAATTTGTCTTATTTTATTAAAAAAAAAATTCAGGAAAGCTATCTACCTTCGTCAAAGAGTCAAGAAGAGAAGAGTTTAGTAAATCATAAAACTAATGTTGTTATCTAATAATTTTAATATGCAGTGTGCTCCTTCCTTGTGGGACACTACAGGAAAGCTACTGGTTAAGAGCCAGTTCGGCCTCACCACCCATCAGCCTGGATCAGTTATTTAACCTCCCAGAGCTCATTTTTCTCATTCAATAAAGTAGAGGTGATGATACTTGCCTAGTAGTTGTGAGGATTCAATGAGATGAGATGTGTGAATGGCATCACTGCCATCACGTTAGAGTCAAATGACAGGGATTCAAGTCCCACATCTCTTCCTAGTAAAGTGCCTAGGGGCAGCCACTCCTTCCTCCACCTCCCCACTTCCTCATCTGCGAAAAGCGGGTGAGGTGACAAGCACTGCTCACCTCTCGGGGGGTTGTGTGTAGCAAATGGAAACATGTAGCACTGTTTTTATTACTTATCTAATACTGTAAAGCATCATGTAAACATAAAGCATCCTTACAGCCATAGTACATAAACTTTTAAAAACAATTCTTAAGATGACATGATTAGTTTTTCCTTATAACAATAGCAACAAAAAGATACATTAAAATATAACTGACTACACTGAGAACACAGAAAACGTAAAAAAAAAAAAAAAAAAGCTTCAAATAAATGTGTACATGTCTTTTGCAGTCAATTCAATTATACAATGATTCTGTAAATTCTTCCCTGAAAGTTTTAGTATCCCAAACATTGGAGGTGAAACAAACTACTTGAGTATTCCACTTAACTCCATAGATCTGCACAATGTCACAATGTAGTCTTCTTCTAAGCTAAGGAATGGACTTTTTTTTGGAGACAGAGTCTCCCTTTGTCATCCAGGCTGGAGTTCAGTGACAGGATCTCGGCTCACTGCAACCTCTGCCTCCCCCATTCAAGCAATTGTCGTGCCTCGGCCTCCCAAGTAGCTGGAATTACAGGCGCGTGCCCCCACGTCTGGCTAATTTTTGTATTTTTAGTAAAGACAAGGTTTTGCCATGTTGGCCAGGCTGGTCTCAAACTCCTGGCCTCAAGTGATCCAACCACCTCAGCCTCCCAAAGCGCTGGAATTACAGGGGTGTGCCACTGTGCCCAGCCAGGAATGGATCTTTTGTGAAGACTAATGAACCATTCTAGGAATTCCATTGCTGTCATAAAATGGAAAATTCTCATCAACTGACCCTGTTTCCACCTGTTCTCCTGAGACAGCCCAGGCACCAGAGCACTACTGGTTTACATTAATTGAGAGGATGCCTCAAAACTCTCTTCCATGGAGACCAAAGAGTACAGATGCCTGTGTAACTCCCATGCAGACAGCCACCATGGGAAACCATGAAATACCCATTCCAGTCACTGCACACCAACAGTTCCTTTTCCCTGGTCCCCAAGGCATCAAAGATGGGACATCCCAATCCATAGTCATCTTCACACTCCCCACATCTAACCTCTGGCAAGGGACATTGCCAGCAGAAAGGACCATAGTTTCCTTAGGAGCTTTTATTTTCTTGTTTCAATCTCAATTTTTTCTCCTTCTCAGGCCTTATTCTCACCTCATCAGCAAAAGTTTAGATAGCTCAAGGTTCTTCTGCCCCGCATACATAACTTTCATAAATAACCCAAGTTAGGAGAGAAAGCCTACATTTATATGTGACATGTCATCTGATTGAAATTCCTACCCATTTATTGCACGTGATACACACAGTTGAGTAATATACAATACCTCACATATTTCCAAATTTGTCATTCGTGGTGCTGGTAGAAATAACATGCATGAAACATATACCACGCATTTGAAAAATACACAGCAATAGCTCAATAGATGACACCATCAACCTAGTTGCTCAAGCAGAGACATCCCAGAATCCTGCCTTTCTGCTTTCTGTTACTCCAAGCCATATTGGCTCTTTGTCCATAGCTCCCAGGATAATATTCAGTTCCCTGACCATGGTCTACAAGGCTCAACAGATCTGTTCCTTCTCAACCCGTCAAGCTTCATCTCATACCATATATGCCCCCATCAACTCTACTTAATGCTAGGTTATTTAATATTATGTTTTACTATCTGTCTACTCCTCCAGACTAGAAGCTTCAGTAAGGGCGTAAACCTTGTTCATCCTTTTCACCATTGTACATCCAGCTCCAAGTCCAGTGCCTGGTACATGGTGGGCGCTCAATAGGCATTTATTAATGGAATGAATGAAGGGGTGGACATCTACAAAGGAAAGACTGGGATATCAGAACACCATGGGCTAAGCAGACAATATCTCTGAGGTAGACAGATTTTAAGATTTTTTTTGAAAGCAGAGGAGTAAAAAATAATGGATGAAAGAAAAATGGACTCTGTAGTTACCCAGCTCAGGCTAACTTGTCTATGAAGACCTTTCAGAGGCCGATCAGTCGCTTCTTCTTCCGTGTTAACAAAGTATCCTGTTCCTGCCTCTATAACCCCCATCCATCACAGAACAAAAAATAACGGATGAAAGAAAAATGAACTCTCTGGAAGGGGACCAGCCTCTGTGTATTTGTTCTCTAGCCTATCTCATTTCTGACAGCAGCTCCTTCCCAAGCTCCTAAACTCCCGGGCCCCACCCCTTTCCCCACCTGACTGGTCACACGTTCACCCCTTCTCTCCATCACCAGCGTCACTGGTTCAGTTTAAGCTCACTTCATCTCTTACCCAAACTCTACAGCCCCTGGATGGGCTCCTTCCACAGTTTGCCCCCATAGCTGCTCACTGCTGCCAGAGGGGGCATCTCAAAGCCCCGCCTTCCCTGCTCAAAGGCCCCCTGCGACTTCTGGCCCAGCCAGTAGCACTCATAGCCTAAAGGTTCCTCAGTCTCTGAAGTGTAGTTCACCCCTCCAAACTCATCTCCTTTGCCTCGGCACCACCCTGGCCATCTTTCAGACTCTGCACCACATGAGGTCCTCAACCCTTCATGACGCCATGCCTTTGAATAGGCGGCCTCCTCCGCCCAGAGTGCCCTCGATTACACTTTGCCACCCCTTCTCCCCCTGGCCATCTCCTGCTCATTTTTCTTTTCTTTTTTCTTTTTCGAGACAGAGTCTCGATCTCGGCTCACTGCAACCTCCGCCTCCCGGATTCAAGCGATTCTCCTGCCTCAGCCTCCCGAGTAGCTGGGATTACAGGCAAGCACCACCACACCCTGCTAATTTTTGTATTTTTAGTACAGACAGGGTTTTGCCATGTTGGCCAGGCTGATCTTGAACTCCTGACCTCAAGTGATCCGCCCGCGTCGGCCTCCCAAAGTGCTGGGATCACAGACATGATCCACTGCCCCCGGCCTCCTGCTCATTTTTCAAAACCCAGCTCAAGATAACTTGTCTATGAAGTCCTTTCCGAAGCTGATCAGTTGCTTCCTCTGCTTCCTCTTCCCTGTTACCAAAGCATCCTGTTCCTGCCTCTACAACCCCCATCACAGAAGCATTGTCACTTGTCTTCAGGCATCTTCTCTTCCATAGTGAGCTCCTCTAGAGTACAAACCACTTCTTATTCCTCTTTCTACTCAGAGGACAACAAATGTGCTCATAAAAAGCTCTTAAATGTTCAGCTGCTGGAGGGCTGGAAGAGTGAATGAGAAGGGGAAGGAGGAGGGGAATGAGGAGGGGGAAGAAAGAAAGAAGGGACAGGAGCGACAAAAGAGAGGTTTTTCCCTTTAAGACACCTCTGGCAAGAAAGTGCGGTAGCTTAGCAGAGGCCTGGGTGAACCAGGGCCTAAAGCCCTGAGGGGGAAGGATCAGGAAAAGGCCACCACGCAGATGCAGCTCTGAAGGCCTTATATCTTGAAAGACTTGTCACCAATCTCTGAGAGCCACCAATCTCACTGTGGGGTGATGGTGGGGCCCTGAATGCTCAGACCAGTGGCCTTTTCTGGAAAAAATGCAGAAAAAAAAAAAAGGGTGTGGGGAAGAGAGTTTAGCTAAATCACGTGGTCACAGTAAAGGCAAGTTCAAAGTCAACCCATTTAACTCTGAATTTTGCTCCTACTTTTGAATTCATTATATACAAGTGAAAATTAAAAAAAAAAAAAAAAAAACAAGAACTCTCAGTTGAACAGAGATAAATCTGTGAAAATTATCAATGAGTTCTGTGCTCTACAGCAGGGTCTTTATTTCCCACCCCCAAGAAAAGCCCACCCACTGGGCCCACCCCCAAAGCAGGAGTTAACCAAAGCCCAAGCTTTATGCTTGGAGGTGTGCATCCATTTCTTTCTTAACTTTGTATTCTAATTTATATTATGTATAAATGCACAAACTTAAACACACATTTTTTCTTTTTTATTGTATATAATCTTTCAAACCACCTCAAATCCCTTACTTAAAAAAAGTCTTGTTTAGTCTCTAAAGGACTTAGCAGAGAAATTCCCAACCTCTTAAGTAGCATTTCACCAAGAAATAGCACACTGAAAAACACAAGTTTTAATTCCTATCTTTTTCCCCATCTCTTAACTTGCAATCCTGTGGGACTTGCAATCCTAAAGGCAGCCCGTAGGAAGAAGAAAAAAGAGAAGAAAACGACACTGATAATCCACAAAGAGGACTAATACAAATGTAAGTTTCCTTGCTTATTAGCAATTGTTAGGTGATGTTTAGGACAAAAGGGGACCTAAGGTTTTGGTAAATACCCAGGAAGAAACATTCCATTTTGCTTCTGGTTACCAATCTACTGCTGAAAAATGACTGAGCTACACTTGACAACTTTCTGGTGCTCACTTTTCTGAGGCAGCTTCTTTCCATGTTCCCCAAATTATTGGATCATAACAGGTATCACCCTCAGTCAGGGAAAACACCTGGAGACTTGGCAAAGCTACCCAGCTCACATTGAATTATGTAAGCCTCAAAGTTTTCATTGTGTAGTCAGTATTGGGAGACCCATTTTAAAGGGAAAAAATGTACTAAGAAGAAATTAGATCATTTATAAATGCACAACTACATTTTAATACAGTAAAATGAGAACTCAAAAGCTTTAGCTTCTGTTTTTTTCAAGTTGACTATAGGTACTTAATTATCAATTTCAAATTGTGTTTTCAACTATTAATTAATTGAGAAACCTTAGCAAACACAGGAAATATTTGTCTTAAAATATGGGGCTGAGCCCAGTGGCTCAGGTCTGTAATCCCAGCGACTCTCGTTGCTGAGGCAGGAGAATCGCCTGAACCCCAGAGGCTGAGGCTGCAGTGAGCCATGCCTTTGATCACACCACTGCACTCCAACCTAAGTGACACAGTGAGACTCTGTCTCAAGAAAAAAAAAAGGGGGGGGGCCCTCCTGACTTGGATCACTGGACTTGAGGACACAACACAGGCCCAGCAGCTGTGGTCTCATTCCTGCGTTCTCTACTGCAGTGGGTGGGTGCGAAGTGGGGCAACCTCCACACACACTGATCATGTCCAGAGTGGACGGCCCTCTCTTTTCCCTCTGCACCCTTCCTCCATCAGAGTACTCTGTCCTCAAGGAACTCACCAGATTCTGCTCTAGAAGGCAACCTGCCATCAGAGCTGCCCCAGATCAGAGGAGCTTGTGACTCACTGAAGCTCAGAAGTCTATCAGCTCCCAGGTAGGCTAGTGCCCTGGCCTCAGTTTCTTGGTCTGTTGCCTCCCTACTCTATTTGGCACTGGTCTCTAAAAGCATTTTGCAATCATCTGGAATATTCACAACTGAAATCCCTCGAGCTTTGTCTCAACTTAACTGCCAACTGCAAAACTGTTGACTTCCCACTGATGATGTAAAAGAATAAACGCAGCCGCCAGAGACCACAAACAGTGTGAAATGATTTACGACCAAAGCGACTATTTTCCAACCTCAGCTAAACCATCTCCCTCTATTAATAAAGGCAGATTCATTTCTTTGAACTTGTGCCCAATTGAGGCCACATATATGCCAAAACCAGAGCCTGTGTGGTAACCCAAGAAGTTTCATATTGTCTCATGTATGATTTGTACAGTTCTGGCTGAGACAAAAGAAACCAATGACAAGATGCTGCCAGACATGTGAAATCACTGGTAACAAGCATGTCTAAGCTTTTCTGGGAATTTATTAAGATATATGCATATGAAGGTAATATTAATTCATAATCCTTGATAACACTCAGTGCCTGGCTACACAGGCCTACTTGGCACATCCCTACCATGCATGTCCGACTTAGCAGGAAATGCTTCTGTCCTCCTTAAACCCCCAATGTCCTACTTTGAGACTCTATTTAACATTTGGCTGTGTTTATTGTTGTTTCTCCATTTACTGCCTCTATGTCAGTTACTTCACTAAAATGAGTAGGTAGCTGATTCTTCTAGTTGTGGCTATGTATGTATCAATATAGGAGAAATTTTGAATATCATACAAACAATTTAGAATGGCAATGCAGCAAAACAAGAAAAAGGAGTCTGAAAAAGATAGTGCATTAAGAACTACCAAGCAATGAAACCACTATTCACAATTATATGCTAAAGCTAGTGACATTTCCTTACTGCCACAACTAATAGATCTACAGTGAAGACAGGAGGCTGAGCAGACAGAGCACTAATTGAGAGCAAATGGCTCTCCTCAGACACAGTAGGAGCCTCATTTTCCATCCTTGATCTGTCTTTTAGCATAACACTCCTGGCCATCCACCACCCTCACTTCCTGATTGGTGAGCTTGGGACAGGAATCAGACACTCCCAGTCCAGCCCCTACCTGGTCCATCTCTTCCCTTCCTCTTTTAGAAGTGAGCTGCCATCAGAACACAGGTGTTCTGCTCTTCCAGGGACAAACATGGTCTGTGACTGCATGGGTAAATCTAATTCTAGGACTCAGGATTAGAAAGCATGCCTGCCTCAGCTATCAGCCACATCCTCCAACTACAGTGATAACTTTATCCCCATCTCCAGCCTCCTTAGCCTCTTATTTCTAAGTAAAAAACCCAAGGCATTACATGTTTAGGTTTCTGAGTCTTCTCAGATCTTCAGATCTGCTGTCCCTGGAAAATTGGAGGAGAACATGAGTTGCCTATAGATAGCTCCTTCCTATGAAAGGGAAGAGAAGGGAAGAGGAAGAACCTGCTCCAAATGCCTACTCTCTTGTGGCAACTGGGCATGTGAGTGGTTAGTTATGCTGCTGGCAATTCTTTTATAGGAAGGAAGCCCCATAAGTAGAAAATAGCTGTCTCCTTCCCATTAACAAATACATCACTAAAAAAGTGGCGGCACACGCCTGTAATCCCATCTACTCGGGAGGCTGAGGCAGGAGAATAGCTTGAACCCGGGAGGTGGAGGTTGCAGTGAGCCGAGATCACGCCACTGCACTCTGGCCTGGGCGACAGAGCAAGACTCCATCTCTAAAAACAAAAACAAAACCAAAACAAAACAAAACAAAAAATTAGCCAGCGTAGTGATCAATACCAAAGACTAACCCCTAAAAATATTTCATCTAATCTCAAAAACAATATGCTAAGCAAAATAAGCCAGATATAGTACTCTAGGTAACTATGGCATACCCATATCAAGTTCCTGGGTTTGATAATGTACAATAGTTATGCAAGATATCACCACTGGGAGGAGCTGGGTGATGGGTACACAGGACATCTCGGTACTATTTTTGCAACATCTTGTGAATTTATACTTAGTTCAAAATAAAAGTTTAAAAAGGTGCCAGACACAAAAGGGTACATGCTGTATATTCCGTTTATATAAAGTTTTAGAACAGGCAGAGCTTATCTGTGGTGAAAGAGATCAGAAAAATGGTTCCCTCTGGGAGGAGGGTAGAAGAATGAAGATTAATGAGAAGAAGTGGGAGGAAATTTCTGAGGTGACAGAAACCTTCTGTATCTTGATAACGGTAGGGGCTACGTGGCTTTCTACTTTTGTCAAACTCATCAAACATATAAGATCTAAGCATTTCATTGGATGTAGATTATACCTTAATTAAAACAATAAGAAAATTAAAAACCTCATCTGCTGCTTGCTCTTCAAGCAAAACCTTCAAAATAAATGCTTTAAATTTGGTTTAAATTATCAAATCTCCAAAAAAATTATCTGTAAGAACTTAGGAAATACAATCATGGGGCTATTTGCTCCCATTTTATAGGTATGCAGTTTACTTCCTCCAATAATCAGAGCAAAGTTCTACTGGTACACACTGCTACCTTGGTTCTGATCCCACAGTCTGAAGAGGTGGGCTTCCAATAGGCGGGGTCGCACAAGATAAAGAATTAACATAATTTCCAGCATAAGTACACATACTTACAATTATCTAAACACCTAAATACAAATGCATTAATCTCTACATTTAAAAACTATTAAACATAACTAAAACAAGATTTAAAAAACCCCGGCCACCTTGGTACAATCCTTAATTACTAATAATAACTTAAGTCACTGCTTGATCAAATCCCCAGACTTCAGTTGAAGGCCTCTCTTAAATTCCCCAAATCTTGAAGCAGAGAATAGCTGGCTCTGAGAATTGGGGTCCGTCATGTACCCAGAATCCCATACATTACTCTAACACCCTCCTCCAATTTTAGTTTCTCTTTGGTGCTCTTTTCTACATTGTTTATCAAAGCCCGAACAACAAAAAGATTAAATATTTGAAATCCATCTTAGACTCTATCTTCTTAATTTCTTGTGATTACATTTTTATCCCATCAGAAGTAATTGCTCTTTGAAGGTTCAGGTTTAGGTAATTCTGATCTTATTTTATTGAATGGCTTTCTGGTGAGTGCCTACTATGTGCCTTGCCCTGTTATGGGCGCTTTACTAGACGATCTCATTTCATTTCCCAGCTGCCCTTTAAGGCAGGCATAGTCAGCACTTTAGAGACACGAAGGTGAGGCTCAGAGGGTAAAGTGGGCTCTGTCCCAGCTGAGAGGCCAGCTTAGGCTGGGGGCACCAGTGCGGTGCTATCCTCACTGGACCATGCAGGGTGGCAGCACTGGGCCTGCTCCAGCATGCTCCAGGGTTGAATGAACCATCAGGGTTCCCGATGGCAAATATTGAATACAGGATTGAGCCCAGCTCAGCCAAAGTAGGGAGCTCACTCTAGGGCTCAGAAATTTAAAAAAAAAAAAAAAAATCAAGTATATCAAAACACCTTTTAATTTAAAAATACAGAGCTAAAGAATTATGTAAGATTGAAAGAGAGCAAGAGAGCACACTGTTGCCCTAGGAGATGGCCCCCTCAAACCCCTCGCTCACCTATTCGCACGGCTCCAAAGTGGCGGGATTCCTCTTCCCCTACAACGCTCTCTGCAGCATTTGCCAAAGCTGACCCAGCCTTGCTGAGAAAATCTCTACTCTTGCACATTGCCCTTCATTTCCCAGTCACTTCCTTTTCTCTTCCCATTCCACGAATGAGGCCATTTTCACAGAATCTGTCATCAGTCCCTCTGCTCTTTCTCTACTCTCTCCTTGGGTAATTTCATTGTCTTTCTGCCTTCAACCATCAAATCCATGTAGATGACCCTAAATCTGTATTTTTGGTCTTACCTTCTCTTCCAAGCCTCAGCTCATACCTCCTACTTCCTACTCGACAGGCCTGCATGGCTATTTTGCTGGCATCTGAATGTTTTAGATTAAAGCTAATTTCGGCCGGGAGCAGTAGCTCACGCCTGTAATCCCAGCACTTTGGGAGGCTGAGGCAGGTGGATCACTTGAGGTCAGGAGTTCGAGACCAGCCTGGCCAACATGGTGAAACCCCGTCTCTACTAGAGACCTACTAAAACAATTTTAGTTTTGTACTAAAAATACAAAATGTAGCTGGGCATGGTGGCACGCGTCTGTAATCCCAGCTACTCTGGAGGCAGAGACGGAAGAATCACTTGAACCCGGGAGGCAGAGGTTGCAGTGGGCCAAGATAGCGCCACTGCACTCCAGCCTGGGCGACACAGTGAGACTCTATCTCAAAAATATATATATTAAAAATTAAAAAAAATAAAGCTAATTACATAATTTTCTTCCCATAATTTTCTTTCCTCCTCTCACCAAATCCAGTTCCTTTCTGTAACTCTCTAATTTCTATTCATGATATTATCAGTTATTATTTTCTGAACTATGCAGGCTCAAATTGTCTGAGCCAGCTCTCTTTGTTCAATACACTTTCCTATTCCCTAAACCCTAAAAACAAAAGGAAGGAACTGAGTGAAGGAAGGAAAGGACTGATGAGGTGGGAGGACCAACCTTCCTGAGAGACTTCCACTTAGAAAAACGAAGAACATGACAGTGGTATGGTACTGAGCAAGGGGGAGAGGATCTGGATTTGCCGGAGCTGCTAGGGAGGTGTCTGCAGGATTAGAGGACAGAGAAGCAGGGGTAGGGGGCTGCGGGGAGGAAAAGCAAACCATGTTACCTGGGGTGCTGCAGAACAGTTCTAACTTCAAAAATAGTATATCTAAAGCAGGGAAATAATACATTTCTCTAAGGATTGAATTCAAAATCAAGTGGGTCAGGCTGTAAAGAAAAAACAGATTGGAAGTACAAGTGAATCCAAAAAATAGGCATGCAAGTTCAAGTCAATCTGAGCTTTAATAGCTACATTGTACACCTATAAATTACCTAGCTGGTAATGTAAGTACGTTGAGATTTCCTTCAATTACAGCAAAGCAGCTTTGTACATGATGTTCTCAAGACACAGAGGACAAAGGAGACACCGGGAGAATTTGGGCTTGGTTGTGATTGTGACATAGACAGAAAACTCTTCTCTGTTCTCCAGGAAAGGGCACAACAGAGACCAAAACAGACTTTCAGATGGAGGTGACCCCAGGAGTTTCCTTCAGCTCCTGTGTCATGCCTGCCCGACTGTTGCTCTTTAAAGGTCACAGATGAACCCTAACACCTCATGATAATCCATTCTAGAGCAACACTGACAAGTCCCTCTTTCCATCTGTGCCACCTCCTTGGTGGTGCAATTTACTGCTGGCATTTAGGGGCCTTGCCTGTTAGTTGGCCTATATTTCTCTTTTTCCAAGTTCCAGGGAGCTCCCCCTAAATTCTAGTGTTCTGGAGTTCAGTGAACATGCACAGTTTAACCTGCTTTACTCTTACAACTTTACAGACAAACTCGCATCTCCAGTTTTGCCAGCCTGGGACTATTCACACTTTGACTTGATGCACAGATGGCAGCACCCAGTTTCTCAATCTTCTTGATTGAGCATCTTGTCCTTCTCAAAATGCTATTACATGTCTGACATGCAGAACTGAATGCAATGTTGGCCATGTGGAAGTACCATAATTTTGCAGAAGAATAAGCATTGGAATACTATTATCTGGATACAGAGATCACCAAAAAGTAGGTGCCTACTGGCAGCTCTCCTGTCTTACTCATCACCCAGAACATGCCTGGCACAGAGCAGCCACACCACAAAACTTGTGAAATGAGTGTCTCTTGATTTCAGCCACCAGGTGATAAATATATATCAATACATACAGCCATACGTATACGTATATGTAAGAAACAACACAAAGAAGACCTTCCAAAGTTCAACAGTGTTTTTTTTTCCTCTAAGCAACATTAGTCCGTCTGCTTTGAAGGAGCTTTTCCTTCATACCCATTCCTTTGTCTCCATTCTAATCAGTCTAAAATCTAACTGCAGCAATGCCTCTTAACTGGGGCTGGTGTGTTTGAGATCTTAGCCCTCCAATCTGTCATGTACCATGGATACGTTCTCCTCCCATCACCTTTCAGCTATTTGGTCTTTATCAGTTTAACATTTTGTGCACATTCATCTTTCTGCCGCTCTGATCTCATCTCGTCCCCCCACACACTCACCTCCAATTGCTCCTTGTTGCCCCAAGTCCACTCTTGGCAGCTGGTATTCAAGACTCGTGACTGTATCTTCTGAATCTCACCTTCCAAGATTCCCACACAGAATCTCTACTCTAGACAGCCCTACCTCTTCAGCACCTCCCAAACACACCTTATTTATTTCCCACTTGAGTGTTCAACATCCTTTTCCCTTTGTTCTAGTTTCCCAAATCCTGCACAATCTTCAGGGTCCAGCTTTGGAAGATGTTTTCCACTCTTTCAATGAGCCCAACGGAGCTGCTTTTGGAAAACACGATGACTCTAACGCTGTGCCAGATGTTAAAGCAAGCGAAGTCTTGTAATATGAGGTCCCCAGAAAGTGGGCCAAAGCTACTGAGGTTCTTGGGGTTGAAAGTCCTAGAAGAAAAGCAGTCATGCCACTAGATGTTGCCTGCTTGTATCTTTTTGGCCCTCATCATGTTCTCTCTGGCTGGCAGACATTATTTTATTCTTACTACAGCCACAAGTAATTTATTTATTTTTTCAATTGAAAAAAGCCGCTTTTAAAAATGCCCCCTGGCCAGGCACAGTAACTCACACCTACAATCCCAGCACTTTGGGAGGCCGAGGTGGGCAGATCACCTGAGGTCATGAGTTCGAGACTAGCCTGGCCAACATGGCGAAACCCTGTCTCTACTAAAAATACAAAAAAATTAGCCAGGCATGGTGGCGGGTCCCTGTAATCCCAGCTACTCAGGAGGCTGAGGCAGGAGAATCGCTTGAATCTGGGAGGTGGAGATTGCAGTGAGCCGAGGTCACACCATTGCACTCCAGCCTGGGTGACAAAAGCAAAACTCGGTCTCAAAAAGAAAAAAAAAAAAAAATTGCCTCCTGAGCTGGAGTTACCAGGTTCTCAAAGCTGGTGTAAACAGACACTTCTGCTTGTGGCCAGATCTGTCTGGCTGAATTTGCACATGAACCGGCTGGTGAAAAGTCAGTCAGTGTTACACTTCACAAAAGCAGAGGCTTTCATCTGCTCTTGGAGTGAAGTCTTGTTGCTTACATTTTATCATTCGTATGATACAAAACAGCTTTTGTTTTCATTAAATATGAGGAAATGTCCCATTCAGGGGATTCTGCAAATGACAAAGACTAAAACAATGTCTCCTTCCTCCCCAAATCTGTAAACACACAAACAGTGATACAGTTGATACAAATGGCATTTGGTGACCACAGCTGGAGTAAGTTCAGGTGGATGCCATCATGAGCTCCATTTTCTCCTGCTAGACAGGGGTGTGGGCCACCCATGCCAGGCCTTAGGCTGGTTCCAATTAAGGCTGTGGAGACAATGACAGAGCCCACTGCCATCAGGTGGTGGCAGGTGGTGGTGGGCAGTGAAGAGGAACTTCTACAGCGCCCCCTAGAGGTGGGGGGACACAAATGTCAAGAAAGGAGTGGGGATCCGACCTGGTGAATCAGTTTGCACCTAAGGATGCTGAATCCAGGGAAAAGGGACATAAAAGAGTAACACAGGGAGTAATATACTGTATGTGCACACCAGAGGTCCTCTTTCTTGATTTGATATATTTTTGGTCACAGTAACACTCAACTTTCCTTCATACCAACTGATCATATGTGTGTGTGCGCACACACATACACACACATACACACACAGACACACACACATACACACACAGTGATACAGTTGATGCAAACAGCAAACAACATTTATATATGTATAAGATGGGGTTGGAAAGAGATTAACTAGACAAGAATCCCATAAGCTGTTACATAAAAATTTAAAACAGCGTGAATATCTCAATATGGGAATGGCTGAGAATTTGAGATATATCCTAATCACAGAATATTATGCAGTCATTAAGAAGAATTAATTAAGCCTTTAGGGTTAACTCAAGGGATTTTTACTACATATTGTTAAATGAGGAGAGAGAAGGGCATAGAATATTCCATTTGTTAAATCCTGTGTGTGTATTAAAAGGTGCTGAACACATCAGTGTGAACAATGTTAGCTAAATGGATAAACCAGAAAGAGAAACAGGGAGGGAAGAGAATGATAGAAAACAAACAGAAGTGACTATTAAAAGTAACAGGTTATTTAAAAAGGGAGAATTCTATTAAATTATGTATATGTATATAAACAACCACCAAAATGCTGGAGGTGTTATCTCAGGGTGAAAAAATTGCAGGTGATTTTTATATTCTTCCTTACACTTTTCAGCATTTTAATAGGAAATATAATTATTCTATAATCAGAAATTACTATTTTTATTGAGGGAAAAAATTGAATGATTCGATAACACTGGGAGCATGGAAAATTATATTTCTGAAGTTTCCTAGCCAAAACAGGGCATACAGAAAAATTGTGCATTATTGATGACTAAAAGAGGTTTTCACAATCTTCTTCAAAATGGAGACAGACCACAAAGTCCAAAATTAATAATCATCCTAAATATTTTAAGCATCTTGAAGGCAGGGCCTAAGTCTAATGCTTAACACAGTTTCCCAGTGGCTTAGAGTGCTCTGAGTGCTCAATCAATCCTCATTAATTGACAAACACATTTCAAATCCTATGAATTATTACATCAAAGATGCTATTATTTGATATACAAATGCTATTAAAGAGTAAAATCTCATCTAAAAAAGAGTATCCAAGCCAGAGCAGCTCCAGTGAAAATAATTTAACTATGAAATTTAATCTGCTACAACAGAAGTAATAAAACCCTAACACATAACAAAATTGGTCTACCTGCTCTGTTTATATTTCACGCGTCCAGTTTTGTTCCCTGAATTCCTGCAGTCTCGGGGCTGCCTGGTATCTACATACCCACTGCAATGACTGTCCACTCAATCCCATTACCTTCTGTTTCTTACTGAAGATACAAGAGTAATGACATTAGCTACCAATCATCATAAATCATCTCTAGGCCAAGCCCATCTTCAACACTTTAAACAGCTTGTTAAAATTTTGACTCTAACATGCAATTATTTTGCAGAGAGGTACAACTTTTTCCTTCTTCCAGGCCTGCTTTCTCTGCAGGGCAGTGAAAGTGCATGCTGTGTGGAGAGCTGCTCTGGTAATAGCCATGGAATAGCCTGTCCAGGACAACAGGCACCAGGCCCTCAAGGGGTGGAGGTGGGCTATGGCTGCTGCCCTTGGAGGCCAGGCACCTGCACCTGGCTGTAGGGGCCTCTTGCGTGCCATTCTTTTAAAACTGGCATTAGGCAATGTGAAAACTAATTTTACACATCTAACCTTTTCAAGTAAAATACTTACCTGGACTAGCAAGTGGCCCGAATTAGGCAAACATGTACCACATTTCTTGGTGTTCTCATTTATTTGCTTTATCAAATTTATCAGTATTTCCACAGCACCTCTGCTGATCATTTCATTAAGAAATCCCGGATTTCCAGAAATGAACTTTATAGATCCCATACAGTATAAAAAAGCTTCCATGTTAGTTTGCAGGTCTTCACTTCTTAGTACCTCCAATAATGATTCTGTCAAAGAGATGAATTATTATAAATGTCTGAGTATAACAGCTGGAGAGAAATATATTAAAGCACTTGTGTGTGAACATAAAATACACTTCATAAAATATATTTATCAAAATCTACATTCAAGTGCTTGTTAAGAGTTATATAGTACAAAGAGAAAAGCTTACTTTTAGCTAAGACAAATCTCTGTAATAGTAATTTCAGCAGAAGGATGGGATTGGTAATAAATAAATGAGAAAGTATTATTTTAATTAATGTCATTCCTTGCCTCTTACTAATTATTTATTGACCTTTGTTTTTTGTTACAAAAATTTTGAGTCATAGAATACTAATAATTTAACACATTTAAGAATTAAATTTCAACAAGCCTTTAAGAACATATTTGTTGCTGTATTATTAGTGGGAAATCCATGACAGGAGCTTAAAAAAAATCTCAATCACCCTAGAAAGATAACTTGAATATAACACCTATCCTTTTCCCAAGACAACTTAAGAACATTTATTCAAATAACATACCACTACTTGGTTTTACAAGTAATCCAGGCAAATCCAATAACGTTAATAATGCATATCTCACATTTAATTATATTAATGTTAATGTAATAATTTGAGATGATTATTTTCAGTCTACAATTCTTAATTAGTTGATTCAACATTAAACATTTCTTTCAGTACTGGTTTTGTCCCTATCTGCCAGGGGAAAAGAAAGATGAAAAGATAATTTATCCTATGTTGCAAAAAGAGAACTCAAAGTATTTTCCATGTTGCTGCATGGAAAATACTTTGTATTTTCTTTTCCTGTATCAGCAATATTAATTCATAAAAAGATTTCCATTTAGGTAACTAGGTATCTTAATTATTTAGAAGTACAACAAAAATTAGGCATTAGCTAGATAAGGTGTAATAAAACTTCCTTAGCTACAAATTTGAAACATTTTGATGTCAGGTTTCTATAACAGTTATAGATGTCTTTCAACTTTTAGTCATTCCTAGTATATTAAAAGACTAAAATTTTCAACTATGTCAAATACTATTAAATGCATTTTTCTATATATTAAATCCAAGTCCAGGAAATGAATTCTTAAATGGGGAACACTTTGTAAAGTCACATAATGTTACTACAGGTGTTGAAGGAAAAGAGCAAACTACCACAGGATGCATTCAACTGAATGTGGAAAACAGAGAAGGATGAAGTAAAAATGAGCATTGCATAACTTCTGCATGTTTCTAGAAAACGAAATATTCTTGCTATCATTGATTATATATTTTCTCTCCAGACTTCTAATTTTTACTCAAGTACAACATTTGCTCAATAGTAGCACTGAATGACACTCACCCAGAATGCTGTCATTTTGAATCAAAGAATCATTCTTCTCATTCCTGCTAATTTTAAATATAAGTTTGCAGACATTAAGAAGATTCTTTCTACTCACTTTAAGCTGCAGAGAAAGAAACACATCTCTATTGCAGAAGGAAATAAAGACATGCTGTATTTAAAAAAAAAACCACAAACATCTATTTTTAAAGTGCAGCAACAGTATTTTCAAACATGAAGAAAAGTTCTAAAGAAATCAACTTTGAAAAATTTAGACCACATATTTGCCAACTGTGGTATCTAATTAACTCAGTTAGAGTAAACACAATATAAATTATCTTTAGAATAAACATTTTAATGACAGATCTTAGCAATTGTGAATACTGTGGAATAAACATAGGAGTGCAGATATATCTTCGATATACTGATTTCCTTTCTTCTGAGTATATACCTGGCAGTGGGGGTTGCCAGATCATATGGTAGCTCTCTTTTTTGAGGAACCTCCAATCTGTTCTCCATATTTATTTCTTACTTCATAAAGTCTCTCTCTCTCTCTTTTCTTTTTTACAGAGACAGGGTCTTGCTCTTTCACCCAGGCTGGAGTGCAGTAATGCTGCCATCACAGCTCACTGCAGCCTTGACCACGTGCGCTCAATCAACTCTCTTGCCTCAGCCACCAGAGCAGCTGGGACTATAGGCTTGTGCCACTGCGCCTGGCTAATTTTTTCAACATTTTTTTTGTAGAGATGTTGCCCAGGCTGGTCTCGAACTAGCAGGCTCAAACAATCCTCCCACCTCAGCCTCCCAGTGTTGAGATTACAAGTGTGAGCCACCACTCCCAGCCAAGTCTCATATTTATACATGCGATTATTAGTTACTTTTAAAGGAGTATATGAGGAAGAAAGAGGTGCAGTATACTGTTAATAAATTTAATTAGTGTAATTGCATTAAAACACAAAAGTAGAGGAAGATGAATACCAAAATTTCACGTTAATTTAGAAAGGAACACATAGTAGAGATGAAGGAAAGAAAAGAAAGGGGGAAAGTTTTGGTCTTTTTTATCATTTGTATAAAAGAAAATTTAAAAGTAATACTGCTTAATTTGATAATATACATATATTTCTTTTTAAGGTCTATTCCTGGAATGCTTTGAGATAATCACAAGTAACATCCAAAGTTGAAAATTACCTTCTAGGCTGGGCACAGTGGCTCACGTCTATAATCCCAGCAATTTGGGAGGCTGAGGCCAGTGGATCATGAGGTCAGGAGTTCGAGACCAGCCTGACCAACATGGTGAAACCCCATCTCTACTAAAAATACAAAAATTAGCCAGGTGTGGTGGCGCGTGCCTGTAATCCCAGCTACCCAGGAGGCTGAGGTAGGAGAATCACTTGAACCCGGGAGGTGGAGGTTGCAGTGAGCCGAGATCGCACCACTGAACTCCAGCCTGGGTGACAGAGTGAGACTCCGTGTCAAAAAATAAAAAAAAGAAAAGAAAATTACCTTCTAAATCATACAAAAATATCTAAGTAAATTAAACACGGGGTGATAAGGAAATATGGTTTTTTTTTTTAAAAAAAAGCAAAGTATAGGATTACTGACTGAATCAAATGGTCTAAGTTAGCTGTGTATTTATCTAAAGTAGTAAAAAAGAAAAATAAAAAACATCCTAAGTATCCAATATCAGGGAATAGTTTATTAAATTGTGGGACATCAATACTATTCATATTAAGCAGTCACAAAAAAGCATAACTGTGAACATTATGTCTAAAAAGGGAAACATTTATAACCTACTGTTAGATGGAAATAATATGTGCCCTCATTGCAAAGGTGTAAAAATGTATTTTTAGGAATAAGGTCATCTGAACAAAAAATTATTTGTGTGAAAAGGATGGCATATAGGTGATTAGTTTATTATTAAAAACTATCTTTAAAGTTATTTAATTAATTATTTTTTGAGACGGAGTTTCACTCTTCTTCCCCAGCTTAGTGTGCAATGGCATGATCTCGGCTCATTGCAATCTCCGCTTCCCGGGCTCAAGTGATTCTCCTGCCCCAGCCTCCCAAGTAGCTGGGATTACAGGCACGTGCCACCATGACTGGCTAATTTTTGTATTTTTAGTAGAGACGGGGTTTCACCATGTTGGTCAGGCTGGTCTCGAACTCCTGACCTCAAATGATCCACCCACTTTGGCCTCCCAAAGTGCTAGGATGACAGGGGTGAGCCACCATGCCCGGCTACCACATTTCTCTCTCTCTCTCCTTTTTATCAGAGACAGGGTCTTGCTCTTTCACACAGGCTGGAGTGCAGTGATGCCGCCATCACAGCTCACTGCAGCCTTGACCTCGTGGGCTCAATCAACTCTCTTGCCTCAGCCGCCAGAGCAGCTGGGACTATAGGCATGTGCCACCATGCCTGGCTAATTTTTTCAACTTTTTTTGTAGAGATGTTACCCAGGCTGGTCTCGAACTAGCAGGCTCAAACAATCCTCCCACCTCAGCCTCCCACATTTTATTAGAGTTTTCAGTTACTTAAAAAAAAAGATAGAATCTGTCAGGCATATTTGTTAAGTATTTGTTCTGTGTTTGATCCACAAGTATTTACTGGGCACCTGATGTGTACCAGGCACTGTGCTGCTCACTGCAGAAGACACCAAGACGGCCATGGTCAGCCCCCAGCTGGAGGGGCCTGGGGAGGGGAGCACTGCCTGTGGGGCAGCTTCTGCATACCCTCCTGCACTAGGCCACTTACAAAAGTTATTCTGGAAATTTGGTGTTGTCGTTCCCATTTTGCACTTGAGGAGTGCATGCCTCAGACAGGTCACAGAACCATCTTGGCATCACCTGGGCATGTATTAGGAATGCAGAATCTCAGGCCCCACCCAGCACTACAGACTCAGAATCTGCATTTTACAAGATCCCCAGGGGACGCATATGCACAGTGAAGTCTGGGAAACACTGTTGTGGAAGCTTCAGAAACTGTAACACATGGCATAATGGAGATTCCTTCTGTTCCCAGGAGGAAAATAGGAAATGGGAACCTTAATAAATGTTTAATGATTAGGTATTTAAAACAATATTGTTTAAAACCCCCAGAAAATAAGCAGGCTTAAGAAAACAGAAGAACATTTCTATATTGATGGACATATATATTATTCCTAATATTTGGGAATATATTTGAATTGGTTGACTATCTTCTACTAGATTGTGAGTCCTTGAGGTCAAAACCACAATTTATTACTCTTTCTATATGTAGTATGTAGGATGTGTTCCATACTCAATAAAACTTCATGAAAAAAATGTATACAACTCACTTTGCTTTTCCCCAACAAATCTTACACTTTTAGTAAAAAGTGGCAAAGGAAAACAAAACAAAACAAAACCTTGTATCACAGTTTTCATTGAAACAATAAGAAAAAACAAAAAAGAAAACAAAGAAAAAAGACAACCACAATTTCCAGGCCTGCTATATCAATTTACACTCAGAGCAAATTTGTACCGCTTCTCCATTGTTAACTGTAAAATTATGACTTTAAGACATGAAAAGATAATAAAATCTTACATTTATGCAAGGGATGTAGACGATCTTATTTTAAAAATTCCCTGTTACTCTACCTTTCCTTTGCTCTGCTTTATTTTTCTCCCTTAGCTCTCATTATCTCCTTTGGTACCTGCTGTGTTTGCTGTCTGTCTGCCCTGCTACAGTGGCAACCCCAGAGGCAGAAGCTAGTTTATTCACTTGTATTCCCAGTGTCAAGAAGAGTCTCTGGCCAGGTGCAGTGGCTCACACCTGTAATCCCAGCACTTTGGGAGGCCAAAGTGGGAGAACTGCTCAAGGCTAGGAGTCTGAGACCAGCCTGGGCATCATAGCGAGACCCCAATTCTACAAAACATTTTTAAAAAATTAGCCAGGTGTGGTGGTGCATGCCTGTGGTCCTAAGCTCCTTGGGAGGCTGAGGCAGAAGGATCACTTGAGCCCAGAAGTTTGAGACTGCAGTGAGCTGTGATCTCGCCACTGTACTCCAGCCCTGGGTGACAAGAGCGAGATCTTGTCTTTAAGAAAAAGAAAAAAAAAAAAGAGTCTTGGCACAAAGTAGGTTCTTGTGGTAGGGTAGTTTTCTTCTTATGTTAAAAACAGTAGTTTATTCTATTTAAAGTAAATTTGGCAAATTAAAGAAAAGTAAGAAAAGTTTAAAATCACTCATAAGAGTACCACCATATAGCATCACAGTTGGTATTGGTATTTCTTTTCTTTTTTTACCCTGTACATAGGGCACTAGATTTTTTCCCTCCTAAATATAGTCACATTCATACTGTATGTATTTGTTTATACTCCTTTAAAAAAATCTTAACATAGTAACATTTAAGCTTATATATTTTTGTACATTATTTTGTAAGAGTTTTTGACACAAAGATTAAAATTAAGATGACTGTCTGGAAAACTTTCATTTGCCAGTATTTGCCAATAAATAGGCAGAGAGAAGTTGTGAAAAACTTCTTAGTCCCATACAGCTTTAGTTTTTGCTGATTTTTTTCTTCTTCAACAGTTCTTATGATGTAGTCTTTTAACATTTTAATAGAACCGCATCACCAAAGCCTAAGCTAAACAAGATCTTGTCTGGAATGTTACAGGAGATCCAGGCAGTAGATGGGAAGTTGGCCTTGATGGATTTGAAGGTCCCTTCTGAACTGCTGGTTCTGTAGCTAGTCAGAAGGCAAACCTACCCAGCTCTGCACTGTGGAGTTTAGCCTAGCATCTTGCTCCTGATTCAGCAAGGCCGTCAATGTCACCAAGAGGGCTTCATCTAATCATATGTTTAGTTCAAAACTTGTTCACTGCCTGGCAGGTCACTTAGCCTTTTGCCCTAAAATAGTTAAATTTGTGCCATATATATAATTAATTTGAATGACACCATTAATAACTGAAATAATATTTACTCTGCAAAGCATTAAAATAATTCATGTTCCTTCCTTCCTCCTTCCTTTCCTTCTTGCTCTTTCTTTCTTTTTTTTTTCCTCATTCTTTCTCTCTTTCTTTGGCTTGGTATGGAACAAAATGTCTAGGATCCAGATTAAAATAGCAAAGGCAATCTTTGGGCAGCTGCTGCACCACCAGAGCCCTGGAGTGAAATCACTATTTCAAAGAAGTGTTGCTTTCTTGACCACATATCACAATTTTTAAAAAGAGAGTTAATAGTTTGACAGCTGAATAAGAATGTAGCCTCCCCCTGATATTACACAGATATATGCTCAGAAAATTCTGCTTTATGAAAGACTTCATCATCAGAATAAGAAAAGGTGGCATTCTCATTAACTAATAGTAAGTATGCCAACACTTACCTTCACTGTGTACTGTAAGATTTTAAATTCTGTAAATTATGAGGTGTTAGCACAAAGCTTGTACTTGTATGAAATCAAGAAAACAAAGCTTCATTCATTTGTTTTAGCGGCTCTCTTAGAACATTCTATAATAATTGTGGCTTATCTTTTGGTTCCAACTGTTTATGGCTGTGACAACAAAGTGCTCCCCTCAAACAGTGATATCATTTTGTTTGAGACAGAGTTTCTACAGACTTTTTTTTGGTGTCTGGCCTTTTCTTCTCACACCTTGTGAAAGCCTTCTCTGACCACTGAGGTACCTTCCTGTGACCACACGCAGCTGTTTTTCGGTTTCACACTGGTTCCTAAAGCACCTGGTTTATTATGACTGTGGCCTACATTACTTAGTTATTTATTAAATCATATGACAGAATCAAGCATCCAAGAGAAACCACTGCCTGCACCATCTGCTACTGATCACCAGTCAAGTTATTTGAGCAACCATTTTGAATGTATTTGCCTACGGTTATTTCTTTTTGTTTCTTGCCTTTCTTTCCTTCCTTCTTCTTTTTTTTTTTTTTTAACTTAGTTGCAGTCCAAAAACATTGAGTTTCTTTGAACATTTTCTATGTACTCAGCCTTAGTTCCTTAGATAATACTTCCTAGTCAAATTCTGAGATGTCAGTTTATTATCTTAATTTTTTTCCAAGATTCTAAACAAATACACTGCATTTCTAATATTCTTTGTAATATTTACAAATAAAGCATTAAACAAAGCTTTTATGTGATATAGTCTACTAGACCAGAGGAAAGAAAAACTTACTGCTAGAATTATTTTTGCAAGTTTAAGGCTGAGCGAGTCTGAACCAACATCAACTAGTTTACATAGGGTCTTCAGGAGAATACTTCTTCTCTTAAATTTATTTCCAAGCATGTTTCCTTCCTCTAAAGCATGATGAAGTTGTGTGCAAGCAGCACAAACTGTTTCAATGTTTTCTTCTGTCAGAGCAAAGAGAGTAAAGCAACACTTACTAATTAAGGTTAAGTTTCCAAGTGTGTCAAACACAGACAGTGTGAGTAAAAACCCCGTAATTATTTCCTTGGATATCTTCAAATTCCTGAACTCTATTTTTTTCTTATCTTATCACTTCCATCTACCTGATTTTTTTTCATCCCTTTGATCCATCTCCTACCATGTTGACTTATTGCTTATCAGTCATTAGCTTATCTAGAATACACAGTCTTTGAAAGAGGTATTGAAGAATGGGACTGCTACCTGCTTCAGTTGGCCTCCTTTACTCCAGACGCCCTCCACCTCAGCCCGTGCTCTGCTCAGTCTCACAGACGCATGCCACTTGCATCTTGACCTTCAACTCTTTTTTGCATAGTTCTACTGGCCTAAAATGTTCTCCATAACCCTCATTCCTACTGTTTTTGGTCCTTCGATGCTCTGTTTATGTTGTAGCTGCTTCAGAAAAGATGCACTATTCCACATTCAACAAACATTACCTTAGGTTACTTATTTTTCATGAACATATGTGTGTGTTGTGCTATATGACCAGTGCCCTCAAACAGACGTCATACTAAGTGAGCCAGTCTTACATATCGTCCTATCAACAGCACATGGTACAGTGAGAATACTGTATAGAATACTGTATACAGCATAACTTCACACATATTCATTTTCTAATATATCTGTTGACAAAAACAATGATCAGTATTTTCCTATGAGAACAATGCTCATCATCTAAGAAAAGAGGGTTCTAACAGAACAAAAGCCTGAAATGTCACAAAATCCACCATTATCTGGAGGTGGTTATTAGAAAACAGGAGAATAAAAAGATTTTTGTAAATCCAGCACTTTGGGAGGCCGAGGTGGGAGGCTGCTTGATGCCAGGATCAAGGCCAGCCTGGGCAATACAGCAAGATCCTACTTCCAAAATAAAATAAAATAAAAAATAAATTAAAAAAAGGAGAATATTTTAGTTAGGAAACAGGGAGATCTTGAACCTTTCATCTTATAATTATGATTGTGAGGAAAGTAATATATATATTTTTTGAGATGGAGTCTCACTCTGTCACCCAGACCGGAATGCAGTGGTGCATTCTTGGCTCACTGCAACCTCCACCTCTTGGGCTCAAGCAATCCTCCTGCCTCAGCCTCCTGAGTAGCTGGGACTCCAGACATGTGTCACCACGCCTGGCTAATTTTTGTATTTTTGGTAGAGATGGGGTTTCGCCATTTTGCCCAGGCTGGTCTCAAACTCCTAATCTCAAGTGATCTGCCTGCCTCGGCCTCCCGAAGTCCTGGGAAAGTAATTTTTGAAAGTGGTAGCCACACTAATTGGCACACAAAGAAGAAAAATAGCACAAAAAAATGGAACATGAGGGGAAATAAAATAATCTAATGTATTCTGTCGAATAATATTATCTCTGATAGATTCCTTCATGAAATTTAAAAGTAGGAAACCAATCTTAAATAAATACCATAATGTGCTCTTAGAAGCCCACATAGAGGAAGTGTGTGCCTGCAGGAGGAAGTGACTCAGGCCATTTTTAGCTCTTTTCAACAATAACATCTAAGAAAAAATTTTAAACCTCAATAGCTAAGTAACCTTCAATGTCTTTTGGTTATGCACTTAAATGAATGAATTGATGGGAAATGACTTAGTCTAACTTTAAATAAAGGGAAAAACCTGAACTCCTATTGTATGAAACATTTGTGTTTTGTTGTTTTATTCTTCTGTGACTGGCAGTTTCTTTACAAACCCTAAGTCCAGGCTCTGGGCCACTCATTGGCAGTGGGTGGTCCTCAAAGTATTTTTCTAAGACTTCCTTCCACAAACTCTTCAGCCTGGTAGGTTCTACTCAAGAATACTTGTTTTTAGCTTTAAAAAAGGGTTAGAAAGAAAGGCTCAAGGGTCAAATTTTAAACTATTGATCAAATCAATCCTTTATACCAAATAGTTTGTTATAAATGCTCTATAGCTTCAAAAGACAACTTGAATCTACAAACTATCAAGATTTGCAAGGGGCTAAATCTAGTGGGTAAAAGTTTGATGTGTAACAGAGAGTAACATAATCTCAGAGTAACTTCTAGCCCCAAGATATATATTCATTACAAAGGAAAGAATAAAAACCTCACAGTGGGTACAGCTGTGGGACACCACCAGCAACAGAACGCATCACCATCGTGTACTCCTGGCAGGAGGCGCTGAGAGGGACACAGCAGCACTCATGTGCTCTGCCTGCCCAAGATGCTAACCTGGAGCTCATCACAGGAAAACATCAGACAAACCCAATTTGCGGGACAGTCTGTAAAATATTCCTCAAATACATCAAGATCACGAAAGAGATGTGACAAGTGATGAGAACTTGTGATCCAGGCTTTTATTTTTTCTATAAAGGAAATTATTGGGACAAATCGGCAAAATTTGAGTAAGATTTTTATAGTATTGTATGGTAATTTCCAGATATATAAGATAATGCTTTTGTTTCTAACAAATACATGCCAGCTGGGCTCAGTGGCTCACACCTGTAATCCCAAAACTTTGGAAGGCCGAGGCAGGTGGATCACTTGAGGCCAGAAGTTTGAGACCAGCCTGGCCAACATAGCAAAATCCCGTCTCTACTAAAAATACAAAAAATTAGCAGGGTGTGGTGGTGCGCACCTGTCATCCCAGCCACTCAGGGAGCAGAGGCACAAGAATTGCTTGAACCTGGGAGATGGAGGTTGCAGTGAGCTGAGATGGTGCCACTGCACTCCAGCCTGGGCAACAGAGCAAGACCATCTCAAAGAAAAAAAAAATTAGGCCAGGTGCGGTGGCTCACGCCTGTAATCCCAGCACTTTGGGAGGCCAAGGCAGGTGGATCATAAGGTCAGGAGTTTGAGACCAGCCTGGCCAATATGGTGAAACCCCCATCTCTACTAAAAATACAAAAAATTAGCCAGGCATGGTGGCAGGCGCCTGTAGTCCCAGCTACTCGGGAGGCTGAGGCAGGACAATAGCTTGAACCTGGGAGGCGGAGGTTGCAGTGAGCCGAGATTGCGCCACTGCACTCCAGCCTGAGTGACAGAGCGACCCTCTGTCTCAAAAAAAAAAAAAAAAATCCTTCTTTCCTGTAGGAAGACTTCGTATAAGAAAGGCCTTCACAATACTGACTCAGTGTCCCCATTCAATGTTTTGCAATCTATTTTCTTGTGTAACCCTTACCCAGACTCATTGTTCTTCTCACTAGTGTTTGCACGTATCTCCTGAAATAAAGGGCCCAAAGCTAACCTGGCACACTAATATGAGGGTGAACATAGTAACTCTAGAGGGGAAAAAGTCATCACATTCATATCCTTAGGACTTTGGACTGCAGAAGCCTTTGGAGATAACCTAATCTCCACCTCGTCTGGCAGGTGAGAACACTATTGCACACAGAGTCTAGGTGACTCCTCATGGCCATATGCTTAGCGAGTAGCAGCACCAGGACCAGAACCCTGTCCAGGGCTCCCACATTAACCATGAACACAGCCAAGCACCAATGGGGAGCAGAGGAGGGGTGAGGTCATTTGAACCTGTCAGTAATCAGGTCTTTTGCAGCACATCCCTGTTTGGTTGCTGGGGAGGATTCATTTACCCTGCTTCTCTTAGAGCATCTTCCTGTGGCTACCAAGCTGGTTTGCTCATCAACAACTCCTAGCAAAGGCTTACTGTGCACTGTGTGCCAGGCCCTGGGCTCTCCCTAGGGCTATGACCACTACTCCAGAGGAGCCTGGTTAACTTCAGAAAGAGAATCCTTGAGGAGCTAGCTGCAAAGAGGGAGAAAGTGGAAGGCCATCCCATGACATGCTTTCCCTACCCTTGCAGGGACCCATCGATGGTGGGCCTTCACTTCTGGGGCAGTTCAGAGCGCAAGGTTGGGACACATCCCAGGCCGTTTCCCATGCTGTGGGTGGCATTCCTGACAGATGTGCTCCCTTCAAGAGAGTAGGACATATACCAGTTGGACCAAGGAAACCATGGGCACACCTGTCAAGGACGCCAGTTTATGAGACTCAGCTTCCAAGCCTGAAATCTGTTTTAATCTTTTACTTTCTTGAGTATGAAGAGCCACTTGAGAGAGGTTAGGGCAGAGGAAATGATAATTAATTTATATTACAGAGGAAGTTTTAGAAGTTGGCTCTCTTGGTGCATTTAAAGCATAATCTTACTAAAAAGTATGTGTGCATGTAATATTTAACACACACAGGGTAAATAAATAGATGACTTCATTTGTTTTTGAACATGTTCACAGAAATGATAGTGAAAACTTACTAAAAATATCAGGGCAATGGGGAACACATAAATAACTACAGGTATTTTTTTTTTTAAACAAAAACAGTTTTTGGTTTGTTTGTTTTTTACCCTTTTCTAATTCACGCAAAATCGGTACAATTCTTGTATTCCAAAAGACTTCGTCTACTTCTATTTCTGCGTCCTTTTCTTGCAGGTCAGCTTTTGGGACTGCAAAAGAAATCCAGAGCAGGAGAAAAAGCTATGAAAAAGGAGTTGTCATGAAGCACGGTCAAAAGCCTTTACTATTCATCACTACAATTAATAAACTAGAGAATTAAATTACCCTTTGCTCCCCAAGCCTGACTATTTCTCATTAGAACTACAGGTCTTCTAATCAAATTACCCCAAATTAAACTCAGACTGGATGATGTAAAAAAGTCAGAACTTTAAAATATGATCTGGTCACTTCATAGAGTAGTAAGCTTTGTAAATACTGATGACTGTCAGTAAGGCAAACAGTTTTGAGTACATTTTTACTTAAACTTATCCCTCTGTAATGTAGAATAGATAACTATAGATATGTAAAGAATAAGGATTTTAAAAATGTGTAATGAAAAATTTTCTAAAAGGGAGACCTAAAATGACTTTCTTTTCTATAGAAATAAAATGTCCACACTAACATGGGGCCAGTAGCATTAATGCCAAGTGATTATGTGTGGTGTAGCAGAAAAGCCTGGGCCTTGGGGGCTGACAAATCTCAATTCAAATCCCAACTCCATTATGGACATGGTGAGTGATGGGGTCCAGTTTCTTATCCTTCCTGAGTCTCTGTTTCCTCATCAGCAAAACAGAATATTTGCCTTCAAGGGTATGAGAATTAAAAGACATGGTATAGGTAAAGCTCTGAGCTCAGTGCCAAGCCTTTAGCAATATACAGTATATAATTAATTTCATTTCCCTGATTAAACAAGCATACAAACAGGTTATCACCCCTGCAATATCTCATGCCTGTGTGATACTACCAAGCCATCAAGAGTAGATGCTGCCTGTGAATATGCGTTGTAGGGAATAGCAACCATTGACTGTGTACTCTAGATGCAGGAGGCCTCCATTTCATTTTTGCAGTAACACTATGAGGAGGTTCCCAAACTGTCCCTATTTTGCAAGTGAAGAAAGTGGAGCCCAGGTGTATTAACTTATCTTCCCAGGGTCATATAACTCCCCAGCCTCTGCATTTGACCTCAAAGCTATGCTGACTTGCAGCAAACAAGCCGACTAAAGGGTAACATTGGGGGGAAATGTAACTCATATTAGAAACTGCAAATTATGATTATATTTCACACAGGCAGTATCTCAAGATCTAAAACACTGACTGTAGCTGGAGGTGACATTGCTGTGCTGAGGCATTACTGAACAGTCCTGAGATGTATTCCTCAGTCTCCCTTCTCTGAAGACCACCCCTTAAGTCCTTTATCCGGCACTTGGTCTACATCAAGTCAGGGAGTCCATGCCCTCTTGGGGCAGGGTGGACCTGGTGCCAATTAAGTGTCCACACAGAAGATGCCTGGACCCTAAAAATGTCACATAAAGAGTTAGAAATCAGGAATAATCGGATGGTGAGAGGTTGGAAGAGAGAGAGAGAGAAGAGACAGAGAAAGACAGAGAGACAGAGACAGAGAGAGGAGCAAAAGGGTATATGGCCCATGTATTTTCAGGTTACTTTAAACAAAGGACACGTTGAGCAGGAGGCCTATTAATAGCACAGGTTCAGAGTCACCATCTGGGTTTGAATCCTAGCTCTGCCACCTACTAGCTGGTTGACTGTGCGCAAATTGCTTCACCTCTCTTCTGTAAAATGGGGTAACAATGGTTATCTCTAAATATTGGGATTAGGATTATTAATTTCTTTTATGTGCTCTTCTGTATTTTCCAATGCCTCTAATACATTCTTATTATTCTTGAAGAGAAAAATATATACAACACATATTGAATGTGTGTAATACCTTAGTAAATATCCATATTAATATTTTTTAATATTAATATGTATTAAAATAGAATTCTCTGCATCAAGAAATCCAATAAAGTCCCTTGATGATTATCTGTGAAAATAGCAGAGAAATCCATAGATAACACATAATGGCATATATTTAAAAATTCACTTGAATTCAGAGATGTATTTGAATTCTGAAATGAATCCTCAAACCATCAAATGGTGCTGATGTCACCCAGGAGAAGCAGGGAGGCTGTACAATCTACCTATCCCACCCAACACACAGGCCTTCCTGTTATACTACATGCTAGAAATGGCCACTACCAGTTGCAGCAAGTCCAGGCTTGCCTTTTATCAACCCTTCCCACTGCCAAGAGCAGCTGACCCACACAGGGCATCCAAGATCATCTAAGCAGCAAAAGTAAATAGAAAGAGGTTGTCAACAAAGCTATTATTAAACATTTGCAGTGCAGTAAATAGCCTTGATAGCAAGGTTTCAGATTATCTATCTAACCCAATGCAAGACTTCACCATCAGATACTAAATTGAATTGTCTTTAGGACAAATTAGCCCACATCAGTACAGATTCACAATCCCTTATCCAAAACCTTTGGAATCAGATGTGGTTTGGGATACAGGAACATATGGATTTTAGAAAGTCAATATGGTATACACATTGCATATCACATACCACCCCCGTAGGGTCTTCTGCGGCAGCACTCTGTAGCAAAATATATGAATATTCACAAAACCAAGACTCTAACTGACTTCCCATCAGGCTCAGGGATTCTGGAACTACAGATAATTTGTAGACTACCATCTCAATCTTTTGGGTCATTGTTTTTATGAATCTGCCTTAACTTTGATAATTTATGGATATGGATTCTAAAAGTAAACATCAATATTCAAGTAATACAAAAAACATAGTTGCTCATATTTGTGGACAACTAACCTATTCAAAGTCGAAAGTATATAAAAAATAAAATAAAATCAACATTTATCAAGGCAAGTGAAAGCCAGAAAATAAGTCAGGCGAGTTATTTAATTGACACATATTTATGACACACTTAAATTTACTAGAAACCAGACTTTGAGTCCAATAAGTTCAAGTCTGCATTTTTTACCTCCTATGCAATATGATGCTTAATAGAGAGCTTCTATGAGAAACCATGACTATCAACCTGTTTTTCAGGACAAATAAAATGGATAACTTATTCACCCCAGAAAGAGCTGAATTATAGGGGTGAATCAGAAATCACAGAACAATTTATTTAACCCTCACGGGCCCTTCTGAATGTTTCTGAGATTTACTTCTTCTCAGAACCAAAGTTACTCAGTCACTGGTATGAAGGTTTCCTTCCAACCCTCTCCCAGGAATTTCAAAGGGCACAGTTGTGTCTGGCTACAGCCTTTCCACCTCTTCACTCACGCTGGGCCTCCTCCTGCCTCCATTTTATACACAATCCCTGAGTTACTCTAGAAAATGAAGCATGGAATCATATAATTGCTTTTTAAGATACACACAGACACACAAATAATAATAAGGTTGTCTTGATCTTGGGCAACAATCTAATATTTTAGAAAGCACTTTCATCTAGGTTCACAGTTTGCTAAATATAAACATTATGATTCAACAGGAAATTGGGTAAGTCAAGCAAAAATTTCAGCATGTTTTTGAAGATTTTGCTGTCTCAGTGATTATAGTTGTTAACCACAGCTTTGAGTTCTGGACACAAAAACCTGACACAATGTTTGGATTGGCTGATGTTTTTAGCACGTAAATGTAAAATCCTTAGCAACTATGCTGGCTCAGAAATTAGTATATCTAAGATTTTCCTGAGTAAAGAAATTCCCAATGGCACAGAAGTCATTTTATTGATAAAAAACTAAGTTTTGAAGATAAGAATTTTTGAAATCTACTATTTAATATTGTAAAATCTCATGGGTACAAAAATATATGAAGAATATAACAGACATCAGTGTACCCCACACTAGTTTGGTCAGATATTAACATTTTGCCATATTTTTATCCTTTCCCTTATTTTAAAGAAACGAAACATTACAGATATGTGGCTCTCTGCATCCATTCCCCTCCTCCTCTCCCTCTAGGGGTTACCACCATCCTAAATCCACTGGTTACTATGATTACACTTGACTTCACATGCTTACCACATGGCTGTGTATCCATAAACAATATATGTCTTTGCTTTTGCAACTTGTTTCATCTCATATTATGTTTGTACTGAATTTACTCAATATTACAATATTACAAAAGCCCATGAGTTCACTTTTGTAACAACTATATTCTATTGCATGAATACATTTTGTATCATTTCTAGACTGTGGTTTATATTGTTATATATTTTCTCAATTAAACAGAAAATTTAAAGGCCCAAAGGACGGTCTTAATAAAGTTAATATAGTTTAAGTGAGCAATTATCTTTTTTTTTTTTTTTTTTGAGATGAGTCTCGCTCTGTCGCCCAGGCTGGAGTGCAGTGGCATGATCTAGGCTCACTGCAAACATCATCTCCTGGGTTCAAGTGATTCTGCTGCCTCAGCCTCCCAAGTAGTTGGGATTACAGGTGCCCCACTCCCTCCCATCATGCCTAGCTAATTTTTGTATTATTATTATTTTTTTTTGGTAGAGATGGGGTTTCACAATGTTGGCCAGGCTGGTCTTGAACTCCTGACCTCAAGTGATCCGCCTGCCTCAGCCTCCCAAAGTGCTGGGATTACAGGCGTGAGCCACCATGCCCAGCCAAGCAATGCCTTGAACTCAAGCTTTGAACCTAAGAACTATGTTAATGTCAAGTTTTGCAACTTTCCAAATGCTTTTACAAAATGATGTCTATAAAACCATTAAGACTGTCATCTAGGCTGGGCGCAGTGGCTCACCCCTGTAATCCCAGCACTTTGGGAGGCTGAGGCAGGTGGATCACAAGGTCAGGAGACTGAGACCATCCTGGCTAAAACAATGAAAGCTCGCCTCTACTAAAAATACAAAAAATTAGCCAGGCGTGGTGGCAGGTGCCTGTAGTCCCAGCTACTCGGGAGGCTGAGGCAGGAGAATGGCGTGAACCTGGGAGGCGGAACTTGCAGTGAACCGAGATTGCGCCACTGCACTCCAGCCTGGGTGACAGAGCGAGACTCCATCTCAAAAAAAAAAAAGACTGTCATCTATAGATGTTTGAGCCATCAGAGTTGGGTAGTGGTAAGATGGTAAGATTGTATGAATATAATAAAAATGTATAAAAATAAATGTTGATTTGTGATCAAATTGGACAAACTTCCTGAAGTTTTCAGTGGCCAACATAGATATCTTCAGTGCAAACATTTTTCCTTCAAGTGGAGATGCTGTAGATGAAGGAGTGTGGGGACCCCTCACCTGCTTTGGTTTGCAGCCTGCTCAGGTCTGAGCTACTGGGGCATGATGAGGCCCTCGCATGTCTCTTCCCCTGGTCCCTAGGAGGAATACATAAAACACTCAGCGCAAACATCACAACATTTCTAATTTTGTAAATGACAAGAGTCTGCTATATACAGTTTCTTATTTATTATTTTGAGATAGGTCTCACTCTGTCACCCAGGCTAGAGTACAGTGGTCCTGCAATCATAGCTCACTGCAGCCTCAAACTCCTTGGCACAAGTGATCCTCCCACCCTAGGCTCCCGAGTAGCCAGAACTACAGGCACATGCCACCATGCCTGGTTATTTTTTTAAAATATTTTGTAGAGACAGGGTCTCACTATGTTGTCCAGGCTGGTGATTCCTGGTCTCGACTGATCCTCCTGCCTCAGCCTCCCAAAATGCTAGTATTATAGGAGTGAGCCACTGTGCCCAGCCAATATACAGTTTCTGAAGAAACCATCGAGAATTGTTTATAAGGTGGGGTTTGGTGCTCTATATGTGGTGTTTTTTTTGTTTTTGTTTTTGTGTTTTTGAGATGAAGTCTTACTTTGTTGCTCAGGCTGGAGTGCAGTGGTGCAATCTCGGCTCACTGCAACCTGCCTGAGCCTCCCCAGTAGCTGGGATTACAGGCACATGCCACCATGCCCAGATAATTTTTGTATTTTTAGTAGAGACGGGGTTTTGCCATGTTGGCCAGGCTGTTCTCAAACTCCTGACCTCAGGTGATCTGCCCATCTCAGCCTCCCAAAGTGTTGGGATCACAGGCATGGGCCACCACCCCTGGCCTCTATATGCTGCTTTAATTTACCTTTGATTTTCCAGTAAGATTTATCTTTTTAAAACAAGTCATATTTGCCTAACAACATGAAAAACAGTTACTACAAAGAACAAAAAATCCAGTTTACCTTGCAAATCAAAACAAAATTGGTTAAGGATATATACCACAAGGGGTCACTGTTACAATAAGAAAGAACTCTGGGATGCTTGGATTACAAAAGCCTAGCCTTTGGGAGCTGGGAAAGACCTCTGTCTCTTTTTCTCTCTTCCTCCCTCTCCCTATCCCTGCAGATAAAGAAACTGTGTCCCAGCTGGCCAGATGTAGCCAAGGTCACACAGTAAAGACAGATTTGGAACTTAGGTCTCATAATTTACAAATTCACTTCTCTTTCCACTACATAAAAATGTGCCCTGATTCCATTTTTAAAATTAAATTAATATTCTCTGAAAATACTTATTTTTAGAAATATTTTAAACATTAAAAAACTGAAAATAAATCTGGACAGTCCCCAGATGATAAATATTTTGTATTCCAAATAAAAGAGCAGTGGCTGGCCAATAGCAGGATTATATGCTCAGGTTTTTAAAAAGTTTTATTTAATGTAGAGAACATCTCTGAAAGATACAGCTTCTCTTTAGCCAGAGCTGACACTTAGAAGTACTTACTTTTAAATATCTGCACAAAATTCCAAGGTAAAAAAACACCAGGAGAAGAAGAGTGCAAGTTTTATATCAAAATTTCTTTTTGGCCATCAAATATAATAGTTGTTCCAAAAAACTCACAAAGAAAGCTTATACATGTGACAGTCCCTGTGGACATCTGTATGTGCCCGTGTCTTCTCCTTCCTGTGTAGTGAGCCCCCCAGTGACTATGCTGTGTTGCAGCTTAGCCCTTGGCCTTTCCTACCGCCCTGGAGATTAGCTTCTCCAAATACCATTTTTTACTTCATAAACGTGTTCCCCCCACCTTTTTTTTTTTTTTTGAGATGGAGTTTCACTCTTGTTGCCTAGGCTGGAGTGCAATGGTGCGATCTCGGCTCACCCCAACTTCCGCCTCCCAGGTCCAAGGGATTCTCCTGCCTCAGCCTCCCGAGTAGCTGGAATTACAGGTGTGTGCCACCACGCCTGGCTAATTTTGTATTTTTAGTAGAGACGGGGTTTCTCCATGTTGGTCAGGCTGGTCTCAAACTCCCAACCTCAGGTGATCTGCCCACCTCGGCCTCCCAAAATGCTGGGATAACAGGTGTGAGCCATGGCACCCACCAGCCACCCCCACTTTTTTTTTTTAAACACTTAACACTTCCTTTAATCATAAAATAGGAAAAAGATGAAGTCAATTTTCCAAAAATTGTCTAATTAATATTCAGAAACAACTGCTTTATTTGTACATAATAAAAATACATGATAGCAAATGTCACTAGCCAATCGAAAATGGCTATGGGGACAGGGACCTCTCAAAGAAGGCAGAAATAAAAGAATCAACCCTGTGAAAAGGTAAAATACCAAGTTTGTCAGGGTGTGGAACCAAGGATATTTATCACTCCTAGAAATAACGAGAAGGTTTGAGACTAGGGACAAGGCCTTCCTTTCAATACATACACCTGCTCTACACAACTATTAAAATCAAGCAAGATACTTTTCAACTAATGGGCTTTCAAAGTCACTAGTCCACTCTCCCTGAGGTCATGGTCAGTGATGAGGTTGCCTACATAAATACCACACACAGGTATCCCCACTTCTAGAGGAAAAAATGAAGTGTCTTTCTTATATGCAAATGCTCAGCAGTGCTGGGTCTCCCAGTTCTCAAGAAGAGCACGGAACTAATTAACTCAAGATGGATTAAAGACTTAAACGGAAGACCTAAAATCATAAAAACTCTAGAAGAAAACCTAGGCAATACCATTCAGGACATAGGCATGGGCAAGGACTTCATGACTAAAACACCAAAAGCAAAGGCAACAAAAGCCAAAATTGACAAATGGGATCTAATTAAACTAAAGAGCTTCTCCACAGCAAAGGAAACTATCATCAGAGT
This sequence comes from Pongo pygmaeus, assembly GCF_028885625.2. Lineage (NCBI taxonomy): Eukaryota > Metazoa > Chordata > Mammalia > Primates > Hominidae > Pongo > Pongo pygmaeus. Next base: position 108,841,877 of record NC_072378.2, on the reverse strand, counting down.
GAAGAAGCAACCTACAGAATAGGAGAAAATTTTTGCAATCTATCCATCTGACAAAGGCCTAATATCCAGAATCTACAAAGAACTGAAACAAATTTACAAGAAAAAAACAACCGCATCAAAAAGTGGGTGAAGGATATGAACAGACACTTCTCAAAAGAAGACGTTTATGCGGCCAACAAATATATTTTTAAAAGCTCATCACTGGTCATTAGAGAAATGCAAATCAAAACCACAATGAGATATCATCTCACTCCAGGTAGAATGGCAATCATTAAAAAGTCAGGAAACAGCAGATGCTGGAGAGGATGTGGAGAAATAGGAACGCTTTTACACTGTTGGTGGGGGTGTAAATTAATTCAAACATTGTGGAAGACAGTGTGGCAATTCCTCAAGGATCTAGAACCAGAAATACCATTTGACCCAGCGATCCCATTACTGGGTATATACCCAAAGGATTATAAATCATTCTACTACAATGACACATGCACACGTATGTTTATTGCAGCACTGTTCACAATAGCAAAAACTTGGAACCAACCCAAATGTCCATCAATGATAGACTGGATAAAGAAAATGTGGCACATATACACCATGGAATAGTATGCGGCCATAAAAAAGGATGAGTTCATGTACTTTGCAGGGACGTGGATGAAGCTGGAAACCATCATTCTCAGCAAACTAACACAAGAACAGAAAACCAAACACTGCATGTTCTCACTCATAAGTGGGAGTTGAACAATGAGAACACATGGACACAGGGAGGGGAACATCACACACTGGGGCCTGTTGGGGGGTGTGGGGGGCTAGGGGAGGGATAGCATTAGGAGAAATAACTAATGTAGATGATGGGCTGATGGGTGCAGCAAACCACCATGGCACATGTATACCTATGTAACAAAACTGCACGTTCTGCACATGCATCCCAGAACTTAAAGTATAATTTTTAAAAAAGTAATAATAATGTTAGAAATAAAAAAGAGCACAGGACTGGTATTAACTGCTGTTCTATGTGATCTTTATGGTGTGGTGGGTATATGTAGGCTCTGAAGCCAAGCTGCCTGAGTTTGGGTCCTGGGTCTAACTTTTATCAGCACTGTGATCTTGGGCGAACTACTTAGCTTTGGTTTCCTCAACATTAAATTTTTTTTAAATAGAGATGGGGGGCTTGCTATGTTGACCAGGCTGGTCTAAACCTCCTGGCCTGAAGCAATCTTCCCATCTCGGCCTCCCAAAGTGCTAGGATTACAGGTGTGAGCCACTGTGCTGAGCCTGGTTTCCTCATCTTAAATTGAATGCAATGACTCTGCTTAGTACAGTGACTGACATTGGAAGAACTTAATAAACAGATTAATTTTCTCTTTCCTTATGAGTCAATAATCACTTGTCTAAACAGTCCAGAGCCAAATCTTATTGAGCTAAAGAATGTGCACGGCATTGCCCTGATGAAGTTTAAAATCTACTCTGAGGAACTAAGGAACCACTGTTTTTTAATGGAAAAGTCCAATAGAGTTGTTAATAAAGTACTAGAATGTGAAATTCAACAGATTGTAAGAACTAGAGGGTGCTAAGAAGGAAGTGATTATTGAGTGAGAGAAGTGGACCACAAAATGGGCCTTAAAAGAATAAAAGTTGGCCGGCGTGGTGGCTCACGACTGTAATGCCACCACTTTCGGAGGCCTAGGTGAGACGATCACTTGCGCCTAGGAGTTCAAGGAGTTCAAGGCCAGCCTGGGCAATATGGCAAGACTTTCCCTCTAAAAAAATTTTTAAAACTATCTAGCATCGTGGCACACACCTGTAGTCCCAGCCACTCTGGAAGCTGAGGCAGGAGGATCGCTTGAGCCCAGAAGGTTGAGGCTGCAGTGAGCTGTGATTGTGCCACTGCATTCCAGCTTGGGTAACAGAGTGAGACCCTGTCTCAAAAATAATAGGCAGGGTGCGGTGGCTCACACCTGTAATCCCAGCACTTTGGGAGGCCGAGGCAGGCGGATCGCCTGAGGTCAGGAGTTCGAGACCAGCCTGACCAACATGGTGAAACTCCATCTCTACTAAAAATACAAAAATCAGCCGGGCATGGTGGCAGGCGCCTGTAATTCCAGCTACTCAGGAGGCTGAGGCAGGAGAATCACTTGAACCCAGGGGGCAGAAGTTGCAATGAGCTGAGATTGCATCACTTCACTCCAGCCTGGGTAAAAGAGCAAGACTCTGCCTCAAAAAATAATAATAATAAAAGAATGAAAGTTAAACCAGCAAATGACAACACTACTCTCAGAAGGGGAATAGCATGAGTGAAAATAAAGACAGGCATAAGCAGCCTGATTCTGAGGGCAGGGGATAAGTGCCCAGGGCAAGTAAGACAGGCATAGAAGGTTTCTATGGGTTTACTCAACCCACTCTATGGGTTGAGTAAATGAATCTGATTTGACAGGCAATAAGGAACTGTCATCGGTTCTTATACAAGGAAGTGATGGGATTTGGGGGTGTGCAATGATAAGAGTATTTAGGAGACTTGGAGAGAAGGAACAATGACTAATCTGAGGGTGACAGTGGAACTGGAGAAGAAGGAACACATTTAAGAGGTTCCATAAGTCAAGGGTTGACAGGATTTCAGGCAGAGGAAATAACAGAATGTAGCCATGGAGGAATAGGATAGCAGGGGAAGCCTACCAGGGTTTCCACACAGCCGTAGAGCTGAAGTCCCACAGTAAGACTGAATGGGGAAGAGAGGCATCAAGAAAAGAAAATCACTCCGTTAAGGAGAAAAGGAAGAATAGATGGACTTCCGTACTCAACAGAAATCTGTTTCTCTGTAAACTCTGCTCATTGGTCTTGGTTCTACTAATTGGAACTGCATGAAACAAATCTTTATTCTTTTTCTTCTTGATAATCCTGCACATATTTAAAGATGTTGCATTCCCCACATAAAGTCATCTCCTATGGTTTAAATCCCATGGTTCAACCACTTATAGCTGTGTGACCTTGGGTAAGTTTTGGTTTCCTCATCTGTGTAAGAGGGTGGTAAATAACACTATCCCCCAATGTGAGACTGTTGTGAGGACTAAATGATAGGATGTGCAATTGCTTGGCACAGTTCCAGGCACATGGTAAATAATACATGTTTACTATTATGGCTGTGGTCGTCACTGATGTCATCAGCAAACTCCTCCAGTCCCTTCAATTGTTCCTCACATGATGCGGTTTCAAATCTGTTCCAGGACACTCAGTTACTTGAAGTGAGTGTTCGCTTGTCTGGATCCCTTTTAAAGTCTGGAACCCAGCACTCAGCCAAAGGTAGTATGGCTTGAAGACAGAGAGGAGATGTTCTAAGTAACACTGCAGCCTAAAATGACATTAGCGGTTTGGTGGTCACATCACAGTGGTGGGTGTCCCTAATCTTTTCCTGCGTGTGCACTAAGGCAGATTTTCCCATCCAGGTTGGGCCTTTGCTTGTTCTTCCTAAATTCCACAGTGCTGCATTTGGCAAAGCATTCTTGCCTATCAGATGTTTTTGGATCTTAATTCAGTCATCCAGCAAAATTGTTCTTCCTAGTTTCCTGTTCCATATTATTAAAGACTGTAATTAAATTTTTTGCAATGATTTTTCATGTACCAAAAATAATTTCAGAAGTTATTTCTTAAAGCTCCTCTGTGAAATTCTTCGTAGAGGCAGATTGGCACTGTTTTGTTCTTTAGGATATCTTAATCGACAAATAACAAAAACCTAATTTTAATGGATTTAAACAATAAATGGAATTTATTGACTCACATAACCTGAATGTGGACAGGTAAGGTGGGTTTTAGGCATGGTGCAATCAGGCCTTTGGCTGCATCTTTCTGCGATTCTCTCAGCTCTGCCCTTCCCTCAGTTCCAGCTGTAACCAGGTTGGAGTTCTGATGAAAGCAAAATGGGTCCGGCATTCCCAGGCCTCTCTTCCTCAGCCCACATGTTTAAGAGCAAAAGCAAAGTCTTCTCTTGCAATCAGTGAGGAGGGTCCTACATTTTGCTCTGAACAGCCAGAACCAATCTGTGGCTATGGCAGTGCTACACACGGACTGACTTGAGTTACCACTGCCCATCCATGAGTCAATCATGTGGACAATATCTACTTTTGGACCACATGCACCCCAAAGAAACACAAGTATATTTCTTTAAAAATACTATAAAATTAGCCAGGCATGGTGGCTCATGCCTGTAACCACAGCACTTTGGGAGGCTGAGGTGGGCAGATCACTTGAGGTCAGGAGTTCAAGACCAGCCTGGCCAACATGGCGAAACCACATCTCTACTAAAAACAGAAAAATTAGCTGGGTGTGGTGGCATGCACCTGTAATCCCAGCTACTCGGGAGGCTGAGGCAGGAGAATCGCTTGAGCCTGGGAGGCGGAGGTTGCAGTGAGCCAAGATCGCACCACTGCACTCTAGCCTGGGCAACAGAGCAAGACTCTGTCTCAAAACAAAAACAAAAACAAAAAAACAAAACAAAACTATAAAATTCAGACTTTGCTATAATTCTGACAGTTCTTCTAATTCTTATGACTAAGGTTCTTTAGTCAGAGGTCAGCAAGCTTTTCCCCTAAAGAGCTAGATAATATATATTGCATACTTTGTGGGCCAAGTGGGAAAATTCAGGTACTACGTGGTTACATTTGTAACCATTTAAAATGTAATGATTTTAAAAAGTGCATAAACCATTATTAGCTCAAGGGCTGTAAAAAAGAAAAACAAAACAAACAAACAAAAACCAGATGGATGGCCAGATTTGGCTCCAGGGCTGTAGTTTGTTTGTTTGTTTTTGAGACAAGTCTCGCTCTGTCATGCAGGCTGGAGTGCAGTGGTGTGATCTCTGCTCACTGCAACCTCTGCCTCCCAGGCTCAAGTGATTCTCCTGCTACAGCCTCCCAAGTAGTTGGGATTACAGGCATGTGCCACCACACCCAGCTAATTTTTGGATTTTTAGTAGAGATGGGGTTTCACCATGTTGGCCAAGCAGGTCTCGAACTCCCAACCACAGATGACTTGCCCACCTTGGCCTCACAAAGTGCTGGGACTACAGGTGTGAGCCACTGGACCTGGCTGGCTGTAGTTTGTTTATTCCTACTTTGGAGGAATAACTAAATAAGTATTATGAAGTAGATTAAATAGAAGGATTTGGAATGTTTAAAAAGTCAATAAATTTATTTCCATTTTGGAAAAAATGATGTGAGGAAATTGTAAAGGATGATTATGGATAAGAGAAAATTTAGCAACTTTTGAACTAAACTTATCTTTGCCATAAGAAAAAGATACTTTGTTTTTCAAACTAGATTCAAGTTGTGTAGGTTCAAGGCAGGTAGTAAATGTTTTAGGCTTTGTGGCCACACAGTTTCTGTCATAAGTACTCAACTCTTGCTGCAGTGTGAAGATGGCCATGGACAACAGGTAAATGATGAGTGTGGCTGTGTTCCAATACAGTTTATTTACAAAAACAGGCAATGGGGCTGGATTTAACTCATGGGTCTCAGTTTGCTGACTCTGCTTTATAGTCTCTTCGATACTTCGACTGCAATCTGGTAATGCCAACAGAGGGGTAGACAATGGAGGGAGGGTCCCCTCAGCAAGTTTCATAGCCTAAAGCACCAGATATACAGTTTCCAGACAGATTATCACTTTTTCTTTTATTTATTTATTTATTTATTTTTGCGATGGAGTCTCACTCTGTCACCCAGGCTGGAGTGCAGGGCTGCGATCTCAGCTTACTGCAACCTTTGCTTCCTGGGTTCAAGCAATTCTCCTGCCTCAGCCTCCCAAGTAGCTCGGACTACACCCAGCTAATTTTTTGCAGTTTTGGTAGAAATGGGATTTCACCATGTTGGGCAGGCTGGTCTTGAATTCCTGACCTCGGCCTCCCAAAGTGCTGAGATCACAGGTGTGAGTTACCGCATCCAGCCAGATTATCACTTTTTCTTAATTACTAAACTTAAACGTTCTACTTAAACAGCTATACACAAATACTTGAAATTAAAGGACATGGTTTTAAAGGGATGCCTGTAAGATCAGAATTTTAAGAAAGTCCTCCAAGGTACTTAATAGTGTTGGCTTGGGCACAAGACTAAAATACATACACACACACACACACACACACCCCTTGGCACCTTTTTCAATAATCACTAACTGGTTATTATTAAATTTATATATATATATATATATATATACACGATTAGATATATTGCTTTGTAGCTATCCATGTTAGCTTAACTTAGTTAACCTTAAATTCCCTTAGCTTAAAGGCTCATGGTTTCATACTCCCCTTAACATTCAAAGCCCCACAGTTTCAAGGCACTGCATGTGAAAAGCCCTTGTAACTTGTCAGTGTTGCATCTATGAGGACTTCGTTCAGTACAGGGAGCAGCAGCTGTGACTGGCCTCTTCTGCAGCATGCTACTGTGTTAACCAGTGCCATGCAGGGTTCCATCTCTGCTTTCCATTCTGAATGCCCTGGTGCCGTGCTCCCTTCACACCTTACGCTAGAACTGCTACAACAGCTTCCCAATGGCTTCCTTTGTCCCAGGCTCTCCTCTCCCCATTCGTCCTTCACATAACTGACAGCGAAAGTCACCCCTCAGTGGTGCACCTTTATTTAAACAATGGACCCACATACCTGGGAGTAGCATTGAAGGCCATCTGTCATGTGTCCCTAACTTCCCTTCCAGACATGCTGCTCAGCACTATGGCTTGCAGCCTCAGGATGCCTCCTGCCACTGCCACGTCAAATCCCACTTCTGGCTTATGCTGCTCCTTTAGCCAAGAACACAGTGCTCCATCCCTCATGAAAATCAACCTTCAAAATGCACCCCCAAATCCCAACTACTCTAGGAATTTTCCCTTGATCCTCAAGTCAGAATTAGCTGCTCTGACCTCTAAACTCTCAGTATACCTTCTTTCAGTTCCCCTTTCATTCCTCCAGCATTTGAGTTCATCTTTGAACAGTGCTTCTAGACCTTGTGTGTGCATTCAAAGCACTTGGAGATCTTATAAAAATGCAGATTCTAATTTGATAAGTCTGGGGACTTACACTTCTAACAGGCTCCCAGGGGATGCTGCTGCTGCTGGTCCAGGGACCATACTTGAGAAGCAAGGCCTGACACACTGGTAAGCTCCTCATGGACAGGGTCCACTCCTCTATCTCTCAACCCCTTCGCACAGGGCTTTGCTTACTGGGAAACGCTTATCAGACAGAAACAAGGAGGGTCTCTACAAAATCAGGCCAATGTCTTTGTCTTTTCCAAATGGAAAGTTTCTCAGCCACATTGCTCTTAAAATCTTAAAAGAATAATGACTTCATTGTTTTTGAAAAAATGATATATTTATTATTTTTTAAAAGCCAGGCAATATAATAAAGTACAAAGAAGATTTTTAAAAAATTATCCAGGATCCCACCATCCAGAAATAAACATCATAATATGTGGGCAACATTATTTCAGACATATTTCTGCATATGTTCAGAGGAAAAGATAGAAGAATGAAAGAACAGAAGGGCAGGAGGTAGGGCAGGTAAATGGATACATATAAATGGAATCATACCATACATGTTATTGTAGTGAAAAAGCATTAAGTATAAACTTCGCTTGAACTTAACAAAGAAACAGAAATTGAGGTGAAACTGAAGGAATTGTAGAACTTCAGATGAATGGGTCTTCACAAAGAGAGAACAGTTTCTAAAAGATCTCTCTAAAGTTAAGAAAAAAGTAATGAAAAACATTAGGATGCTGAAATCATTATTTTTTCAACTATATATTTCAATTTCAGACCTTAGCTACTGACAAATCTATTCCCCATTATGAAAATAAAGAAATCAGTACTCACACTTCCTCCCAAGTACTGGTTTTGGTTATTTATATTACTACCACATTGTCAAGGTTTCTGTTCCATAAACAGAGTTGTTTAGTTTTAAGCCAATACGAAAACAAAATCATTACTGTACTCACCATGAATACTTTTACCATAGCTTCTTCATTTCTAGGTTTTGAATTCTGACTCATCATTTTGTTGTCTACAAGTTTTCTGGAAAGTGCATAAGTAGTATATTCCCTCAGTTCATTCATATTGAAAGTGTCTATCTGTTGCTTCTGTACAACTTGACTGGCAATACAATTCTTCAGTTACCCCTTATTACACTTAGGACTTCCTAGACATTACTGCCTTCTGGCACTGAGTGATTCTTTAAGAAAACCAGAGGCCAGCCTGCCTTCTTTTCCTTTTATGTGACTTGTTTGTTCAGCTGGGATGGCCATATGAAACTTTTTTCCATTTGCCCGCCCAATCAACAATTATTCACTGAGTGCGTACTATGTACTGGGTAGTGTTCTAGTGCTGAGCACTGGTGGAAATGTCTTAGTATGGATTATTCCATATCAAATTTTTCTTGGAATACCATGTGTCCATTTGAGCTTCAGATTTAAGTATTTGTTTCAGAAAGTTTTCTTCTGTTATGTCTTAATATTTTTCTTCTTCTTTCTGCTCTGATCTCTTCCATTCTTCATGAGTTGTTGTGAATGTTAAATGACTTAATATACGTAAAGCACTTAGAAAAGTGTCTGACAATTCACAGTAAGATAGCGTTAGCAGAGGAAGTGAAGGAAGATAATTACCTTCTTCAGGAAAACAAGTTTCATTCTTCTATATCTATCTCAATAATCATTTTCATAGCTTTATTATTCATTTCTTTTTGTAAGATTTCTTCTAGCCTGTCCACCACGTCCTATTGTATTTTCACCTGTATTATTCTAATTTTTTATTCCTAATGTGGCTTTCCTCTTGATACATTTTTCTTTCATTTCTTTTTTGCGTACTGTAAGCTTATTTTTCATCTCCTAATGTGGGCTATAATCTCTAATTTAAATTCTTATAACCCAAAGAACAGTGCTTTTTTCCTTTTTTCTTTTCTTTTTTTTTTTTTTGAGAGGGAGTCTCGCTCCATCGCCTAGGCTGGAGTGCAGTGACATGATCTCGGCTCACTGAAAGCTCTGCCTCCCAGGTTCACGCCATTCTCCTGCCTCAACCTCCCGAGTAGCTGGGACTACAGGCAACTGTCACTATGCCCAGCTAATTTTTTTTGTATTTTTAGTAAAGACAGGGTTTCACCATGTTAGCCAGGATGGTCTCAATCTCCTGACCTCATGATCTGCCCGCCTCGGCCTCCCAAAGTGTTGGGATTACAGGCATGAGCCACCACGCCTGAACCCTTTTTTTTTTTTTAAGGGAATGATCACATTATCTATAATTTCTCTGAGTCTATGGAAAATTGTTTGAACTCTTTCCATGTTTTTGGAGGGTAATACCTTCTGTGATCCACTTCCTTCATCTTTTTTTTGCTGTGTTCCTTATACATATCTAAGCTCAAGTCCCACGTTGGTTCCTATCTTAATAGTATTTATCTTTAAACAGAGCCATGTATTTATTGACGCTGAATAAGGATCCATAGAGAGAGCGAACGGGGGTATTCTGTAGCTTAAACTTTAGTCTGTTTTCTTAAACTTGCAATCACCAAATCCATTACCTTTGCTGACCTGGGAGTATATGTTCCCTTGGTTTGTGTGGAGCAGGTCGCTGTGACGCACGGAAAAGCCCTTTCACATGCTGGGTTCCTTAAATTCTAATGTATCAAGCCCCTCCCCCAAAACACACACACACACAAACTAGCTGGCTCACATGTAACCAGGAGTGTGTGTCATCCTCAGCTCCACCTTCTCCCTCACTTCTTGATCTGGATCTTGAATGGAGTCCTTACACGGGGCATACTCCCTGCTCCCGCAGCCTGCCTACATCGTTAGATCTCATATATTTAATTAAATATTGAGTACACCTTTCTGAACTAAGAGACTCACTTTCAGTGAAATCTGTTTCTTGCTCAAGGTCTGAGAAGGTATGTGTCCACTTTCAAATTACCCCTTGTTATCATCTAGACTTCTTAGGGCCTGGAATGTTAACTAGATTCTTATGAATGCAATGTTCCAAGTAACAAAACCTAATCTAAAGTATCATAAACTGTCCCTGTCAGAAGGAAGGAAGGAAGGAGTGAAGGAAGGAAGGAAGGGAGGGGAAGGAGGGGAGGGGAAAAGAGAGAGAGAAGAAAAGAAAGAAGAAAGAAAGAAAAAAAGAAAGAGAAAGACAGACAGAAAGAAAGAAAGGAAGGAAGAAAGAAAGAAAAGAAAGAAAGAAAGGAAAGAAAGAAAGAAAGGAAAGAAAGAAAGAAAAAAAAAGAAAAAGAAAAGAAAAGAAAAGAAAGCAAGCCAGCCACGGTGGCTCACGCCTATAATCTCAGCACTTTGGGAGGCCAAGGTGGGCAGATCACAAGGTCAGGAGATAAAGACCATCCTGGCCAACATGGTGAAACCTCATCTCTACTAAAAATACAAAAATTAGCTTGGCACGGTGACACATGCTTGTAATCCCAGCTACAGGGCAGGCTGAGGCAGGAGAATCGCTTGAACCAGGGAGGCAGAGGTTGCAGTGAACCAAGATGTCCATCCTGACGACAGAGCTAGACTCTGTCAAAAAAAAAAAAAGAAAAGAAAAGAGAAGGAAGGAAGGAGGGAGAAAAGAGAAAAGGGAACACAGGAAGAAAGAAAGAGAGGAAGGAAGGAAGGAAGGAGGGAAGGAAGGAAGGAGAGGGAAGGGAAGGGAAAGGGGGAAGGAAGGAAGGAGGAGAGGGAGAGGGAAGGGGGAAGGAAGGAAGGAAGGAGAGAAGAAAAGAAAAAGAAAGGAAGGAAGGAGAAAGAAAAAGGAACACATTGGCTCACAAAACAGTATTCTACAATGTTGATGTGGTGGCTTCAGGCACAGCTGGATCTAGAGGTTTATATATCATCCTTGAACTTGATCATTATCTTCATTCTTTGCTCTTTCTGTTTATGTACCACTTCCCTCTCAGAATCTCTCTCCATAAGGCTGTGAAAAGGCCACTGTCAGCTCCAAGACCACATCATCTTTATAGTTTGTGAACCTGAAGAAAGAGCACTTTCCCCAAAGGCCTTGGTGAAAATCCCATGGAGGAATGCAACTGGCCTGGCTTGGATCATGTGCCCATCTCTGAATCAACTGCTATAGCTGGGGTTGGCGAACTCTGATTAGCCAGCCTTGGGCCACATAACCACCCCTGGGAGGGACACAGGGAAGACAGGACTAGCCCTTCTCCAACTATGGACTGAGCAGCATTTATTACACAATGTGAGGCGGCCTGTTTGCCAGACAGACCAACAAAAATCAAGCCTATACCGCAGTGTAAAGTTTGCTTCATGTTGTGTAGTTCAGGGTCATAGCCATTTTTTTTGTTTGTTTCATTGATGAAATTTACTTCTCTGTTTTTCATTCCTTGCTGCTTTCATTGGATTACTGGAGAATGCCTTTGTGCCTTTAACCAGAAGCCCTCTTTTCTTATTTTTGATTCCAACAATATTAAGAGCACTTGATAGTTTATTAGTAAGGCTTTCAAGCCTTAGTCATCATTCCACAACCTACAGTGAGGGCTAGAAGGAGATGGGAGTAAAAGAGTAGAGTTATTTCCATTTTATACATTAGAAAACTGAGCCCCTGAAAGTGTTAAGAGACTTGCCAAATACAGCTAAATCAAGTGGCTGAGAGAGGACCAAATCTAAATCCAGAGATTCTGGCTCCTCAGGAAGAGTCCCTGACTCTCCATAACAATTGGCTGTTCTTGGGCTTTCCTCCTAAAGATCACATTTCCAAACCATGACAGTTTGAACATTTACACGGAAAGCCTTAACAGATTTTTTAAGCAGGTAAAGAGATTCATCTGCTTTGAAAGAGATTCCATGAATGGATGGATGGATGGATGGATGGATGGATGGATGGATGGATGGATGGATGGACGGATGGATGGACACGTGGATGAACAGGTGGGTGAATAAGTAGATGGATGACTGCGTGGGTGGGTGGATGGATGATAGATGGGTAGATGAGTGGGTGGACAGGTTAATGAATAGATGGATGAATGGATAAATGGGTGGATGGATGGGGGATGGGTGAATGGGTACATGGATAGGTGGATGGGTGGATGAATGGGTAGATGGGTATATGGATGGATGAATGGATGGGTGGATAGGTGGATGGGTAGGTGATAGGTGCATGGGTAGATGGATGGGTAGATATATGGATGGGTGGATGGGTAGATGGATGGATGAATGGATGGGTGGATAGGTGGATGGATGGGTGAATGGGTGGATGGATGGGGAGATATATGGATGGGTGGATGGGTAGATAGATAGATGGGTGGATAGGTGGGTGGATGGGTGAATGGGTGGATAGATGGGTAGATATATAGATGTATGGATGGATGGATGATGGATGGGTGGGTAGGTAGACAGATGGATGTGTGGATGGATGGGCAGATGAGTGGATGAGTAGGTGGGTGAATGGGTAGATGGATAGGTGGATGGGTATGTGGATGGATGGATGAATGGACAGTTGGATGGGTGGATGAATGGGTGTGTGGGTGGATGTATGGGTAGATATGTTGATGGGTGTATAGGTAGATGGGTTGATGGGTGGATGGACGGATGGAGCATACACACATTTTGTTAATGGCAGCTGCATTACTTTCAATCCATATAGTAATACAAAGCAAGTGATGGTGAAGTATTCCTGAGAAGCAAGTCTGTCAGACCTTAAATGAATCCCTAAATGGGCATATGGAGACTATCATAACTGGCACAAGGTTTGAGGATGACAGTTCCGTAAGTGCTTGAGAGTGTGTTCTCTTTTGTAAAGTTAAATAGTCCTCTAAAATATTGTTTACAATGATACTTTGTTTAGCAAATCCTTTTTCCACCATAACCAGCATAAAGTTGAACTCCATTCCATCCCATATCTGAATTATCCATATTTTAAATGAGGGTATACAATTACTGCAGTTTCATGGTAACAAAATGCTCCTTCCTCTCCCAGCCAGATAAACACACACCACACAGGTGGCCGCTCTCACACTGGACAAGCCTGCAAGGCCCCCACACTGGGAATGTGTCCTCACCCACTCTGTCCCCTTTCCACGGTCTACTTACACACTCCTTCTCAACCCTCCCTGCTCCTGCCAGCCCAGCTCACTGACAAGAGTCTTCATTTTCCACTTTATGGTCTAAAGATGAAAAAATGTTAATTGAGGGAAGGGCTCTACCATCAGAACTGGGAATACTCCACTGCATAGCAAATATCATTTCTTGGAATTAGTCACTTAAATGTTTATAAGAAACAATTATCAAGTGTCCCAGACTGATTCATTAATGTCATTAATGAAAGAATTGCTAAGAGTTTCTGTTTTCTGGTTTGTTTTAATCCTACTACATAAACTTTTTTTTTGGCACCACTCCAACAAAATTCCACCCAACGATTAAAGGAGGTAAAGATTCATAAAGCAAAAATGTTACTGAAAGTTAACCTTGCCAGGGTTACATTGCAAACCCAACTTAGACACAATCCTTATATGATGCAAAAGCCGTCCTAACAAAACACAAAGAAAACAATTAGTGCTGTTGCCAATGCCTCATAACTTTGGACAGTGAGGAAGAAGTGCTAACTGATTTGTCTTTTGCTGTTTGTGGGATAAAATATATAACTGAAAATGCCCCTGCTGTCCCAGAATGAGGAAGACATAATGAACTCTGGCTTTCCAGATTATTCTGCCACATCTGAAGGTTTGCAAATAAACAAATTAAATAGCTCTTGTCTGGTTTTTCTAGTCAACTTTCATTACTGTAAGGATGGATGCAGCAATATAAATGTTTCCTTTTTACTTCAGTACTGAAAGAAACACAAGTTTTCCTGCTGCCTTTTATGTTTAAGCTCTGAGGTCCACAGCCTATTCTTATTCACCAACTGGAAACGATTTGTCTGCAATGGCCAGTTTGATGTTTTCTACTCAACTCCCAAAGTCCCAATTTGAAGTCGTTCTCTTCCACTTAAGGAGACATTTCATTTTTCCTTTAATTTAAAAAAATGTTCTGAATGTGAAACGACATTACAAGGACTACTAGGTTGCTTAATATAAATTCCGTGTGTGTGACACTCTTCAGGCTGTGTCAGCAGACAAGGTCGGTTCAGCTAAACAAGCTGGCAAGCAGCCACTTGGGGGAAAAGTTTTAAGCATGCTACACGTGTCCAAGCCAAAGTCAGACCCGAAATCTAACATGAGTGTAAGAAATACTTGATCTTAAAATGGCCCATGGAATTTAATCTTGTTAAGCAAATCTGAACCGGGCAGTTATCCATGATGACCCAATGGAAAGTCCTAGAAAAAAATATCTTAAACTGAGTGACCTTGTCCAGTTCAAGACGTTCTGCCTCTCTTAGCATCATTACTGGCTGGGACTGGAAAGCAGAGCCTTTTCTCTCCACTCTTTCCCCCATTCCAGCCACCAATTATTCAAGATTTCTTCAGTAAAACACCAGGGTAAGAATTCACAGTCCAAACAGCAAGCATTTCTCCACAGATCCTTAATATGGTAGGAAGATTGATTCTCAAGGAAACCCTATCCAGGAACATGGTATGAAATAAAGTAATTCCCAATCATTCATTTATGAGGGGCCAATGGAGGGATCTCACAGATAACTGAAATCTACAGGACTCTTCTGTTTTAGCCATTAGTTTGCAAAATAAATATTTAATCCAAGATCTACTGAAGAATAAAATAAGTGTCCACTCTTGTAGAGTTAAGGACTGTGAACTAACCCAAAGGGAGATAATAGGAGATTCCAGGCCATGCAAGAATCCCAAATAACATACAAACGGAATGATCAGTCATCACTCAAGGGATGGCTGAAATAGTCCAACTAAATGTTATTCTGATAGTCCTACAGAAGCAGCACTTTGACAGTCATGAATAAAAGTGTTCTTGAGTATTATATAAGGAATCATATAAAATCAACTCCATTTGGCCATGAGAAGTAGTCTCTCCTATTCATGTACCCTTAACATAAAATTTGCTTACATAAAAGAGAAAAAGCAAACCAATCATCTATATAAAATAGAGAAGAAACTAGTAAATGACATCATTATCCTGACCAGAAAATTAAATAAAAAGAATACTGACCCTCCACTCTTGAGATGAGATGATAAGGATGTTGTTCCTTTGAACATTTCTTGCTCCTTTATTTCACTGAAGCCTCCATCATCAGTTAGCTGAAGTGGGCGACTCTTTAAGTGGCAAATAGCATTTGATTTTGTTAAATAAATCCCATTTATTTTCACCATAGAGTCCCCCATCATAACTGTTTCTTTGGATTCCACTGTCTTCTTTGCTGCAATATAACCAAGAAAATGTTTTGTTGAAGTATTCTTATTTTAGGAATCACTACCTTTCAATGTTATTATTCAATCTAAGAATTTATATGATTTAAAAGTTATACATTGCTTATAATTAAGTCTGGAATTTTATGGCCAAAGCCTTTCTGAGCATACACAAGACCAGTATCTTAAGTCTGGTACCATCAATTCTGCAGGTAAAAATGTATAGAATCTTACCTCTACCAGCTTAGAGTCTACTTAAAGGCAAACACTCAACTTCAGGCTCATAAACTGCCTAGTCCACATAAGTACTTCCATGTACCATAACAGCAGCTTTTCCTCCTGAATTTGATCACATAATTTTTCATTCAAAAAATATTTACTGAGTGGCTCCCCCATGTCAAACACTGTCCTAGGCACTTGGTGTGCATCAAAATAGATCCCTGATCTCACAGGGCTTACATCCTAATAAACAGAAAATAAGTAATAACCATAATAAATAAGGTATATGACATGTTATAAGATAATAAGTGCTATGGAGAAAAAGCAAAGTATAAAAGTAGGGAAGGGTCAAGGGGATTGGGAATAGGGTGGGTACAGCAGGGTAAGGAGGACAAACCCTTTATGGGGTGAGGCATCCAGCCACCAGGGCCAGTATTTTCAGCACAGAGACCAGCTGGTATGGAGGCTCTAAGGTAGGCTGAAGTGGGGGACTCTTCAGCACCCACTGTGCCTGGGGTGCTCAAGGAATAGCAGGAATGCAGTGTGCAAGGAGGTGAAGAGGAGGAGAGGTGATTAGAGGGGTGAGGGGTGGATTGTGGAGGCCTAGCCTAGTAGACCACTACTCTGCAATGGAAAGGAGAGGGCATTGAAACATACCTCTAAAGAGGTATAAGACAGAGTTGCAAGAAGATATCCTTTTTGCTTATGACTGCAGATTCTTAGACATATAATAATATAACACTTCCCTTATCAGCAAATTGGTATTAGGAATAGTTTATTGTCCATGCTGCTACAAGGCTGTAGTCTGTGAGAAAACATTTTGTTAAAGGGGAAGAGAGTAAATCTCCCATAATACAGTGTGCGGGGGTGGGGATGAGCTTCATGTAGAAAAATACTTACTGTTTTGCAAGATTTTTCCAAATGACTCAAGGTTTCCTTTCCTTTTCTGTACTTACTAAGAAACCAACAAACCAATAAAAACTAATAACAACAAAACCACCTGTTCTACCCCTCTGACCAAACTCCCTGCTTTCAAAATGCTAAATTTTAAAACTGAAAGGAACCTTAGAGATTCTAGGCTTCTTTTTTTTTTTTAAGATGAGAAAATTGAGAACTCAAAGATTAAATGACCTGTCTAAGGTCACAGGGAGAGCCAGGACCACAGGGTGGGAAGAACACAGGCTTTGGCTCAGACTTGGGTCCGAGTGCAGGCCCCCCTGAGCACCCACTCTGTGATGTGGATGCTCAATTCACACCACCTTCCATGGTCCCCACCTCTTGGGAATGTGGTGAGATTTTAAATGATGTGGCCTAGTAAAGTGACTTACATGGTGCTAGCATGCTCAAAACCTAGAAGTTATTGTCATGATTATTGGAACCCAAGAATCCTGACTTCTGGGCTAGGGCTCTCTCCATATCACCACACCACCTTAAATGACTTTACTACTGAATTATGAAGCACACATTCTGTTTCCGATTACAAAGTATTTTTAGCCTACCGTTATCTTTTAGCATTTGTTTCTCTCATTCATTCACTCCCTGAATATTTATTAAGCACCCACAACTATGTGCCAGGTGCTGTTTACTGCACGGGTGAAGCCATGGTGAACAAGTCCCAGCCATCATGGAGCTTCTAGAAGGGAAACCCAACCATACCTATAGGTCAAGGAGCTATACCTGTCTATCTTCAAATCTACTGGAGTAAGTTTGTCAGTTATTACTACAACGAAGAGCTGCCCTGGGGGGCTCACTCTCATTCCTGATGAATGTCCTCGATGAAACTGAGCATGTGTAACTATGGTCTGTATCTTCTCGGTAGACAGTTGCAGCACATTATATGAATTTTGTAATGGATCGTGGGTAAACTTCAAAAGGAGACAGCTCCCAGCAGCCTTAACACATAGGACCAATTCAGGTTCACAAATATTTATTTGATACCTGTTATATACCACACTGTGTAACAGGCTCTTGGGCAACAAACAGAGAAAAACACTTTTCTTAATGACGATGCTCTATCTAGCAGGGGAGACAAAGGGGGCAGATGTGTAAAGAGATAAATGAAGCCCAGTGTGACCCCAGCCAGGTAAGGAGGGGGCAGAGAGAGTGGAGAAAGCTTGAGGGTTGGGAGTTGGTCAGAGAAAGCTTCACAGAGGAGGTGGGGGCTGAGAAGCATTTTGAATGGTTAATAAGAGGTAAACAGCTTAAAGAAAAGAGAACAAAAGTCTGGAGTGAAAGCCAGCTTCAAGTGTGTATTGCCAGTACAGTCAGGCAGGGCCCAAGTTTTAGAAGGGCCTATACTTGTTTTAAGGCTCTGCTGTGGCTATCTTGAAACTCTTAATAATTTTTGAACAAAGGGCCCCACATTTCCATTCAGCATTGGGCCCAGCAAATTACCTAGCAGGTTCTGCCTGAGGCTTGGAACAGCAAGGTGGGTATGGGGAACAACAAGGGGTTCCACCCTGCCGGTGCACCCACCATGAGGGGGCAGGCCCAGGACAGGCTTGAGCAGGGCCTGGAATGTTAGGCTGGGGCTGGATCACAACACAGCTGTGCACTTGGAGCAGCTGGGACGTCATCTCCCGCCACCCCCACCAGAGCTCAGCAAACTACAAGCCCCACCAAATCTGCCCTATCTCATTTTCGTATAGCCTGCAAACTAAGAACGGTTTTTATATTTTTAAATGGTTAGAAAAAAAATCAAAGAAAGAACAATATTTTGTAACAAGTGAAAATTACAAGAAATTCAAGTTTCAGTGGCCATAAATTGGTGGATGGCTGCTTCCATGCTACAATACAAAACCGAGGAGGTTGAGCAGAGACCATAAGGACCAGGTCTAAAATACTCACTATCTGGCCCTTTACAGAAAAAGTTTGCCAACTTCTATAGTAGGCTAGTGACAGATCCCACAGTCCAGCAGGTTTGTGAAATGCTGTGTTGAATTAAAATTAAACAGATTTCTCCACCAACATTTTAATACACTCATGTGCACAGAGACTCTCCAAGAAGATGAGGGATAGGCAGTGTTTCCCTGACCTATTTGAGCACTGAGCCCTTTTTCCAAAGAAAAGCTATTAACATTTTGCCAAAAGTGTTCCCTGGAGTTCCCTGGAACTCAGTTTGGCAAACACTTCTATAGGCACAGCGGGGCCTCTGAAGGGTTTTCAGCAAGAGGGTGGTGCAATCTGATCTTTATTTGCTTCCCGACCTCTTGTGCTTTATGGAACACAACAGAAAATGATCATTTTTCATGGTCCCCTGGGATAAAGGGATAAGGCTGCTGCTCACAGCCATGTCGTGTTGGGAGCTCAGCATCCTCAGGCTCCACTGGCTGTTCCTCTGGCTGAGGGCCTCGCATCCACCCACGTGCAGACCATCACAGCACCCCAGTGAGCAGACGGTGGTTTAAGAGCAGCAAAACAGGATGAGGCAAGAGGGATGGAGGCAGCATGGCAGTGGTGAGGGAGAATGCAGACTCAAGAGCTAGTCAGGAAGCACGTGTAGGGCTTGGTGATGGAGAGTGTGACAGGGATGGCTGAGGAGGTGGTACTGCTCTCAGGCCTCTTGTCTGGCTTGAATAACTGGGGAAGCATTCACAGCAGTGCCACCTCCAGCCAAAAACCCTATGTGAACGCAAAGCAGTTATACTGCTGGCCTTTGGGAGATGACTACACAAATCTCTTCCTCTTTCACTGTCTTAAAGCAGGAATTCCAAACCTGCCACCACACCCTGGCCCTGCCTGTGGGGTAGCATCAGCCACAAACGACTTCACAGCAAACAAAGGGATGCCCTCCATTTCTACAACCTCAGTTACTCCACAAAGCTTACCTCTTCTAAACAATAGAGAGGATCTGAAATGAAACCCAGGGAGCTCTTTTACAAATGACAATGATTCCAAGGCTGGAGAGCTCAAATATTTTTTATAACCTTATAATTGGATGACATGTGCTTTTAAAATAACAATGACTTTTTGCTGCCAGTATTTCCTGAATACTGGCCCAGACCTCAGGGATGACCTGAATGGTGAAGAGGGGTGACTGCAAACAGGGTGGATAAAAGAACCACGATGAAAACATGCTTCAATGCACCTTGGAGGTGTGAAGCTGGCCTCAGTGCTGGGAAATCACAGCTGCAGAGGGCACCTCCCAGAGCATGCAGACAACAGTCAGGTACCCCAGGAGGGAAGGAGCTAAGCCACTGGGGAAGCACTGAGGAGGAGGATGGTGGGCAAAGCACTCATCTCTGTGGTCACTTTCACATCAGTGTGTACCTCAGCAAGCAGCAGGGTTTTCTAGTGTGCACTCCCAAAAGTTAAAAATGCATGAAACACATACACAGTATTCAACCTCACAAGCAAGAACACAGAATAAAAAACAAGGTATGAGTCCTCGCACCAATCCTGCCATCCTGTTCAGAAGTGCCCTTCACCTCCAGGTCCCAGCCCCTCTCATCTTGGCAAGCCCTTTGCTCCTGCAATTACCAACCCTTTCTGATTTACCTGAGCTGACATGGGACTCGGGTGGGGAAAAGCTCCTCAGGTGATTCTCATGGGCAGCTACAGTTGAGAACTGCTGTTGGTGAAAAAACCTACACCACATTGTCTCTCCCTTTGGTAAACCCTATCTTTTCACTACAAGTACAACACAGCTGGGTGTGTTTTCCATATTCTGAGGCGCTGGGCAGTTCTGTGACCTCAGCTCCCTCCAACTTCCCTTGATCAGCCACTTTCCAGCCACTGGACTTCCGGGTCCTCCACCACCGGCACTTGCTCTCGTGCCCGGTCATTGCACTCGCTTTTCCTTCCCTGTGGACACTTGGTCCATGGATTTTTACATGGCTGCCTTCTTCTCATGAGGCACCTTCCTATTCAGCTGCCAGCTCCTCAAAGATACCTTTCAGAGCCACCTGAGCTAAAGCAAATTACCCCACCAGTCACTCTCGAGTCCATTATCTTGTTTATCTTTTTCAGAGCATTCATCAGCACTCAAATTCTCTTACTTATTTGTTCTCCTGTTATTGTCTATCTCCTCTCATTAGATTATAAGCTCTCTGAGGACAGAACTTTGTTGGCCTAGAATGGTGCCTGGCACTTAGTAGGAGTTCGATAAATATCAGACCGACTGGCAGTGTAAGAAAGGAAACAAATCGGGACATCAAGGTAAAGCAAGTTGCCTGATGATCTACTTGGTCACGGCATCACAGCATGAGGTACACACCCTGCACGTCCTCATTGTCCTGTCTTTTCTCTTCTCTTTTCTTCCTTCCTTCCTCCCTCCCTCTCTTCTTTTTCTTTTTCTTCTTTCCTTTTCTTTCCTTTCCTCCTTTCCTCCTTCCCTCTCTCCTTCCCTCTCTTCCTTCCTTCCTCCTTCCTTCCTTCCTACCTTCCTTCCTTTCTCTTTCTCTTTCTTTCTCTTTTTCTTTCTTTCTTTCTTTCTCTCCTTTATTCTAACTCTTCAGCCACATCAGGGACCAGACAGGCAAGTGAATGGCACAGGCTGGGGACATGGTGACTGCAGATCATATCCTGGCCACAGAATGGAGGTACCACTCAGCTCCGATCATGCCCCATTGTGGCCGCATGGAATGGGGACCCAGTGTTGCCAGATTTTCTGATTTTTCACAAGAAGCCATAAATCTGGATTCTTCCATGAGATTCTTCTACCTTTTAAATGTTGGAAATGAATTAAAAAAAAATACTTGTCCGTCAAGTATGATGCTCAGGTGGGGGCTGTGATCTTTGGTACGTATCTTCCAGGCTCTCCCCATCTCTCTGTGACTGTAAGCCTATCTCTCTTCATCAAATCTTGTTGATGGAGGGAGAACCAGTTCTGTCAGCTCCTGGTAAAGTGGTTTCCCAACTTTTTTTGACCACACACAGTCAGAAATCAGTTTGTAATATGACCCTGAACACACACTGAAGACCGAAGTAAAGTCTCTTGAAGCAAAACTTACCCCTATTGTGTGTTATGTATTCTGACATTTTCTATTATATTCTATTCTGCTTCATTTTTTAAAAATGCTGGTGTGATCCACTAAATTGATTGTCATCCCACTTCTGGGTCCTTTTCCACAGTTTGAGAAACCCTTAGTATGCCCTGGATGGGGAGTGATTCCAATTGTTAGTGGGACTCCTCAGGCTATGATCTTTAGCCTCTCTGTTCCCAGGTTTAGGTGCCTGGCAGCAATTCTCAGGCAGTAGGAAAAGTCCTGTTCAAAGTTTGCTTACATGCTCACATGGGAACAGAAGGGCATTCTCAAAGAAATAAGCTTAATGTGCATTATAAGAATCTTATCATTTTCATTAATTTCTAATAAAATTAATAACTTTTTGAACTCTAATTTAAAAATCATTTATTTCTGATATACATGAACCATCCACTAGGGAATACTTATCCTAATATTCTTTTTTTTCTTTTTTGTTGAGACAGTCTTGCTTGTCACCCAGGCTGGGGTGCAGTGGCATGATCTCAGCTCACTGCAACCTCCACCTCCTGGTTTCAAGCAGTTCTCCTGCCTCAGCCTCCCAAGTAGCTGGGATTACAGGCATGTGCCACCACACCCAGCTAAGTTTTGTATTTTTAGTAGAGACAGGGTTTTACCATGTTGGCCAGGCTGGTCTCGAACTCCTCATCTCAGGTGATCTGCCCGCTTCGGCTTCCCAAAGTGCTGGGATTACAGGCATGAGCCACCGCGCCCAGTCACTTATCCTAATTTTCTTTTCCTACCAACTGTGATATTTTGGTATCCCTTATAAGCACCCAGAAAAATATATGAACAATGTTTCTTAACCAGCTTTTGCCCAATATTAACTCTTAGTTAATATAAAAATCATCCAGGTTTAGGAAAAATCATATAAAAATAGCTTTTGTGTGCAAATTCAAGAAGCATGCCTGTCCCCAGAGATTACAGGATGTTACATGGCCTTACAGTTGGAGGGAGGAAGGGATCTGTCCGGCAGAAGGGCCCGCTGGGAGGCAGCCCTGAATAAGCGAGCCCTGGCGCTGCTTACTCTTCTAATCTTCGCAGGGTCCGCTGGGGGCTTAGGAAAGGAAAAGCAGGAATCCTCCTCTCTGGTGGGAGATGCTGGAACTTTCGGTTTCTGGAAAGAGATTTTTTAAATAACTGGAATGACTTTCTGCGTCTCAAATAACACTTACCTCAGAGCTGGCCACAACCCTTCGGGAAGAGCACAAGGCCTATCTGCCTGGCTTCATCTTGGCTTCCTGATTCTACCAGCTCACTGACTCATCTTACATAATGTGATATATGTATATACAAAGCACTTTAAATTATTTTTCTCAATCACATTGTATTAACTACTCTGCTGTGCTGTTAGCATACTTGAGTAAAACAGTTTACCCACACTAGCAAACAGATATTATCTGTATAAAAGACTACAAAATCGGCCGGGCGCAGTGGCTCATGCCTGCAATCCCAGCACTTTGGGACGCCGAGGCAGGTGGATCACTTGAGTTCAGGAGTTCAAGACCAGCCTAACCAATATGGTAAAACCCCATCTCCACTAAAAATACAAAAATTGGCTGGGCATGGTGGCGCGTGCTTGTAGTCCCAGCTACTCAGTAGGCTGAGGCAGGAGAATTGCTTGAACCCGGGAGCTGGAGGTTGCAGTGAGCCAAGACTGCACCACTGTATTCCAGCCTGGGTGACAGAGCAAGACTCCATCCCCTCAAAAAAAAAAAAAGACTACAAAATTACATATGGCATATTCAACATGCTTTAAAAATTTCTGAGTACAATTCAGTTCAGAAAACATTTATTGAGTACCTATATGTACCAAGAATTATGTGGAATGTAAGTGGTACATTTACATATTTGGGATGCCACAAATGTATTTTTTTAACGATACCAAAATTTTTAAATGTTAGGTGAAAAAGTCATAAAACATAAAAGCAAGAAGTCGTCTCGGACTTATGAAAGTGTTTTATTTCTATTTATTGATTGATTTATTTATTTTGAGATGGAGTTTCACTTTTGTCACCCAGGCTGGAGTGCAATAGTGCAATGGTGCGATCTCGGCTCACTGCAACCTGATTCAAGTTTTTCTCCGGGTTCAAGTGATTCTCCGGCCTCAGCTCCCGAGTAGCTAGGATTAAAGGAGCTTGCCACCACACCCAGCTAACTTTTTTTTTTTTGAGATGAAGTTTCGCTCTTGTTGCCCAGGCTGGAATGCAATGGCACAATCTTGGCTCACCACAACCTCCACCTCCCGGGTTCAAGCGATTCTCCTGTCTGAGCCTCCCAAGTAGTTCGGATTACAGGCATGCATCAGAACACTTGGCTAATTTTTTTTTGTATTTAGTAGAGACAGGGTTTCACCCTGTTAGTCAGACTGGTCGCGAACTTCTGACCCCAGGTGAGCCACCTGCCTTGTCCTCCCAAAGTGCTGGGATTACAGGCATGAGCCACTGTGCCCAGCCGAAAATGTTTTATTTTTTACATCTCAGAAATTCTATGCTGATACTCCCTATTTTTTCCCCCATCTTTTCTTAAGCGTCGATGCTGATACTCTTAGTAGAGGAACATTACTAACAAAATTCTAATTCCTTAAAAACTTCTAAAAAAACACCTGCACCAAGTTCTGTGCCACCCAGAACTCCCTCTAATCTGAGTGGCCTCTGACCTGGTGCCAGACCCTCATAGGGTGACTAAGCTCCTAGTGTTAGAGTTGCCTGGTGGTCTTATCCTTCCTGCCTCCAATGTCAGCACAGTTATTTGCCTATGAAAGAACAACCTTATGGCAGCAAGTGCTTTTAGCTCTAACCAAAAATAATCAAGTTAACATTCCTAAAGTCACTTCCATAACATGTGAATGAGTGAGTCACTATCCAATAAGTTAATCAACAAATTTTTGAAACATCCAGTGTGAAATTCAAGTCATATAATTTGGAAAATTGGGTGAAGTCATTTATCACGTATGACGCATAATCCCAAACACTTGTTTTCTCACATACATGAATAGAACATAGACATCTATATTAGGGTGTTCCTTCCAAGAAGTTGTTCATTTCAATAATGATGACATTCTTCAAAATGTTTATTTCCTCTTGTTCATTTGTATTTAGGATCAATTTATAAACCAGACCAAAAAAATTATTCTATGATATTAAAGACATATTTTTCTAACACAGTTAGAAAAAAACAGTAAATAAAATAATCATCATAATATGGAAGAAAGCATAAATCACTTTTGGAGACCTGGAGAAGGACCCACTCACTAGTTATGTGAACTTGTGCAGGCCATTTACTTCTCTGAACCTGCCCAGCTATAACACAGAGACAGTAGTCCCCTTCTTACAGGGCCATTCCCATAAACACAATTCCTATTATGGAAGCTCAAGAAATGCCAGTTCCCTTCCCCATGTTAAGTTGCTCACCCTTTATTTATCAGGTTTGGTTCCAAGTTACTTTTAACTCCTCTCAAAAGTCAAGGCCCTAGCCTCTGACAGAGGCTTGTTAGAATTAAGATATTGGATTCTGAGGGGTCTGTTCTGAAGGAGGTAACACTTGTTTGTCTGCATAAATTGCACTATATTTGTTTAACAAATAATCACTTTACTTTTTAGCCTCCCCACTTTGTTGCAAAATAATCACAGGAATGTTACTTAGGCCATGAAGCTAATAGGAACAGAAAAGCTAAGACTGTAATACAGGAAAATAGGTGTTTTCTGTGCAATTATGAAAAATGAAATATAGAGGTTAATCTCAGTTTTGAAGATAGAAGTGTGGTTTTCTTAACTCAAAACGTCTGTATTCTGCAGGTACCCTGAAACTGAAACAAAGATCAAGAAATCTGTCAAATAACAATCATGCAGACAAAGTAAACGGCTCCTTCTACAGACACCCAAACTGTACTAAATGAAAGATCTTTTTTTTTTTTTTTTAAAGACAGGGTCTCATTCTGTCACCCAGGCTGGAGTGCAGTGGTTCGATCATGGCTCACCGCAGCCTTGACTTCCTGGTCTCATGCAATTCTCCAGCCTCAGCCTCCTGAGTAGCTGAGACTACAAGCATGCACCTCCACACCCAGCTAATTTTTTATTTTTTGTAGAGACAGGGTCTCCCTATGTGGCCCAGGCTGGTCTCAAACTCCTGAGCTCAAAAGCTCTCCTGCCTTGGCCTCCCAAAGTGCTGGAATTACAGGCATGAGCTACCACACTCAGCCAAAAGATTTTATAAAGAGGGAAAATATGGTTTGGAAAGCAAATTTCCCCACAAGAGAGTCACTGAATTTTCTCTGCAGGGCAAGATAAAAGTCCCACAAATGCTCCTTAATAAAAGGCATTATTTTCTTAGTGCAAAATTAGTAACTGTATAATAAAAATTCAGTTCCATTTTACTACTGACATTTAATAAATTATGTGTCCCATTTAAACACGCATCTCATGGGACTACTTAGAATACAAAGGGACAGATGTAAAGCATTTTTAATTCTTTAAGAGAAAACAACTAAATGACTCAGCAATTTCTTTTATGCCAAGTTCTACAAAATGTTCTTTCACGCTGTGGAGTAAAATGACTTTTATAAAGAAAAACAGCAAACATGTTTCTCTTATAAAATTCAAACAATTTTAGAAATCACAGAATGTTGCAAGTAAGTTTAAATTTTCACCTGAGGGCTAGGTGTGGTGGCTCATGCCTGTAATCCCAGCACTTTGGGAGGCTGAGGCGGGTGGATCACCTGAGGTCAGGAGTTCAAGACCAGCCTAGCTGACATGATGAAACCCCATCTCTACTAAAAATACAAAAATTACCCAGGCATAGTTGTACATGCCTGTAGTCCCAACTACTCAAGAGGGTGAGGCAGGAGAATTGCTTGAACCCAGGAGGCGGAGGTTGTACCACTGTACTCCAGCCCAGGTGACAGAGGGAGACTCTGTCTCAAAAAAAAAAAAAAAAAAAAAAATTCACTTGAGAACATTAACTACCTCACATTTTGTTTCACGACACTAACCCATGACTTGAGTATAATCAAGGACACAGACACAGTCATATTTTAAGGTCTGTTCTGGCTGGTGAACCTGTTAGAGTCCATTGAGGACACACAGTCTATTTCCATAGGACAACCCCGTCAAAGAAGACACAATACATAGAACGTTTAAGGTATCCATCAGGCTGGCCACAATTCTTCCAAGCACCATCACCCTGGCCAATTTCTGCCCCGGCTCTTCCAGATCACCCAACAGGGTCTCCCCCAATCCTATGTGACAACTGGAAAAGGGAGTTCAGGACATCTCACCCCAGAAAGGTGCTCACAATTTAATCTGTAAAGCAGCAGACCACACACACACATACACAAACACACACACGCAACAAAAGACACCTTGAAAGTCAGAAAGCAAATATTAAACATTCTTGCAAGCAGCCAGGCGTGGTGGCTCATGCCTGTAATCCCAGCACTTTGGGAGGCCGAGGCAGGTGGATCATAAGGTCAAGAGATCGAGACCATCCTGGCCAACATGGTGAAACCCCATTTCTAGTAAAAATACAAAAATTAGCTGGGCATGGTGGTGGGCACTTGTAGTCCCAGCTACTCGGGAGGCTGAGGCAGAAGAATCACTTGAACCCGGGAGGCAGTGGTTGCAGTGAGCTGAGATCGTGCCACTGCACTCCAGTCTGGTGACAGAGCGAGACTCCATCTCAAAAAAAAAAAAGAAAGAAAGAAAGAAAAAATTCACACAAGCACAGAACCTTTGTAATGCGGCAGTTCTGTGTGCGCTTCTATTACTATGATTTTCTCCACAGGTACACTGGGGTCCTCTGTCACTCTTGGCATGTGACTCACTGTTGTAATGTCACCATTTGCTTCAGCAATCGCGAAAAAAAAAACACTGCTTTGGCTCTACTCTACTTGTCTTACCCTGGATCGCCCATCCCCAAGGTTTATATGAGTTCCTAGGTCCCTTTCTTTCAAAAATATTAAATTTTGTTTCACTTATCAATTACCTGGAGCTTGGTTATGTGGCTCAAACTAATCCACGCTGTCAGAAGTGGGGCTGGTAATTGCCCAGAGGAGGCAGTGGCTGAGAGGGGCCATGGTGGCGGATTCTGAGCCCAGAAATGATCAATTTGATGATGCTGGCAGCGATCTATTTTTTCCTTTTGAATGCTGGTTACTGAGTGTGTTTAGTTTGTGTAAATGTATCAAGCTGAATTCTTCTGTGTCAATAAAAAGTTGAATAAAAACATTTGGGGTTTACATAACTGGACTCGGTAAGTTTAGGAAACCAAGAAAATTCTATTTTGTTGTCTAAAATAATGATGAAAGACAACACTTCCTGTGTATTCACATGATCACATCTCTTTTCTGACTTTATGCAATTCAAAGCAAGAGAGCAGTTATCTCTGTGTGAACAAATTTGAACACCATCTAACTAGAGTAGAAGAAAAATGGAGTAACTATCACCCAACTGCCCCAGGTCTCAGTGCTCTTGTGGAGCAGCCGGGAGCTGCTAAGAAGGAAAAAAGATGTAAGCTGGCACACCTATATAGCAGGTAGATATAAACGTTAATGAAAGACAACAAATCAGGCGGGCATGGTGGTTCATGCCTGTAGTCCCAGCACTCTGGGAGGCCAAGGTGGGCGGATCACTTGAGGCCAGAAGTTTGAGACCAGCCTGGCCAACATGATGAAACCCAATCTCTACTAAAAATACAAAAATTAGCCAGGTGTGGTGGTGCACACCTGTACTGAGCCAAGATCATGTCATTGAACTCCAGCCTGGGTGACAGAGCAAGACTCTGTCTCAGAAAAAACAAAACAAACAAACAAAAAAACCCCTACAAATCGGTGTTTCTGCTAACAGGAACCCCCTGGGCCAGTCGGGCTGGAGGGCAGGGCCTGAGCAATCAGGAACCACAAGCGTCAGCTCTTCCTCTTCGCAGAAGCACTGGGCAGTCCTGAGTGTGGGCAGCCCATTGCCCGCTGGAGGGTGTGTGTGTGTGCCAGATAGGATGGTGAGAAAGAGAGAGAGGGTAGCTGTACAAAAGCAGCGTTGAGCTAATCTGCTCAATGTAGGAGCTGAAAGACTACTGTCTGAGTCCCTGTTCCCTGACTGACTGCTGGTGGAGGAATTGTTAAAAGGCAAACTGGTCTGAAAAGTGTCCTAGATCCAAAAAGCACTGACATTCAACTGGTTAGGTCCTCACAAACTCTTTCAGCAAATGTGTCCCTTAACTGTGAGACACTCCTCTGCCATTCTCTCTCCCTCTCTCTCCAGTTATCTCCCTCTCTCCACTCCTTCTCCCTTCCCCTATCTCTGCCCTTTGCCAATTTAGTGGTTATCAGAGGCAAAGAGTTCTCTAAAAAAATGAAGTGATAAAGAAGAAAAAAGGTGGAAGGTCACGTAGCATGGGGCCATTTTCAGAATTTTTTGACTGGGGGCCCCAAATTTTAATTACTATTTAAAATGAAATGTACTTAAGACCCTCACATAATCCACAATAACAACAACAACCACAATCTCAAATTAAGCAGTCATTTTCCTTAAAATGGGAACTTCTTAGACTACTTTTACTTTGCTTTTTGGTTTTGTTTTTTTGTTTGTTTGTTTGTTTGTTTTTGAGATGAGTCTCACTCTATTGCCCAGGTTGGAGTGCAGTGGCACAATCTTGGCTCACTGCAACCTCTGCCTGCTGGGTTAAAGTGATTCTCCTGCCTCAGCCTCCAGAGTAGCTGGGATTACAGGCATGCACCACCACACCTGGCTAATTTTTATATTTTCAGTAGAGATGGGGTTTCACCATGTTGGCCAGGCTGGTCTCAAACTCATGACCTCAGGTGATCTGCCCACTTCAGCCTCCCAAAGTGCTGGGATCACATGCATGAACCACCGCGCCTAGCCGTCTACTTTTACTTTGAACATAGCGTCCAACCATTCAGAGGTATGGAAATTTAAGTTCAATGACCCTAAACAGATAAATGCCTATCTTGTCTTAGCCCAACAGCTAATCCTGCAGTCCAAGAACTGTACCAGTTTGACAAGGACCAGGTTATCTCTAGAAAATAAGATTCTTTTTAAGGGACGGGTAGACCCAAACTGAGTCCCAAACTGAGTGAGTCCCCAAAAAACTATAGTAATATTAAAAGCAATTTATAGGAGTCAAACTACAGAATCATAGAATAAAGAGCCACTCTACAATAAGGTAGAGCCACCGAGCTGCCGAACTGGGTCCTCAGGCTGTAGCTGGCTCAAAACCCAAGTGGTTCCCAAGGTTGTAGACATTAACAAGCCATGTGTCAACAATAGCTGGTAAATTATTTCTTGCAATATTGGTTCGTGCTTGCTATCTTGGGATCTTATTTTTGTCATCTGCAATATATGAACAAGTATAATCTTCCTCACAGAGGCATTCTGATAAATACTTTAAAAATATAAGATACATTTTGAGGCAATTGGGGTCATTTGGACATGGACTATACATTAAATGATATTACTGAGTAATGATAATTTTCTGAGCTGTAATGATGGTATTGTGGTTATGTAGGACTGTCCTTGTTCATATGAGATGCACACTTAAATTTTTGTGGATGAAGTATCACAATGTCTGCAACTTACTTTCAAATAGTTCATCCAAAACAAACATACATACAAGCATGTGTGTGTGTGCACACACACACATAAACACACATACACAGAGTAACAGAAATTGAGAAGCGCTTGACTAACATACCAATCTCATAGAGCCTAGGGAACTGGTATCACCAAGTACTTCTGGTAGCAGAGGTAGAAGGGAAGGAGTGGCTAAAGTAAGGAGGATTGGCTGAAAATCTGTGTAATTCCATCCTTCCCAGCTCCATGCAGTCAGGCTACTGAAGCCAGAAGAAGATGGGTTTATTCTCTCTAAAGAAGGTAAAACAGAGGGTCTTCTTTAATTGAGGTCAATAAGTAAGGGTACTATTACTATAAGTACCCTTATCGTTGAGTGTCAGAGTACTTATTATAAACATGGATGTTAACTGAATATTTATATCCTAAATGCTGGGCATTCTCCCTTCTTCTTGCACCTGGAAGCTAGCAACCAGACTTTAACATCCAGGAAAAAGCGTGGAAGATACTTCTTTACAGAGAATATGACTTGCCCGTAAGAAAAGTCCTGAAGATACTGCCACTGGGGTGTCATCAACAACACAGCCCAGTCAGATCCCCCTAACTACAGGTGTGGGTAGATACCTCCTATAGGTTGACCAACCCAATCCACACGCCACTACTCTTTTTTTTTTTTTTTGAGATGGAGGCTTGCTCTGTCGCCCAGCCTGGAGTGCAGTGGCGCAAACTCAGCTCACTGCAAGCTCCACCTCCCCGGTTCAAGCCATTCTCCTGCCTCAGCCTCCTGAGTAGCTGGGACTACAGGCGCCTGCCACCACGCCCAGCTAATTTTTTGTATTTTTAGTAGAGACGGGGTTTCACTGCGTTAGCCAGGATGGTCTCAGTCTCCTGACCTCGTGACCCGCCCGCCTCGACCTCCCAAAGTGCTGGGATTACAAGCGTGAGCCACCGTGCCTGGCCGCCATTACTCTTAAGAGCAGCCAAACAAACAGCATGAGGCATCAGAGGAAGCCTCTAGTATAAAAAGCAGAGACAAAAATGCAACAGAGACTATAAAGGGAGAAGAAAACTTAGTTAAAATATCAAAACTACCACTAAGATACTCAGATAACATGCTACAACCATGAAATAAGAACAGACTACTATACAAAGAGATAATGTAGAGGGAAAAAACTTTTGAAAATCAAAAATGTGATAGCAGAAATGAAAAAAACTCAAAGGGATCAGAATACAGTCTCTTCCACAAAAAGATGTGAAACAGAAAAGAGAGAAAATAAGAAAACTGAAGTGTCAGTCCAGAAAGTCCTACATCTTTTTTTTTTTGAGACGGAGTTTCGCTCTTGTCGCCCAGGCTGGAGTGCAATGGTGCAATCTCAGCTCACTGCAACCTCCACCTCCCGAGTTCAAGCAATTCTCTTGTCTCAGTTTTCCTAGTGGCTGGGATTACAGGCATGCACCACCATGCCCAGATAATTTGGTTATTTTTAGTAGAGACAGGGTTTCACCATGTTGGTCAGGATGGTTTCGAACTCCTGACCCCAGGTGATCTGCCTGCCTGGGTCTGCCAAAGCGCTGGGATTACAGGCGTGAGCCACCACGCCCGGCCAGGAAGTCCTACATCTGAATAATAAATTCTAGAAAGAGCAAACAGAACAAAAAAGTGGGTAAGACACTATGATGATATTAAATATTCAATTAATATCCATGTTTACTGAAAGGCATGAAATTCCACATTGAAAGGGCCCTTCAAGTACCCACCATGATTGATAAAAATAGACTCACACAAAGGACCATTGTTATTAAATTTCAGATCACTAGAAACAGAGAGAAACATCCTACAAACTTCCAGAGAAGAAAAAACAGGAATCAAGGTTTCAAATAATTTACTTCCCATGTACCCTTTCTCAAGAAACTATGGGAGGTAATGCTCTACCAAATCACAGTAAATCAAGAAAGAGGACTTGAGACATAGGAACCAGGAAAAACCCAGCACAAGAAGGAGAAGCCATCTCCCCAGGAGGATGGTGAGGGGCACCCCAGGAGAGCTGTGCACCAGGTGCTCAGGGAAAGTGGTTGGGCAGGATGTGTGAAGAGTTCTCCAAGGAGGTAAATCCATAGAATGCCTCATGTGCCATAAAAGGTGATTAAGGCCACTGGGGATGAGTTTGGGGCTGAAATACTAATAATACAAAACTCAAAAAGTAAGGCAATTATTAATGCCAGAGAAAACAAAAAGTGGTGCAGGAAAGGAGAATTTATCATTAATTCAAGTCTCAGCTACGAACAGGGTTTATGTAATCACAGTCAGAGAAAACAGATCTAACCAAAGTTATATCTGTATGGGAGTAATAGTGGGGATAGAAAAGGTGAACGCATTGTGATAAGAGGCAAAAAGACAGACAGAAACTAAATCTTCATCTTCCTTAGAAGTCATTAGATAATTCCTCAAGCTCATAAGTCAGAAAGCAGCAAGACAGTGTGGCATTGGGAAGTCTGGATGTAAATCCTAAAAGGATGTGTCAAAAGAGCTTAAAGTGAAAGCCACTGAGGAGGGAACAATGAAGAATAAGGGGACAGGAGACCACTGGATTTTTGTTAGTTTTTTTGTAATAAATTTTTGAATACATATATTTATATGTAAATGTGTATATATAGAGAGACTACATATAAATACATAAGATTTTTATATATGTATAAGATATATAACTTTAATATAAATTATACATATAATTTTTGTATATATAACTGTTAAGAAAATAATACATATGTATAACTAAGAAAGCAAAAATATTGTGAAATATTGCTTACCAAGTCATTATATATTTTTAAAATTCTTCTTTATTATCAAACTATAGGTAAATTATAGAAGTATTTCATTAGATATTACCCACTACATTTGAACAATATAAAAGAATCTGTTTTCATATTAAATTATTAGTCTATTTAGGTGTACATGATAATTATCATAGCATATATAAGTACTGATTCCAAGTGTTTTTGGCCAATTTCATTTCACAACATAGTATAAATTACTGGTGGTTATACAAAGTACTCACCAGCTCTAGTGGACTAAGACGTGCGCCAGAGATAGGCCTGGAATCAGATGACTCAAAACTGGATGCATGGAGGCTAGCATAAAAGGTGCAGAGTGTTAGTTTGTGAAGAATTCTTTATTTATAGTATATATTAGTTAACTCTAGCTAAAAAACAAGTAAAAGGCTGCAATGCATAAACCTTGAGGAAAAAATGTTTAATATTATTCTACTTAAAATAGTTTATTAACAAGTCTTTTGATTACTTTCAGGAAGTTTAAAAAATACTGAATAATGAAAAGAAGAAGTGTATAGAGGAATTTTTTTTTTTGGAATTTTTTAAAAAGCTTTGTTCATATCACTTTATAAAGCTGGTATGGCACAACCGCTAGTAACCATTCCATTCCAAAGTAACTTCCTGAACCAATATTTGTAATTACTTTTAGGAATCTTGAACAAAAGTCAAACTTAAAAAGACAACTACCTTGAAAATCAATCAATGTACTCTATCACACCACAAGCTAAAGAAGATACAGAAAATACAAGCTAAAGAGGATACATATCAGCAGATACAGAAAAAGCATTTGGCAAAATCCAACACTCATTCATAATAAAAATTCTTAGCAAACTAGGAATAGAAGAAAACTTCTAAGAATAACTACAAGAAACCTACAGCTAACATCATATTTTATGGTAAGAAAGAGTTTTCCCGCTAAGATGAGGAAGAAGGCAAGGATGTCCCCTCTTACTACTGCTTTTCAGTATCATACAGAACATCCCAGCTAATGCAATAAGACAAGAAAAAGAAATTAAAAGCATACAGATTGGGAAGGAAGAAATAACTGTTTGCAGATAACAGGATTATCTATGTAGAAAATCCTAAAGAACTGACAAAAAGCTCCTGGAACTAATAAGTGATTATAGTAGGGTTGCAAGATACAAGGTTGGAAACTGAAATGAAAACACATTATCATTTATATTAGCACTCCAAAAACTAAATACTTAGTTATAAATCTAACAAGATATGGATGAAATCTAGATGAGGAAAGCTACAAAACTCAGTGAAAGAAATAAAAAAACTAAATAAATGAAGAGATCTTCCATTTTCATGGCTAGGAAGACTCAATATTGTCAATATGTCAGTTCTTTCCAACTTGATCTATAGATTCAATGCAATCTCAGTCAAAATCCTGGCAAGTCATTTTGTAGATATTGACAAACTGATTCTAAAGTTTCTATGGAGAGACAAAAGACCCAGACTAGCCAACACAATGTTGAACAAGAACAAATTAAAAGGGCTGACACTCCCTGACTTTAAGATATATTATAAAGCTACAATAATAAAGACAGTATAGTACTGGTGAAAGAATAGACAAATAGATCAATGGAACAGAATAGAGGGCCCAGAACTAGACGGACATAAATACAGTCAACTGATCTTTGACAAAGGAGCAAAGGCAATACAATGGAGAAAACATAGCTTTTTCAAAAAATGGTGCTGGGCTCTTTCGCAGAAGTGGAGGCTCAGTGTATTCAAGATCCACCTTCACTTATAACCCATTGCCATGGCTGAGGAAGACACTGCTGCTGGAGGTGCAGTGGATGTTAATACTGCTTTAAAAGAGGTGCTGAAGACCACTCTCATCCAGGACAGCCTAGCACAAGGAATTTCCGAAGCTGTCAAAGCCTCAGAAAAGAGCCAAGCCCATATTTGTGGCTTTCATCTAACTGTGATGAGCCTGTGCATGTCAAATTGATGGAGGCCCTTTAAGCTGAACACCAAATCAACCTAATTAAGGTTGATGACAAGAAACTAGGGTAATGGGTAGGTCTCTGTGAAACTGACAGGGAGGGAAACCCCATAAAATGGTTGGTTGTAGTTGTGTGGTAGGACTATGGAAAAAATCTCAAGCCAAGGATGTTATCAAAGAGTACTTCAAATGCAAGAAATTAACAAGCAAAACTTTGGCTCACATTCCTAGAAAAAAAAAAAAACAGTGCTGGGACAACTGGACATCTACCATCTACATGCAAAAACAAAAACAAACAAAAAACAAACCTAACACCCTTTACAAAAATTAACTCAAAATGGATCACAGACCTAAATGTAAAACTACAAAATCCCTAAAATATAACATAGGACAAAGTCTAGAAAACCTTGGGTATTGCGATGACTTTTAATATACAACACCAAAAGCAAGATCCATGAAAGAAAGAATTGATAAGCTTGACTTCATTAAAATTAAAATTTTCTGCTCTGCAAAAGACTCCATCAAGAGAAGAAGAAGAAAAGCTGCAGAGCAGGAGAAAACATTTGCAAAAGACATGTAAGATAATGAATTGTTATCCAAAATACACAAATAATTCTTAAAATTCAACAACACCACAAACAACCCATTTAAAAAATGGGCCACAGACCTTAACAGACACCTGACCAAAGAAGACATACATACGTAAAAGAAGTATATAGAAAGATGCTCCACATTATACGTCCAGGGAAAGTAACTTAAAACAATGAGATACCACTACACACTTATTAGAATGGCCAAAATCTAGAACACTGACAATGTCAATGCTGGCAAGGATGTGGAGGAACAGGATCTCTCATTCATTGCTGGTGGGAATGCAAAATGATACAGCCCCTTTGGAAGACAGCTTGGCAGTTTCTTACAAAGCTAAACACAATCTTCCCATATGATCCAGCAATCATGCTCCTTGGTATTTACCCAAAGGAGGTGAAAACTTGGCCGGGCAAGGTGGCTCACGCCTGTAATCCCAGCACTTTGGGAGGCGGAGGCGGATGGACCATGAGGTCAGGAGATCAAGACCATCCTGGCAAACATGGTGAAACCCCGTCTCTACTAAAAATACAAAAAGAAATTAGCTGCGTGTGGTGGCGGGTGCCTGTAGTCCCAGCTACTTAGGAAGCTGAGGCAGGAGAATGGCGTGAACCTGGGAGGCAGAGCTTGCAGTGAGCTGAGATCGTGCCACTGCACTCCAGCCTGGGCAACAGAGCAAGACTCCGTCTCAAAAAAAAAAAGAAAGAAAACTTATGTCCACACAGAAACTTACACGTGGATGTTTATAGCAGCTTTATTTGTAATTGCCAAAACATGGAAGCAAATGAGATGTCCTTCAGTAGGTGAATGGATAGATAAACTGTGGTACATCCAGACAATGGAATATTATTCAGCACTAAAATGAGCTATTCAAGCCATGAGAAATCATGGAGGAAACTTAAACGCATATTACTAAGTCAAAGAAGCCAATCTGAAAAGGGGACATACTGTATATCCCAACTATATGACATTCTGGCAAAGGCAAAATCGTGGAGACAGTAAAAAGATCAGTGGTTGCTAGGGGATGAGGGAAGGAAGTGAAAAATAAGCAGAGTGAAGAATTTGTAGGGCAGTGAAACTACTCTGTATAATACTATAATAGTGGTTACATGGCATCAGAAATGTGTCCAAACACATAAAACGTACAACACCAAGAGTCAACACCAATGTGAACTACAGCCTTTGAGTGATAATGGTGTGTCAAATTATGTTCGTCGATGGTAACCAATGTACCACTCTGGTGGGGGATGGTCATAAAGAGATGCTGCAGATGTGTTGTGGTAGGGGGTAATCTCTGTACCTTCCACTCAATTTTGCTGTGAACCTAACACTGTTCTAAAAAATAAGTCTATTTTTAAAAGCTATCCATAAGTAGAATTAAGGGAAGGTATAACCTGGTGCTTAAATATCTGAATGAACATGAATGTGAAATGCCATATACCTGAAGGAGGAAGGAGGTCTATTTTCTGATGTTCTCGAGGATGCAGGTCCGAATAGTTTTCTTTGAGCTTCCTGTGGTGTAAATGGCCTTTGGGTTCTAACTGTTCTTAATGCATTTCGTGCTTCACTTATGATTTCTGCACTGGTCTTCTGCTTGCACGCTGAAGGTCGATAAAATGGATCCAGTTTTCCTAACATTTTATCATTTGGAGACAGCATCTTTCCTTTGAAAGTAAAATATTCTTCAGATAGACACCACACCCTGCAAATACATGGTACAAAAACCATCAACTATTTTTGTCCAGGACTTTATAAAAATGAATGCTTAAGCCCATCCATATACTAAATCATTCCTCTATATTAAGCTTTTAAAAATCTGAATGAATTTTTAATTAAAAATCCACCAAGCAGTTAGAAGGTTAGGATCTGAGAACAGCTCTCAAAAATGTAGAGAGGAAAATTTCCTCAAAAATATACAACTGAGGAAAAAGATGTGCAGGGAAGAAAACCAGGATGAAAGCTAAACCCAGAGAGAAAGACTAATCATGAAAGAAGACAGAATAGGAAGAGCGAATCATCTCATGGTCTTCGGCCTACAAAAAACACTGTGGGTTCTGTTAAATGTTTACAGTTTCCTTTTCTTCCCCACTGCCCTCCACACTAGTGATACTATAAAGTTATATTTTAGACAGAAATGTTGTATTTCTAAAGGACACTTGATTTTGCAACAAACCTCAGAGAATGGTTCGGCCCCACATTTGTCCGTGATATAACTGAATGAATTGATTCAACTCACCTATAATTTGAGGTAATGACCTAAGTAAATAAATACCAAACATCAATACCAACTGATCCTTTCCCAAAACCCCTTTCTGAAAGAGTTAAAGTCATTACAAGGGCCATGAGAATGCAGACCCTTCTCAAATGATGGTGTGTTCCATGGAGACAAATATAAACTTTAAAATAGGACAGATTTTTAAAATGTAATTCTAATGAGTACATAGCATTAGGTGTTTATTTCTTTAAAGAAACTCGAACCCCATAAAATGTCATATCTCTAGAGAGACAGAGATCTATGTGAATTTTTCACCTATTTCAGCTGCCCAATTTTAGAACAACTTCTGCAAAACAGAAAACTGCTTTGTGACACATGCTCCAGGAAACTAAAAAGATTCCATTTCTATAAGTAGAATCAACAGGTGATTCCTTAGACAAATGAAGATTTACTACATCTTGATTCTAAACGTTGTTACATAACAACAGACAACAAGAACATTTGTTTAGTTATACGCAGGCCCCACCACAAGAGTTTCTGATGAAAACTATAAACAATATGTCATACTTTTCATATGGAAATGCCAGGTGTTGAGTTAAAACAGTAAAAAAATTACTTGATAAGCAATACTATTTTAGGAATTTTTGATACAGGATTTTGAATTTAAGTACAGTCTCTACAATTATGTTCATTAATATAACTATCAAAAACGATGAGAGGCCTAGTACATTTTATTTCTAATACTTTTGAAATGATTGGCTTTTACTTTAAAATATTCAATGATAATTATTTAAAATAG
The DNA here is from genome assembly GCF_028885625.2 of Pongo pygmaeus. NCBI lineage: Eukaryota > Metazoa > Chordata > Mammalia > Primates > Hominidae > Pongo > Pongo pygmaeus. The sequence continues at coordinate 108,803,430 of NC_072378.2, read as the reverse complement.
ATACACAATTTTTTATATCTACATATATGTATATTATTTTTGGATGCACAATACAAATTCAGTCCCATAACATCTAACTTAAGCGGCCATGACAGGTTTGTTGGTCTGTTTCTAAAAGACCTATTGCAGTAAGAAATTATGCCACTAAGTGAGAAGAGGTTTCTGTATAATAAGCAGGCTTCTTCCAGAGCCTAAATCAGGTTTGCCACCCCTTTGGCCTCACATGGCACTAATAAGTCTAACAATGTCCAAAAGTAATCTGGCAAATCTAATAAAGATTAGAGAAAGTTCTGTGGGGAGTAATAATGGACTCTCACTCCTGACCTAAGGTTCTCTCTGGCTATCTTTGAGTTTGTATTAAAAACTATACTCCTCCAGAGAGTGATGAAGCAGGAACATTTGCTCAGATGAAATTCTAAAAATTCTGTGAACTACCTGGGGGCATACAGGAATTTAGAATGACCAAATACTATACTGACAGAAACAATGTAGATACAGGGCTAAAAATATTTTTGTCTATATATTTTTACCAAAAATTCTAATACAACTTTCTCTATTCTTCTTCTTTTTTCCACCAAATCTCACTTTAACAATTATATTGTGAGAAACTTGTACAATAATGTAAAATCTGCACAATGTTACGATCATATATTTTCACGAAATCAATCATGGAAATATTTAATAATACATGTGAACTGACCTAGAAGAATTAGAAGTGGGGCTTTGGGGGGAGGATTTTTAAATTGATATTTGTTAAACTACAAATTATCATAGATGGTTTTTGCCAACTTGAAAAATTAATCACTCAGGACCTGAAAGCTTATCTACTTAAAGTATACCTGAACCATAACACAATAGTTCTACAGAAATTCTAACTTTACAAAATTTTCCTGCCAAGTAGAGCAAATCCATTCAGCTAGTAGTATTGATTAACTGTTTCCTATGTGTAAAGCCCTCTGCTTAGATCTCTGGGAAACACAGAAGAGGAAACACAAAGAGGAATAAAAGACCGTCTTCACTCTCAAGCAAGAAGAACCACTAATGTGAGATAAACATTTACTTTAACACCAAGCACTGTGCTAAGTACTCTTGACTGCATTATCTCAATTAACCCCACAACAATTTTGCAAGGTGGATAGAATCTTTTTAAAAATAATAATAATAACTAGAGATGAGGTCTCACTATGTTGTCCAGGCTGTCTCAAACTCCTGGGCTCAAGCTATCCTCCTTGGCTTCTCGAAGTGCTGGGATCACAGGTGTGAGCCACCATGTAATCCATGGTCTGGACAGGGTCTTAAGCAATAGGAAAAAAAAAGCTATGATACATGCCCACAGATAATATTCAAACTCTTCTTACCCACTAGATGGGTGGTAGGAGGTGGGGCACTTAGAGGCATTGGGGCTGCAACTATTAACCCACTCACATAGAGACCCCAATATTTACCCAACAGGAGCAGCCTTCTTGGTATGTACCAGCTGAGTATTTACCCTGCTTATACTCAAATGATTTAAATACAAGGTAGAAACTGATGGCAGCAATAAAAAAAATAGAGTCAAATTATTTATGTGATCACAGAGGAAGAAGAGATTTCTGATTGGGGGAAGACATCAGGTAGACTTCCTGGAAGAGGTGGTGCTTGAGCTAGGTTGTGAAAAAAGGGCTGAATTTGAGCAAGTGGCAGTGGCTGGCACTGGAGCTGGAGTAGAGAAGGAAGTTCCAACAAAGTCAGCAAGTGAGCCAATGCAAAGCATCAAGACATACAGGGTGTGTGTGGACAAGAGGGAACTCTGAAAATGGCGATTGGGGCTGAACCAACTAAATTAAATGGCGAGAAATTAAAAGTTGATGAGCAGATCAAATACAACATTTTGAGGGATGATGTGATCTGGCAGAGATGGGCAGGAAGGAAAGGAGGGCAAAGATCAGAAGTAGTGAAATCAGACAGTTTTTATGTAATCACCCAGCTAACTCTCAAAGGTCATTTCCTCAAGGAAGCTTTCCTGGACATGCCTCTCCCACCCTGCTAGCCTGAGTTAAGTGCCCCTCCTCCAGACTCCACAAGGCCCCGGGCTGTTCTCTGCCACTCCACTCTCCCACTGCGTTAGAATTCCCTGTGCATGTGGTGTTGGCCCGAGACTCTCCGCCCCAACCGTCCACGTGAGGCACAGCTGAAGGTCAACACTTACATAATCACTAGACTCCATTTTTAAATATAGACTTGAGCTAAGACATTTTCAGATGAAGGCTGCATAGTTTCTCTAACTGGTGATATTTGTTACAGTGAATTATGAAATCTGGACCTTATTTCAAATCTGATTCTTGATGTTATGTGGTCAGATGAGTTCAGATTTAGCCTCCTTTCTCTGTCTTGCCTTTATTTCAAGTTGCCTGGCATAGAGTAGGACTCAATGTTGTGATGAATAAGTGAAGTACGGAAAGCCTGAGACACAGGAGTCAAGGTGAAGCAGAGGTTAGAGGAGAGATGAGAACAAGTGAGGTGCACTGAGAACAGAATTAACAGGATTTGGCATCCATGATTCCAGGAAGAGGCCAGAAACAACACTCTGTATGCAAACCTAGGGGAGCCAGAGGGCAAGGGACCTTTTAAAAGAAACAGGAGGAGAAGCAGACTTAAAGAGGAAAGAAGAAAGAGGCTGAGTTCTGTCTTGCATCACACTATCCCGAGTCCATGGTAGCCACAGGACCTCTAGAGGGTGAACACCACCAGCAGTAGGAAATTTGAAAGTGAAGAACTTTTTCTTCAACAAGATATTTCTTATTGGTCTGGGTGAAAGTTCAGAGTCATAATTTATAGAAGTTTATAACTAATTATAAAGACCTGTCTTTATCGTTGCTGCTAATAGCCACCGGAACCAGAGCCTTCTTGCTAAATGCAACACTGCGCTACCAGGATGTCTGCAACAGGGGAAAAGCAGGCCAGCTTCACAGTCTTCCCTGCAAATCAAATACTCAGGACCCTTCCATAACTCTGAATCATTTTTGTATTAATATGAGTATCCAAAGAGGCAGTGGTTAAGTGCTTAGATGCTGGAATAAGGGTTTAAATGCTGACAATTCACAGCCATGTGACCTTAGGCAATGCCTCTAATATCTCTAAGCATCAGTTTCCTCATCTATAAAAGGTGGATAGTAATAATAATTGCCTCATAGGATTGTTTGAAGAATTAAATGATATAATACATGTAAAGTTCGTTAGCATGGTGCTTAAAAAATGTTAACATTTTTAAATATGGCCCTTAAAGATGTTAACAATTATTGCCCAAGTGCTACATGATAAAAGGATACAGCAAAATCATTTCCACGAATGAAAAACAATATTTAAAAAAAGAAACTGCAAAAGAGAGAATGATGTTTGTTCAGTGTTTCTATACATAAGTTTTTTTATTATTATTATACTTTAAGTTCTAGGGTACATGTGCACAACGTATAGGTTTGATACATAGGTATACATGTGCCATGTTGGTTTGCTGCACCCATCAACTTGTCATTTACATTAGGTATTTCTCCTTTTAAAAGGCGGGTGGTGGTACTTGCCTTTATGAAAACAGATAACTTTTATTAAGCATTTTATTGAACATCGGCTATGCCAAATCAACATCAACAACTAACCAGAATCCCACAGATTAAGAAACCAGGATAAATATAATAAATGGTGCTTGCTTTTCAACCAAATTAAAGTATAATTATTATAAATCAGGGTGGGACGTAAGATCTGTTGTGTTACTTGTGGGAATGGATCACAAAAGGCATTATGTATACACTCCATGATTTTAAAGTATGTTAAATATTGTTACACAGACATTTTTATTTATTGAGGCCCTGTGGCCTGGAAGTGCCCAGATATAAACTGTATGACTCTGGCCCGGTCACCGCCTGCCTAGACAAAGCCCCTTAGTCTACCACTCTCATTCAACAAATATTACTGGGCTTCTTATTAAGCACCACGCACTTGGGTAAGTGCGACAGTACATAAATAAAAGACAACCGCTCCGGACCCCTGACAGCATGCACAGGGCACTCATCGCCTCTCTACCCCATCCGAGGACACACAGGCGGACGACGGCAGGAGGGGTCCCCGGGGAGCCGCAGGGGACACCTCACCTCCCGCGCGGACAGCGGCTCCCCTACCCACTGCAGTGCCCGCTCCTCCACGGTCCCGGCCAGGGCAGAGCGCAGCAGCAACCTCACCCCGCCCGGCCTCCCTCCCACTTCGCCCCGCCGCCAGCGTCTCCATGGTAACCGTACACAAACTACCTCCCGCGGCCGCCCGGGCAGCCAGACTGCAGGGCCAGGCCGCTGCAGGGTGGGCGGAGCGGGCCGGGGAATGAGCTTGGCGAGGGCGCAGGGAAGGAGGCTTCCGACCTGACCCAAAGCACCTGTGATGAGCGCTGGAGATAGCAGCGGCTGCGAGGTTCAGCTCATCCTCCGGCTCTCCTCGGGCAGCTGCCAGGGAAGCAGCACTGGAGCTCGCGGGGTAGCCCCAGGGCGCCGCTCGGCCACTGGGCCTGCGCGGGTCCCGCCAACGCATGCGTAGAAGCTCCGAGGCGTGGCAACGGCCGGAGCGGGTGGGAGGAGCCTGGAGAGGGCTGGAGGCCGGGAGGTGAGATCAGAGCAGGCGTCATGGGCAGGTGTCCGCTTTTAGTTTAGCAATTTGCCGAACCACATTTGTTGCTCCCCTGCCGGATCCCAGCACCTCTGTTAAATAACAGGCAGGACGGAAGCTTAATGCTTGCGGGTAAGAAGGATTTACTGGCTCAGGTTAGGGCCCTGTATAACCTGGAGCCACTTGCTGAGCCTCTGTTTCCTGCGATGTCAAGTGGCAGGAAATACTAATAATAGTACCTAGGTAGGTCTTGGGCTGTTATGAAGACTGCATGAGAAAATAGATGTAAAGCGCTATGCACGTGGCAATCAACGAATATTAAACTGTTGGCTGTTATTAAGCCTTTGCATTTGTAGAGCCCTTCAGAGTTCGCAGAGTGTAAGCACGTAATCGTACCTTCTGAGTCTGAGGTAGGCAGCCTGGCGTCCCCATCCGCAGGAGAGGAACTGGGGGCCTGAGGTGTAGTGAGCAGGAGAAGGAGATTCCAGTCTAGGACCCCGTGGCCAATCGTTTTTTGTTCGTGCATCATCACAGTTGAACGGCAAAAAGCACTCCATTTATGTGTTTCTAGTTTAAATTCCCTTCTCTCCTATTAGACCATTAGCAACACTGTACAGTGTTAAATACAAGTGAGATCATAAGCACTCTCCATTCAGGTTTGCACCACGTTTTATAAATATGGGGATTTTCCAGCTGAAGTGCTGTTTGTCATCAACATTGGGAAAATGCCACTTCCCTTGGTGCTAAGCATCTTGTAAAGAATAATTAAATTGAAAATATTTTTGAGCACATACTCTGTGTAAGGCATCGTGCCAGGTGGGAAATGATACTAACCTGAACTAAAGGAATGTAAATATTCTTCAAAATACTCAAGAGGATTTCAAACATAACAAAATAAATACCTATTCATTGATTGGATAATTTTAGGACCCGAAACAAAATATTTTATGTTCTTCAGGATTATTTTCCAGTGACTCAACATGACTTATATCAACAATTCGCGTTTACTGGTCAGTGGACTCCACTGTGGAAATGGACTGTTGCCCGTTTTACATAAAACTATGTGTTTTGAATTCACAACTTGTGAGATGTGATACAATGCCACTTTATTTTGGTCTCTTGCTGTCATTTTAAAATTTATTCAGTGCTGGTTATCTTCTCCTGTCCCTGGATGGAAAGAAAGTTGGGGGTAAAGCCCTGGATTTTTCTGCTCATTCTTAGATAACTGACAGTCTTGTTGTAACTAAATCTCAACCACAGCTTCATTTCAAAACTATAATGTTGGGTGCAAGATATAAACAAATGCATCAAACTTCAAAAAATCTTCCTCCCCCATTCCAGCCCCGGGCTTAAGGTCTCTAGCTGGCCTTCCCTGAAGGGGTGCACTAGGCTTAGGCTTGTCCCCCACCCCCACCCGCCCCCCTATTCACTAGAGGTTGTTTAAGGCCCAGCTTGGATCAAACTGGCAGTGAGGAGGAGGAGGAGAAGGAAAGAGATGGAGCATTTCTTCCTGGAGTTGAGCAGCTTCAAGCTTGCTGTGCTGGCTTATGGTTAAAGCAGCTCATGTAGGTCTTTCCTGGTCCTTTGGAGTCTCCCACTGATGGGGACCTCCCTCCTGGAGGCTCCTGAAAATCCTAAAAACCCAGGATTTATTCCAGATTTCAGTGCCCCTTTAGATAGGTCCCAAGGGAAACCCCACATATCTGTTATCCTAGTGACTCTGAGAGCTCAGGCCTGTCTGGGTGCAGCCCCTTCCAGGCTCCCATAGGAGGGAGCTTTAGCTTATCCAGGAGTGAGTCAGGCTCCAGTTCTCCAGGCCACCTAACTACAGTCTCTGGCAGTCCCAGGCCCCTGAGGAAGCCCCTCTCGCTGGCTTGAGATGAAGGGCATAGCACCCCACACTCCTTTCTCCAGAGACGTTTCCCCACACATCTTCCCTTTCCACTCTCTGACCCCTTATTTTTAGCCTCAGCCTGGGTGAGGGGTTGAGGGGGTCTTAGGTTTCTTTGTAACCTGCCCTATGGAGACTCTGCCTCACCTCACTTGGAACTGATGATTACATAATCACCGTCTCAGTGGAAACATCAGCCTAAAAACCTCTGGTACAGCCAATTACTAGATGTGGTCTTGCACCCTAGGATCTTGGTCTAAAATAGACCATGAGCAAGCTACTGGAACCTGATGCTACCCAACTCAGCTGGCCAGGAAATATCTGCCGGGCAAATTAGCACAATTGAAAAGAATGACACGGGCAGAATTAGAGGAAGCAGTTATTTGAAGCAATGAAGCTCCCCAGCTTACCTCACTGAAGAACACTATATGAGAAAATACTTAGGCTGTCACAGCAGTGGCGTATTATACTGACCTGGCTGTTTCTCAACAGTTACCTGATGGCTATTTCACAGAATTTTACATCGGTTTTGTAAGTGGCATTGCTTTAGAAACAAAACTGTTGACATGTTTCATATACTTTGGAGAGATTAAAGAGGAAGACAAAGTATTATAAGTATCTGACATTTATAAAGCAGTTTATGGTTTCCAAATTGCTTTTATTTGGAACACTTCATTTCTTTTATCTAATTTGGAGTTTACAATAAGCCTGGAAAGTAGGTATCTCAATTTGAGATGGAAGAAAACTGAGGTTCAGGGAGGTGAAGTGATGAGCCCACAGGAACATAGCTAGTAAAAGGACCTTGAGATCTGGGGTTCTTGACGCCCAAGTTCAGTACGCCGTGCTGCTATTATACATGCATTTTGCCCCCAGCATGGAAAGGTAGTTTCTAGGTTACTGAAGGTGTCAAGCTATGCTCTTTATTTCCTCCTCTCACTTATCCCAGAGTATTTGCTGCATGGGGCTATAGGGATCAAGAGGAACTGAAGAATCTTTACATTCACTTGAAAATGCCTTCTGAATTTCTGGATTTTGAATTAAAGCAAGAATTATATAGGCAGGAGATTGGGTAATGATACAATCTTATGCAGTCTTAGATGCAAAAATTGTAACAGAATGATGAACTCATAGATGCTTTTTATCCACAGACTCTACTAGTAGATTTTACAGTTTATATCATAGTTTCTATCACATACACCTCTTATTTAATATCTATAGCTCATCCTAATTTACCTATTAGATATATTCTTGAAAAGATACAGGTTAAATAAATACTTCTTTAATGTTCACAATTCCCCCCACTCCCCCCCACCCAGTGATTTTTATGACTACAACTGAGCTGTGACTCACAGGGGGAAAAAATACTTCTGGCATGGAATGAAAATTGCCAATTTAGAATTCTAATATTCACTTCAAGACACTTTCTGCTTTTGTCAATATAGAATCTTGGTGCTTTAATTATATATATCACACAATATAGTGTGAGGAGTTCATCAAATTGACAGCCTATGCAATCTTTGCATACAAATTTAAAGGCACAAATACATTAAAATGCAACTTGCTGGAAATTTACAATTCAATGAAAATTAACTAACTTCATGGAACTGGATAGACATGAGACTGTGGAATTGTCCTAAAACTTATCAGCTAAAATGTTTATGTAAATCCTGTCTTTATTGGGCCTCAGCTGTGACCTGTACACCTAAGTATTACTTTACCTTTAAGTACATTATCCCATATCACCCCTGCCACCCCAGGCCACGTGCTCTACCAAGCTGCCAAGTTGTTGACAGGAATGCTAATTAATGAGGGTCCATTTAATTACCAGTAAATTACAGAGTCTCTAAGGACCCTGCATTTCACTGGAAGGGAGGAGGTTCTAGTTTTCAGGGAGTATGTCAGTGTCAGTAGGATTGTAACTATGAATTACCTCATCCTGAACACCTCTTGGATGCTAAAACAGACCAACTAAGACAATCAGAAACCCAATATTCTTTGTCCAACTCACCTATGAGACATTACTAAATGAGCATGCCTGTATCTTTTGGAAGCTTTTGCCTGCAAATAACAGAATATTCCACCAAAAGTAGCTTACACGCCAAGGACATTTATTGTTTTGTTTAACAATCACTGGAACTGGGCTGCTTCAGGATTGGCCCTGCAGCTCAGGGACCAAGGAAGATCAGTCAAGTCTCCCCACATGGTCACAAGATGGTGGTGGCCGCACTGAGCTGGGAAAGGGGAAGGGCCCTCTCTATGTATATCTCTACACTGGGAAGGAAAACATTTCCCAGAAGCCCCTTGGTCACCTTGTCCTTACATCTCATTGGCCAGGCTGTGTCACATGGCCACATACCAGGCCCTAGCAGAGATGGATGGGGCTACCATTACTGTGACTGATTTCAATCCATCAAGGTTCATCCCTCAGGTTTTTGGGGGAGGAGTCCACTTTGAGCCCTTTCTGCCACAACCTGAAGCAAACTGGATCTCTATTCAGCAGGAAGGAGGGGCAGCGGCTGTTGGATAGATCTGGAAGACCACCACAGTGGTCTGGTGACAGGTCTCTCCAGTCTGAATGGGCAACTGTCACAAACTCTTGATCCTCTAATAGAAAGTCATCCTGCGAATCGAGAGATTGTGGCAGTTGCTTGTCCCACCTGGAGAGAGCTGGAGGTGTAACACAAGGCAGGGTGCTCTATCTTGGTGCTAACTCTCAGGTGAGGCCTGGTTCCTGGTCTCACTGCGGCTCCATCCTGGCTGCACAGTGGGGTCACCTGGAGAGCTTCAGCACCATCTCGGCCCAGAACCCACCCAGACGAACTGATTCGGTGCCTGGGGTAGGTGGGAGTATGGGAGAGTGGAGCCAGCCTTTTAGAGCTGTTGAGGTGACTGTGGTGTGCACAGCCAGCCTGGAGAACCTCAGCACTGGTGAAGCCAGAGCTCCCCTACTTGAGAACCTCAGCCACAACCCAGCAGGAGGCAGAGCTGCCTGAAGAATCCCTGGCTTTCAGAACAGAAGAGATGGAGAGGAACCTAATTTATGCATGACCCAGAGATGAAAAACCCCATGTCACAGACTCATGGTGCTCTCCAAGACGTGTACCCCCGCCATGTCCACCCCCACTAACCCCCACCATCACCGGGCCATCTTGGGCACTTTTTGCATCTCGTCTCCAACTGGCCCCTCTGACCCCACTCCACTCCCTTCCTGCTCCAATAGTGTTGTTCACTCTACACTCAACAACCAAAGTGGGTGTCATAAACCACAGTTCTGGATATGCCCTCCCACCCCCTCTGCCCAGGAGCTCTCAATGTCTGCCCACTGACCACCAAGTCAAGTCTCAGATCCTCCGTGATCTGCATGATAGCCTGTAGTTCTCTGTTATTCTAAGAACTAGGACTTATTTGAGGGTTAGATGTCATAGGCTCTGTGCTAAGTGCTTTGCTCACTTTAAATCAGTTCCCTTCCAACCCTAAAGTACTACTATTATCCTCATTCTACGTGCATAGAAATTGAGGTTTTGTTTCTTCGCTTACGCAGGTCGTCACACAGGTGGTGAAAGTGGTGGATCTAGGATTCAAGCCCAGCTTATTGGGTGTATTATGGTTCTCTAGAGGGACAGAACTAATGGAATATATATATATATATATATACACATATATATGAATATATGTACATATATTCATATATATACACATATATATGAATATATGTACATATATTCATATATATATAAAGGAGAGTTTGTTAAGTGTTAACTCATATGATCACAAGGTCCCACAATAGGCCGTCTGCAGGCTGAGGAGCAAGGAGAACCAGTCCGAGTCCCAAAACTGAAGAACCTGGAGTCCAATGTTCCAGGGCAGGAAGCATCCAGCACAGGAGAAAGATGTAGGCTGACAGCCTAGGCCAGTCTCTCCTTTTCACATTTTTCTGCCTGCTTATATTCTAGCCACGCTGGCAGCTGATTAGATTGTGCCCACCCAGATTAATGGTGGGTCTGCCTTTCCCAGCCCACTGACTCAAATGTTAATCTCTTTTGGCAACACCCTCACAGATACACCCAGGATCAATATTTTGCATCCTTCAATCCAATCAAGTTGACGCTCAGTATTAACCATCACATTGGACTTAGGAGGCCATGTTCCTATAGACACTACACGTTCAGCCAAACCAGACTGCTGCCACTCCCTGATCACCCGCTGTATCTCACCACCTCTGTGCCTTGGTTTCGAATGGTCCCTGCCATGGGATACTCAGCAAGCATGTCTACTCAGCACTGGGCACCCATCGGAAAGGACTGCAAAGAGGAATTCACCTTGAAGTAGTCCACAGGAGAGACAAAGATTAATTGGTCAAGTTCATGGTGGATCCAGTCAGCACCCACCCTTTATGGCTTTATGTAGCAATGCCCCATGGCCCAGGAGGAGGAACAGAAATTGTGTTTATGGGGATGACCAGGGCTGGGGATGGCCAGAGAACAAAGTCTGAAGGGGCAGGCGACAGGCCTAGGCTGGATGGGGAAGTAAAGGGAGAAGGAGGAATGGTCTGCAGGGTTAGGGAGAGGCTGGAGGACTGAGGTCACTGATGGGAACAGAGCAGATGACGCAGTTTGAGGAAGGAAAGTCAGGAGATCTTATTAATTCAAATGCTGCTTCTCCCTAAAGTGCTTTGCTTACTTTAAATCAGTTCCTCTTCCAACCCTAAAGTACTGCTATTATCCTTATTCTACATGCGTAGAAATTGAGGTTTTGTTTCTTCGCTTACCCAGGTCACACAGGCACACACCCTCAGCTGTGTGTCTGTGGTCACGTCACTTAATAGCTGCAGCTGTCTTTTCTTTGAGATGTGGAAGTTGAACCAAATGACCCTTAAGATACTGCTGAGCTCTGGGATTCCACGGGAGGAGGTGTTGTCAGGGGGCTGAGGGTTAGAGATTTTGGAGGTGGCTCAGATGGGAGAGCCAGATGATGAGGTCCAAGAAGTGGCCTGGCTGGTTACTGTCCTGGAGAAAGTCGAGGTGGTCAGAGGTCCCAAGAGGCCAGATGAGGCACTGACAGAGAGGGGATAGGAGGAGAGAAAGCCTGAACTGTCAGTAGTTGGTACCTCAAGCCCCTTGTGCTGTGCTAACAACACCTGTGTACAGAATGACCTGTATGCGCCATCCCACAGAGAAGGCAGTGACCCCCAGGGATTGCGGCTCTGGGAGAGACATGCCTCCTGGTTCTCTTGGGTGATGACAGAAGTGAGTTTCCCTTAGAAGGAACCCCCTAGGCAGTCTGGGGACCCATGGGCTAGAAGGAGGTCCCCCAGGACACTTATTTTTTTTCCTCTCCTTAGTGCACTCAAATTCAGTTAAAAAAAAAAAAAACAACAACAACAATGTACGTACGTGCTATTGAGTTACTAGCCCAAGAATATATTATTTTGGCAATATGACAAGAAGGACAATTTAAATAGAGAAAAAGAAAAATTGATTTAACTGTGATAATTCAAGGAAATGTGGAGTCCGGCTTCAGGTTTAAATATTCAAGGAATCCTAGCAGGTTCCAAATCTAGCTGAATGTATCTGGGCTTCTAATAGCAAGATCTTTAAAAGCTAAAGATGTTAAGCACACATCTTCATTGACATGAGAATAGTCACACAAGTCTTTATGTTATTAGATAGAAGATATTACATAAATAGGATCTACAAATTTATCTACCAAGAATGCGGAAGTAGGCCAGGCGTGGTGGCTCACGCCTGTAATCCCAGCACTTTGGGAGGCCAAGGCGGGCGGATCACGAGGTCAGGAGATCGAGACCATCCTGGCTAACACGGTGAAACCACGTCTCTACTAAAAATACAAAAAATTAGCCAGGTGTGGTGGCAGGCACCTGTAGTCCCAGCTACTTGGGAGGCTGAGGCAGGAGAGTGGCGTGAACCCAGGAGGCAGAGCTCGCAGTGAGCCGAGATCACACCACTGCACTCTAGCCTGGGCTACAGAGCGAGACTTCGTCTCAAACAAAAACAAAACAAAAACAAAAATGCAGAAGTAATAGCCACAAAGAAAATGTCATGATAATCATTGTGTACTTGCAAAGCACTTTTCCTTATCAGAGCACAAAACGTTTCATATTTCATAGAACTAAACACACACACCCCTATACACACAGAACACATATCAAACAAGGGAAATCTGAATATGGTGATGGATTCTATCGATCAATATCCTGGCTATGATATTGCACTATAGTTCGGCAAGATGTTGCCATTGGAGAAACTGGGCAAATGGTACACAGGACCTCTTAGAATTTCTCTATATTATTTCTTACAACTGCACGTGCCTCTGCAATTATCTCAAAATAAAAAGTTTAAAATAAACCTCTTCACTCTCTTGCTTAGTATTTCATCTCTGTAAGGCTTATAGGTGAAAAGTTAAAATGCAGAGGAAATATCATTCTGGAAATAAATAGGATGATTATTCCACAATGCAGTGTGGATAAAACAATTTCCCTCTGAAACTTGAAAACCAATAGCTTGGCTTAACTGCCCAGGAAGAGTGAATTTCAGTGCTGAAAGTCATTCAGTGAAATTATTCTTTCTGGTTTTTTTTTTTTTTGTTTTTTTTTTTAAGTTCACACCCAGAGAGTGTTAAAATGAAGGGTGGTGTGTCAATCACCATTCTTATTAGGGTATGGAAAGCAACAAATGTTTCTGTTTTCATTTTGATTTTGAGAGCTTAAACTCAAAGGCAGGAGTTCTTGGCCTCGCTGGCAGTATCCACAGCAACTCATTTTCTATCGGGAGTGGAGAGCCCTGGCTCTGCTAGGACCCTGCTGCGCTCTGTCCACTGGCTGCCGCTGCTCATGCCTTCCACTGATCCTACCTTCCCCGGCCTTCTAATTAGGCGGCAGGGTCCCACACCCCACCCCCACCACCTTCCCCACCACGTGATACACCACCTCCCACTGCGGCCTTGCACCCAACCAGGCTTTGCACTAAAAAACATTGTGATTGCATCTTGTACCAGCTGGTCTCCTACAGCAGCTTCAGACAGAGCCCCCTCTGGGTCTCCCGCCAGGAGCCACCCTGAGGTCATGTCTGCAACGAGGAAAGCCCATCCCAAATGGAACAGCATCATTTCATGTTCGCCAAGCACTTGGTAAAGGAGGTCCTTTGCAGAGATACAGGCCTTGCTTTCAAGAACCTTACCAAGAAAAAAGATTAATGATGCCTCTGTGGGAAGTTTTCAAAGCTATCCCAAACTGTCTCTTTTTCAGTTACTGGTGTGTGGTTTTTTTCCACTGTGTATTACACTCTTGTCCATCTGAGTCACGGAGTGGGGAACTCCAAGAAGAGAATGGAGATGCTAAACTGTATGGAGGCGAGCACCCAGAGAGCAGAGATCTTGTCACTCTTGCACACCTTTGGGTGCCCTCCACACAAGAATGTCAGCTGGAACATATGGATGTTCTGTGGAATAAATGACCAAACGAACGTGAACTTGAGGATATGCTGTGCAGGGTGAGAGTGTCCTCAAGTGTAATGCTTATGTGCCAGGATGCAGTTCCACCACCAGTCACCTCCCCAGACCCCTCTCGCCTCCCCCTCCCCAGGCTGCCCGTCATTTCTGGGAGTGCCTGTGGCGGTGCCACCTCACCTGTGCACAGAACAAGCCCGCTTCTCCCTCCCATTCCCGCCGTCTCAAGGGCCCCTCACTACCGCAGCTGCAAGTGCCTTTTCTTGGGGAGGGCGTGGCTCTGCTGTCCTTCCCCTAGGGCACTCTGAGGTGGGAGTGGCGGGGTGGGCTCTCTGGATCCAAGCCTCCCTTGTCTCTGGGCACAGCCGCACTGCGTCCGCCCAGAGTCTCACAGGGCCGGTCACAAACAGAGCGCCCTCAGCCTCCCTCGCACACCTCCCTCACTCAGGCCTGGCCACTGGACAGACCTCTGCTAGCCCCCTCACTTCTGGTCTCTCCATTTCCTCTTCTGGCACCAAGAAACTCCTTCCTTTTGCAGGCACCTGTAGGGGTCACCAGCCTCCCAGATGTAAAGGCAGCAAGGCCCGGTGTGAACGATTGGGAAGGAGTTCCTGGCTAAGGACCCGGAATCTGGTGAAGTCTCACACGGCCGCTCACACCAGTGCTCACACAGCTGCTGCTCCTAACCACTTGTGTTGGGGGGAGAAATCGTGGGAGCTCATTGCCCCAGTTTCTGGGTCTGTGAAATCAGTGGATCTATGTGGTACCGAGAGATATTTGAGAGAAGAAAGTGAAGACAAGGGGTGCAGGAAGGAAGCAGAGGGGGTGGGGAAATCAGTTTAGCCAAGAAAGGCTTGCAAGGGAGTGATACCCTGGCATGGGGAGGACACAGCCCACCCTCAACACCAAAGAGGGCAGCCTCTGTGTAAGTACAGAGGTAAAAGGCTCCTCTCCTCTCTGAGGCTGGTCACACTCCTAGCCCAGGTTGTAGAGAGAAAAGGTGCTAGCATTACTCATTATCTTCTACTGGCGTTAATGCTGTAATAAAATGCAACATGTGGGTTTCTGCATTTTTTTCAAGCTTTAACCACAGAATTGGGACTTAGATGCACTTGCATTGTGGGGAAATGAAACTGAATTTGGAGTCATCCTTCACAGCAGGACAGATGCCACAGGCAAAGTTGTCAGGGTCTCAAAGTTTGAAAAGAGATCTTGAATTCTCTTCTTTTGTCTCCTCCTTTTCTCTCTTTTCCTTGTTCCTTCCTGCCTTCCTGTCTGCCTTCCTGTCTCCTTTTTCTGTTTCTCTGTTTCTTCTTTCTTTGTCCCCTCCCCTAGTCCTCTCCTCCCCTCTCCCTGCCCTTCCTTAACCACAAATGTAACCAACCCCAAACCACTGACTTTCTGTTCTGCTCATTCGTCCTTACAGGTTTTCTTGGTTACATAAGCTCTCCAGTTTTGGCATATTTGGGAAACATTTATTTCATTATATAGTAAGACTTCGGTGGCCCAAGGGACATTTTTTTCCCTGCTCCTTCCCAGTTCCATTTACGTGAGGCCTCAGTGAGATTTCTGAAAGAAAATGATAGACGGCCCCAGGACTGATGTTCTGGCCTCAGGAGACCGGACACAGAAGGTTTCTGTTCTGGGGAATACGCATCAGTGTTGGAGGAGACCTTTTAACAAATTGTAAGCTTTTCATCTCTTTATTAAGATGGAATTAACATAACATAAAATTAACCATTTTAAAGTACACAGTTCTGTGGCATTTAGTACATTCACAATGCTGTAAAACCACCATCCCTATTTAGTTCCGAAACACTTTCATCACCCCTAAAGGACTCATTAAGCAGCCACTTCCAATTTCTCCTTCCCCTCAGCCCCTGGCAACCATTAACCTGCTTTCTGTCTGTCTGGATTTACCTATTCTGAACATTCTATATAAATGGAATCATATAATACATGGCCTTTCGGGTCTGGCTTCTTTTATTTAGTATAATGTTTTCAAGGCTTATCCATGTTACAGCATGTATCAGTACTCCCTTTGTCTTTTTAGGGCTGAGTAATGCTCTTTTCTACAGATATACCACATTTTGTTTATCCATTCATCAGCTGATGGAGCATTCAGATTGTTTCACCTTTTAGCTATTATGAATAGTGCTGCTATTTGTGTACAGGTTTTTGTGTAGACAAAGTTTTTATTCCATCCAAGAGTTACTGGGTCATATAGTAATTCTGTTTAAAATTTTGAGGAACCATCAAACTGTCTTCCACAGTTGCTGCACCATTTTACATTCCCATCAGCAGTGTATGAAGATTCCAATTTCTACCCATTCTAGCCAATACTTGCTATTGTCTGTGTTTTTAATTATAGTCCTAGTCCTAGTGAGTGTTAAGTAGTTCAATGTGGTTTCAGTTTGCATTTCGTTAGTGACTATTAATATTGAATTTTTTTTTTTTTTTTTTTTTTTGAGACCAGGTCTCCGTATGTTGCTCAGGCTGGAATGTAGTGGTAAGATCATAGCTCACTCCAGGCTTGAACTCCTAGGCTCAAGTGATCCTCCTGCCTCAGCTCCTGAGTAACTGGGACCACAGGAACATACCACCATGTCCAGCTCTGGATATCTTTTCAAGTGTGTGTTGGTCATTTGCGTATCTTCTTGGAAAAATATCAATTCAAGTCCTTTGGCCATTTTTAAATTGGGTTGTCTTTTTGTTGGGGAGTCATAGACTTCTTAAATATTCTGGATATTTGATCCTTTCATATATGATTTGTAAATGTTTTCTCCCATTCTGTAGTTTTTCTTTTTATTTTCTTGATAGTGTCCTTAGATGCCCAAAAGAGTTTTTAATTTTGATGAACTCTAATGTATCTCTTTTTTTCCATGTGTTGCTTGTGCTTTTGGTGTCTTATCTAAGAATCCATTGCCAAATCCAAGGTTGTGAAGATTTTCTCCAGTTTATTCCAAGTTTTAGCTCTTACATTTAAGTTTTTGATTCATTTTGAGTTAATTCATATGTATGGTGTGGTTAGTGGCCAAACATCATTCTCTTGCATGTGGTTATCCAGTTGTCCCAGCTGTTGAAGAAGGAAGAAACTTTTTTGAGGCAACAATATGTTATGTCACTTAAATGTCCTTCAATGATGCAGGGCCAGGGTTGCCAGAGTGGAGTTTTTTGGGAAAAGGGGCAGTAAGATCCTGAGGGTGTGAGCTGATAAGACAGTGGTTGCTGTGATGTGCTGAGGAAACAAAGCCCACTGCTCTTCTGCCAGAACAGCTTCAGCAGCCACCTGAGGCATGGCAGGAGAGTGGGGACAGTGATGAGAGGAGAGGTGGCTCTTGGCAGCAACAAGGTCAAACTGTGCTAAGGCAGCAGCAATGGTGTCTGTGGCCACCAGGGGGCAGAGCAGAGGTGGGTACCAAGCAGGAGTACATTAAATGGCCACCACGGTGCACCGTGTAGGCAGAGGGCCCTCTGCTAGGAGAAGAAAAGGAGTTAGAGGACATGGGTTTCAGCATTTCCATTGTTGGGTGCTTGAAGCCAAAAATTATTTTTGTTACTTTTTTCTTGTCCTCCCCGGGGATGGCACGGCCTGGAAAAGCAAGAATTACGATTAATTTCCCTTTTCAAAATGCAGTTCAAAAAAGAACATTCTGTTTTTCAGGACCCTGGCTTTCTGTGAGAAAGCCTATCCTAGCATTCAAAATTAAGTTATGTTTGCCAAAATGTAAATTTCTTTCAATCGCTATTTGTTTTAAAGTCACTGCTTATATTTGTGGCAGATAAAATAATAGGGAAAAGGAGGAATAATTTATCTAAAAAAATAGCAATTCTATTTTTGGGAAGGGATGTCACAGAGAACTGCTATAGTTCTGTAATATTAATCTATTTCAGATTTTTCAAATGTCAAGAATACAGTTTATATTTACTGCCACAAATTTGGTGAACATTCTTCATTATGCACTAAGCAGAAAATTTGAAAGTAAACGTTCAGCAATGTTCAGACAAATGAAGAAATCCCCTCCCCCAGGCCATCTTTTGACATAACTAGGACAATCCAATATAATAACCCTCTAAAAGGATTAATTCTGCCTAAAACCAGCTCCTGAAGAAAACCACATGGCACTTTCTGAAACGTTCTTGATAATGTGCACATCTTTATCACAGTTACAACCCATGTGCCTGGTGCTCACTCTGTGTCTTTGAAGATTCTATGACAATGCTGAATGAGGGCATCTTTACAATCACAAGAAAACATCAATAATATTAAAATCTACAGAATAAGACAGCATAAGTTTCCATTTTGCTTCTATTAAATATTAGAAAATACCCATTGCTGGTGATGGTGTAGTGAAACTCGTCCACACCTACATTGCCAACAGCAATGCAAAACCATTAGAAATATTTATATGATTCAGTGATTTGCATTATCCAAAAGAAGAATAATCTTTTACACCTGTTTAACACAAAATTAATATAACAACATTTGCAAGCCAGAAGCCTCTTGACCATCTAAGGAGGGCGGTAGTGGTTAGGTAAAAGATATTGTAACCATTTAATGAATATAAAGGTAAAGTAGAGGCCTTGAGATATACAAATGACACAATGTTCAGAGGTACAAATAGTTCTGTTGAGGCAGGGGGAGAAGCAGAATTGTAAGTGCAGTTTTTTCTTCTGCTATTTAAAGTATCATTCATGTTACCATAATGGTTTTTGTTTGATAAAAATGTTAAATTAATTGCAGGGTAGGTACATTACCTTTTGGTTATATGTAAGAAGATACAAAGTTAAGCATACATAGCATTTCATGTTTTTAAAAATTTTTTTATTTCAGTAGTTTTTAGAGTACAAGTGGTTTTTCATTACATGGATGAATTGTATAGTGGTGAAGTCTGAGATTTTGGTGCACCCGTCACCTGAGTTGTGTACGTTCTACCCAATATATCACTTTTTTTTGTTTGTTTGTTTTGTTTTGAGACAGAGTCTCGCTCAGTCGCCCAGGCTGGAGTGCAGTGGCCCGATCTCGGCTCACTGCAAGCTCCGCCTCCCGGGTTCACGCCATTCTCCTGCCTCAGCCTCCCGAGTAGCTGGGACTACAGGCGCCCGCCATCACACCTGGCTAATTTTTTGTATTTTTAGTAGAGACGGGGTTTCACCGTGTTAGCCAGGATGGTCTCGATCTTCTGACCTCGTGATCCACCCGCCTCGGCCTCCCAAAGTGCTGGGATTACAGGCGCGATCCCTCAGCACCCCCCACCCACCCCGTAGCCCATTGTATCACTCTGTAGCATTTTGTTTTTAAAAACGTTTACATTTATGCTTGGCTTGGCTTGGTTGGACTGGTCTATGATTACTTCCACACTGTATTAAGTTATACACCTACCTATTAGGCCGGGGGAGGCAGGAACCCTCAGGGTGTCAAGCCATTCGGTGGCAAGGCTCAAGGGGAGAGACTGGGCAGACGTCCAGGGAAAGCTTGGTGAGTGGGCATCACAAGGAAGACAGTGGCAGAAAGGAAGCCGACTTTGGCGTCAGGGTATAACTTCTGGGGCATCTTCATACTTTATCGTCTGTGAGTGCTACACTGCGGTGCTGCACAGAGCGTACGGCCCCCTGGTGTTTTGCAGTGCCAAGTATCTACTGATCCCCTACTGTAATGGACACAGTTTTGCCTACTTCTTCCTTGCAGAATTCCTGGTAATGAATGACAAAACCCACCCAAGTTAATTTAGGCCAGAAAGGAATTTTTTCAGAAACATAGGGAGCTCATAGAATTTCCAGGAGGGCTGGAAAATAAAGGCTTGAAGGCTACATAACCTGGAACAATACCCAAATTATCCTACCAAGCTGCTCCAGCGGAGGCCTGCATCCGCTGCCGCCTACAGCGCAGATGCTATGCACAGCATGCTACCATTCAGCTGTCTCCGAAAACTTGACTGTCTTTCTGCAATGCTCCTCCACCTTCACCGGAACATGGATTCCGCCTGGCACCTGATTCCATACTTTTCTCAGTTCTGAATTCGGGCATTATGCAGGTGTGTCTGATTGGAGAAGTCCAGGTGACATACCTGTACCCAAACACGCCTGCCGACTGGGAAGATGAATTCTGTTTTCCTCTTTGGTGGGCAGGACTCATAAAGTGGGAAATTTCTCAAATATAGTCAGCCACGAATGTGACAAATGTCCACTATTTGCTAACAAAATCTTACCTAACTTTGTCCAGCTGTCTATTTTACTCTTTGTGGCCCTGAGCTTTGGGGAAGTTTGCCCCCTTCCCAGCTACTCTGGTTAAGCCAGTTGTGGACATTCCATTTCCTTGATGTTACCTCACGGAAGAGGCATGTGACTCAGTGTGACCAATGATTCATGAAGACACATCTGCTGAGGGATTTCCAGGAAAAGTTTCTTAGTTCTTAAAAAGGTACACATGTAATCCCAGCACTTTGGGAGGCCGAGGCGGGCGGATCATGAGGTCAGGAGATCAAGACCATCCTGGCTAACATGGTGAAACCCCGTCTCTACTAAAAATACAAAAAATTAGCTGGGCGTAGTGGTGGGCGCCTGTAGTCCCAGCTACTCGGGAGGCTGAGGCAGGAGAATGGTGTGAACCCGGGAGGCGGAGCTTGCAGTGAGCCGAGATTGTGCCACTGCACTCCAGCCTGGGCCACAGAGGGAGACTCTGTCTCAAAAAAAAAAAAAAAAAAAAAAAAAAGGGACACAAAGACACAGTACTTCCCTTGTTCTGCCTCTGGAGAGTGGTGTGTGAGGATTTGAAGCCCAGAGCTGCTGCAGCCATCCAGTGACTGACACGCTTAGAATGGCAGAGCAGAAAGACGGAATCAATCTGGATCCTTGATAACATTACTTGGCCACTGAATCAACCACCCTGTGTTTGTTCCATCTCAGAATTACTTCATATGTGAAATACTCCTCCACCTTCACCGGAACATATGTTACATTTCTGTAATGATTAGGCCACTTAAGTTGAAGCTTTCCTGTTACTTGCCGCCCAAAGCATCATGATCTACTTCTGTGTCCAGCCCTGTAAAAATGATTGTGATAGACAGGAACATAAGGCATGGCCATCTCCTTGGACCTGAGCAGCCTGTGGATGTGTATCCATGAAAATAAAATGGATGTAAAGCGTGGCCATATTCAGAAAGTCCCTTCTGAACAACTGTCCCTCTCAGAAGTGGACTCAGCATCCATTCTTCCTCTACAATAGCAGCCGATTTCATTTTGTGGAATTTCCTTTCCTCCATTATGTTCAGTAAATGGAAACAATCTGACCTGCCACCAAGAAGGCTGAAGGGGTTCCTGAAGGTTCTTTCTGGCAGATACTTCCTGTCACCCCGAGCAGCCAGAAGCAGGCTCACACCTAAGCTCAGTGAATCAGATGCTTTCTCTCAAGACTTTTCGTCTCCAACCAAGTGATTCAAGGATAGAAACTAGTGGGGGCTGTTCATTCATCCCAGAAACTCCCGCTGTAGCCCTGGTATCTGGCCAAGACTGCCAAGTTGTTCCAGCTGCCTGGTTGCCCAAAGCTGCCCTGGAGGAATATCTGTTCTGTTTCTAAAACCACCATGTTCTCGGAAAACAGATTACAAAACCTCCCCAATAGCTCAGCTAGAGACATTGCAGCACAAAAGCGTACATACTTGAAGAAAATCCAAATCAGAACCTTATGAAAGTCCAGTTTTACAATCTACCTCTTTCTCTAAAGATTGTTTTAGTGAATTTATACTGAAGCATTCTTTATACATGTAACCCATCCTATTTATTCTTCTTGTTCCCCTATCAAAATTGGGGTGTTTAAGTTATGAAATAAAAAGGCTGATATAAAGCAAGCTGCTAAAATTAAACTCATGAAGAAGTTTACAGATGAATCAACTGTTCATGGAACATTTGTTTTAAAATTTAAGGGAATATTGGTATCCCAGATCTTTGCTTCTTGGGAACTTGAGGACAATTATATGAAATATTTTTCAAAGTATTTTATTTCTAGGAACTGTAATAGTCAATACTGTGTGACCTCAAAAAGCAAGAAAAATAAATATTGAGGATGTGGAAGAAAAAAATCATTTCATCCTTCATTTGGATTTTTTTAAACTTACATAATTTTTTAAAACTGTGATAAAATACACATAAAATTTCCATCTTAAACACTTTTTTTTTATTTGAGACAGGGTCTCACTCCAGTTGCCTAGGCTGGAATGCAGTGGCACAATCTTGGCTTACTGCAGCCTTGATCTCCTGGGCTCAGGTGATTCTCGCACCTCAGCCTCCTGAGTTGCTGGGACTACAGGCATGCGCCCCCACGTCCAGCTAATTTTTTGTATTTTTAGTAGAGATGGGGTTTCGCTATGTTGCCCAGGCTGGTCTCAAATTCCTAGACTCGAGCAATCTGCCCATCTTGGCCTCCCAGAGTGCTGGGATTACAGGCATGAGCCACTGCAACCAGCCATCCGTCTTAAACTTTTAAGTACTACATTTAGTAGAACTTTTTTAAGTTAGACAGTTTAATATTTTGAGTTTACTAAACATATTCTCATACAATTTGCTAAAGTGAAGGCTTGTGAATTTTCAAGTAAAACCAAAATTCTTTTGTCTATTCTCTGAAGAAATGTTAGTTGTAAAAATCAAGACCACATTGCAGTAATGACTTCTATTCTGTTTTTGAACATTGAAACAAATGAAAATGATCAAAGAAGAGAGACACATTCATGGTGTAAGCCATTTAATTTCTCATTTTAAACCTCCAGCTAATTAGAAATACTAGATAATGTTCAGTGGGTCTTATAGTAGTCAAAAGGAATTATACATAATTTTTTTTTTTTTTTTTTTGAGAGAGTCTCGCTCTGTCACCCAGACTGGAGTGCAGTGGCGCGATCTCGGCTCACTGCAGCCTCTGCCTCCTGGGTTCAAGTGATTCTCCTGCCTCAGCCTCCTGAGTAGCTGGGACTACAGGCATGCACAGAGACAGGGTTTCACCATGTTGGCCAGGATGGTCTCGATCTCCTGACCTTGTGATCTGCCCGCCTTGGCCTCCCAAAGTGCTGGGATTACAGGCGTGAGCCACTGCGCTCGGACTACATCACTATTAAAACAAATTTATTAGGAAAAATTTTCGCGCATACAAAGTGGACAAGAGTAGAATAAGCTCCTATTAGCCAACCCTCAGTTTCAACAATTATCAATATTCTGCCATTCTTGTCTGATCTATATCTCTCCCCTTTCCCCTCCCACATTTACATCCAGTTATTATAATTTTTACTTAGACCAGGCACGGTGGCTCATGCCTGTAATCCCAGCACTTTGGGAGGTCGAGGCGGGTGGATCACCTGAGGTAAGGAGTTCAAAACCAGCCTGACCAACATGGTAAAACCTGGTCTCTACTTAAAATACAAAAATTAGCCAGTGTGTTGGCACACGCCTGTAGTCCCAGCTACTCAGGAGGCTGAGACAGGAGAATTGCTTGAACCCAGGAGGCGGAGGTTGCAGTAAGCTGAGATTGTGCCACTGTACTCCAGCCTGGGTGACTGAGTGAGACTCCGTCTCAAAAAACTAACTAGGCTGGGTGCAGTGGCTCACGCCTGTAATCCCAGCATTTTGGAGGCCGAGGCAGGTGGATCATGAGGTCGGGAGTTGGAGACCAGCCTGGCCAAGATGGTGAAACCCCGTCTCTACTAAAAATACAAAAATTAGCCAGGTGTGGTGGTGGGTGCCTGTAATCCCAGCTACTTGGGAGGCTGAGGCAGGAGAATCACTTGAACCTAGGGGGCAGAGGTTGCAGTGAGCTGAGATCGCGCCACTGCACTCTAGCCTGGGCGACAGAGCAAGACTCCGTCTCAAATAAATACTTTTTACTTAGTCCTTTTGGTAAAATTTCTACCCAAGAGGGTGCACAAATCTTAACTGTACAATTCTGACAAATGAATACTGACATGTCACCTACACCCCATTACAATAGAGTACATTTCTGTTTCCCCAGAAAGTTTCTTCATGTCTCCTCCGTGTCATCCCCCATTCAGAGGAAGTCACTGCTTTCATTTTCTCGCCTTGATTATTTTTGCCTGTTCTAGAACTTCACCAAAATGGAACTATCTGTGTACTTTTTGAATCTAATTTCACTTAGCATAATGTTTGTGAGGTTTGTCGGTGCTGTTGAGTAGTTCCTCCTTTATCATTGCTGAGTTGTATTCTGTTATAGAATACAATGGACTAGATAAGCAAACACTGCACTTTGCTTATCTATCCTCTGGTTGACGGATATTGAGTTGCTTCCAGCTTTTGGTTGTTGTGAAGAAAAGCTGCTATGAACATTTCTGTACAAGCCTTTTTGTGGACACGTTTTCATTTCTTTTCAATAAATACTTAGGAATGGAATTTCTAAGTCAAAGTGTAACTCTATGCTCTGCATAAGGCACTGTCAGACCATTTTCCAAAGTGGTTGAACCATTTTATAGTCCAACATATACCTTCCACATTATACATCAGCATATGAAAATCCCAGTTACTCCACATCCTTTAACATGCTTTATCTGCCTTTTAGATTTTAGCCACCCTGGTGGATATAAAGTAGCATCTCATTGCTCTTTTCATTTGCATTTCCCTGGTGAGTAATGAGGCTGATCGCCTTGTCATATGCTATTAGTGATGTGTGTATATTTTCATTTGTGAAGTGTCTGTTCAAACATTTTTCCCTTTTAAAAAATTGGGCTTTTCTTTTTTTATTATTGCGTTTTAGGAGTTCTTTTATATATTCTGATACAAGATCTTTGTCAGATACATGTTTTATGAATATTTTTCAGTCTGTGGTTTGTCTATTTGTTTTCTTAATCGTGTCTTTTGACAGGCAGAATATCTTAATTTTGGTGAAGACTAATTTGTTAATTTTTTTGTGGTTTTCACTTTCTTTATCCTGTCTGAGTAATTTTTTGCCAACTCCAAAGATGTAAAGATATTTTCCTGTGTTTTCTTGTACATAACTTTGTAGTTTTTGCCTTTATGTTTGTATCTATAATTCATCTCAAAATAATTTTTGTGTATTATCTGAGGTCAGGGTTTATTTCTTAAATGTGGATATCCAGTTGTCCTACCATCATTTTGAAAATAATTTTTTCCCCTTTAATTTCTTTGGCACCTTTGTGAAACATCAATAGACCGTATTTGTGAGGCTCTATTTCTGGATTCTATTATTTTTCATTGGTTGATATGACTATCTCTATGCCAATACCACACTGTCTATATTACTATTAGAGTATATGTCTTATATGGTAGATGAGTTAGTTTCTGTATTAGTCTGTTCTCACACTGCTATAAAGAAATACCTGAGACCGGGTCATTTATAAAGAGAAGAGGTTTAATTGGCTCACAATTCTGTGGGCTGTGCAGGAAGCATGACTGGGGAGGCCTCAGGAAACTTATAATCATGGCAGAAGGGGAAACAAGCACATCTTACATGGCTGGAGCAAGAGGAAGAGAATAGATGGGGGGAAGGTGCCACACACTTTTAAACAACCAGATCTCATGAGAACTCTATCATGAGACAGCACTGGGGGATGATGCCCAACCACTGGAAATCCACCCCCATGGTCCAGTCAGCAGGCCCCTCCTCCAACACTGGGGATTAGAATTCAACATGGGATTTGGGTGGGGACACAAATCAAAGCCATATCAATATTCTAACTTGCTAGTACAAACTACTACAAACTTTGTGACTTAAAACAATACCAATATATTCACTTAAGGTTCTGAAGGTCAGAAGTCTGAGATAAGTGTTAGGGGCAAAAACCAAGGTGTTGGCAGGACTAGTTCCTTCTTGAGGCTCCAGAAGGAATCCATTACTTGCCTCTTTCAGTTTCTAAAGTTCGCCTGCACTCCTTGGCTTGTGATTACATCATTCCAAGCTCTGCTTCTGTCATCGTATTTCCAACTCTGACTCTAATCTTAGTGCTTCTCTCTTATAAAGACCCTTGAATTTGTCCTACCCAAGTAATCTAGCATGTTCCCAGGGTATTCTCCTATCTTAAGATTCTTAATGCATCTGTAAAATGTCTTTTGCCTATTAACGTAACATATTCACAGGTTCTGGATATTAGGACATGAACATCTTTAGGGAGCCATTATTCAGCCTGCCACAGTAGGTAAGCTCTTTGTTCTTATTCAGTAATGTTTTGGCTATTTTAGGTCTTTTGCATTTTTATGTGCATTTGAGAATGTGGGAGAATTAACATCTTAAAAATATTAAGTCATCCTGTATATAAACTTAGTATAACTCACCATTCATTTAGGAGTTCCTTAATTTCCATCAGCAATATTTTATAGTTTTCTTTTTTCTTTTCTTTTTTTTTTTTCTGAGACGCAGTCTTGCTGTGTTGCCCAGGCTGGAGTGCAGTGGCGTGATCTCAGCTCACTGCAAGCTCCGCCTCCTGGGTTGACGCCATCCTCCTGCCTCAGCCTCCCGAGTAGCTGAGACTACAGGCGCCTGCCACCATGCCTGGCTAATTTTTTTGTATTTTTAGTGGAGACAGGGTTTCACTGTGTTAGCCAGGATGGTCTTGATCTCCTGACCTCGTGATCTGCCCGCCTCGGCCTCCCAAAGTGCTGGGATTACAGGCTTGAGCCACCGTCCCTGGCCTATTTTATAGTTTTCAGTGTAGAAGTTTTACATTCATGTAGAGATCTTTCATTAAATTTAGTCCTAAATAGTTTATAATTTGTTGCTGTTATAAATAAAATTATTTGGGGCTATTATGTTATTTTCTAATTATTTCCTGCTAGTATACAGAAATATACATTTTTATGCTTATATATCTTTATAGATTTTGTATCTTGAGGTCTTGCTGAATTCATTTTCTAGTTTTAGATTTTTGCTGTTATTATTGTTGGTTCCTTGGGTTTTTCTAAGTAAACAATCATGACATCTGCAAATAGGGACAGTTTTACTTCGTTTCTAATTTTTCTAATTTTTATTTTGTTTTTCTTGCCTTACAACAATTATAACAATGGCTAACACCTCCAGTACATATTGACTAAAAATGGTGAGAGCAGATATTCCCTATTCTTAAGGTATTTATCTTTACAACAATAGATATAGGTATTAGTTGTAAATTTTTTATAAGTGCCATTTATCGGATTGAGGAAGTTCTCTTCTATTCCAAGTTTTCAGAGGTTATTTTTTTTTTAAACTATGAATGAGTGTCAAGTTCTGTCAAATGCTTTTTCTGTGTCTACTGTGTTAATCTGTGTTGTCATTCTGTTACTTGGGAGGAATGCATTTGTTTGATTTTTAAATATTAAACCAACCTTGCATTCTTGGAGCAAACCTGCTTTATCATGATGTATCATTTTGTTCAGAATTATTGTGTCATGTTCATGACATATAGTGATCTTTAATTTTCTTTTCATTTAAAGCTTTTGTCTGATTTTGGTATCAGGGTTTTACTGGCCTGCTAAAAGAAGATGTGAAATATTTCTCCTTTCTCTATTTTCTAAAGGATTTTGTCTAAAGCTGGTATTATTACTTTGTTAAATGTTGGATAGAATTCTCCAGTGAATGAATTATTTTTTTCCTTTCTGTTCTTTAAATATGTTATTCCATTTTATTCTGGCCTGTACTATTATTATTATTTTGATACGGAGTCTCACTCTGTCACCCAGGCTGGAGTCCAGTGGCGCCATCTCGGTTCACTGCAACCTCTGCCTCCCAGGTTCAAGTGATTCTCATGCCTCAGCCTCCCAAGTAGCTGGGATTACAGACACACACCACCACACCCAGATAATTTTTGTATTTTTAGTAGAGACAGGGTTTCACCATTTTGGCCAGGCTGGTCTTAAACTCCTGACCTCAGGTAATCCACCTGTCTTGGCCTCCCAAAATGCTGGGATTACAGGCATTAGCCACCATGCCCAGCATGGCCTTTGCTATTATTAGAAGGTGTTATATGTATTGTTCTTCTCCTGTATAAAATGTGTTGTTTGCATCTGACTAGTCAACCCAGTGATGGTGTGAATTTCTGCTGTCCTTAAGCTGTGCACAGATTGGGAAGTGAGCGAAAGCAAAAAGCTGCTGCAAATGAGTGAGTCTTACCACAGCAGATTCCTATCTAATTTCTCAAAGCTTTTGGTTATTTTTCACAACTTTCTCATAGTCATTTTTATGAAAAATGTTTCCCAGATATCATAATTATTGTTTGGGAGGGTTTGTCCAACCAAAGCACTCTGTCACTATTGTATATTATTTTAAAATATATTCAAAATTTGGAAATTATTTATTGAGAAGCTCAAAATTACCCAAATGCTCAACTCTGAAACCCAACTGTACATAAGAGAAAGTAAAGCATAATTTGGGCCTTAATACACAAAGTATATAGAACCGATTTAAATAATCACAAGGTGTTCCCCCTTGATGAATGCCACTGACAATTCTATTCCCATTGGCAAGGTGATGTAGGACAAAGCAGTCTGGAGCAGGTGGCATGTGCCATGTATTAAGTTGGTGCAAAAGTAATTGCGGTTTTGCCATTACTTTTAATGGCACCAACCTAATAACTCTTGAGCGATGAGCAGTGAGTACCCCACATCTAACTTCTTGGCAAAACCAGCCTACCAGCAGGCTGATAGCCTTAATTATGAGACAACACCAATGGGAAAGATTTGTATGGAAGGTGGACAGTAGAGTAATATATGAGAATGCTCTACACTGTCCAGAAACAGAGCAACTGCAGGGAGGGTGGGACGAAAAGTGCTTTTAAGGAGGTTCAATTTCTCTTTTTTTTTTGAGACGGAGTCTCGCTCTGTCACCTAGGCTGGAGTGCAGTGGCACAATCTTGGCTCACTGCAAGCTCTGCCCCCCGGGTTCACACCATTCTCCTGCCTCAGCCTCCCGAGTAGCTGCGACTACAGGCGCCCACCACCACGCCTGGCTAATTTTTGTATTTTCAGTAGAGACGAGATTTTACCGTGTTAGCCAGGATGGTCTCGATCTCCTGACCTTGTGATCCACCTGCCTCGGCCTCCCAAAGGGCTGGGATTACAGGCGTGAGCCACCGCGCCTGGCCAAGGAGGTTCGATTTCAAGCATGAAACCGGTTGTTACATTTAACAAGAGTGTGAAGGAAGGAGGATGAATGATAGAAAAAGAGGGAAGAGAAAGTATATGCCAATGACTTTCATATCCAAATTTCCTCAAGTAACTTCTATTGTTATTCCCCTTAATGAATTAAGGTTGAGGTTTAGAGAGGTAACTGGTTTAAGTGACTCCAGTCTGTTGCACATACCACCATGGCAATGGTTGTAAATTTTTAGAAGTTCAATGTCAAATTGCTAGCTCCTTGGCCTTTCATGGATGACAAAGTGGTCGTTAAAGGCATTCAAGAGACACCAGAGGAAGTGCCATTGTTAAAAAATCTCTGGCTCTGCGCTACCCACACCCACAATCTATTACTCAATCAATCCTCTAGTCAGTTAATTAGAGTTTTAAGTGGGTTAAAAAGCTATTCTCAAAAAATAAAATCCATTCCTGGGAGGCTTATATATCTGTCATGCACATGATTGTATTAATGATTTTACTTACATGGGTTTCCTCCTAATAGCTATCTGAGAGAGAAATGTGTCATCTTCTTTGGGAGGATGTGAGGAAGAAGAAAAGCAATGTGGAGCCAGGGCCACTTGGCAGAGGACTCTGGGGGAAGCAGGGTTGGGCTTTCGGTACCAGAGAGTATCATGGTTTCTTGCGGGGCAGAAACAAGGAAGATGTCAATTGTCAAGAGGAGGTTAAAGACTGTTTTTCCACTTTTGACTTTTCTAAGGTCATTGTTGGTGGCAACTGTCACTACCATGACCACTGCTGAAGATCTTGCATGTGATGCTGCCCTGGGGAATGAGTTCTTTCTTGAAGCTAGCCTTGCTAGGTTGACTCATGTCAAGAATAGGCATTGTGCTTAAAGACAGATGGACCACAGGCTTAACTGAGGGTTCCCCTGCTACTCTATGGTCTCAAACACATGTGGCCCACCTCGGCAGGCACCAGATAACCGACCCTAAATAAAGAGAACCGCTGAGAGGTGGGGGTGCAGTCTCTGGCACACAGGTGCTAGGGAACTAGGGTTTGATTTTAAACACTCTGTGAAATGTGTAGCCAATGTGTTCCCTTCTTTGACTTGGTGCCCAGGAGGCTCAGAGCCAAATTTAGAAGCTCAAGAATTACTGGTATACATTTCCATGAACTAACTTCACTGTTGTCTTTAACTTACTATTCCACTTTCATCTTCCCCTTGCCCTATCTCTTTGTCTGTTTTAGTTTGATATAGTGTGTGCATTTGTATAAAGCCAACACAAATCCTTTTGGGAGTAAGGTGGGGGAAATAAATAAGGAAGACCTCCTCAAATGGTCTTTTAACAGCCTGAGTATGCATCTTTATCTGACAAGAAGAACCGAAGCTGTTTGGTAGCCTTTGTCAAATGAGTAAATGAGTTGTGGAGTAAACCATGAACTTGCTTTAATTTTTTAATTTTTTATTTTTTATTTTAGAGATGGAGTCTTGCTCTGTTGCCCAGGCTGGAGTGCAATGGCACGATCTTGGCTCACTGCAACCTCCACCTCCCAGGTTCAAGCAATTCTCCTACCTCAGCCTCCCAAGCTGGGATTACAGGCACCTGCCACCACACCCAGCTAATTTTTATATTTTTAGAAGAGACAGGGTTTCACCATGTCAGCCAGGCTGGTCTCCAACTCCTGGCCTCAGGTGATCCGCCCGCCTTGGCCTCCCAAAGTGCTGGGATTACAGGCGTGAGCCACCGCACCCGTCCTACGAGCTTGCTTTTAAGTAGGAAAACAAGGTTGACCCAGGGATGTCCTGCCTGCCCCAAAGCCGAGTCTCCTTTGTTTTCTTTGGATTCTTTCCTATCCAGACCAAATTGTTCTACTAGCCTTTTTTATTCTAATTTAATTGTTCAACTAGCTTCTAACTTTATTAAAGCTAAAATTAGAGAAAAGGAGTAATATTGCAGAAAAATCATACTTTGGTTTGCCAAAATAATGAAAGTTTTGTCCTGAAACATGGTTAAATTAAAAAGTAGGCTCACTTGGTTAGGCTACAGAATTCTTATCCCTAACAGCTTAAACAATTTGCACAGACAACTTCCATGAATGGTTTGAGCACAAATCTCTTAATAATATCCTTATAAAAATATTTTTTGTGACCTGCCATCAATCAACATACATTTACTGAGTGTTATCTCTGCTCAAGCACTCAGGGGATTACAAAGATAAGTAAACCCCACCAGGTGTGGTGGCTCATGCCTGTAATCCCAGTGCTTTGGGAGGCCAAGGCAGGCAGATCACTTGAGGCCAGGAGTTCGAGACCAGCCTGGCCAAAGTGGCAAAACTCCGTCTCTACTAAAAATACAAAAATTAGCTGGGTGTGGTGGCAGGTGCCTGGAATCCCAGCTACGAGGGAGACTGAGGCAGGAGAATTGCTTGAACATGGAAGGCAGAGGTTGCAGTGAGCCGAGATGGTGCCACTGCATTCCAGCCTAGGTGACAGAGCAAGACTCTGTCTCAAAAAAAAAAAAAAAAAAGATAAGTAACATCAGTTCTCGTGCTCCAAGGGCCTAAACTGTGAGGGTTGGAAGGTGGATCGAAAGATAAGTAACTGCATATATTGCAAGACAAAATGAGAGGGATGCCTGGAAGGCAGACGAACTCTTGTGAATGCAGAAGAGGAGAGGGTCTGGTTTGGGAGCTGATAATGGTGCAGTCTTCTTGGGAGAAGCAGCATTTGGCAAGGTTGTTATTTTCAAAAGCAGAACAGTGAGACAAAACCAATGAAGCTGTTAAGACCCAACAGAGAGATCCTTGAATTCAGGACAAAGGCACTGGTTCTCAATTTTGCAGTAAGGGGAAGCCACTGCAGGATTATCTGCTGGAGAGTGGTGTGTTTAATCTGACAGCAATGGCATTTTTATTTAATTTTATTTAGACACCATGTGGTTTCAGATTAGGATTTGAACTAATCATTACACTCTTTTTTAAAAAAGAAATGAAATGAAAGCCAGGCATGGTGGCTCATACCTGTAATCTCAGCACTTTGGGAGGCCGAAGCGGGAGGATAGCTTGAGCCTAGGTGTTCAAGACCAGCCTAAGCAACACAGGGATACCTCATCTCTGCAAAAAATTTTTCAAATTAGCTGGGTGTGGTGGCACATGCCTATAGTCCCAGCTATGCAAAAGGCTGAGCTGGGAGGATGGCTTGAACCCAGAGGTTGAGGCTGCAGTGGCAGCTACAGTGAGCTACAATCATGCCACCGCACTCCAGCCTGGGCAAAAGAGCAAGACCCTGTCTCAAAAAACAAAACAAAACAAAACAAAACAAACAAACAAAACAAAACAAAAAAACACAAAGAAAAAAAGAAAAGAAAAGAAAGAATTAAAATAAAAATAAGAAATCAAATGAAAAGTCTAAGTCCCAACTTATATTCCTGCAAACTGAAAATGAGCCAGTCTATTATTGGGCCATCATGGCCTTGTTTTGATTCTACAAGGTACATAAATAACTTGAATTATGGAGAGAAGTAACCAGAAGTCAAATAGCACGTTTGGGAGGGCAGTTCCCTTTAGCGGAGCAATGTGACATTTTAACCTCCCTGCTTTCATTTGGACTGCCTGGGTCCACCTCCAAGAAGTGTGCTGACATTTTAATAGTATTGTTACACAACAAGCTTCCTTTTATTTTACTGAATTTTCCCTCAGACTTACAGCTTTTCTGACTCTACCAAATTCCCTGACAGAAATAGCCCTTAAATTAAATTGCTTCCTTGACTTCTTCAGAGTTTAAAGTTAAGGAAACAATATGTTTCTAATTCTCTTTCGAGTTCTTATGCTCAAGTCAGACCTTTTGCTCTGGTTATGTTACTGATGCTGCATTTTATGTCTCAAAATGCCTGCCATGGCTTTCCTACAAAGTCAAAAAGGATGATTTCAATGACACATTTCCTTGGCAGACATTTTATTAGTAGAGGTAAAAATAACAGAGGGTGCCGGGCGTGGTGCCTCACACCTGTAATCCCGGCACTTTGGGAGGCCGAGACAGGCGGATCACTTGAGGTCAGGAGTTTGAACCCAGCCTGGCCAACATGGTGAAACCCCGTCTCTACTAAAAATGTAAAAATTAGCTGGGCGTGGTGGCAGGCACCTGTGATCCCACCTACTTGGGAGGCTGAGACAGGAGAATTGCTCGAACCCAGGAGGCAGAGGCTGCAGTGAGCTGAGATCATGCCACTGCACTCACTCCAGCCTAGGTGACACAGTGAGACCTGGAAAAGAAAGAAAGAAAAGAAAAGGGAAATGGAAAGGGAAAGGGAAGGAGAAAGGGAAAAGGCAAAGAAAACATAGGGGTAGAGGGGAGGTAAGAGATAGGAAATAAGGCTAGCGTATTAGTCCATTCTGCATTGCTATAAAGGAATACCTGAGGCTGGGTAATTTATAAAGAGAAGAGTTTTATTTGGCTCATGGCTCTGCAGGCTATACAAGCATGCCACCAGCATCTGCTCAGCTTCTGGTGAGACCTCAGGGAGCTTTTACTCATGGCAGAGGGTGAAGGGGAAGCAGATGTGTCACATGGTGAGAGAAGAAGCAAGAGAGAGAAGGTGAGGTCCCAGACTCTTTTTTTTTTTTTTTTTTGAGACAGAGTTGCTGTGGTGCCCAGGATAGAGTGCAGTGGTGGCCCGATCTCAGCTCACTGAAACCTCTGCCTCCAGGGTTCAAATGATTCTCCTGCCTTAGCCTCTCAAGTAGCTGGGATTACAGGCATGCACCACCATGCCCAGCTAATTTTTGTATTTTTAGTAGAGATGGGGTTTCACCATGTTGACCAGGCTGGTCTCAAACTCTTGACCTCAGGTGATCTGCCCGCCTCAGCCTCCCAAAGTGCTGAGATTGTTTTAACAATCAGATCTCCCATAAACTCGTTACCATTGGGGGGGCACCAAGCCATTCATGAGGGATGCACCCCATGACCCAAACACCTCTCACTAGGCCCCACCTCCCACACTGGGGATCACATTTCAACATGAGATTTGGATGGGACAAATAGCCAAACCATATCAGCCAGGAAGTTTAGTACCAAGAAATGATTAAACATGATTTAAAATACTGTGGTATGATAATATATGTAGCTAAGAGTCTTGGGGTCAAGGACAGGCAAGACAAGGACTCATTTAAGGAGACAGGAAGCAGATGGATCTGTCTTTAGGTAGGGAAGTGAATATGAAAGACTGGCAAAAAGAGGCAGGAGTTCCTCCTCCCACAGGCTCATTTGGTACCAGGCCCAATCCTGCTGGGTTACCCCTGCTGGAAGAAGCAGGTAAACATTAGGCTTCTGGCTCCCTACCCCAGGGTTCCCTAAAAACCCCAAGATCAGCAGATAGGCCTGGGACAATTCCAGGTGCACTTACTGACCCAGAGCCCTTGTCCTGAAAATGGAACATCTCCAGCTCTTCCTACTGAGGCCTGAAACTCCTTTAAGCAGTTGATGATAAAAGACATACTCCAGTTAAAGATAGAAGCCAAAAGATTGGCTAGGTAGCACTTTGTGTAAATAAGTTGGTTACCTTATCCTTTCATAGAGCCAAAGACTATACGGCTGGTGGGGACTGGAGGCTCCCTCCTTCAAGAGAGGAAGGAGGGTTTGGAAAGTGGAGAGTCTGTGACAGAAGATGGACCTGGGAGGCACAGCTTTGGGGAGTTGCTGTTTTCACCTTCAGTGGACCCAAGGCAGAAGAAGTTGTGCCCTGGGGCATCCTGGCCCAAGGAAGGCAGTGCTGGGTCACATGATCCCTTAAAAATAATCACATAAGTTAACCTATTTATTATAGGCCAGTAATGTTTGAAATGGAGCCTCTACTGGTCTTCCAATTCCTTCAGTCTTCTGATAGCTGACTTTACTTTGGGGTTGTAAGTCCAGGCACCACTGCTACCATTTTCATGCTGGAGCCACAGTGCCACATCATCCCTTCATCTTGGTTTTGCCACAGAAGGAGCAAAATGTTACTTGCAGGCTGATTCCAATTTTCTTCATTTTCCTGAGAAAGGCACCATACTGGGTCCCATATTTACTGATGACTCCTACCTTCTTGGTGCATTTAGCCATGTCTCTGCCAGCCACCTGATATGGTTTAGCTGTGTCCCCACCCAAATCTCGTCTTGAATTGTAACTCCCACAATTCCCACATGTCGTGGGAGGAACCCAGTGGGAGGTGATTGAATTATGGGGGCAGGCCTTTACTGCGCTGTTGTTGCAATAGTGAATGAGTCTCATGAGATCTGATGGTTTTTAAAACAGGCATTTCTCCACACAAGCTCTCTTTGCCTGCTGCCATCCATGTAAGATATTACTTGCTCCTTCTTGCCTTCTGCCATGATTGTGAGGCCTCCTCAGCCATGTAGAACTGTGAGTCTGATTAAACCTCTTCTTTTGTAAATTGCCCAGCCTTGGGTATGTCTTTATCAGTAACATGAAAACAGATTAATATACCACCTCCGAGCCCAGCGAGGAAGCCACTTCCTTTATTTTAATGTCCACTAATTACTGTATAAATGAACCTCATCACCAGAAGATTTGTTAATTGAGGTAAAATTTGCTGTTTTTCTGCATCAACTAATGGGCAAAATAACAAGCTAGCATCATAATGACAGGATCAAATTCACACATAACAATATTAACATTAAATGTAAACGGGCTAAATGCCCCAGTTAAAAGACTGGCAAATTGGATAAAGAGTCAAGACCCATCAGTGTGCTGTATTCAGGAAACCCATCTCATGTGCAAAGACACACATAGGCTCAAAATAAAGGGATGGAGGAATATTTACCAAGGAAATGGAAAGCAAAAAAAAAAAGTAGGAGTTGCAGTTCTACTCTCTGATAAAACAGACTTTAAACCAACAAAGATCAAAAGAGACAAAGAAGGGCATTACATAATGGTAAAGGGATCAATGCAACAAGAAGAGCTAACTATCCTAAATATATATGCACCCAATACAGGAGCACCCAGATTCATAAAGCAAGTCCTTAGAGACCTACAAAGAGACTTAGACTCCCACACAATAATAGTGGGAGACTTTAACACCCCACTGTCAACATTAGACAGATCAACGAGATAGAAAATTAACAAGGATATCTAGGACTTGAACTCAGCTCTGGACCAAGCAGACCTAATAGACATCTACAGAACTCCTCACCCCAAATCAACACAATTTACATTCTTCTTAGCACCTCATCACAATTATTCTAAAATTGACCACAGAATTGGAAGTAAAACACTCCTCAGCAAATGCAAAAGAACGGAAGTCATAACAAATAGTCTCTCAGACCACAGTGCAATCAAATTAGAACTCAGGATTAAGAAACTCACTCAAAACCGCACAACTACATGGAAACTGAACAACCTGCTCCTGAATGACTACTGGGTACATAACGAAATGAAGGCAGAAATAAAGATGTTCTTTGAAACCAATGAGAACAAAGACACAATGTACCGGAATCTCTGGGACACATTTAAAGCAGTGTGTAGAGGGAAATTTATAGCACTAAATGCCCACAAGAGAAAGCAGGAAAGATCTAAAATCGACACCCTAACATCACAATGAAAAGCGCTAGAGAAGCAAGAGCAAACAAATTCAAAAGCTAGCAGAAGGCAAGAAATAACTAAGATCAGAGCAGAACTGAAAGAGATAGAGACATGAAAAACCCTTCAAAAAATCAATGAATCCAGAAGCTTGTTTGTTGAAAAGATCAACAAAATAGATAGACTGCTAGCCAGACTAATAAAGAAGAAAAGAGAGAAGAATCAAATAGATGCAATGAAAAATGATAAAGGGAATATCACCACTGATCTCACAGAAATAAAACTACCATAAGAGAAAACTATAAACACCTCTACGCAAATAAACTAGAAAATCTAGAAGAAATGGATAAATTCCTGGACACATACACCCTCCCAAGACTAAACCAGGAAGAAGCCAAATCCCTGAATAGACCAATAACAAGTTCTGAAATTGAGGCAGTAATTAATAGCCTACCAACAACAACAACAACAACAAAAAAGCCCAGGACCAGATGGATTCACAGCCGAATTCTACAGAGGTACAAAGAGGAGCTGGTACCATTCCTTCTGAAACTACTCCAAACAACAGAAAAAGAGAGAATCCTCCCTAACTCATTTTATGAGGCCAGCATCATCCTGATACCAAAACCTGGCAGAGACACAACAAAAAAAGAAAATTTCAGGCCAATATCCCTGATGAACATTGATGGGAAAATCCTCAATAAAATACTGTCAAACCTAATCCAGCAGCAAATCAAAAAGCTTATCCACCATGATCAAGTTGGCTTCCTCCCTGGGATGCAAGGCTGGTTCAACATACACAAATCAATAAATGTAATCCATCACATAAACAGAACCAATGACAAAAAACACATGATTATCTTAATAGATGCAGACAAGGCCTGTGACAAAATTCAACAGTGCTTCATGTTAAAAACTCTCAATAAACTAGGTATTGATGGAACATATCTCAAAATAATAAGAGCTATTTATGACAAAT
Source organism: Pongo pygmaeus (assembly GCF_028885625.2). Taxonomy (NCBI): domain Eukaryota; kingdom Metazoa; phylum Chordata; class Mammalia; order Primates; family Hominidae; genus Pongo; species Pongo pygmaeus. The sequence goes on along the minus strand of NC_072378.2, from coordinate 108,765,843 downwards.
CTACAGCCAATATCTTATTGAATTGGCAAAAATTGGAAGCATTCCCTTTGAAAACCAGCACAAGACAAGGATGCCCTCTCTCACCACTCCTATTCAACATAGTGTTGGAAGTTCTGGCCAGGGCAATCAGGCAAGAGAAAGAAATAAAGGGTATTCAATTAGGAAAAGAAGAAGTCAAATTGTCCCTGTTTGCAGATGACATGATTGTATATTTAGGAAACCCCATTGTCTCAGTCCAAAATCTCCTTAAGCTGATGAAAAACTTCAGCAAAGTCTCAGGATACAAAATCAGTGCACAAGAATCACAAGCATTCCTATACACCAATAATAGACAAACAGAGAGCCAAATCATGAGTGAACTGCCATTCACAATTGCTACAAAGAGAACAAAATACCTAGGGATACAACTTACAAGGGATGTGAAGGACCTCTTCAAGGAGAACTACAAACCACTGCTCAAGGAAATAAGAGAGGACACAAATAAGTGGAAAAGCATTCCATGCTCATAGACAGGAAGAATCAATACCATGAAAATGGCCATACTGCCCAAAGTAATTTATAGACTCAATGCTATCCCCATCAAGCTACCAATGACTTTCATCATGGAATTGGAAAAAACTATTTTAAACTTCATGTGGAACCAAAAAAGGAGCCCACACAGCTAAGACAATCCTAAGCAAAAAGAACAAAGCTGGAGGCATCATGCTACCTGACTTCAAACTATACTACAAGGCTACAGTAAGAAAAACAGCATGGTATTGGTATCAAAACAGATATATAGACCAATGGAACAGAATAGAGACCTCAGAAATAACACCACACATCTACAACCATCTGGTCTTTGACAAACCTGACAAAAACAAGCAATGGGGAAAGGATTCCCTATTTAATAAATGGTGTTGAGAAAACTGGCTAGCCATATGCAGAAAACTGAAACTGGACCCCTTCCTTACACCTTATACAAAAATTAACTTAAGATGGATTAAAGACTTAAATGTAAGACCTAAAACCATAAAAATCATAGAAGAAAACCTAGGCAATACCATTCAGGACATAGGCACGGGCAAAGACTTCATGTCTAAAACACCAAAAGCAATAGCAACAAAAGCCAAAATTGACAAATGGGATCTAATTAAACTAAAGAGCTTCTGCACAGCAAAAGAAACTATCATCAGAGTGAACAGGCAACCTACAGAACGGGAGAAAATTTTTGCAATCTATCCATCCGACAAAGGGCTAATATCCAGAATCTACAAATAGCTTAAATAAATTTACAAGAATAAAACAACCCCAACAAAAAGTGGGTGAAGGATATGAACAGACACTTCTCAAAAGAAGACATTTATGCAGCCAACAAACATATGAAAAATAGCTCATCATCACTGGTCATTAAACAAATGCAAATCAAAGCCACAATGAGATATCATCTCATGCCAATTAGAATGGCAATTATTAAAAAGTCAGAAAACAACAGATGCTGGAGAGGATGTGGAGAAATTGGGATGCTTTTACACTGTTGGTGGGAGTGTAAATTAGTTCAACCATTGTGGAAGACAGTGTGGTGATTCCTCAAGGATCTAGAACTAGAACTAGAAATACCATTTGACCCAGCGATCCCATTACTGGGTATATACCCAAAGGATTATAAATCATTCTGCTATAAAGACACATGCACAGGTATGATTACTGCGGCACTATTTACAATAGCAAAGACTTGGAACCAACCCAAATGTCCATCAATGATAGACTGGATAAGGAAAATGTGGCACATATACACCATGGAATACTATGCAGCCATGAAAAAGGATAAGTTCATGTTCTTTGCAGGGACATGGAAACCATCATTCTCAGCAAACTAACACAAGAAGAAAAAACCAAACAGCGCATGTTCTCACTCTTAAGTGGGAGTTGAACAATAAGAACACATGGACACAGAGTGGGGAACATCACATACCAGGGCCTGTCTGGGAATGGGGGGCTAGGGGAGGGATATCATTAGGATAAATACCTAATGTAGGTGACAGGTTGATGGGTGCAGCAAGCCACCATGGCACGTGTATACCCTATGTAACAAAACTGCACGTTCTGCACATATACCCCAGAACTTAAAGTATAATAAAAAACAATTTAGGTATCATAAAAAATTTTGCTGTTTTTAAAATGACTTATTGAGCTAATCAGAGAGTGGTATTTCAACCATGGAAACATTAATAGACTCAGAAAAAGCAAAACCTTGGCACACCCCAGTGCAGGGAGCTGCATAGGGGCAGGGTCTAGGTCAAGATAAGGATTGCTAGGATGCAATCCCACAGACCCTGCTTTGCTAGCCAGAAATAACATTTTCCTCTATGCATTAGCTTTCCTGCCTCAAAACAGGAGCTACTGCTTTACAGAAAATGTCCCATTGACTCTCACTGCATTCGTCCCTGTGAGGGGCATATTATTCTCTCATTGGGCAGCAGTTAAGGCCCGCACTTGAAGCCACAGCATTGGCAAGTCCAAAGCTGGGGTTGAAGGGTGGTCTGGGTGTGGAGCCTGCACTCCTGAGCACAGTGTGCACAGCCTCCAGGGGCTCCCCCGCTCACCCAGGGCCTGGGAGGCAGCCACACAGCCACCTCCACGATGCATAGGGCACGGGCAGAGACCTATCCACAGCACAGGCACTCTGCAAGTATTTCCAAAAGTGCCCCTTAGTTCCCTGGAGATTAGTCAGGATGAAGAAAGGGGCTTTCTGCCCTGTCTTTCCTCGTATCCAAGGGCGGCTCAGATTAATAAAGGCTGTAAGAAGAAAATCATCTCTAGCTGGGTGTGGTAGCTCACACCTGTGGTCCCAGTGACTTGGGAGGCTGAGGAAGGAGGATCACTTGAACCTAGGAAGTGGAGGCTGCAGTGAGCTGAGATCGTGCCACTGCACCTCAGCCTGGGCAACAGAGTGAGACCCTGTCTCTAAATTAATTAATTAATTAAAATAAAATAAAAAGAAAATCCTTGACCTGGAGCTTCACTCAGACGCTCTAGCATGATGATTTTCCTCCTTTCTAGAGGTGTTGAAATCACCTCCTACATCCTGTCTTATTTTTCTTTACAATGTGTTTGAATCAAACGACTGCCTAGAATTGTCAGAACAAAATCTTAAAGCAAGTCATACAGTTTGCCACTGATCCTAACGGTCATTTGTAGTCTCTATCTTGGTCCCCGTGCCGTTTTCTTGGGGACGGTGCCACTCAAACAGTGGTAGAAAGGCCAACATCAATCATCGTGGGCACCTGGGAATTTGTAACAGATGCGGATCCTCAGGTCTCACCCGAGACTTACTGAATCAGACACTGGGGAGTCAGGCCTGGTCGGTTTCAGCAAGGCTTCCAGGTGATTCTGATGCAGCTAGAAGCTGGGAAGCACTGTTTCGGGAGACTGTAAGTGGCAAATCAACTAGTGTTCTACTTAAACCCTCATACTGATAGACTCAGATCCTATGCGAGTTTTGGACTCCTAGATGGATAAACCTAAGTGTCTTGTCAGCTGCTAGACCTGCGCCCTCTCCCCGCCATGCCTCTGCCCTGGAATTTTCCCTTGTCAACACTTGGCCATCCTATGTTCCTTAGGGCCCCAATTTATGAGACCAATTTATTAAAGTGTTGTCCCTCCATCCCCACCTCAGGTAATATGCTTTTCAATGAGGGAGACATTGATTAAATAAGCACACAAAAATTTAAGGCAGAATACTATTTTGAAAATTATTACCGGGCATTACTTTTTGTTTGCTTTTTATGAGCTCATGACCTTCTCCCCGGTCTTACTGGAGCGGAGGATTAGGATTATTTCAGAAATAATGCAAACAGAAAAAAAGTTAATATTCAGCTTCTGGTATCTAAAATAAGATTTGAAGCAAAACAGCAACCTTGAAAGTTGGGCCTTCAATTTAAAAAAAAAAAAAAGGTTTTCTAAAAAATTAGTTCTTGTGTAACATATTAAGGGCTCTGTGTGGTGAAGTATTAGATCATGGAAATTTTTACAAGATGGAACTTGCATGGCCGGACACAGAAATTGCACGGCCAAGCACAGTTCAAGCCTGTAATCCCAGCACTTTGGGAGGCTAGGGTAGGAGGATCGCTTGAGCTCAGGAGTTTGAGACCAGCCTGGGCAACATAGTGGACCTTGTCTCTACAAAAATATTTAAAATCAGCCAGGTGTGGTGGTGCATGCCTATAGTACCAACTATTCAGGAGGCTGAGGTGGGAGGATCACTTGAGCCCGGGAGGTTGAGGCTGCAGTGAGCCATGATCATGCCACTGCACTCCAGCCTGGGCAACAGAGAGAGACGCTGTGTCAGAAAAGGAAGGCAGGAAGGCAGGAAGGAAGGGGGGGAAATTGCAGGTAGATAGGAATGGGAATTTTTGTTTTCAGTCCCATCCCTCGGGCCCTAAATAGCGCTGGGCAGGGAAAGGTGCTCTCAGTCAGCTCTGGGGCCTGCTCACCACTCTCTGGTCTAGGCCTGAAGGAGGAGACGTTTAGATCAGGTTGAAGAAAACATTGAGAATGGCAGGGCTGTGCCCCGTTTCCCATCTGGGATCTTGGTGGGGACTGCTGTGAAGGTCAAGATAGGCAGCCTTGCATTGCTAGGAGGGCAGAGAGGGGTCTAGTGTGTACTCTTGAACACATTTTCTCCCATAAGCCAGGAGATTTGCCAGGGCCCTAATGTGGCTGGGAGCAAAATAATCCTACAGTCCAGACTGTGGGTGGCAGCCTGGGCCAGGACCCAGAGGGACAATGTGACAGGGACTCGGAAATGTCTGTGATGATAGAGTGAGGCAAGGGGAGGCCGTATCTGCAGGGAGGGCCAGTGGGCTGAGAAAGACCACAGCAAGAGTTTGCAGACAGCTGAGACCAGTAGCACACCAAACCAGCCCACACACAGCATGGGGGTCACCAAGAGTGTTCTCACACACAGGCCTGCCATGACATCCTGAAAGCCTGCTCATCACACCACACACAAATATCTTCTAAGAAAGGAGCAGGGGGCAGGACAAGAATCTGGAAGACAACAATTCAACCGTGGAGACCAAAGTCACCCTAAAGGCACAGTATTTAAATCATGGCATCTAAGTCTTGAACTGCTTGGACTCAGTCTAGTTTATTTCTGTTGCTACCCAGTGGGTGGGGGACTCATGAGAACCCCAATGACATTTTCTTCGCACATGTGAGCATGGTCAGTCAGAAGTCCCGTTATTCCCCGGGTACCACCTGGGCTAAATGGGGCATCTTCATCCTGTTTAGTTTCAGTAAACTACGTCCCAGGCCTCTCCGATGGAGCCCAGGTGATGCCTGTGATGCCGTGTGGGTTGTCAGGCTTTCCACAGCGCCATCTTCAGGCTCAGGGGAGATGCCAGACACTCCCAGCTCCCTCATGTTCCTCCCTTACCAAGTTATTAACATATTGTCAACATGTGGTCTCACCCTGAGGCACCAAGACCACCACTTGGGATTGGAGAGGGCTACGGGTGGGGTGTAAAGCACCCCCAGGTTGTAGGAGGAGACTCAAAGACCCAAGGGACTCCAGACAGTTGTAGGAGACACAAGAAAATGAAAACTGCAGACCTGGAGGGGTTGGGGCTCAGAGCACATCTAGTCCAACCACCTTACTTGACTACTTGACCAAACCAGGAAACTGAGGCTAACCAAGTCATATTATCAAGATATGAGCCTGTGTTTGGGGGTCTCTGTCCTTTGCAGCCTTCCCCTGGAGAAGGGGGTGGTGCGTGGGTAAGGGGGTCCCAGGAAGTCTCCATGTGGGAGACCAGTCCTACTTGCCTTTCATTTCCCTGCAAGCCAGTCCTGAGAGTGGGACCCACTTCTAGTTCCAATTTGTTCTATTCTTTTTGAAAAATTGTTTTAAAATAATATTACAATTTTAATTAACTGCTTTCACTGTCTGGCATCATCCTAGTCCTTGTGCTCTCTATACCCCTAACAACAAATCATGCTGCTTGCCTATTGACCGGCTGTAAATCAAACCTTTTACAGCCTATTAAATCACAGCAGATTGACTAAGTGGTTTTTGCAAAGTCAGCCTTTTAGGCCAACATTGTTGTTTCTTCTTGTCTCCCAACTTGGGAGACGGGGCCCAAGTTCTCTGTGTGGGGGTTGTGGGCATTAGGGCTGACCGTGTTTAAGGCTCCAAGCTAAATTTAGTCCTCCCAGCTGGTTGTTATTCCAGCAACTAAGTGTAAGCTTGCCCAGCTGTATTTTAAGCTGAGCCCCAAATTTCCCTCTGTTTGGTTTTGTTGTGTTCTGCAGGATTTTGCTTTAGCTACCAAAAATATACAGGATTTTCTTGTGGATGTTTAAATAAGTAAGTTCAACAGGAGTGGGCAAGAATACACCATCTAACCATGACGTGGGAATTTGTAATTTGAAGGTACCTGTCCGGCAAGTGGAGGACATTTTTTTGACCACCAAGTTCATTGTCTGAGACTAAGGAAAAAAGGAAGACCTTGATTGCTAATTTGCACATTCAGAAAGCTTACTGTTAAGAAGCATTTGCAAATTTTCCAAAACCCTATGCTAAGGTACAAAACAGTATACATCGTATGCCACCATCTGTGTAGGAAAATAGAAAATACATGTTTGTATATGCAAATGATATTTCTGGAAACATTTGCAAGGAACTGGCAATGCTGGTTGCCCCTGGAGAGAAAAATGGAAAGACTGAAGGCCAGCGAGTCGGGTTAGAATTTTTTTTTTTTTTTTTACTGTGTGTGTGCATTCCTTATAGCTTTTATACTTTAAAAATGTATAATTCGGATTATGCATCTGTACACTGACATGTAAAATCATGGCTTCATTATTCCACTATTGCCATAGCAGTGTGCAATGTAGCACCTCCCAGTGCAGAAACCCTGGGGAAGAGCAAGCAAGAGGTCACAGATGTGTGAGCAGAGACATGTGAGTTCACAGTATACACACCTATGCACATGCACAGACACACTCATATTTTTCAGCACATAATTGCACTAGTAAAGGTTTTAAAAATAGAGTACTGACTAAAAAGGTTGGAAGCAAATATTCCAAAATGTTAATAGTACTTAATTCTGCATGGTGGGAATGTGGGTGATTGCTATTTTCTCCTCTAGATGTACGTGCATTGAAAACATTTCAACCCAAAGCTTTCCTTTAAAAATAGTTCTGGACCTTGTGTTTTTAAAAAGTGTCTTATGCAGGAAGACTAAAGGAGTCCGCATAGGAGTGAGTCTCCAAGTGTTCATATTCAGTATCCTATTAGAAGCACCTGAATTTCTTCTAATTTTCACTTCATATCATTCAGGGATGACTCATATTTGCTAATGTCTCACCCTTGGATCCACTCATTTCAGTTCAACAAATGTTTATCCAACAAGTATTATGGACTCACAATGGGCTGGGTCTGAGATGAGTGAGACACGACATAGCTCAATTCGTGTGGGAAATAATTATCCTTTCTCTAAGAATTTTCTAAAGCAAGAAAACATTTGCATTGACTCTAAGCTTTAAACAAAATACTTCTCAGTCATCATAATTCCATGCAGCTAAGGCCTTATGTCTTCCTTCTGAACTCTTCCCACAGGGATTATTATTTCAGGCACCATCCTTGCTCGAAGGCAGGAGGCTGGACAGGATGACCTTCAAAGGCCATTGGATTCTTGTCATTTGTTGGTCCTATTTAACAGCACAATAACAAGACTGAAGTGCTGACATGGTAAAGAAAACAGTTTATCCTGGAAACTGAGAATTAAATTTCTTAACAAACTCATCACAGTGTGTTCTACTTACTTCAGCACTTTAACCTCCTGGACCAGCTGTGAACTCGAGGTCAGTGTATTGACTGCATCAATAACTCACTCGAAGCTCTTTCTGGAAAGGAGCTAAGCACCAGGATGAGCTTGACACTGTGTTTGAGGCAGAGGAGGAGGGTAATGGGGGTGCAGAAGAGGAAGATCTGGTCCTAGGGAGAGGGTTGGTGAGAGCCAGTGGAAGTGCCAGGAAGTGCCTGGAGACAGGGAGAGACACCGAGGTCTCCAGCGGGGATCCTCGCTCCACGGAAACAGCTTCTGTTCTGCGAGGTCCCCAGTGGGGTCGTCTGGAATTCCTGCCAGAGCCTGAGTCTGCATCGTGACGGATTGCTACCCTCACAGAGCCAGGCCAGCCTGGGGCTCACACTTAGTTTAGAATCATTGGTGAAGTAGAAATGAGGAAGTTGGAAGTAGAAAAATGACTCTGAGTCACTTGTTTTTTTTTGTTTGTTTTTAAACCAGCATCGTAGAGTTTCTTGACCTTGACCTTGTGTTTAATCTTTTTTTTTTCATTGTTTCACAGACAGGGTCTCCCTCTGTGGCCCAGTGCTGTGCAGTAGTGTGATCCTAGCTCACTACAGCTTTGAATTCCTGGCCTTCAGCAATTTTCTTGCCTTGGCCTCCCAAAGTGCTGGGATGACAGGCGTGAGCCACCACACCTGACCTGACCCTGACCTTTTAACACACCCAGCCTTGGGCAATCCCTCCATCCATTTGTTCTCTGGCTGAAAACAGGGTGCCATCTATTGTTGGAGCAAATCACTTAACTGCCCACTGGCTCTGCAGCAAATCCATGCTTTCTATAAGAATCTTTGTGGGCCCTCCTTGTTGCTCAGAAATCTCCTACTTACCCCCTGGGCTCCCTCTCCTCATTGCAAACATTTTTTTTCCCTACACCCGCAATACATCCCCCATCACGGCCCTTTCTTTCTCAAGGGGTGAGTCCGTCCCCTTTTTCATTAGGAGACAGGCTGTCTGCTGTGTTTCAGCTCCCTCAGTTTCCCTTCTCCCTATGCAAAATCTGCCATGTTGTGCATTTCTCCCTGTGGCAGGCAGACTCCAAGATGGCTCCCGATGATCCCTGCCTCCTGGCGTTTGCACCCTTGTGGATCTCCTCCTCTTGGAGTATGAGGGCACCTGTGACTGTTTCCAGCAACAGAATAGGGCAAGGTGATGTCACTCCTGTGATGACATTACATAAGACTGTAGCTTCCATCTGGCTAGCAGACTGTCTCCATCGACTTTCCGCCTTGCTAGCTTTGTTGAAGTAACCCACCGTATGGAGAGGCCCACATGGCAAGAACTGAGAGCAGCCTTCAGCTAACAGCAGCAGAGAATTAAGGCCCTTTGAGAGTCCACAAGAAATTGCAACCTGCCAACAACCACGTAAGCTTGGAAGGGAATCCTTCCCTAGTCAAGCCTCAGATGAGACCCCAGCCCTGGCTGACACCTTGATTGCAGCCTTCTGAGAGACTCTGAAACAGAACTGAGCTAAGCTGTTCCCAGATTCCTGACTCACAGAAACTATCAGATAATTAATGTGTGTTTCAAGTTGCCAAGTTTGTAAAGATTTTGTTACATAGCAGTAGATAACTAACACAGTCCTATTTTCCTCCTTTCTCAAACTAATAGACGCTTCCCCAGTTCCTTTCCAACTCCCTAGCCCATCCGCATCTGCTCTTGATCCCATTCCTTCCTCTCTCTTTCAGGTTATTTCTTCAGCTTCTGGGTTAGTTAAATCCACCTGTCTACCCATGCTGTAACTGCATATCCACAGTGGAAATTAATGCATATCCCTGATGACCATTTCACTTGACTTTGGGGCCACTGAACTTGGGGGTCCTTAAGGGCTGGCCTGATACTCCCTAGACCACCCAGGACTGTCTCCCTCCGAAGTCACCAGATTATACCTTTGCCTCATTCTCAAATCTCCAACACCCCTTTACCTATCTTGTCATTAAGCTGCTGACTTTGCTTGCCATTTCCCAGAGGAAAAAGGAGCAATCAATAGAGAACATGCACCCTTGCCACCCCCACACTGCCACCACTGCATCTGCCAACTTACCTGCACCTGTGTCCAGCCACCCTGCCTCCGCCTTCTGTTTCTCTGAACTGTGAGCTGGAACCTCTCCTAAGTCCAGTCTCTCCATCTGTGCAATAGATCCTGCCTCCTTTCACCTATCCAAGTCCATAGCACAAAACGTCCTCTTTATTTCTTCTGCATTAGCAATTTGTCCCTGTCTAATGGAGTCTTTCCATGAGTATACCGACCACTGTGATTTCTCCCATCTTAAGAAAAAAAAAAAAGAAGAAAGAAAATACTTGGGCTCATATCTATCTTTCCCTCTTGCTACCACCCCATTTTCCTACTCTCCTTTGCAGCAAAATTCCTCCAAAGAGTTGTTTAAACTTTCTGCTCTCTGATTCCTCTCTTCGAATTCTCTTTCAAACCTCCTTCTTCCAGGCTTCTCCACTCACTCCCCTCCACCCATGCCCTTGCTCTTGCTGGGTCACCAGTGACCTCCATCTGGCTTAACCCAATGGACAATGCTGAGTCCCCATCTCAGCTGGCCTGGCAGTAGCATGCCCACCTCCCGCAAACACTTTCTTCACGTATCTCTGGAACGCTACTCACCTCTGATTCTCCTCTGCCCTTGCTGACTACTCACTCGGTCTTCTTGGCTGGTTGCTTCTTCTCTCCTGCTCTAATTGTGGGGGGACCCAGAGCTTAGTCCCCAGACTCCTTTTCTCCCTGCGCTTACTCCCTAAGGGATCTCACCCTTCTCACAGCGTAAATACTGCCTATACACCAAGAACCTCAAATGTCCTGAGCCAGCACAGATCCCTCCCCTGGGCTGAAGGCTCACATGTCCATCCACCTACTTCTCCGCTTGGATGTGGAAGGGCATCTCAAAATGAGTGTGTCTAAAACTGAACTCCTAACTTCCCATCAATACTCTTGAAGTCTTCCCATTTCAGCAACCCCATCTTCCCAATTGCTACTGCCAAAAAACCGTGCGCTTATCCTTGATTCCTCTCTTCCTCTCATGTGCCACATTAAATCCATGAGCATATTACACTGGCTGCGCTTGCAACATGTATCCAGGATCCAATCTCTTCTCATCACCTCCACTTTAGCCCAAGCCACCCATCACCTATGACTGCAATAACTTCCTTACTGTTCTCCTAGCTTCTACCCTTCCCCTCCATCAGTGTGTTCTCAATATATTCACCAGGCTGGTCAATTTAGAACATAAGTCAGATTATTCCTCTAATGAAACTTCATTAGCTTCCCCTCCATATTGCTTAGAATAAAAGTCAAAGTGCCTTCAGTAGCCTGCAGATAAGGTCTTCCATGAGCTATCCATGGCTCCATCCCCACTCCCACCCCTCACTATTTCTCTGAACTCTTTTACCACTGACCCCTTTACTCATTCTGCTCCAGCCACACCGACCTCTTTGCTATTCCCCCGAGCACGGGCATGTTTCCACCTCAAGGGCTCTGTCCTTTCTGCTCTATCTGGATCATTCTCTCAGGATTCACAGATATCTTGTGCTTTTTTAAAGCTTTATGCTCCAATGTCATGTCTTCAGCAAGGCCTACCTTGACTTACCCTGTTGAAAATGGCAACACTCCCCACCCAGCATTCCCTTTCCCTCCTCCCTGTTTTCTCATTCTCTCTATCACTACAGAATACATTCTATATCTTACTCATTTAGTTATTGGTTATTGTCTGCCCCCACTATAAAACAGAAATTGGTTGAGGGCAGAGACGTCTGAGTTTATAGTTCATCTCTGTACCATCAGTGTCTGGCATGTGGCAGGTGCTCAATAAAAATGATAGGCTGAATATTGTTGTTAAAAATTCCTTGGACTTGGTCTTGAGAGGACAATTAGGGTGATGGGGCTAGAGCAAAGCAGAGAGCTCATGCTCCCACTCTACATCCACAGATTCGACTACAGGCTGACTATCCCTTATCCCAAATGCTTGCGACTGGAAGTGTTTCGGATTTTGGAACATTTGCATTATACTTGCTGATTGAGCATCCCAAATCTGAAAACCCAAACCCCAAAAAGGTCCAATGAGCATTTTCTTTGTGCATCATGTCAGTGCTCAGAAAATTTCAGATCTTGGAGCATTTCAGATTTCAGATTTGGGATGCTCAACCTGTAATCGCCTCTATTTGATAAACCCCACCTTTATATCTCTGATATCCAAATTCCTACTTCTAGCTGCCTGATTACTGTTTCTATGAGAAACTCAGAATGTGGACATTCTGAATTCGTACCTCATGTGGTACTCTTTTTGTGTTTCTCATCTCAGAGCAGGTCATTACCTGCCATTCACCCAGTAATCCAGATGAGAAGCTGATCAATTACACTTGTGTAAACATCTACTGAGTATATAATCTCTGCCACCCAGCCACTAACAGCACAGGGCAATGCACACAGCTCCCTCTTTCAAGGAGCTGAGTTTGTTGCAGTGGGCATTGTGATAGAGAAATGTACAGGGTGCTTTTGTTCATTTTTCCAAAGCGAAACTACCTACTTTTTATGATGATTAAAATAGTGTATGCCTCTTATAAACAATTTGATTGCACAACTAAAATGGAAAATGAAAGTCACCTGTAATCTCACATTCAAGAGGGTGCTGCTGTTAATAGGTTGGTATATGATACAGTTTGGATATCTGTCCCCTCCAAATCTCAATGTTGAAATGTGATCCCCAGTGTTGGAAGTGGGGCCTAGCAGGTGTTTGGGTCATAGAGGCAGATTCCTTATGAATGGCTTGGTGCCGTCTCTCTGGTTAGGAGTGAGTTCTTGCTCAATTAGTTCACATGGAAGCTGGTTATTTAAGAGCATGGCACCCCTCCCCTATCTTTCTTCCTTCTTTCTTCTCCTAGCATGTGATGCCTGTTCCCCTTTCCCTTCCGCCATGAGTGGAAGCTTCCTACAGCCTCAGCAGAAGCAGTTGCTGGCGCTATGCTTCTTGTGCAGCCTGCAGAAACATGAGCCAAATAATTCTCTTTTCTTTGTAAATTACCCAGCCTCAGGTGTTCCTTTATAGCAACACAAATGGACTAAGACAGCATATATCCCTCCAGACATTTTTCTATGCGTATTTAAAGATAGCTAATACTTACTGAATTCTTGGTAGGGATTACAAACCTTTATGCTGTGCACTTTAACATTAACTCATTTTAACATCACAATGATCCTCTGAGGTAGGTATTTTGTTATCCCCATTTTATGGACAAGGAAACTGAGGTTTAATGAGGTCAAATAAGATCCCATAGGTGGTAAAGTGACTGTCACTCAACTTAGGCTGAGTTATGTTCTGGTAACAAGCATTTTCTTTTTTTTCTTTCTTCTTTTTTTTTTTTTTTTGAGACAGTGCAGTGGCACGATCTCGGCTCATTGCAACCTCTGCCCCCGCCCCCGCCGCTTCAAGCGATTCTCCTGCCTCAGCCTCCCGAGTAGCTGGGATTACAGGCGTATGCCACCACACCCAGCTAATTTTTGTATTTTTTAAGGAGAGACAGGGTTTCACCATGTTGGCCAGGCTGGTCTCAACTTCCTAACCTCGTGATCGGCCCGCCTCAGACTCCCAAAGGGCTGGGTTTACAGGCATGAGCCACCGTGACCAGCCAACAAGAATCTTCAACATCTCAGTGGCTGACAATAACAAAGGTTTATTTCTTGCTTATGCTAATGAATCATGTTGACCAGGAGTCAGCTGTGGCTCTGCTCCATGCTGTCTTTGTTCCAGGACCCAGGCTGAAGCTGAAGGAGCACCCTCTATCTGGGACTTAGCTGATCATCATAAAACAGCAGAAGCAAACAGTGGCTCCTAAACCATCTACTTAGAAGGGGCATATATCACTTCTGCTCTCTTTTCATTAGCCAAAGCAGGTTCTAGGCCCAGCCTGCTATTAATGAACAGGAACGAATAACCTTCCCCCAGGGAGAGACGGTAAATATTTTTCAGCAGTAACACAATCCACTGAAAGTCCTGAGCTGGGATTTTAACCAGCCTGTCTTTAGAGCTTAAAAGATTAACTACTCTTCATATACTGTGTATATTTTAACCCTAAAAGTAGGAGTTCTACACATATTGCTGGGTAAACTCCTTTATCATATAATCTATCTCAGATATCTTGCTATATTTGTTCATATAGACTTTGCATATTCTTTTTTTAAGGATATAGAGTTTCAGATACGGTATCCCCCATTCTGCCTGTTGAGGTCCTCCTCATTCATCCAAGTTCAACTGAGGGGCCTCACCCACCAGAACAAGTCATACTTTTTCGGCATGCATGCAGTGTTGGGTTTACACTTCACTTTGGTCACATGTATGCCTTGTCTTAGAGTTCTTTGTATACATGTCTGTTTCTCTCACTTGATTTTAAGCACCTGGAAGCAAGAATCATATCTATACCTAGATAAAGATTGCTATCTTCCTATGCCTGGCTGTGCTTAACAGAGATGAGATGCTGTCTGTTGGTTTTGCAATACTGTGGAATTATCCTCCGTGCTATCCCTGTCACTTCATTGCCTGTGCTGGTCCTTTCATATCATTTAAATTTGGTGACCCCTTCAGAACTCACACAGTTTGAATAGTTCTACTTTCCAGTATTCATCAAAATTACACCAGCAATGACAACATTAAAGAAACAATGGCAAATAGGCATCAATCTCTCCCTTCTGACTCTTTAAAAGAAGAATATAGTGCAAGAGAAACACAAACCTAGTAAAATAATTGTTGTAAATCCATATCATCAAGTTTTCCCCTCCGGTCTCTACAGCAAAAGTTACTGGGTGCATGGGAGTCCATCTTTAAGAGCAGAGCTGTCGGAACGACGCCAGGGCTGAAGCCTGAATAAAGCCTCAGAGCCAGGCGCACTTGCTAATGACCTAGGAGAGGGTCCCGCCACATGCACTCAAACACACAGCACACTCTTGGGGTTCGAAAGCTCCCTTTCATGCCCCCAGAATGTTTATTTTTTTTAAGAGTGGCAAATGAAAATGAATTTCTAATCTGCATCACAACCAGAGTGCACCATGCGTCGAAAAAAAGCCCTTCCCTGACACAAAGACCATGGCCATCTGGAAGAAAAGCCACCCTCCTAAGCAGATCAGCTGCAGGTTCCATCGCACTGGGGCGGATTTGCCCGGAAACAGGCATCTTGCCTTTATTAACTTACCCCGTCATTAACAGTAATCAGCATTGTCCGCTCCATCTAATTCTTACTGAGCACCTGTGTATGTGGTGTTGCGTGGCCTGTCCCTGAGAGACCCTAAGGACAAACGCATCCTCTCTTGTCCCAAAGCCAGCTTTGTCAACAGGAGGTGCTTTGGAAAAGTAGTGTGAGCAGGGCCAAAACCAACCGAAGCCAACACGATTTTTAAAAGTGCGGTGTGTGTGTGCAGGCGAATGTCAAGCCCTTACTGGTAAGAAGGTGCTCTCAGGGCCCTCTCCTGCTTCTTCAGGACTCCCCCAACCCAGGCCCCTAGGAGCACCACCAGATTTCCTCCCTCATTCTGCAGGGCAACAAGGCTCTCGCCTCAGTGCACTGAGCCCGCTCCTGCTGCGGGAACCCAGGCTGGAGTGTGAAACCAGCTCTCTGCCTGCCGCAGGGACTGTTATCACCGCTCCCCACGCTGCTTCCTGTCACGTATCCTGTGCCAATGCTGTGTCAAGCCCATCTTACATTTTTCAAAGTGTCTTTAGCATCATTTCCTGAGCCTGAACATTTGCTCGTGCTGCAAAACAAGAACTCATTTTACAAAGTTTCACTCAGGATTATTGGGACCACAGAGGCAAGAGTAAACACCATTCTCTTATCAGCAAGAGAGACAGAGAGCCCAGCTTTGCTGTGACACTCCAGTAATTTGCAAACCAGAGCAGGTCTGTGTGTTTTTATCTAAGTAGAGAGACCTGCTCTTCCAGTTAAAAAAATCATATTAAAAATTAAACCATTCCCTCTCCCCACATAATTTAGCATCAGATAATTTTCTGCAGTGATTCCTCCTTTCTCGAGGGCTGCAAGGAAGCAGCATGGAGGTGCCAGGAGTTTGGCTCAGTGTACAGGTGGCGGGCATGTTAGTCTCAGCCCAGCTCACTGTAAATAATGCAGCCTGACAGGATTTCTCCTCTCCTTTCGCCTTTCGCCTAACTCTTTCAACCCGCTCGCTTACATCATCCTGGTTGGATTTAAATAGCTAACTGTGCCATGTTCTCCTGGATACAAACCACCGGATTGGCCACCTCCCTAGCTAGCTTCTACCTACTGAGAGGCAGGAGGTAGAGCTCTGGGACCAATGGCTGCCAGAGCTCAGCGCTTGCTGGAATCCAGTGAATTTTCTGTCACTAAGGGAGGGAAAAACGTAGAGGCACAAGAGGTCTGTTCATGCATGGGAATACTTGATGCCTGGGCAATGAGTTATGTTGTGTGAATCTTACTATGTCCTGGGTATAAAGGGAAAAGATAATGTGCATCCTTTGTTCCCTCCTATTAAACTATAACTAGATGATACATTCAAACTCAGTGGTTAACTTATGAAATGATTTCAGCTCAAAAGATGGGTAGAAAATCTCTGGGAACTGCAACCTTTCCCTTTTCATTTTAAGGATATGTTAGCTACATTTTTGCAGCAGTGCAATGTTGCATGAATATCAAGCTGAGTTTAACTCCACTGTGCTCCACAACAAACGCTTTTAATTATTTTAACTTTTTTTAAGTAATGAATTATGAGTTGAGAAGTCTGCTAAGCTGTTGTCGTCTTCAATAAGAACTCTTGCAAAGAAAAAGGCTAGAAGACAAAACTGATTGAAGAAGTTAAGGGTGAGACTAATGTAACCCACTGGAATCATATCATTCTAGAATTTTAATTAAGTAAATTTAAAAGCACTAGAGAGCCATTTACACAAATAATAGGCTGAAAGTTACCAAGCTGTGTTTAATACAGCAATCATTGTTCAAAGGGAAACCGGAAATCCTTAACCCTATGTGCAAACCCCAAAGAGAATGAATGCAGTGGGAGCAGGGGTTGAGGCACAGAGAGAACTCCTGGCTTCCCATTCAGAAAAACATTATGAAAATCCTTGCAGAAAGTATGAGGCCTGAGATAAAGCATAATGGAAACAACACATGTGCATAGATACACGGTATGCCTTTACAAATACATTAAACCACAATCCACTTAAATGATAAGAATGAAACTGAAAGCTCATTCCATCTAATAAGGAATAAAACAAATCCCTGTAAAGTCACTTGTATGACAGGATACTTGGGATAGGCTACATGATCTTAGCAGTCACCTTTGAGCTAATTCGGGCCTTTTGCCAGGCCAGGCCTGCGTATCTCATTGATTAGGGTAAAATACACCAAAGAACTAAATTTAGGAACACACAGGTGATTGATTAGAAAAAACAATCCACTTTGGACACAGCTGAGCCCACTAGATGGAATACATTTACAATCCTAGCAGCATTTGAGTGCAGGCTTCCAGATTTCAAAGCAAAATTAGATAACTCCCTTATTCCAAATAAATTAGCAATAACTCATGACTTCAGTGACCTCGCACTTCAGTGCTTCCTAAATGAAACGTGATTTTCCTTGTTGAGATGTAATAATGCTGGGTACGTTGTTAGTTACATGATTTTTTATACTTTTTTGTGTATTTAAACTATTTTATAAAGTCTATATACCATTTGACCTAGTAATTCTACTCACAGGAGTTTATTCTATAGATATGCTTATACATAAGCATTGTTTGTAATAACAAAAGATTTTAAACAGCTTAAAAGTTATCGAAAAGAACTGGTGTGGATATTAGGCTATAGCCTTGCCGGGGGGAACTGTGTTGCCCATCAAAAGAATGAAGCAGCACTGACTGTGCTGATATGGAACTGTTTCCATTATACAGTAGTAGGAGACAAAAGCAAGAACTGAGTGTACAAAATGCTGCCATGTGCAGGTTGTTAAAAAAGATTATAAATGCGGCCGGGCACGGTGGCTCATGTCTGTAATCCCAGCACTTTGGGAGGCCAAGGCAGGTGGATCACCTGAGGTGAGGAGTTCTAGACCATCCTGGCCAACATGGTGAAACCCCGTCTTTACTAAAAGTACAAAAATTAGCCAGGCGTGGTGGCAGGCATCTGTAATCCCAGCTACTTGGGAAGCTGAGGCAGGAGAATTGCTTGAACCTGGGAGGCGGAGGTTGCAGTGAGCTGAGATTGCGCCATCACACTCCAGCCTGGGGGACAAGAGTGAGACTTTGTCTCAAACAAAAACAAACAAACAACAAACAACAACAACAACAAAGATTATAAATGCATACATGCAGGGAACATCTCTAGAAGTCAATATGCCACCCTCTTCAAAAAATATCCCAGCAGTAATCCAGTAATCTCTGGGGAAGGGTAGGGTGGCTAGGGCACAGGGAAGTGAGAAAAACTAGGTTTTAATGTCATGACTGGGTTTTTTTTCACATTTAAATCAACTTTGTTGATATATATTATTCAATGAGTTTTTGACAAACAAATGTTATGTTCTTTTATGCTCTGACTTTGCGCATGTATTACAAAAAATAATTTTAAGGAAAAATATCTGTTTAAGCTAGATTCTTCAGAAGTTTTATAGAATAAATACTTATCTCAGATAACTTCTTTGGTCTATAAATTAGCAGTAGGAGGTGGTCACTTTGGAAAGATCAATTATTCTGATCTTAAAGGTAAATATCGTTTATGGCATTGACTCACCTGAGATAGGTGGTGGGCAAGAGGAAAGGTGACCAGGAGAAGAACCAGGTGGCTCATCTTGCTTCTAAGAGCTAAAAGCACCTCTCCCTGGACAGAGGATAGACTAGAAATATTTTTATTTTATTATCACCATATCAAAATATAAGGAGGTCTTTCTGAAACACTTGCTTGTAAGCAAACGTTTCCAGACCTCTCAAAATATATAAGAATTATTCTATGTGCTACAGCGAATTTAATGATCTGACTGTGCCTTCTGTCAACTTAGGAGGTGGAATTTCATTTCACCTCAAATTTACTCTGTAAACTTGGTCAGAGGACTTTGGCCTCCTGCTCTATCAGGAAGGCCCTATGAGGTGGCAAAGTAAGGAGGACTGTGACAGAGTCAGGGAAATGGGCTGGGAAGGCCACAGAGTAGGGACATAGTGAATTAACCCCACCAGGGAGAGGTGAGGCAGAGGCCGAATGTGTGGGGAAGAGTCTGGAGATGTTCACCTGGTTCCGCCTGAGCTATCTAAGGAGGGAACGACTTGCTACCAAACCCTGTCATGTCACTCTCCAGTTCTTTCACAGTTACGGAGCCCATTGCCGGAGCTGGAATGCAGACTTCCTAAGCAAAGAGAATTGTTTCTCCTCCGCTTCCTCCTCTTTCTCCTCTTCCTCCTTTTGTCCCCAAAGCACCCAGTAAATGTGAAGACAGAGAAAGGAAGGAATGATGAGCAAGATGAATCCCTAATGCCAGTGGAGTTGGTAAGGTAAGTATACAATTTAAAGAGGAGCTAAATGTTCTGAATTGTATGTAGCCTTTTGGACAGTCTATCTAGAGGGGTTACACTAGACTGGGGAGTCGAAGCATGGCTTTCACACATCAGTTGAGTCCAGGTATCTCTGAGCATAGAGAGGGCGGCCCTCTGAACCTTCCAGGCCTCATGTTCATGTGGTGAAGGTAAGGCCACTTTCCTCTTGGTGCCAGCCCACCTGGGTATGGATCGAGCTCCCCCACTGCTTCACTGTGCCACCCTGAGCAAGGTAACTTCATGCCTCATGCTTCATTTTCCTCATCTAGAACATGCGGCTAATCACAGTACCCCTCTCACAAGGCTATTGCGAAGACTAACTTTAACACATACAAATATAAACATAGATTAATAGAGGTGTGCATTTAGCATAGTATCAGGCACACAGAGACTACATGATAACTACTAACTATTGCAATTATTAATATCGCTAAATTATTGAAGGTTTTCCCCACCTTAAATAGCCTAGTGACGTTAACAATGACATCACCATTCTCCTAGTGGCTCACATGTTCTCTGTGCTCCGGGTAATGATGGCATGTGCAATATTACATTGCAGGGTAAGGTTAATTGATGTTGTTTAATAAAAGTGGACATTCAGGTGGCTATACAATCAAGAAGCCCACCCAAGGAAAAGACCTGAATGTACTGCACATGTAGGAATGTTAGTCATTAAACTGTGCTTACAGAAAAATCCCGTTTCCTGTCATAAATCTCACAACAGAAAGAATTCATGAGGAGCCTGCTGAAGGCAATATTTGCCATCATACCCCAAGCATGAGGCAGCTTCACCCCAAACATGAGGCAGTCAGGAAACACTGACTGCCCCCACCGAAGGCAGAGTAATTCCTGCGTCAGTATATTATATTCTACCAATGGTCTCATCTATCTCATGTGGATTCAATTTAGAGGATGCTGCCAGACAGAATTAAATATATTAGTTTGAAAAATTACAGGGAAAGCGTATTTATAACAGTTCCATTTTGATTGGATCAATTTTCTAAGCATTTATCTTTTAAGAGTCCTAGAGGCCTTTCTTATAGGGTGTGCCTCCCAGATGGACTTTGCATTACATCATCTGCTGCAAGAAAGAACCCCAGAATGTTTTACTTGGGACCTTGGATAGCTGTCTAAGGGGACTGCTGCAGAAGAAAAGTGTGGGAAATATCAACACAGACATTTCCACAAACGACGATTCCATCTCTTACTTGGATTAATTATTAATCTGTGTATCCTAGGAAGGTCAGCTCACAGCAAACAGGTTACAATGGGAGATGACTAATGAGAAGGTCTCAAATACTAAATGAAGATAACCCACATGATGGCACCAATTCTAATTAAGAGTCTTCTACCAGAAATAATGATAATCTTGCATGAGACACCTGCTGTTGTCCAGGCTTTGCACAAGGCACTTTATATCTGCCATGTCATTGGTTCTTCATAACAACATTGATGGGTTTATTTTATAGATGATGAAATTAAGATTCAGAAAAACTCAGTGAGGTTAAAATAAGCTGCCCAAGTCCCATAACTGGCTATTAGCAAAGCTGGCACCTGAACCCAAGTCTGGCTGACCTCAAAGCACATGCTGTTTTGAATCCTGCCACACTGTCAGATTCAACAGGTAAAACCGGGACAGTAAATCATAATCATGAAATATATGGTCCTTTCTCACCACAATTTCAGACATATTTCCTTAGCATGAATCTAATCATCTCACAAATATTTATGTTAAAAAAATACAGCCACCTTAGGGCCATTTGCTATTTTTAAGGAGTATGATTGGAAGAGGTATAATGTCTTTTATGAAAATTGTTTTCTCCCCTGGATGAAACTCCTGTCCTCCTCCTTTTAAAGTTTGGTTTTTTTTGAGAAGAGTTAACTCCCTTACTTCGTATTAAAAAGAACTAGAATATAGAATTGAGAAGTACTAAAACTATAGTTCAGAATAATATATATATATCCCATATATAATATATATATCCCATATATATTATATATATATCCCATATATATTATATATATATATCCCATATATATTTTATATATATCCCATATATAATATATATATATCCCATATATATTATATATATATATTATATATCCCATATATATAATATATATATATTTTTTTTTTTCATTGCAACCTCGACCTCCTGGGCTCTGGTGACCCTCCCACCTCAGCCTCCCAAGTAGCTGGACTATAGGCATACACCACCATGTCTGGCTAATTTTTGTATTTTTTGGTAGACACAGGGTTTCAGCATGTTACACAGGCTGGTCTTGAACTCCTGGGCTCCAGTGATCTGCCCACCTCAGCGTCTCAAACTATTGGGATTGCAGGTGTAAGCCACCACATCCAACCAGAATGAGATATTTTTAATGACAAAAATAGACACTGGGAGAACACAATGAGAAAGTATATCCCTGAGAGTTCTAGAAAGAGATACTAGAGAGAATGCAATATTCAAAAAATTAATCACTGAGAATGTTCTAGAACTAAAACACAAATCCTTAGGTTGAAGATGTACAACAAACATTGAATAGAATAAATAAAATGAGCTCCATTTTGATATATATAATAAAACTGTGGAACCTCAAAAATAAACTAAGACAAGTTAAAAACAACCAGGAAAAAAAGGCACTTTGTCTGCAGAAAAACAATTAGACTGACAGTTGACATCTCAGTAACAAGAAGGCCAAAATAAAATAGAAAAATATCTTCTAAACTACTGACCTAGAATTCTATACCTAATTAAATTATCATTCAAGAGTGAGGGTGAAATAAAGACATTTTCAGATGGAAAGTAAGAGAATTGTATTTGCAGATTTATTTTATGAATTATTTGAGGATATACTTCAGGGAGTAGGAAATATGAACCCATGAGAAAAGGATCAAGAAGCAATAAATTATCCATGAGCAATCTGAAAAAGAAATTAAGAAAGCAATTCCATTTATAAGAGAATTAAAAAGAACAAACTACTTAGGAATAAATTTAACAAAAGAAGTATAAAACTTGTACTCTGCAAACTATGACATTGTTAAAAGAAATTAAAGAATTCCAAAATAAATGGAAAGACATCCCATGTTCATGGATTCAAAGATTTAATATTGTTAAAATGGCCATACTCCCATATTCATCTACAGAGTTAATCTCTATCAAAATCCTAGTTGGCTTTCCTTTGCAGAAAATGATACTAAAATTAATATGTAAGTGCAAGTGACCCAAAATAGTCAAAACAATTTTTTAAAAGAAGAACCATGTTGGAGGACTCACATTTCCCACTGATTTCAAAATGTATTACAAAGTTACAGTAGTGAACACACTGTGGTACTTGCTTAAGAATAGATATGGATGAATAAAATAGACTTAGTCCAAAATATTTTATTTTGAAATAATATTTTTATTTAAGAAATATAAAAATACAGGCTGGGTGTGGTGACTCATTCATGCAATCCCAGCACTTTAGGAGACTGAGATGCAAGGATCATTTGAAGCCAGGAGTTCAAAACCAGCCTGGGCAATGTAGGGAGACCCTTTCTCTACAAAAATCTTTTTAAAAATTAGCTGGGTGTGTGGTGCATTTCTGTGATCCTAGCTACTTGAGAGGCTGAGGTAGGAGGATTGCTTGGGCCTGGGAGGTCAAGGCTGCAATGAGCTATGATTGAACCACTACACTTCAGCCTGCAGCCTGAGTGACAGAGCGAGACCTTGTCTCAAAAGGAAAAATATATATATACATATATGTAAATGTATGTGTATACATATGTGTATATATGTATATACAAAAAATTTAAATAAAATTTAATTTTAATTTTATTATTTTAATAAAATAAGTTCATTTTTGTTAAGTATATTTTCTTTTATTTGCCCCACATTTACTCTCAATATAACAAGGGTACAAGACATTAAATGAGGAAAGATGACTCTTTTTTAACAAATGATATTGAGATAACTGGATAGGCATATGCAAAAGAATGAAGTTGCACACCCTCTTCACTTCATTTATAAAATTAACTAAAAATGGATCACAGATCTAAATGTAAGACCTACAACTACATACTTCTTTTTTTTTTTGTAATTCTTACAACTCAATAAAAAATAATTATTACAACTCAATAATAAAAAGGCAAATAACACAATTTAAAAATGGACAAAGGTGGGCATGGTGGCACATGCCTGTAGTCCCAGCTATTTGTTGGGCTGAGGCAGGAGGATCATTTGAGCACAGGAGTTTGAGGCTGCAGTAAGCCATGATTGTGCCACTACACTCCAGCATGGGTGACAAAGTGAGACCCTGTCTCAACAAAAAGCAAGGGAGGCAAAGGATATGAATCTCCAAATAAAATATGCAAATGGCCAATAAACACATGAAAAGATGCTAAACATCATTAGTCATTAGAGAAATGGAAACCAAAACCTCAGCGAGATACCACTTACACACACTTGAAAGGCTATAATGAAAAAGGCAGATAGCGTTTTGGCAAAGATATAGAGAAAGTAGAACCCTCATACATTGCTGGTGGGAATATAAAATGTCACAGCCCCTTTGGAAAACAGTTTGGCAGTTTTTCAAAAAGCTAAATTGAAAGTTACCCTTTGACCCTCTAATTCCACTCCTAGATATATATCCAAGAGAAATGAAATACATATGTCCACACAAAAACTTGCACATGAATGTTCATAGCAGCATTATTCATAGTAGCCCAAAAGTAGAAACAGTACAAATGTCCATTAATTGATGAATGGATAAATAAAATGTGGTATATCCATACAGTGGAATACTATTTAGCCATAAAAATAATGAAGTATTGATACATACCACAACATGGATGAACTTTGAAAATATGCTATGTGATGTTCTCACTCATAGGTGGGAATTGAACAATGAGAACGCTTGGACACAGGGCGGGGAACATCACACACCAGGGCCTGTCGTGGGATGGGGGGAGGGGGGAGGGATAGCATTAGGAGATATACCTAATGTAAATGACGAGTTAACGGGTGCAGCAAACCAACATGGCACATGTATACATATGTAACAAACCTGCACGTTGTGCACATACATGTACCCTAGAACTTAAAGTATAATAAAAAAAAGAAAATATGCTGTGTGAAAGAAGCCAGTCACAAAAGACCATATAGTGTATGATTCCATTGCTCCGAAATATCTAGAATAGGCAAATCTATAAAGACAGAAAGCAGATTAGTGGTTGCCTAGGGCTGGTTGGGTTGGGGGGAAATTGGAGAGTGACTGCTAATGGGTATGAGGTTTCTTTTGAGGTTCATAAAAATGTACTAAGGTTGATTGTGGTGATAGTTGTACAACTGTCAATATACTAAAAACCATTGAATTGTATACTTTAAATGGAGGAATTATATGTATATTATACCTCAAAAATGTTTTTAGAAAAGCAGTGGAGAATTAAAAAGTTGAAAAATATATAGTCAAATCTAAACAAGCATTGACTGTATGAAACAATAGTAACAAAAGCACTAATGGAAGGTCCATAAAAAGATGGAATTAAAATACTAGAAACAATGTGTGAGAGGAAAAGAAGAATAAGAGAGAAAACAACCTAAGGTCCTTATTTTGTTTGAAAGGAAACCGAGGGATATTGATTAACCTACAAGATTGTTGAGCAGTATGTTTGTTCAATTTTAAAGTAAATATGAAAAAACAGAAATATAATCATTTGAAAGATAATATTGATCAGTTCTATAAAAGGCAAAAAAAGGAGAAAAAGAAAAAAACGTACAGAAAGCACAAAGCAAGGTTAAAGAATAAATCCACCACAGTATATAATCACAATAATGTAAATGAACTAACTTCATAGGTTAAAGGGCTGAGACTTAATTTAAATAAATCCAGCTATATGTCATGTTTTTTAAAAATTGCATCTTGTTTGTTCCTGATAATTAGGATGATGTTGCATTCCAGTATTTCCCGTGTCTTATTCCTGAATTTAAATGGGATGTTTTTAGGATTTCACCACTGAGAATAATATTTGCTTTAGGGTTTGGTAGATGCCATTTTCAGGTTAAAGAATGTTCCTTTTTTGTTGTTGTTTTTTGAAACTGGATCTTGCTCTGTCACCCAGGCTGCAGGGCAGTGGTGTGACGATGGCTCACTGCAGCCTCAACCTCCTGGGCTCAAGCAATCCTCCCATCTCAGTCTCCTGAGTAGCTAGGACTACAGGCACACATCACTAGGCCCAGCTAAGTTTTTAAAGTTTTTTCAGAAATGGGATCTCATCATGTTGCCCAGGCTTGTCTCGAACTCCTGGGCTCAAGCAATCTTTTGGCTTTGGCCTCCCAAAGTGCTGGAATGACAGGCGTGAGCTGCTGTGCTCAGCAAGGAATGTTCCTTCTATACCTAGTTATCTGAGAGAAGTTCTCTTTAGAGTGTTGAGGGAAAATAGCTAACTTAGAATTCTATACACAGCTAAACTATCATTCAAGAATGAGGATGAAATAAAAAGACATGCCATTTACATTTATAGTTTTTAAAAAACTATAAGTTATCTATAAATAAATCTAACAAATGACATGGAACCTTTACAAAGAAAGCTCTAAAACCTCATTGAAAGACAGAAAACCTGAAGAAATGATGAGATACACCCTGTTTATGTACGGAAAGACAACAGCTTAACAGTAGCAGCTTTCCTAAATTTATACTATTAATTTAATAAATTCTATTCAAAATCCCTGGAGAATTGTTTCCACTGACCTTGATAAGCAGATCAGAATATCCATCCAGAAAAATAAAGGGGTTAAGAACAGCCAAAACAATTTTTTTTTAAGCGACAAGATCTTGCTGTGTCGCCCAGGCTGGAGTGCAGTGGCACGTTCATAGCTCACTGCAGCCTCTAACTCCTGGGCCCAAGTGATCCTCCTGCCTCAGCCTCCCAAAGTGTTGGGCTTCCAGGTATGAGCCACGATGCCAAGCCACAATTTTGAGACAGTATAAAGAGAAAGGATTCACCCTAACAGATAGCAAATCTTATTTTTAGTTAATTTTATAAATGAAGTGAAGAGGGGGTGCAACTTCATTCTTTTGCATATGCCTATCCAGTTATCTCAATATCATTTGTTGAAAAAGAGTCATCTTTCCTCATTTAATGTCTTGTACCCTTGTTATATTGAGAGTAAATGTGGGGCAAATAAAAGAAAATATACTTAACAAAAATGAACTTATTTTATTAAAATAATAAAATTAAAATTAAATTTTATTTAAATTTTTTGTATATACACATATATATACACATACACATACATTTACATATATGTATATATATATTTTTCCTTTTGAGACAAGGTCTCGCTCTGTCACTCAGGCTGAAGGCTGAAGTGCAGTGGTTCAATAATTAAATAAGTAATTAAAATATTTTGGATGCAGGGTGGTGATGGCGTCCACCGGGGCTGTGGAAGTGGGGTCCCCGGGGTCAGCCATTGCCCCCTCGCCCACCCTGGCCTTGCTGCCCGCCCTGAGTCATCTGTTCCGGCCCATCAGCACCGAGGACGAGGAGCAGCAGCCCACCCAGATCAAGTCGCTGTGCATAAACTGTTACCGCAATGGCATGACGCGCCTCCTGCTCACCAAGATTCCCTTCTTCAGAGAAATAATCGTGAGCTCCTTTTCCTGCCACCACTGTGGCTGGAACAACATGGAGATCCAATCAGCAGGCAGGATCCAGGACCAGGGAGTGTGCTACACTTTGAGCCTCAGGGCTCTGGAGGACATGAACAGAGAAGTGGTGAAGACTGACTCTGCTACCACAGGGATTCCTGAGCTAGATTTTCAAATTCCTGCCTTTAGCCAGAAAGGAGCTCTGAACACTGTTGAAGGATTGATCACCCATGCTATCTCTGGCCTGAAGCAGGACTAGCCTGCATGAAGGGCAACAAAGATGCCACAGCTGAAAGAGTTGATGAGTTCATTGTCAAACTGAAGGAGCTAAAGCAAGCAGCCTCCCCTTTCACTCTGATCATTGACGATCCCTCAGGGAACAGCTTTGTGGAAAACCCATATGCTGCTCAGAAAGATGATGCCCTGGTGATCACACACCACAACCGGACCTGGCAGCAGGAAGAGATGCTGGGGCTCCAAGCAGAAGCACCAACAGAGAAGCCAGAAGAGGAAGATCTCAGAAATGAAGTGCTCCAGTTTAACACAAACGGCCCAAAATGCAATGCCCCCGCTCAGACCAACATGAAGCTAGTACAAATCCCTCACTTTAAGGAGGGACCAACTGCAAGAACTGCGTGTATCAGACCAATTAGGTGAAATCTGGAGAAGCAGTAGAACCCTTGGGCACCAGGATCACCCTCCACATCACAGGTCCCTCAGATATGACCAGAGACCTCCTCAAGTCTGAGACTTGTAGTGTGGAAATCCCAGAGCTAGAATTTGACTGGGAATGGCCATCCTCGGGTGCAAGTTCACCACACTGGAAGGGCTGCTGAAAGATATCTGGGAACTGGTGACCAAAAACCCTTTCACACTGGGTGACAGTTCCAATCCCGGCCAGACGGAGAGACTGCAGGAGTTTAGCCAGAAGATGGACCAGATCATCGAAGGTAACATGAAGACCAACTTTATTATGGATGATCCAGCAGGAAACAGTTACTTGCAGAATGTGTATGCACCTGAAGATGATCCTGAGATGAAGGCGGAGCGTTATAAGCACACCTTTGACTAAAATGAGGAGCTAGAGCTCAATGACATGAAGACAGAGGGCTATGAGGTAGGCCTGGCTCCACAACAGTAGCAGTGGGTGGGTCAAGGGCCAGCTCTCCAGCGCTGCTCATTCTGCAGGTTATTTATTAGTATTGGAAGAAGGCTGGGAGTGTCTTCCCCACCAGCCCTTGCCCATGGTGGGGAGGACACCTTGTCTGAGTCAGAGATCTAGGCACATTTTCTAAACAGCTTGTGATGCAAGTGCAAGCCTATTGTGTTACTTGACCTTATTTTGGAGGTTTTGAATCGGCCTAGGAAGAAACCCAGAAATGAACCAGGGGTATGTCATTATCACTTTTTTCATATCAAATCTTTACCCTCCCTCCACATAATGCTCTGTCCTCTAAGGTTGGAACTCTGAAGTTGGAGAAAGTGGAATAAAACTACACCTGGAAAATAAAATAAAATAAAATATTCTGGTATCAGCATTTGGCTAAATAGATCAATGGGGCAAATTTTCTGAAAAAGTTAGAAACACACATAAGTAGGAACTTAGGATATAAGAGGTGATACTGCAAATCAGCAGGGAAAGGATGACTATTCAATAAATGGCACTATGACTATTGGCTAACAATATTTTCTAAGGGAAAAATTAGATTCATACCTCACTGCGTGAACAAAAACAAATTTCAGATGTGTTAAGGAAAAGCAGTAAACATTTAGACAGAACTATAGGAAAATATTTCTATGACATCCAAGGAGGGCAGGGTTTCTTAAACAATACAAAACCAAAAATTATCATGGAAAAGTGAGAAGCTGAAGTGTATAATTTTTTAAAACTTCTTAATGACAAATGGCACTAACAGCAAAGCAAGAAGACAAACACAGACTTGGAGAAAATAGTTATATCCCACATTTCCAACCAAGGATTACTATCCAAAATATACAACTAGTTCCCACAAATAAGCAAGAAAAAGAGAAACAACCAAACATCAAAAAAGCTTCAAGATGTTAACAAGCAATCGGCAAAAGAGGACATGTGTCTATAGACACATGAAAATGTGCTTGCCTTTATTAGTAGTCAAGGAGATGCAAATTAAAACAAATAGATACTATTTCATGCCTATTAGAGTGGGAATTTCTTGAAAAAACTCTGACAATACCAAAAGTTGATGAGAATGGAGAAATGGACACTTACATCCACTGCTAGTGGGCATGTAAAAATGACAGACCCACTGTAGAGAGCGATTTGGCAACACCTGGTAAAGTTAATGCATAACCTATGACCAAAAATTCTGCCACTATATGTCTAGAAGTTCCCAAGAGACACATGGGTCCAAGGAGATATGAACAAAAGCAGATTCTTTCAGCACTCTGGGTAATAGCTTAAAAGTGGAAACAAGCTACCTGAACTTCAGGAGCAAAATGGGCAAATCAAATGTGGATTATTCATGTGATGCAATGTTGCACAGCCATTAAAATGAGTGAACTAGATCCTTATCACCTACATGGATACATCTAAAATGTGTAATGATAAACTAGAAAGACGCAACATAAATATTTATACAATATAATTTACATAAAATGTAAAGTACATGAAATGATAGTATATATAATTTACTAATACATTAAAGATACTCATCTTCCTGGTTATGGTTCACATATATGAAGGGGGGAGAGAGAGGCCCCCTAAACCAGGTGTCTGAATATCACAACATCTAGAAAGACCCTTGAACTTACATTTCATAAAAGATAAAAAGAGTGTTTTTTTAAAGAGCAACTGAGCTACTAATGAGAATTTGGCACTATTTATGTTTTTATGTACAAAGAACCCTAAAGGACATTCGATGGGTTCTGGTATCAGTCGCCAGTTCTTCTTCACTTAGGAACTGATGCTACTAACTCTCAGTTGGTGGGACTAAGAGAACAGTTCTGGCCTAGCTCCTGTCTCTACAGGTCCTTTAGAAGCAAAATGGGCAAACAAAATGTGGATTATTCATAGAGTGCAACACTGGGTTATTCTCCCTCACCCAGCCTACTAGTTTGCCCAGAAAATCCCCATCCTGCTTCTGTTGGATTCTTTCCTGTGTTTCCTTTGCCACTTGCTGAAAGTACAGTACCATTCTAGCATCCCAAGTTTTACCTGCTGATTTCTGTTGAAGACTCTACAGCCCAACTCTGCCTTTCTGATGGGTCTGGACCCGTGCCTATTCAGTACATGTGCCTATTCAGGAGAGATGCCTCCCTGGACAGGGTTAGCTTTTCTCTAGGTGCTATAATGCTGAGCAGAGGATCTTAAATCCCCTTTGGTTTGGAGTGACAGAACCATAATCCTTCCTGAGCTCCTTTTTTAAACACACATACATACACACATGCTTTCATATACATGCACATGTACACACACACACTCAGACAAAAAAATGCACACACAAATACCTACACCACTCCCTTCTCTGCAACAGGAGTCGGGACTGCTTGGTTACTCTAAATCCAGTATTGTATAGGTATTGTGTGGCAGATCTGATTTTATAATGGAAGACAATGGGAATAATAGGATTTGCTATTCACGAACACATAGATCTCAAATATCAAAGGACAACTGTATGATACCATTGGAACCACTATAACACAACAGCCGTCTCCCACTTGCCAAGCTTAAAGCATATAACTTTTCTTTTTCACGCTGGGAGCAGAGTTGATTGAATTATACTCCTCAGTTCTTATCCCATTACCATGACTGTATGTGAGGTCCCTCTCTAGTTTTACAACTGTGCTTCCTTTTATATTCCCCTTTGTGTCTGATTCCACTTTCATTTCCCTTGCCCCCACCCACAGGCATCTGCTGGAATGGGTTTGATATTTGCCCAATTGTTATTTATCCTGTTGCTTTTCTACTGGGGTGGCACGGCAAGAGGATGTTTATCCCTGATTCGTTATGCTGATTCATTTTTATTAAGCAGCCACACAGTTTCAGGTATAGTGCCGGAGTGGATCCCACTGTGGAACCTAGCAGCCAAACTGTGAACTGAACATCTGTTTAATTTAAATGGTGGGTCCTGGGGTGTCAGTTCCATTATTTTGTTTGTATTACAAAACTTGGCTCACAAGATCACACCCTTGTTTAAAAAAAAAGTGTCCTTTAAATTGGGAAAATTCTTATCTGTCCTGAATAAGAGTGCTTCTGCCTGCAAGCAGAGTGTGCGGTGACTCACTGTCCCATGAAGACGCCTTCCCTTCTACCTTAAGACTGCGTCTGTCCCACAGAACCCCACGTGCGGGCGTCCCTGGAACCTGGCCCATAGGTGGCAGTCTCCCTTCATCGTTCCCGGACTACGAACCTCGGAAGGGCAGCCTGAGAAAGCAGTTGCTTTTGCTTTTTCTTCGGGTTTCCTAATATTTAACGTTCCCTCCATTCAGCTTCCCCCTCCATCCCGCAGAGAGTATAGAGATTGCATCCCTGGAGGCGAGCAAACGACAAAAGAAACTTCGCCTGGAACCAGTCAAAGTCGGGAGACCTGGGTTGTGCCGACTCTGGATGCGATTGTTTTGCTGAAGCTCTCTTGCAGAATTGCTCTGTAAATGGCAAGAAGAAATGCCTTTCACTATAAACAGAAAATAAAGCTTTCACAAGTTGTCATATTTTTAAAAAGCAATCATGCGGATGCAAGTTTTTATCCCCTCTGTTTAGTCTTGCCTCCCCTCCTTGCCAACACACCCCCACAGAATTTGGGATGAATCTTTGCGAGTGAAGTAAAAGTAGGCATTCTCTCCAACATGTGCCCCTCCCACAGCCCCTCACAGAGCCTATTCAACAAGATATCGAACAGTCATAGGCAGAGACGAGTGTGCGTGCGCGTACGAGTGTGCATGTGTGTGCGCGTGTGTGTGAGTGTGTGTGTATGTAGAGAATACTAGATGGAGAGTCAAAGGGAAACCAAGAGATCCAGAAAGGGGGCACCACCTTCTCACCTTCCTTCCACCCCACTCCTCCTCACCCAAGGAGGGAAGGCAGGTGGAGCGCTCACCCAGCCCCAGGCCCTTTTGGGCAAGCCTGCCCAATGGGTTTCTAATCAGCCAACACTTTGGGCCGGCCTCCACTGTTTATGGAGCCAAAGGGACTTTAAATCATTAGCCGGTGTCAAAATGCTTGAGGAATGTGCTTGCCAAGGAAGCCACATGGAGTGGTTCATCAGCATTTGTAAAAACCGCCTTGGCAAAAAGAGGTTGAACCCAGCACTGGGGGTGGATTGTGTGTATTTCAGTTGAATTAGCAAACAGAATACCTTTTAAATTTAGCAACACCTGGTTCTGAAAAGGACACCCAGTAAAGAAAGGGTTGCCTTGTCTGTGCTGGAAGAGGCTTTCCCTGCCTCAAGGGGCTTCTCCTCCCCAGATCAGAGACCTCATTAGATGCTTGGTCCCTCTTCCTAAGATGTGCAGAGGGCTGGGAGATTTTCACCTGGACTTTGGGACAAAGCCAACACAGGATGTCCTGACTTACAGCAAGCATTTCTGAATGGAGGTAGCCATTGGTCAGCCTGCTCTAAAGAAGGCCAAGTTCATGTTCCCCCCAAAGGACTAGACCCCGGGGTAGGTGGGGGTTTAGGGGCAGGGGTAAGAGGGTGTGGGAGGTGGTGAAGGGGAGGGGGTAGAGGAGGGGGTGGGTGGAGAGGGCAGGCATGGAGTGGGTGGAGGGGACCTGACAGAAGCCTGGTTCAAGCACAAGCAGAGCCTCCCTGGCCACGGCAGGTGGGCCCCTGACACACAGGAAGTCTTCTTCAGAACAGACTTACCACCTTAGCTGTTTGGCTGCTCTCCTGCACACACCTGGAATCACTGGGTATGTCTCTGAGGAACTAAAGCTGATCTCTCCTTGGTAGGCTGACTTCAGCAGAAGAGCTGAGGACACGCCACCTTTTCTCTCTTTAGGCCCTTTCCCTTGAAAAGCTCTGTGAATTAGGATTTTCTCTTCTCAAAGGAAAAATAAAACTGCTTAAAAGCACCATCAAGTCCTCAAAATCCTCTTTTTTTTTTGAAAAAAAAAAAAAAAAAAAACTTACTCTGTCGCCCAGGCTGGAGTGCAGTGGCGCAATCTTGGCTCACCGCAACCTCCACCTCCTGGGCTCAAGGGATTCTCCTGCTTCAGCCTCCCAAGTTGCTGGGATTACAGGTGTGCACCACCAAGCCCAGCTAATTTTGCATTTTTAGTAGAGACAGAGTTTCACCATGTTGGCCAGGCTGGTCTCAAACTCCTGACCTCAAGTATCCCACCCACCTCAGCTTCCCAAAGTGCTGAGATTAGAGGCATGAGCCACCATGCCTGGCCAGGTTCTCAAAAATCTATAAAATAAAGCCTCAGGGGGGTATTTAAATTCTGCTGGAACAGGGGCCCAGCAGACCTTCCTGCTTTGTCTCCCACATCTGCTATTAGACACCACTATTGTTCCAGCCCAGCCCTCAGCTCCTCTCATCCTACCCTGCTCGTGGAGATCCTTCTCCCCCAGGTCTGTTTCAAATCTCACTGCTTCCATGAACCTGATCCCTCCAGAGTTGGCTAACCCAGCCCCACTCTTCCTCTCGTGGGCGCCCAGATGTCCTATGGTACCTGATTGTGCACAGCCTCGTGGTTCAGCTGCTGTGCCCGGCCTGCCGTTTTCCTCCAGGACTCGTATGCTTCCTGTGAGCACCCTCCAACTCTCAGTGTATTTCCCCTAATACTCAGCACTGCATCTCCCAGTCGGCAAAGCTTAACCATTGTTGATGAGATTTGAAATCAAACCATGTTAGCATATGAAAATAAATACAAGTATCAGGCTTCATCTGACTCCAATGTAAGAGGCACCATTCATTCACTTCTAAAAGAAGAAAATTAGTAATGTAAAACTAGAAATGAATTAGCTAATGAGCAGAGGGACAAAGAATGTTCAGCCTCTCTAGAATGCAAAGACTTCAGAATTGTTTGTGAAAATAAGGAAATGCCAAATTTGACAAATCAAATTAACAAATTTAGAGGAAATTACATTGGTCACCACTGCCAGAGTCACAGTGAGACATGCACTCTGAGGACTGCCAGCAATGCAAATGAGAACAGCACTTCTCCAAAAATTTTATAAAATGTCTCAAGAGTCTTAAAAATTTTTAATTACATATGTGGCTCACATTCTGTTCTATTGAACAGTGCTGTATTAGACAACTGCATTTTTTGTAGAAGACAAAGAAAGCTGCTAGGTGAGGTTATTTCTGGTTCTAGAATTATGAGTGATTTTAGTTTTGTTCTTTTTTTTAGTTCTTATTTTTTTGATACATGGTCTCACTCTGTCACCCTGGCTGGAGTGCTGTGGCGCAATCTCAGCTCACTGCACCCTTGACCTTCTGGTTCAAGAGATCCTCCCACCAAAGCCTCCTAAGTAGCTGGGACTATGGGAGGCACGTGCCACCACACCTGGCTCATTTTTTGATTTTTTGTGGAAACAGGATCTTGTTATGTTGCCTAGGCTGGTCTTGAACTCCTGAGCTCAAGCAATTCTCCTGCCTCAGCCTCCCAAAGTGCTGGGATTACAGGCGTGAGCCACCACCTGGCCTAGTTTTGTACTTTACACTCTTCTGCACACAGTTTTCTCAATGAGCATTTATTTCTAATATTTCACGTCTTTTGTGGAGCCTTCCCCAAACTCCAACTGGTGTCAGATGCATCATGACTTTCTACACTTTTTCTCTGCAGCATTCATTAGAGTTGGAAGTTATATGCTGGCTGATCGTTTGATTCATTTCTGCCTGCTCAGCAGATCCTCAAGTCCGTGAATCTGGGACCCAGGTCTGTTTTGCTCACTTTTGTGTTCCCAGCACTTAGCTCAGTACATAACATGTGGTAAGTATTTAATAAAGACTGGTTAAATGAATAGATGAATAAATGATTAAAGAAAAAAGTTACTTCGTAGAATCAGAAGAATCCAAGTCACTGTAACTATAAAATCAAGGAAGTCGTCACATAAGAGCAATATTTGCAAACTTCAGTGAAGAGGTGAACAGCACAAATTTTGGAGGGGCCACAGCCGTGAGATCTGCTGCAGAGAGTGCAGCTGATGAAGGGTCCCAGCTGCTGTGCTCTGAATCTATCAACACATCTGAGGCTGCGCTTCCTAGGGGCTGCCCCCAGCCAACCTCTCAGTGTAGCAGGAATAGGAAGGCACGCCTTCTCCTGGGAGAGGTAGGACTTCTTCTGACCGGCAATTTTGGCTCAAGGACGTTCATTGACCTTGTCAAAATTTCCTTCCTTCTCTCCTGTCTTCTCCAGGGTCAGACCTTCATCACACTCTGAGCGTTCTCCCTGTCGCCTCTGGCTCCATCCCCATTTTCCATTACAGGTGTGTTCCCCAATAAATTACTTGCATCTCAGAGGACACAAATAACACAAAGAAGGACATTGCTTCCAAAATTTAAATATATATTATCTACTTTTAAAAATGGCCAATACATGCACATTGTAGAAAATTTGAACAGCAAAAAATTTTTGAAGTGGATATATTATAACAGGAAAGTTGCTCTTTTTTTTTTTTTTTTTTTTTTTTTTGAGACAGAGTCTCCCTCTGTCACTCGGTCTGGAGTGCAGTGGCACGATCTTGGCTCACTGCAACCTCCACCTCCTGGGTTCAAGTGATTCTTCTGCCTCAGCCCCTCGAGTAGCTTGGACTACAGGCACGTGCCACCATGGCCAGCTAATTTTTGTACTTTTATTAGAGACAGGGTCTCACCATGTTGGCCAGGCTGGTCTCGAACTCCTAACCTCAGGTGATCTTCTCACCTCAGCCTCCCAAAGTGCTGGGATTACAGGTGTGAGCCACCATGCCTGGCTGGAAAGTTGCTCTCTCATCTCTTTCCTCCGGCTCCTGATTACCTTCTAAATATTCTCCTTCCTCTCTCAGAAGTCAATCTCTGTCTACCCTTCGACACTATGCACTATTCTTATGTTGCTTTTGTGACTAAGAGCAGAGTATGGAATACTAGTCATGACCATACATACCACACATATATATTAGGCCTCGTTCTTTATATGGCTCCACAGTATTCCATTGCATTTAACTGTTTCCACATTGACAAACATTTAGGTATGTAAAATCTTCACCATGACTACTGTATTGTTGTACATTGTCTTTTCATTATGTACATCTGCAAGATAAACTGCTAGAAGTGGGTTTACTGGATCAAAGAGCAAGGATATGCTGAATTTAACTGTCAAATTGCTTTCCACAGAGGTTAGAGCAATTTATACCCCACCAAACTGACTTCACACCGTCACTAACATAACGTGTTACCCATCTTTTAATCTTTGCCAGTTTGACAGGTTAAACAAATAGCTTTGTGTTTTTCTAGTTATAGGTGAAGTCAAGAATCATTCTTTCATACTTTTAGAAACTGTTTTTATTCCTTTTCAGTGAAATTATCTCTTTACATGTTCTGCTTACTACTTTATAGGGTTTTATTGCTCTTTTAAAATTGATTTGTAAGAGGTCTTTATACTTCAGGAAATTTATACTTTGGTTGAGATATCAATGTGTCAGATTTTTCCCAGTTAGAATTTGACTTGTTTTTAGTTTGTGGTGTTTTCTTTTGTCAGGTAGAATTTTTTTTAATTTCAAGATTGTTTAAATTGATCTTTTCTTTTGTCTTTTATAGCTCTACATCTGAGTCATACTTGGACCTTTTATATTCTGAGATTTTTTTTAATCTAAAAATATTTCTAAAAATAATTTTTAAAATTAAAAATTTTCCCATTTCTTCTGGCTCCCTCCCTTCCTCTCTTTTTTCCTTCCTTCCTTTTTACCACATTTTAATCTCATTCCTTTACTGTTTGTTTTGGTGCAAGGTGTGAGTGAGGGATCTGTGGAAGAGATGCCTAGCTGTTCATCAATTCCGTCTCCCCTTCCTCTTGGCACACAGCTGGACAACATTTTCTCCCCTTCCTGTGCAGTTGCGTATGACCATGTGACTGAGTTCTGGCCAGTGGAATGTGAGGGAAAGTCATGGGACCCTCCCATTTTCCCTATCTGTCATCTCAAGTCACCATGGGGAAGGCTCTGGAGAAGATTCCAGAGCAGTGGTGTTCAATAGAAATAAGTGTGAGCCATACATGCGAGACATAAATGGAATTTTACATTTTCTAGTAGCCACATTAAGAAAAATTAGGCCAGGTGTGGTGGCTTACGCCTGTAATCCCAGCACTTTGGGAGGCTGAGGCGGGCAGATCACCTGAGGTCAGGAGTTCAAGACCAGCCTGGCCAACATGGTGAAACCCCTTCTTTGCAAAAATACAAAAATTAGCTGAGCATGGTGGCAGGTGCCTGTAATCCCATCCACTTGGGAAGCTGAGGTGGGAGAATTGCTTGAACCTGGGAGGCGGGTGTTGCAGTGAGCCAAGATCGCACCACTGCACTCCAGCCTGGGTGACAGAGCAAGATTCCATTTCAAAAAAAACCAAAAAAACAAACAGTGGAATTGTCAAAATACATTTTATTAAGCCCAATATATCAAAAATATTACCATTTCAACAAGTAATCAGTACAAAATGTATCAATGGGATATTTTACATTCTTTTCTTCATATTATATCTTCAAAATCTGATGTGTATTTTATACTCACAGCACGTCTCACTTTGGACTGGGGCTAGTAACCAACACAATGGACAGCACAGCTCTAGAGAGTGTCCAGATGAATAGAGCTTGGCTCCCTGAATGACCATAAGAGAGACTACACAACCTGGTAACAGCCAACTGTACATGACATACATAAGGATGAACTTTAATTATGTGAAACCATTGAGAACCTGGAGTTTGTTATAGCAGTTATGTGATTTTATATAATTAATATGAGATCATACTCTACTTTTTCCAGATGGCTGTCACTTATGAAATAATTGATCTTTTTCACCAATAATTTGAAAATCATCTTTCTCATGTTCTGTATCTCTATATGCTTTTGCATTTATTCCTTGACTTTCAATTTAGACCTACTTATCTATAGAAACTATTATTATTATTATTATTTTGAGACAGGGTCTCACTCTGTTGCCCAGGCAGGAGTGTAGTGGTGTGATCTTGGCTCACTGCAACCTCTGCCTCCCGGGTTCAAGCAATTCTGATGCCTCAGCCTCCCAAGTATCTGGGACTACAGGCGCGTACCACCATGCACAGCTAATTTTTTTGTTCTATTTTTAGTAGAGACAGGGATTCAACATGTTGGCCAGGCTGGTCTCGAACTCCTATAGATGTGAGCCACTGTGCCCAGCCCTGAATCTATTATTTATTGATCAACAAATATTGACCTATTTGCTCATCAGTGTCATACTGGTTTGGTTTTGTTTTTTTGAGACAGGGTCTTACTCTGTCACCCAGGTTGGAGTGCAGTGGCACGCTCAGAGCTCATTGTAGCCTCAACTTCCCTGGGCTCAAGTGATCCTCCTGCCTCAGCCTCACAAGTAGCTGAGACTATGGGCATGCAGCACCATGCCCAGCTAATTTATTATTTTTTTTAGTAGAGACGGGGTTTCTCCATGTCGCCCAGACTGGTCTCGAACTCCTGAGCTCAAGCAATCTGCCCACCTTGGAGTGTCATACTGTTTTAACTGTTACCTTCTAGTATGTTTTTACATTAGTAATAGTAATAGTAATAATAAGGCTATTACCCCCTGTGGTAGGCAGAATTCTAAGTTGATCCCCAAGATTCCTGCTCCCAGGTATAAACATCTTTCATAACCCCTGGAATTTGTGAATGATGGGATAGTTACTCCATGATTAACTTATGTTATTTAGCACAGCTGACTTTAAAAAAGAGCGATTATGCTGAGTAGACCTGACCCAGGTGAGACCTTAAAATAGAATGGGCTTTTCCTGGAGGCTAGATTCAAAACATGAAAGGAAATCAATATGAGGGAGATTCTCCCTGGCTGGCTTTAAAAATGGAGGGGGCTGTGTAGCCAGGAATGAGGGAGGCCTCTGGGGAGCTGAGAGCCCCTGGCTGATAGTCAGCGAGGAAACTGGGTCCTCAATCCTAGAACCACAAGGAATTAAATTCGGCCAACAAGCTCGATGAAACTGGAGGCTGATTCTCCCACAGTCCCTCCTCCAGATCAGAATGCAGCCTGGCTGACACCTGGATTTCAGCTTCATGAGACCTTGAGGTGAGAACCCGTTCTTGCTGTGCTGGGACTTCTTACCTACAGAACTGAGAGCTAATACATAGGTATTGTGTTAATACACTAAATTTATGGTAATTTGTTATGCAGTAATAGAAAACTAATACATCTCCTTGTATCCTTTTTCAGATTTGTTTCTGGTTAGTAATTATTTATTTTTATAATAGACTGTACAATCAGCTTATTTAATTCCAAAAGAATATTCTGATAGTATTTTTATTGTCATTGTTTTACATTTGTATATTACTTTAGGGAGAATTGACATATTTACAGTGTTGAATATTCCTACCCAAGAACATCATGTCTTTCTATTTTTTAAAGTCTTCATTTGCATTTTCAAGTTTTCTCTACATAGTCCTTGCACAATTTCCTTTTAAATTTATTCTGGCTGTGGGCAGTAGTAGCACCTGCCTGTAGACTCAGCTACTCGAGGCTGAAGTGAGAGAAGCACTTGAAGCCAAGAGTTTGAATCCAGCCTGGGCAATATAACGAGACTGTCTCAAAATAAACACACAAAACAATTTGTTCTGGACAACTTATTTTTTTTGTTCCTATTATACATGAGTTTTTTCTTCTGTCACATTTTAACTGGCTATTGTTTCTACATAATTAGACTATTGATTTCCTAATGTTAACTCTGTAACGTGCTTCTTAAATATTCTTATTATTTATAACATATTTTTAGTTGTCTTGAATTCTAAAGTAAATATTATCTACACAAAATGGTAATTTTACTTCCTACTTTCAAGTTTTCATACCTTTATTTTTCTCTTGTTTAATTATGTTGACTAGCATTTCCAGTTCATTGTTAAATAATAATACATATTTTCATCTATTTTCTGACTTTAATGGGTCTGTTTCTTTTATTCAAGATTTTTACAACAATATTCATTAGGTGAGATTGGGCTATAATTTTATTTATTTTTGTTGCCATTTTGTTGGGTTTTAATATCAATGTTATACTGGCTTCATAAGAAAAATTTGCACCTTTGATTCTCCTCCTTTGTTCTGAAACATCTTAAATAGCATTGAAATTACCAGTTTCTTAAAAGTTTTATAGAATTTGCTTAATAAACTATACAAGCCTATTGCTATTTAGTTATTAATAATATTATTAATAACATTTTCTAATTTCTCCATGTTGATTTGTCTGTTTAGCTTTCTGTTCTGACCAATTTTGGAAATTTATGTTTCCTAGAAAAACATCCATTTACCATTTATTTACATATAGTTAAGCAAAGTAGCCTTTTATGATTCCTTCACTTCATTTATTAAAATTTTATATATTTGTGCTTTCTCCCTATTT
Source organism: Pongo pygmaeus (assembly GCF_028885625.2). Lineage (NCBI taxonomy): Eukaryota > Metazoa > Chordata > Mammalia > Primates > Hominidae > Pongo > Pongo pygmaeus. Next base: position 108,725,281 of record NC_072378.2, on the reverse strand, counting down.
TCTTGATTAGATTAACTAACATCTATACAGTTTTTTATTTTTCCCCTAAAGAATCAGTAATTGGATTGATTTTTTTTAGTTAGTATTCTTTCCATCTGTTTGCCTTAGTGTTATTGTTCTTTTAAACTTCTAGAACTGGATACTTCATTTATTTTCTTTCTTGTTTATCGATTTAGCAATATTCCATAGATTCTGATTATATATGTGTTGCTGTTACTTTGTAGATTTCCTATACTTTTAAATTTCCTATTTGATCAAAAAGTTAATGAAGAGTTTAAATGCTCTAAATGATAAGGTTTTTAGATTTAAAATTATTTAAAAACTAATTTCCATTTTGTGGAAATGCGGTCTGAGAATTTTACCTGCACTATTTCTCCATTTTGAAAATTAGTGAAGTATTATTTCAATCTAATATAAGAGCAACATTTTGTGATTATCGCATGAGTACTTTAAAGAAGATATATTCTGATATAGATTTTGAATATATGTTCATAAAGTCTATCTTTTAAATTACATTATTTTAGTCTTCAATATTCTTATTTTTTTGTACCTGTCAAATTCTCAGGTAAAAGAATTAAAATTTTCTACCATTAGTATTTTTCTATTTCTCTTTGAATTTCTGTAGTTTATGTCTTATGAATTTATCACTATTATAACTTACTATATATCTATTTGTAACTGCTAGGGTTTCATTGTGGTTTACACTTTTATCATTACAAAACATCATGCTTTGTCTTGCTTAACACTTCTTCTAATAATTTAATAATACTTCTCTAAATTCAAACTTGTTTGATTTTAGAGGTGCCAATTCCTATTTTTTATTTGCCTTTGCTTCGTATGATTTTGTCAATCCTTTGTTTTTAGGCTTTCAATAACACATAGTTTTACATGGAGTCTTAAGTATAGCCCATGAGGCATTTTTACTTTGAAGTCTAGTTTGAGTTTTTTCTTTTATCTAAACAGAAAGACTGGCCACTTCCAACCAGATTACCAGGACGTTCTCCTCCCTGCCTCCAACACCAGCTCCCCATCGTCATTTCTGTTCTACCTTCAGGTGAACTAGAGTGTCAGCCTCCCTCACCAGGCTTCCTACCAGACTGTGAGAAACACCTTCTGAGCCCAAGTCAAAATGCAGGACACTTACTCGAGAATTGAGTATAAAAGTGCTATGTATTTACTCCTCCCTCAGTCTCATGAGCATGCTATATAAACCACACAATATCAACGTGTTCACACATCTGTTTTGGGTGGAGGGACATTGTATTTGGGGTTTTTAAGTTGTAGAAGCCACTGAAATTGACATCATTGACTATTAGAGTAAATAGAAACTGTTAGATACTATATAGATGTATATTTGAAACATAAGACACAAGCAACTGTTTTTTCATAACAGCAGTTACTGCAAACATCAGTGTGTTCTGATGAAAGTACATCATGACTGATAGTCCAAATATCTGCTGCTGTGTAACAAACTATTCCAGAACTTAGCAGTAAAAGATAATCATTGTATTATGTTCACAGATTCTGTGGATTGGAAATTTGGCAAAGTCAAGGTGGGGACAGCTTGCCATGGCTTTGTAATGTCTAGAGTCTTGATTGGCAAGACTTGGAGGCTGGGAGCAACTCAGTCATGAGGGACAGGAGTCATCTGGAGGCAGCCTTACTCATGTGTCTGGTAATTGACGACATCTGTTGGCTGGGATTTCAACTGGGCCCATTATCCAGAAAACCCTCATCTGGCCTTCGATGTGACTGAGACTTGCTCAAAGCTTGGCAACCTTGGACTTCTTACATGACAGCTTGGGGCTGCAAAGGCAAGTATCCCAAGAGAACCAGTTACAGCAGTGCTGCTTTTTATAACCTAACATTGTAGACATTTAAGATAATCTTTGCCTTATTACATTGGCCAACCAGTCACTAAAGTGGGTCAACAAATAACTAAGGCCCAGATTGAAGCGGAAGGATACATAAACCTACCTCTCAATGGCAGAAGCATCAAAGAATTTGCAGACATGTTTTATTTTTTATTTTATTTTTGAGACAGGGTCTCACTCTGTCACCCAGGCTGGAGTGCAATGGTGTAACCACAGCCCACTACAGCCTCAACCTCCCAAGCTCAAGGGATCCTCCCACCTTAGCCTCCCAAATAGCTGGGACTACAGTCATGCACCACCACACCTGGCTAATTTTTTTTAAACTTTTTTTTTTTTTTTTTTTTTTTTAAGAGACAGGGTCTCAAGATGTTGCCCAGGCTCGTCTCAAACTCTTGGGACCAAGCAATCCTCCTACCTTGGCCTCCCAAAGTGTTGAGATTATAGGCATCAGCCACCAGACCTGGCCAGTTGTGGCACTTTGTAAGCAGCAACACCAAAATTTAACAAGTGAAATATGTAAGTTATTAACTAATAATATATAGTTATTCAAATTCTTAAAACAACTACAAAATACAAGGACAGAAATTTTGAATGAAGTCCCACAAGCTAAAAGGCTGGAGTCCTCAGGAGAGTACAAATGTTTGACTTTCTGTGGGCCTGGCTGGCTTAGAGCCTTCCTGGCCTGCTCCTCCAACCTGCCATGGCTTCCACCTTCCTTGATGGAGGGATTATGTATCTTTTGCTAAAAATTACCCCAGAATGATGAAGTGTGTCCTTTCTCCCTGATCCCATGACTGCTACCTTTGCTGCTCTCACACCAGCCTCCCATCCATTGCTCTTACTTTATTTCCCCTACTCCATAATTCATGTAATGGACAATTATCAAACACTGACCACGTACCAAACTCTTAAGGAAATACCAGAATGAACAAGGCCATGAAGATATTCTTTAATGCTATCTTTTAGAAGCTTTACTGTTTATCTTTCACGTTTAGGTCTATAATCAATCTGAAAGTGATTTTTGTGTGTAGTGTGAGGTAGGGGTCAAGTTCATTTTTTCTCAATTATATATCCAATTGACTCAGCACATTGTTTATTGAAAAGCTCATCTTTTCTTCACTGCATTGCAGTGGCACCTTTGCTGAAAATAAAAGACTGTATATTTCTGGGTCTGGATTTTTTATTTTGTTCCAATAATCTATTTGTCTATACTTGAGGTCATATCATTCTGTTTTAGTTACTGTAACCAGATAATAAGTTTTCATATTTAGTCATGTTAAGAAAATGTTTTTTCTTTTTCCTGAGAGTCTTTGCTATTCTTGGACTTTTACCTTTCCATATAAATTTTGAAATTAGCTTGTCACTTTCCACAAAATCTGGGCTTTCTTTTCTATTGGAACTGTACTTCATTCTGTCAGGGATCCTATCTACTCCTTCCAATCCCAGCTGCCTTGACATTTCTCCATGCTATCGAAAAGCTGGGTGAAGTATAGCTTTTATGGTTGTTCCTGACAAGAGGGCCATCTGATACCAGTCACTCCATCGTAGTCAGAAGCAGAAGCCCTTTTCAAGCTTTCCACAATTCTATAAAAAAGAAGTTCCATTATAAGAAATCTGTATGATAAACTTTTATTCTGCATACTGTTTATGTTTAAAATCCTACTTTATGAAACAAGATTCATTCACCTGCAGTTGAGAGAAGACATGACCCATATTGGGTTAAACAAACAAATTGAATTGGTTCATATAACTGAAAAAATTCAGGAGAAAAATCAACATATACAAGATTCCAAACAAATTTTACCAGGATCCAATTTATCTCCATCTCCACTTCCTGTTTGTTGAAGCCAATCTGAAATCAGCTCATGACCATAAGATGGTTGTCAGCAACTCCCAGAACTATACCGTCTCAGGTCCACATCCAGGAGAAAAAGAGTGTCTGTTTCAGGATATCTGGGAAAAGTCCTATTGGCTCTAGTTGGGTCACTGCCCATTCCTGAGGCAATCACTTTGCCAAGGTAAATTTGCTGGATTCATTAGCTTAGTCCCAGGTCAGGTTCCTGTTCCTGAGCCAGCAGTAGATTCAGCTCCTCTAGAAGTCCATGGACTGACAGCGTTAGTGGAAGTTCCCAAGCAGGAAGCTGGGGCATGATTAAATGGATACCGGACAACCAAAAAAACAAAAGTCCGCTTCACAGCCACATCCAGTGTCTAAATCCACATCACCTAAAAGTACCTGGAAGATCATAGGCTTCCTCATCAGGTCCTCCAAGGCCACTTCCATGATCCTGCTTCTAGGACTGTGACCCCACCCCCTTCACACGGCCATGGGCTCCACACTCGTGGTCTGCTGGACATGCACAGCTCTTCCGGGCCCAGCATGTGCCCATCCATGTGTTCTCTTCCTTCTGTTACCTGAAGTCTTGGCAAGGGTTGGGCATGAGGAACAGGGGGACGAGCTGGGTTTTATTCCTTCATTGTTGCCACTTTCCTTTGCTCTCACTATCTCCTCAACAGGCCAAGAACAGAATGATCAGGCTTAGCTTCCTAATGCTACCATTTACTGCTATGATTCTGAAAAAGTCACTTTGCCACTCTGAGTCTCATTTCCTCAGCTGCAAATGGGGCTGACCATGTCTATGCATACTTTACGTCCTTCCAGGCAATCTCTCTAAGAATAAGAGTTCTATAATACAATGGAGGGAGAATAAGAGGTAACAAGCCTGGAGATGACATCTTTTTGAATGGCTGTTGAGGCTGCTGGTGATGCTTCTGCTATGGAAATCTCAAATGTGGAGGTTTTTTCCCCCCAAGCATTTCAATAATTGTGAAGGTTAAGTGAAATAGTCTGAAAATGTTTGATAGACTAAAGCTCTAAAGAGATGCTGAATTGTATTATGGGTCCCAGACAGATCATTGTAAAGCTCTTGTTCCACCCCAAGTGTTGTTTGTGTGTAACACGTGTCAAGGGTTTCCACTCTAGAGAACAAAAGCACAAAAGTTTCACTGAAGTCCTTTGGCCTAATCCTCTTAAGAGCTGTTGAAGCCTCCCTGAATTGATCAGAGGCAGTCAAGTGCCTTCTTAAGACAGGAGGCTCTTTCAAGTTTTTTTACTGCTCCTAGTTCTGACAAACCCACTCAAGTTTCCTTGCTACCCCTTCACCATCACCCATACAACACTTGGAGCCAGAGATTTTGCTCAAGGTCACAGTGGGCAGGAAGTGGCTGGGTAGGGATCTTTCTAGAATCCACTCTCCTTCCACAAGGCCAAAAGGAGCTAAGACTGCACAATCACAATGGGTGCAGGCTGCAGAGGCCTCTGAAAATGCAGGTTTTGACTGTACCTTACAGGAAGAACAGGACAGTGTCTGAGCAAGAGTTGTGTGTATGAGAAGGAGTGGCACGTCTGGAAGTGTAATCAGGAAAATCAGCTGCACCTCCTGGCACAGGTGCATAACCCAGGACTGAAGTAATAAGACCAAATGCCCTAATGATCTTTGCAATTCAGAGCCTAGCACAGTGCCTCATTTAGTGGCTATTCAGTTGAATTGATAGTTGGGGTGGAAAGGAACAGACAGATTTAAGAGAAGTCTGGACAGCAGGCACGTAAGATGTAGGGCTGGTTGAAGGATGAGGATAAAAAAGAGTAAACTATGGCTTTAGACACAGATACATCGGCAGACGCTAGGGGTGGGGAGGGAGTCCAGATGAAACCCAACTGTGGGTTATGAGGAACAACCACGTGGCTGTGTTGTCACAGGTCTTTTCCTCCCCAAATGCAAATACGCCCATTAGTAAGGTACCCTTGGCCAGAAGCCAATCTGGTTTCACCCCTGAAACTTTGAGCATCATTTCCACAGTGCTGTCAGCCTAAGAGGTGAGCTTCATTTTGCCAATAGCTTCTATTGAGATAGAGTTTGTTACTCGTGCATCTAAATAGCTCTATTTTAAAGATAAATTTATTTTCTGCAGATTAGTTCAGCTGATGTATTAGGTAGCCAAAAAATCTCTAAAAAGAATAAGAAAGAAAAACCTCAACCCTTAATTCTACAGCTCCCTTAAAAAAAAAAAAAAAAAAGATACCAAATAAATCCAAGCTCACCAATCTTCCAGCTCACTTGATTTACTTGGAACAGACTCACACTCAAGGGTGACCCCTTTCAGGAGCAGCCTCTGGATTTCTTCCCCACCCTGGAAGTCTCTGGTACTTCAGTGTTCTCAATTGTGTAGTGGAAACAGAACACATTCAAAAGTCTCAGCAGGCCGGGCGCGGTGGCTCACGCCTGTAATTCCAACACTTTGGGAGGCTGAGGTGGGAGGACTGCTTGAGCCCAGGAGACCCAGACCAGCCTGGACAACATGGCGAAACTCCATCTCTACAAAAAAAAATTAAAAAATTAGCTGGGCGTGGTGGCACGTGCCTGTAGTCCCAGCTGCTTAGGAACACTCCAGCCTGGGCAACAGAGTGAGACCTTGTCTAAAACAAACAGACAAACACTTCTTAGCAAACTGTGTGACTGTGTGCTGGCATATGCAGGGGGACGGGTAGAGCTTAGAGACTGGCCGTAGATAGTGAGGAGTGAGTACAGACAGACACTTCTCGCCCTACCTGGGAATGGTGGAAAGTCTGAGTTGCGGGAATGCTCAGGGTTTTCCTCCTCAGTGCCTAACAGTACAACCTCACATTTACAGAGCGTTTCCAGTTTTCATCTCACTCATTCTCATGTTTCCTAGATTGCTGCTGTCAGTCAAGAGCCCTTCCTTAGCTCCAATCCCACATGGTGCAGGAACCTCCGCGCCAGTCCCCACAAGGTCAGGCTGCCACTGCCTGCACATCTGACAAGAAGCTCACCACCTGGCAAGGCCTCCTGCTTCCATTTTTACAGCTAAACTCTGCCTCCCTTTAGTTTCATTTGCTGGATTAGCTTTGGCCCTGCAGATACCCACATGGATTATGCACTTCCTCATCCTCCTCGCCATTTATTTCTGTGCAAACCACCATGATGTCAGTCCATTAAGTGTTCTCCTTACAGGCCTTAAAACCCCTGACATAGACCATGATTTCCCAACCATTTACGCTAGTTCCGGTTTGTCAACAACCTTATTAAGCGCATGCTTACAGAACCCAATGCTCACCTGGCCATGCATGCAAGCCCAGTGTGGTTCCTTGTCCTAGATTCTACACTTGTGTTGGGAGTGTCCATGGTTGTGCCAACTTCTTTGTCAATCCCTATTCATATTGAGAGTTGAATCAATTAAAACTCCTAAATCTTCTTGAGCCCAAACCTGTGTATTCCCTTTCCCAAATCCTTTCAACAAGTAAACAAGATGTGCATCAAGAACAAATGCTGTCACTGGCGCAATTTTTGTTAAACCTAAATACAATTCTGTGCATTTACCTTAGACGTTTCGTCTAAATGTTTCTACAAGTCTCAAGGTCTTCAAGAAAACTTATCTGTCATTTGTCATTATTAGCTACACTCTAGCTTCATGGCATTCACAAACTTGATGGGTGAGCTTTTTATTTCTTTATTCCAGCCACTGGTACATTGCAATAAAACTTGGCTGTGTATAGCAGGGGGGTGAACAGATATGACCAAATATGTTTTTACAGATTATAGACCTTGTTTGCTCAAAGTCACACGACGGACCTATGTACTGTGGAGCTGGCACTAGAACTCTGATCTCTTAAAAACCAGAGTAGAGATTTTCCCACAGTGCCACAGGCTGCTGCCTGTGATGTTTGCCTCCCTCAGGCCTGGCCACACTTGAGTGGATACTCATCATCCACTCGGCAGGTAGGGGCTTCACACCATTTTCAAGGTGAGCAACTGTATTTATTACCGTGTGTTGGCTGACAGAGGGCTATAGCTAGTAACAAAATTATTCTTCACTCACATTCACTTAGACACTTCAAGCATCTCTGTCCAAACCCAGCTAGATCCTTCCCCTCTACTACACCTGCCCGGCTCACCATGATGGGATGGACATAGTCAAACCTGGGCATTAAGAGACGTGGGTCACAATGCTGGTTCCACTGTGTTAATTCTTTGACCTTGTTTGACAAAAGTCATTTAATTTCCCTGAGCCTCAGTTTTCTCACCTAAAATAGGGGACCACACCACCCTACCTTACAGGATTGATTTGAGCATCAAAGGAGACGATGAATACAAGGGTTTGTTGTTGTTGTTGTTGTTGTTGTTGGCAAACTCCCCAGTACTTTGCAAAGGTAGGTATATTGTTATTATCAGATGGGTATGGAGAACTCTAAAATGAGTCAGTACCACTTAAAATTCCTTTTTAAAGCAGTTCATTGCATCCTAACCTATTTATTCATTTCTCTTTTTTTTTAATTAAAGTCCCAACAAAAACTTAATATGAAGACTGCATGCAGGGATAGCACTGAATACAAATTAACCATTCAATGTTCTTTAGTCCCTCTGGCAGGGAAATGATCCACCTATTAAAACACCCAGTCAGAGCTGGCACACACAGTGCTGATAACCCCAGCAGGCAATGACCTTGGCACCATTACAAGGGCAATATTTTCAAATGGATGAACTATTCCTGAACAAAGTGTCCAGTGTACTAGGAATAAACAGGCTTTTCATCAACCAAGGCTGTGTGTTTTCTGGCTCCAACAACCTTTCCCAGAGACAGTGCTGGAGAGGAGAGGGCAACAGGAAGAAGCACCTCCTCAGCAGCCTGCCCAGCCCGCTCATCCCTCCTCCAGAATCCTATGACTGGACAGGCCTCCACACCTCCCTCCTCTCCTCTGATGGTTTCATAATTGCTTTTCTGCACTTTTGCAAAAGGACAACCCGGTGCTGCCCTTGGTGACCCTGGTCAGAGCTCAGCAGGTGGAGGATCAGCCCTCCCCGTGGTGTAAAACGGAGTCCTGGAGCCTCATGGACAAGAACCTATGGTAGAGAGTCACGTACGATGTCACCAGCTATCTGCGAGGCCAATTCTTTGAGAAGATGGGCAAGTCACCCAGGACAGTCCAAAAGAGGTCACACAAGAGGCAAACAAGATCCCTGAGACAAAATTCACAAGGAGAGGAAGGAGGGACTCTGGGTCCACTAGAATGGAAGCACACGTGCAAAATGCAACTGGAAAAACTTGCTTCTTCACCTAAGCCAAGGAGGCTGTAGCTGGCCCTTTCAGTTGTTTGTTCTTTCATTCATTCTACAAATGTTTATTGAGCACCTACTGTGTAGCCAACACTGTTCTATGTTCTGGAGACACAGAATAAACAAGACAAAGTCCCTGCCCACCTTACATTCTGGTGGCAGTAGACAAACAATAAAGTAACTGTCTAGGTAGTGATAAGTGCTAAGAGGCACAGGGAGTGTAGGGCATGAGCTGACATCAGGGAAGGCCCCTCTGTTAAGGTAAATTTGACCAAAGCTTTGAAGGCAGTGAGGGAGCAAGTGAAGATTTTCTGGGCCAGCATATTCCAGGCAAGAGCGGGATTCAAACAGCAAAGAAGAGGGTGTTACAGGAATGGATTGAGCCAAGGAGAGTCCAGAGAGATGAAGGCAGAGGGGCAACAGGGAGCCTGCGAGCCATCTTCAGCACTTTTAATTCTGAGTGATCTGGGAAAATACTGGCGGAAGGGGAGGGTTGAAACAGAAAAGTGAGACAATCTGGTTTTTGTGTATGAAGCTCATGCTGGGTGCTCAATTAAGACTATAAAGAAGGCAGAAAAGAATGTGAACAGCGAGACTGTGAGGAGAAGAGCAGGACAACCCAAACAGGAGATGGTGGCGGTGGCTCAGACCACGACAGCAGCATAAGAATGAGCTGAGAGTCTGGATGTTGTTAGGGTAAGACCTGCAGAATTTAATAATAATAGGATATGGGAAATGAGCAAGACTCAAGGATTAGTCCACAGTTTCTTTTGCTGAAGCAACTGGAAGGAGAGAGTTAACATTTACTGGGAAGAGGAAGGTTATGGGTGAAGTAGGGTGAAAGGCATCAAGATATGGTTTTGGGTACGGTTTGGGACACGTTAAGTTTGAGGTAGCTATTAGACACCAAGTGGAGATGTCTAGTAGCCTGTGGATCAAGCAAGTCTTGGGTTCAGGCTAGAGATGTAAGCTTGGAAATCATCACTGTAGAGAAGGTATTCAAAGCCAAGAATGAGATTGATATTAACAAAGGAGTGAGTACTGAGAGAGAAGAGATCCAAGGACTAAGTCCTGGGGCAATCTTACACAAAGAGGACTTAGCAAAGGATACTAAAGTGAGTTAAATAATTTTTTCTTAAAAAAACAACCTAGAGAATATATAAAGAAAATTTCTCAAAAAGTAACCATTGATCAACTTTGCCAAATGCTGCTATTTGGTCACAAGTGGCAATAACTAAGAATTGACTATTGGATTTAGAAATTTGGAGGCCCCTGGTGACTTTATTAGGGCAGTCTTATTTCTCCAATGAATAGCCCCTGAATCAATAACTTAGTACAATAAAAAGCTTCTATCTCACTCATCTCACAGTCCAGTCAAGTATTTGGCAGGTGGCCTTCTTTGTGATTTGGGTACCAGGTTCTTTCCATCTTCAGTGCACACCTGCCATGGTTCCCTTGGAAAGGGAAGGAGTGGTCCATGTAGAAGCACACCTGAGCTCTGGTGCTTCAGCCTGAAGCTGGCACGTTGACCCCACTGGAGTTCCCATGACAAGAACTAGTCACACAGCCTCATTTAGAGGCAAAGTAACTGGGAAACATCATTTGGTTGTGTGCCCTGGAAGAGGAAGTGGTTTGGTGACCATCTAGCCAGTTTCTCTCACAATGACCTTGGCAAGAGTACTTTTAGAGGAGGGTGGAAACCAAAGACTGAAGGGAGTTCAAGAGAAAAAAGGAAAGTAGAGAAATAGGGTGGTAGCTAAGGCAGGTTTGGGGTCTAGAGAGGTGTTTTGTTTCTGGTTTGTTTGTATGATATTGGAAATGATCCTGTAGAGAAGAGACAACTGCTGGAGGGATGTCCTTGAGTAGGTGACAGAGAAAGGGACCTAGCTTAGTGCCATGCATAAGAGTGCCTTGGAGAGCCCATTGAAACAGATTCTGGGGCCCCAACTCAGACATTCTTTTTTTTTTTTTTTTTTGACAGAGTCTTGCTCTGTTGCCCAGGCTGGAATGCAGTGGCACAATCTTGGCTCACTGCAACTTCCGCCTCCCAGATTCAAGCGATTCTCATGCCTCAGCCTCCCAAGCAGATGGGATTACAGGTGTGTACCACCATGCCTGGCTAATCTTTGCATTTGTAGTAGAGATGGGGTTTCACATGTTCATCTCTAACTCCTGGCCTCAAATGATTCACCTGCCTCGGCCTCCCAAAGTGCTGGGATTACAGGCATGAGCCACTGCGCCTGGCCCCGCCCCAGACATTCTGATTCAGCAGGTCTGGACTAGGGGTGGACAAGCTGCATTTTCTGACCATCCCCCAGGTGATACTGATGCAGTCAAGATTCAGGCCTACACTGGGTATTGCTGACAGGCGCTTGGGAAATTCACTCTTTGTCCAAGGCGGGAAGGCAGAGCGGGTAGGCACAGATGGAGGTGGGAGTGCAGGCGAGGGTGGGAAGATGGGAACTTGGCAGCCAGTTATTTTACTATCTCAGTGAATTTGGAAGCAAGGTCATCAGGTGAGGGTGAGGATAGGGGAGGACGTGTTGTGAGTTTGAGCGGGGAGAAAATATGAAATCACTGTCTTGGAGAGTGTGAGAATAAGTGGTGCAGGGAAATGAAATAGAAGGGCCAGCCAAACACCAGGACCCAACTGCAGCTAGTGAGGCTGGACTTAGAGTGAGACCGAACTTAGAGTGAGACCAGGCAGCCGGGCATGTGCACACAGTGGGCAGACAGTAGGATTCAGCCAGGACTGTGGTCTTGCCAGGCAGGTACAACAAAGGAGAGGGGGTCAAGGGAGTTGACTGTGTATTGATGGGAGGGATGAGGCCCCAGATCACAGTATCTAAGTGGGTACAGAGGGCAGGGAGGACTTGCAGGTAGCAGCAAGGAACAGTGAAAAGATGGCAGATCAGTCAATTGTGGGTCCCAGTAAAGCTGAAGAATCACTGGAGAGGGAAGACTGAGTGGGATGGGAACTGTGTTAGGAGAGTGGGATGTTTGAATTCAAGATGGTACAGACAGCACAACTCGGAGTAACGACACAATCAAGGGAACGGCCATAGGGGTGAGTGGCCGCAATGCCATAAAGGACAAGATTGGTGGAGAAGAGCAAGGAGAGGAACCAGAAGGCTGAGTATTGGAAGGATCGTGTCTGTGGATAATGAAATTGCCAAGGATCATTATCAGGAGTATTATTGGAAAGAACGCTGAGAGCTGTTGTTTCCAAACCCTCCTTCCAGAAACTAGTGCTCTAAGGAGGGGAAGAAGTTCTGAAATATCAGCTCTCAGCCCCCAAGCAAAAATATCCCCAGAGTCTCCTTCAAGTGCTAATTGCAAAATAAACAGAAAGCCAGCAGGGGCTGCCTGGGGAGAAGTGGAAACAGCAGAGGAGCATCCCCTAGTTGGCCAGTGTTTGCCTCTCAAGAGCCCAGCTTCCCCAGCTGTTCTCCCTGCTTAATGTGAAGAATTAAGAGTGATGGCAAGTGGCTGGGGGCCCTAAGGTGACTCATCACAGCCAGCCAGGCCTCAGTACATTTCCGCATGCATTTTATGTGGAATCCTAGGCTGCTGGTTGATGACATCTTAGATTTCATATTTAACTGCCGTGCGTGTTCTAGTGCAGAAAAGACTAAATATAGACTTGGAATTGGGAAATCTAAAAGGAATAGCAAAGCAGCCTCAGTGGCCAGTGCTGGAGGGGGTGTGAGGAGCTAAGGACGTGGACGCGTGGCCAAGAGGACATTATCTCTGTCCACTACTGCCGAGGACCCTGCCCCGGGAAGGGGGTGCCAGGAGAGAAAATAGCAGCCCCAGCGCACTATTGAAGATAAACAGCTTCCCTCCCTTCACTTACCAGAGTGGGGCTGCAGTTCCCCTGGTCCTCCCTGTGTGGGAGCGGCAGTGGATTCTGCCCAGAGCTGTGGAGCCAGTTCCTCTTTGCCAGGTCAGACCCAGCCTTGAGACAGAGAGAGGGCCAGGCTCCCTGTTAGCCTCTCCCTTTACCCTGCAGGCCCAAGAAGCCCAACAGAAAAACTGGCCCCTTCCCCTAAGTCAGTCATGGCTGCCGATCAGTGTCTGAGAGGTGGGGCAGTGCAATGCTTAGATCCCACGTGAATCCCATCAGCAGCATATGTAGTGAGAGCTAGAGGCGGGAAGGACCGGCAGGAGGGACTTACATCCAAAGTCACCTGTGGTTATCTCTGGGTGATAGGATTATGACGACTTTTCCATTTTCTTATCTGTATTTTCTAAATTTTCTATAATTAGTATGCATTACTAACATATGTACAAAAACAACTAATAAGCTTGTTTTGTTTTTTGTTTTTGTTTTTGAGACAGAGTCTTGTTCTGTTGCCCAGACTGGAGTGCAGTGGCATGATCTTGGCTCACTGCAACCTCCGACTCCTGAGTTTAAGCAATTCTCCTGCCTCAGCCTCCTGAGTAGCTGAGACTACAGGCACCTGCCACCGCACCCGGCTAATTTTTGTATTTTTAGTAGAGATGGGGTTTTACCATGTTGGCCAGGCTGGTCTCAAACTCCTGACCTCAGGTGATCCACCTGCCTTGGCTTCCCAAAATGCTGGGGTTGCAGATGTGAGCCACTGTGCCCAGACTGTTTTGTTGTTTAGAAAACACTTAGCTGGATGGGTTACTCTTGACGAGGGGCACACCAGCCTTAAAAGATCATTCAGCGAAACACCCAAAGACTCACCTAGCACACAGCTGGAACCGAAATTCAGCATATGGTGCATAACACAGGCACCGAGGATTCGGGGTTAGCATCACCTGGCGGTCACATCCTCTTCACTTCCCAATTACAGATAGCTGGAGCCCCCAACTCTGTGAAGACAACAAAGAAGCATGGGAGACGGTGGGGTTCTCAGGGAAGAGGACCCTTAGCATCCCCTCCAGTCTGTAATTCTCTCTCTCGCCTCAGTGGTGTTGACTGCAGCATCTTGTGTGGTTTACGTGCCTTGTGAGCCGAGGCCAGTGTTACCTTGCTGCTGGCCAGTGTAACAAGGGGGACCTTGGGCCACCCAGCCTGAACTAGATTTCATTTTCCCTACCTGGTCTGGGTTGTCATATTCGGGTGCAGTACTGCAGATGCTGCATTAGCCTTGACATGAGGTTTGAAATCAGGTTCAAAGACCTGCAGTCTAATATAAACATAAAATGACCTTGCATAAGGGTAGGCCCTAGATAAAACTGTTAAAGAGGTCAGGTGCAGTGCCTCATGCCTTAATCCCAGCACTTTGGGAGGCAGAGGCCGGTGGATTGCTTGAGGTCAGGAGTTTAAGACCAGACTGCCCAACATGGTGAAACCCCATTTCTACTTTAATACAAAAAAATTAGCCAGGCGTGGTGGCACACACCTGTAGTCCCAGCTACTTGGGAGGCTAAGGCAGGAGAATCGCTTGAACCTAGGAGGTGGAGGTTGCAGTGATCAGAGATAGCACCACTGCACTCCAGCCTGGGTGACAGAGCAAGACTCTGTCTCAAAAAAAAAAAAAAAAAAAAAAAAGCAAACCTGTTAAAGAAATAAAACGTATCTTTGGACATCTCCCTAAAAAGGAAAGAGTGACTTCTTAGCAGGGCACCTCACTTTCTAGGGCTGCATGCAAGTGCCCACTGCAGTACTTTCCCATCCTGGGTCCCTGTCCTTAGGGGTCTCTTCCTGGATGAGTGCCCTAATCTGAGAGACACATTCCCATGTGGCAGTAGCCACGTGTGTTCACACCTAGCCACATAATGAAACTATATCTTAACCCAAGGCCTCTTTCTAGAAAGACATGGCCTTACCCCAATAAACAAAACGCTAAGGACAGAAAGTTTAGGTTGACCTGTAGGATGATAATAGGGAATTTTTAGGATAGAGTGAAGGGTTAGGAGTCCCCCTAAAATAATGACCCTTTACTTAAATATGTCTCTGTCAACAGGAACATTGGCTCACTGGAAGATTAAACTACCTTAAATCTTTATGGAGCAACAAAAGATTTTTAAATGAAAAAAAAAAAAAAAGAGGAAAGAGAATAAAAAAAGGAAAAAAAAGAACTAGTAGGATAGGGGACTGATTTTTATTATTATTTTTATTTATATGGACATAGAGTGTGAAATGAAAGGGGACTGTTTTTAAAACACACATCCACATTCTTTCATTTGCTTTTCTCCTTCATCCTACGCATGGGGCAGTATGATATGGTATTTAGCCTTCCTTGAAGATGAGCTTCAAGTCTTATATTTTAAATAGTATTTTCTAGACAGCTGTTGTCAAAGTGTGGACCAGGGAACCCTGGGGGTGCTTGAATTCATCTTATTTGTTTTTTCATTTTTTTAAAAGGCCTTTTAAAAAATATAGAGCTAGGGGGTCTTCTTATGTTGGCCAGGCTGGTCTTGAACTCCTGGGCTCAAGGGATCCTTCTGCCTCAGCCTCCCAAAGTGTTGGGATTACAGGTGTGTGCCACCATGCCTGGCTCTCGAATCCATCTTAGGACATTCTTGAGGTCAAAACTCTTTCTGTAATAATACACAATTTGCCTTTTTTACTCAATTGAGTTTTCCACAGGGCACATGATATGTCATGACATCATTGCATCAAAAAGGCTTCTATTGTCCCAAAAGTTGGGGAAATGTTTTAGACTCTTTAGAGAATTTATAATGTCTATTAGCATATTAAAGGCTCTCAGAAGTTCTGTAATATAAAACCTGTTTAACTTGGTTTAATGTAACTGCAAATTTATTTGGCCATAGCATTTATTTTTGTTTTGGTTAGTTTGTTTAACACCTGTTGCTATCATATTTTGGGAAATGCTCCTCCAGGGGTAAGATATTAAGCCAGTATTCCTCTGACCAAGGAGTTTTACTAGAGATCTCTCATCTGGACCTGATGTAAACAAGTCAAAGAATGGGTATTAGTGTATCGGTATAGTGGAGTGGTCAAGAACAGAGCCGGACTGCCTGGGATCAAATCCCAACTCTGCCACTTACTATCTGAGACTCTGGGTAAGTTATTTAACCTTTCTTTGCCTTACATTCTTCATGCATAACATGGGAAGATTTTATATATACATTAGAATGGTATCCTGCATATAGTAAATGCTATTTTAGAATCAGCTCGGCCGGGCACGGTAGCTCACATCTGTAATCCCAGCACTTTGGGAGGCCGAGGCGGGTGGGTCATGAGGTCAGGAGATAGAGACCATCCTGGCTAACACGGTGAAACCCTGTCTCTACTAAAAATATAAAAAATTAGCCAGGCGTGATGGCGGGTGCCTGTAGTCCCAGCTACTCTGGAGGCTGTGCAGGAGAATGGCATGAACCCAGGAGGTGGAGCTTGCAGTGAGCTGAGAACGCACCACTGCACTCCAGCCTGGGTGACAGAGAGAGACTCTGTCTGGGAAAAAAAAAAAAAATCAGCTTTAATCTATTACTAATCCATTATTGTGACAGGCATGCTGGTTTAGGATCAGGACTAAAAGCTGGGCCACTAACTAGCGAAAAGACCCGAGGCAGGTCTCCAACCTGCCATCAACGTCAGTTTGCCCATGCTTTGAACTAGAAGGTAAGACAGGGCCAGGCATGGTGGCTCACACCTGTAATTCCAGCACTTTGGAAGGCTGAGGCAGGCAGATTACTTGAGGTCAGGAGTTCGAGAGCAGCCTGGCCAACATGGTGAAACCCTGTCTCTACTAAAAATACAAAAATTAGCTGGGCATGATGGCAGGCACCTGTAGTCCCAGTTACTCAGGAGGCTGAGGCAGGAGAATCACTTAAACTTGGGAGGTGTAGGTTGCAGTGAGCCGAGATCATGCCACTGCTCTCCAGCCTCTGCCTAAAAAAAAAAAAAAAAAAAAAAAAAAAAAAAGTGAGATGAGACAAGCTTGAAGCCCCTTAGTGCCGATATTCCCTGACTGCATAGGCTCCCTACAGAAGGCAGCACTAAACTGCAGCATGACAGGAGAAAAAACAGAGAGAGGGATCAGGCGGCCTAGGAGCCCTCAGGTCCTGCACAGCATCAGCAAGAGATGAACGGGCTCACAAAACGGGATGCTTAGCATTTGAGAATGGAGTTTATTGACTCCAGAGTTCAGCCTCCCACCAACCAGCTTCTCAAACTGCCCAGATGTGAAGGAGAAAAAAGGCGGGGTTAGCTTTCCCCACCAACACCATACCACCCGTCCATGGCACAAGTTAAACTGGCTGCTAGCAATGAGGGCCTGGCTACAGAGAGGAACTGGCTTTTCAAGAAGGCCACCTTTTGAGGACACTCCCACCTCCACCTCAGCCCCAGAGAAACCTTTTGGACACCTAACCTTGGTAAGACACAAGAGTGGCTGCCTCTAGAAAAATTCCTCCAGTGTGACTTCATCACAGTTGGGGATGAAGGGAATGCATGCCGGGAAAAAAAACTGAACGTATCTGTATAAGAGAGAGCTTTGAACTGCTGCCAGCTGTGGGCCAAGGTAGAGGAGCCCAATATAATGCTTATGAGGCTAAACTGGGAACATTTGAATGCTTCGTTTTGTGCTTAAAAAAGCAAGTAGCAGCTCAGCTGCCAGATGTTGGATAACTTGGACATGTAGCTCGTGGGCTTTGGTATCAGCAACACTTTGGCAGGTGACCACACGTCAAAGAGAGATGATGACTTGCTTTCCTAAAACTGCTTCTAGGGAGGGAGCCTGGTGGCTTTCGTGTTTCACTTTCACTGAAGAAGTTATATTTGGGAACACCAAAAAGAATCCTTAACTCAGAGAAGATTGGCTCTAGGGCTTGTCAGCAAAGGAAGAACTCCTGAGAACTGGCTTCATAAGAGCTCAGCTCCCTGTTACTCAAGCCTGTGAATAATCACTGAACTATTCTCTCTCTAACACAGTATAGCAGTTAGGAATTGCTTTCAGTTGCTAGCAACAGAGAACTGACTATAGTGGCATACATGCATGAAGGTGTTATTTTTGTCATGTCATGAGAAATGCAGACATGGGTAATTACTGGCATTGGTTTGGTGGCTTGAGAAAATCAGGGACAGGTATTTGTAATTTTTTTATTTTTATATTTTGAGACGGAGTCTCACTCCGTCACCAGGCTGGAGTGCAGTGGCACAATCTCGGCTCACTACAACCTCCGCCTCCTGAGTTCAAGTGATTCTCCTGCCTCAGCCTCCCAGGTAGCTGGGACTACAGGGGCGCACCACCACACCCAGCTATTTTTTGTATTTTTAGTAGAGACAGGGTTTCACTATGTTGGCCAGGATGGTCTCGATCTCTTGAACTCATGATCCACCCGCCTCAGCCTCCCAAAGTGTTGGGATTACAGGCATAAGCCACTGCATCTGGCCTGTGATTCTTTTAGTCTTTTCTTCATAGCCTCAATATGTCTGTTGCAGCTCCAGCCATCACATCCACATTTCAAACAACAGGAATCAGGAAGAATGGAATGGCAAACAAGGCTTTCCTAGAAGTCCCACCCAACAACTTCTGCTTTTATCTTCTGCAAGAGAACTCATCTTTTCACTGGATACGTGCTAACCAGGATAACACTGGGGCTCTCTAACTAAGAGAGAAGGTGAGGATGGATATCGGGTAGGAAGTTAGCACTCTCTGCATGGGGCTTTCCAGAGAGATGTGTTTAGAAAAGAAGTTGCTGTCTGAACTGGTCCTTCTGGGAGAGCTTGTTATGTGAAAGAGCAGGTATCTGAGGAAGCGTCAGTTTACCTATGAAACTGACCTCTAGGTCTCTCTCACTCTGAGAGAGGTGAACTGGCTTCTGTTCTATGAGTGCCCCTAGTTCCCCAGTCAATTTGATTAGGAAAGGAAAGGATCGGGAAATGGAAATCTCTGTAAAGCAGTGGATTCATTCCTTGATCAAAGGCATGGTGGTTGGCAGCAAGCATAAAAATACGAATGTGTATGTTGACAGAGCAGGCACCCGGCTACTACTTGTCAATGTAGCGAGGCAGGGGATGGATAAAGAAAACCTGCTTCTGAACCTTCAGAATCTTACAAATTAGAAGAGAGAAACACAAGACATGAAAACTAGAAAGTGGGCCGGGCGCGGCGGCTCATGCCTGTAATCCCAGCACTTTGGGAGGCCGAGGTGGGTGGATAGTGAGGTCAGGAGTTCGAGACCAGCCTGGCTAACATGGTGAAACCCCGTCTCTACTATAAAAACAATACAAAAATTAGCTGGGCATGGTGGCAGGCGCCTAAAATCCCAGCTACTCAGGAGGCTGAGGCAGGAGAATCACTTGAAACCAGAAGGTGGAGGTTGTGGCAAGCCAAGATCGTGCCACTGCACTCCAGCTTGGGCAACGAGAGCGAAACTCCATCTCTAAAAAAAAAAGAAAACTAGAAAGTTATACAGGCTAAGTGGAAGTCAGCCCCTGGCACAGAGAAGGGGCCAGTCGTTGCCACTAGGATGCTCCCAAAGGATTTCAAGAGGAAGGGGAAGATGTGAGGCTGCTGGATGACCAGAGGGATTACTGGGGGGCCAGGGAGTGGTGGTATCACCTAGCCACACAGCGGGGCTCCCTCAACTGGCAATAGAAGCAGCCGTTGGCCTGAATTTCCAAGGACCACCATGGATTCCCAAACAAAATGTCATCCCAATGTTTCCAGCTCTCTATCCAGCCTTGTAAAACAAAGATGTGGAATTTAACAAGATCCAACAAAAACTGTGGAAGGGCACAATATATAAAAATACCATAGCCAAGAATCAAAACACTAACTTCTGTCACAGGAGAGGGAAAAGCTCTTGCAGATGCATGGGGGGATGGGCTGAAGAAAAGGGGACATTTGTTCCTGGGCTTTCTTCAGATTTGGGAGTGAAAAAGGCTAGCAAGACAACAGCATTCTACAGAGAAGCCAAGTGGGGAGGTATAAGGGTGGCTGGTTTTTCCTTAAGTCTACACGTTTCCAACTGCTATTTCATGCTTCCAGCCGTTACCATATGTTCTCAGATTTTAAAGTCACAATAAGCGTCAGGGTGAGCAGCTGTGGAATAATTCACACTTTTGTTCATTTTCCAGCACCCCCCATCAGATCGCATAGCTTAAATAATGCCCTGCTCTCCCACCACCTGTACATCAAGGTCATGGTCCTCCTCCATTAACAGCAGTGAGAACAGCCAGTTTTACTCTTGCGGGAAGTTGGCAGAATTGCAAACTTGACTGCTGAGCTTCGGATGGGTCATGAAATTTTTAGTCTCTAAATCTTGCTTTTCCAGGGGTTAGATATTTAAAACATTTCTTCTTTCCAATGGTACCTTTCAATCATGCAAATTACCACAAGTACACAAGAGCGAAGACGACCGCATTCTGTGTCAGTGTTTTGTTTGCATTGTGAGAGGCTGATAATGTGGGAGGAAGTTTGTGTAGTGACTGTCTGGGTTCAGATCTTGGCTCTGTCACTTATTTGCTGTGTGAATTGACAAATGTAAACTGATTAGTATGGTGCCAGGAACAGATGCTATTATTCAGCAACTAGCCTGAATGTAATCATGTACTTGTTTACCTTTGTAGCTTCTTAAGGGCTAATCCTTAAGGGTTAAATCCTGCAGGGATCTGCTATGTGTTTGCCCAGTTAAGTTCTGGGCAAGGAAAAGGCCTGGGTCTTCTGCATGGCTCCCTTCACTCTTCCACCTATACATCACATAACCAGCATCTTCTACAATGCAGGGGACAGGCCTACTGGCCCATGGTTAGTTGCTGGCCCACCTGTGACAATGCAGGAAAGTCTGAAAGATGGCAGAATTGAGAGGCCTCGGTTTGGAGCTTTTCTTTTGACTTTTCTGCAAGGCTGGTAGGATTGCAACCTTACAGAACTGCAGTCTATCAGAGGCATCCAATTGTTCGTACATCTGCTCAAAAAGCAGCTTGCTCTTGGGGAAAGAGATGAGCAGGCCTGGCCTGGCCCTTTGTGACACCAAAGAGGCTAGCACTGCTCTTGGGAGCCCTGCCCAGTGGTCTGGCCTTGGGAGCTGCCAGCTACATGGAGAGAGTTGGATCCTCTCCATGTAATGAAATTGACTCAAAAAGAACAAAGTTGCTCTCAACACCTGCTCACCCTCGCACAGCTCTGAAGGCCAAGAGGGGAATGGGTAATTGCAGACCATAGGCAATGACAGAAAAAGAAGGGGGAAAAATCAGCAGCCACTAGTTTAGCATATTCCCCTTCATTTCATGGGGGGAGATCAATGCAGACCTCACCATGCCTGTCTCCAGAGAGCTGGAAACAATGGAATGGCTCAAAGGGCAGCAGGAGAGAAAGGACTGAGGGATCTGGAAAAGCAGCCCCAGAATGGTCTCCTTTTCATGTAAGCTAGCTTGGAATGGGTTTCTATGACTTGTACCCACTCTTATTTGCAATATATTTTGTGAGAAAGGCAACATGGACACCTTGGCACAAGAAGAACAGCAGTCCACTCACCATTTCAGAAGAGCTGCAAGGTGGCTTCAGGGCTCCTGGGGCACCACAGCCAGCCTAGCCCCAGTCACCCACAGAGCCCTCCAGCCTACTTTTGCTAACTTTGTTTGGCTGCATTGCCCAGCAGTGGCCAACCTCCATGGAGTCCACATGATCAAACTCACGGAAGGCAGCAAAGATGGGGACACTAGGAAAGGAGGTCCTCAAAATTGAATCTTCCTCTTTTGCTGACTATTGTAATCACACCACTAGATGTTGCCAAATGTTTGTAGAAGGCACTTCTCCTGGTACCTGCCCAGCTCACACCCACAGGGATGGACAAAGAATGGTCAAGTTTATTCTATGTGACCCCTATCCATATTCGTGACTCACTGGACAACACGTGTCCACACCCAGCCCAGTTGAACCAACTGAATTAGGACCTGGCGTAGACGTCTGAGCTCATGGCTTGAATGAAGGCTATGTAGTCACAGGAGCCATGCGATATCCCTGCTTGGCCCTGCAAGCCAGAACAATGGAAGCCACTCTGGAGAGAGAGACAGAGATGAAAACAGATGGAAAAGCAGTGAGAAGCCACGGGAGTGAGCTGCCTGCTTTCCCCACTCTCCAGACCCCGGTTCTGGATCCAGCCTCACCTCCTGCCACAGTTTCTGAGAGGTATCCCAGTCTCCTTTCAACTCAGTGTCTTCCTTTTTGCTTACTTGATTGGGTTTCTATTACGTGCATCCAGAATAGTTTCCACTAAGGCAGTGATTCACAGTTTACTGAACACTTTCACATGTTATCCTGTTTGGATTTTGCTTCGCACGCTACTCCAGGGAGAAGGCAAGGGAGGCATCATCATCATCTGCATTTTATGGTCAAAGACGTCCAGGCAATGACTGCTCAAGGTCTCCTAGGCAGGGAGGCAGGTCTTTGACCCAGACACAG
Source organism: Pongo pygmaeus (assembly GCF_028885625.2). Classification (NCBI taxonomy): domain Eukaryota; kingdom Metazoa; phylum Chordata; class Mammalia; order Primates; family Hominidae; genus Pongo; species Pongo pygmaeus. Next base: position 108,702,925 of record NC_072378.2, on the reverse strand, counting down.
CATCATCTCCACTGCACCACACCCTCTTCACATTGGAGGTGTACTTCCAGGAAAAGGGACTCTGGCGCCAAGGTATAATTGGAAGAGATATGCTGCATTCCTAAGCACAAGCACATATTTCAAGGGGAAAATAGGAGCTTCAGCTTGATCATTCATGCCACAGCCTTCATGAGCCTGACTCTGTCAACAAAGTGCATTGAGAACGGGAAATCAGGCGTGGAATTTGTGGTGGAGAATACTCCCCCTTATAAAAATATGTGAAGCTTATGATATCATATTATTTTAGCATTTGTCATACTTCTTTCTCTCTTCCTCGAGGGCACCAGTGAACAATGGACAGGTAGGTTACATTTCTCTTCTCCACCTTTGCCTAGTCCTCACTGACAGTTTCCATCCAAAGTAGATTAGCTAGGAAACTGACACTCTTGCCACACACACGTGTGTGGGAATGTACTCCAACACACGTGCACACACACATGCTTGCTTGTGGATACCACCTTCTAAAAACAGCTCTATTGAGATATAAATTCAGATACCATATAATTCCTTCATTTAAAATGCACACTGTGATTTTTGGCATATTACAACATTTAAAATGGTGACATAACATACAACTTGCCATTTTAACTATTTTTAGTGGTATTAATTACATTCACAATGTCGTGCATGACATTACAATACAATCATTAAAACCATCTATTTCAAACGGATACTATTTTTTTTGGTCCCTCTCTTTTTCCCTTTCTCTCTTCCTCCTTCCTTTTTCTTATGTTTATTTTTCAGTTTTTTAGGAGACAGGGAAAGTCCATCTCGCCTCCAGCCCTGGCCTTCCCCATGCATGCAAATCCCCACTGCTCTTCTTGACACTCCTCTACTTATCCAACCTAGGCTCAAACTGGAAGGCAAGACCTGACCATATGACCTGATCATATGTGAGTTTCTGTCTGCACCCAAGTCTCTAGGACACAGAGGGAACATCTTGCTTCTGGGACATTCCCCAGGTGCTGAGCTCCCCTGCCTGAAGGGAGCTGCTTGAGGACTGAGCTGTGCATCCTCATTCTGGACCCTGGTCTTTGCTACAGGGGCTCAGTGATGTCTGCAGAGTGGCCTTGGGGGCCCCTACATTGTCTGGCCCAGATGCAAGCACCTACTGATGTTCCACAAGGAATCTCTCCCCAGACCAATGTTAGGTTTGGATGTTTTCTTCTTTCTCGTCATCTCCTTTGCTTCCTGTTACTTTTTACTCATCCTAACAAGTGTGAAAAAAGAACCTTCTGAAAATTCCATCTGATTGGGTCTAATAAGAGCTCAGCATTTGATGCTTTCCCCCATGGCTGGTGGGGGAAAGTTTGCTTCTGAACAGTGTTAAGTGCTGGACCCTTATTTCTGTGTTCTAGGAGGGCAACCCCCTGCCCTACCCACCCAGTAATCCACTCAGAGGGAAGAGAAGGAAGGATGAATGGCTTTCCAGAAGAGAAAGCACAGTTCTCAAGTGGAGCCTTGGGTCTCTCTGCACAGGACTGACTGACGAGCCTATCTGTAGAGCTCCTACTAAGCCCAGTCTCCTGTCTCCTCCACCACCAAAAGGCATCCTTTGGTGATGTCATTACTGTCATTCACCGTGAATATGGACAATCCACAGCCAAGGATCTTTTGTGTAATTAAATGTACTAGCTTGACAGCTCCAAAATGAGGGGGTAATAGTTACTGGATGTAAAGTGGCTTTTCTCTAATCCTGAGTGACGGCATGCTGTTGCTAGGTGCCTGTTTTTCTGCCTTTCAAATACAAAGTGACTAATGGGGTATATTTCATAACACATCTGCAAGTACGTAGTTCTTCTTATACTTCCATGCCCTTTAAAATATTATTATCTGCCAACACTTGGACTATGTGCTTGTATGCAAATTAGACATAATAAAGGAAGAAGGGAGAAGTTCTTTGCTCTTGAAAAATCATATTTATAAGGTTAACAAGATTTATATATTACATCAGGGAACTGGGGTTAGAATGCAAAACTTTATCAATGTAACTCGGCAACAATAAAGATCCTCTGGTGTCTTCCCCTGTATGAGATCAAAACTTTTTATCTACACTGAGGTTTAATTAGATTTTTTAAATTCTCAAAAAATCAAAATACATAGAATCCAACTTCAGGAACAAATCAGATATTCTAAGTTGAATGTTTTTGATTGGCAGTGCCAAGAACAGGAATAGTGTTTTAAAAACATATCTCTTTGCATTTAAAAAATCAAGTTAAACCTTTCAATGAATTATCCATTTAAGCCAGGAAAGTGGGTACTCCTATTTTCTGGATAAAAAGGAAAATACCAGGAGAATTCAATCTAATAAAAGAAAATTCACCAAGAAAGGAAGGATTTACAAACACACACACAAATGTACATATGAACTACTTTATAAACAAACAAGAAAATATTCTGGATCCAGTTTGCTCAAATAATGGGATATGATCTAGCAAATATTCTGTTTATAGGGAATTCTGTCTTGATCTTAGAGCATGTATCTAGTATTAAAATAGAAGCTTAATTAAGTTTGTACTTGCTGAACAATCAGATATCAGCAAAATCTACTCAACACGAAAGCAGTTCTGATGAGTAAGTTATTGGTGATGACTCAAAGGCACTTTAGGATCTTGCAGCATTGGGGATCATTATTATAAACATGAAGTCATAACTATCTTTGTAGTCATGCACCAGTGACAGAGTAACAGTTCCAGTTGACAGGATGTTGGGTTCATCAAATTTAGATGTTCTTAAAAGGTTTCAAGCAGCCAGCAGTCGGTGGATTCACCCAGCATATCTAGGAAAGGGCAGAGTCCATGTCAGTTTTGCTTCTTATTGGGTGCACCTTGGCACAGTCCTGGGCATATAGTACACATTGGATAAATGTTTGCTGAATAATATGAATGAATGAATGAATGAATGAACGAATGAGTGAATGGCAGAAAGTTAAGCTGAAATTTTTCTGTTTGAGAATTTCTCCTCATGACCAAAGCTGAGATGTGGAACAAGTGGCCCCATATTCTAAAGAGAGATGCAGCTTACCAACCATGCAGGACTGGTTAAGAGTTGGCCAAAACAATAGATAGATACAGATAGAAGTATAGAGATGTGGTTTTGGATTGATTGTAAGGGATTTCTTGTAAAAAGCACTGTGCATTTATTTTCCTTTTCCTCTCATTGAGTGAGGTGGTAGAGGTGGGCTGCTTCTCTGCTCCTTGAGGCAAGTAAAGATAGCTTCAGGAGAGTGTGGGAGTCAGAGCAGAGTTTAAAATCTCCCTTTCTGGTAGATGTTTGCTGAGTTGCAGGGTCTTGGCCTGCCCTGGTTGCCACCATCTTGGGGAGCAAAAAGCTCTCGGCAAGGCTTGCTTTTCAGAGTTTAATAGGGGGAACATATTTTCATGGGCCACATGAACTCTGAAGATGGCAGTCGAGCTTGAGTCCTCTTAATAGGTCCCCAGCCATGGGCCCTGACTGCCAGGGCCAGGTGAACCCGACATGAGACGGCCATGTGGGGTGTCCCAATGACCCTTGGGTTGAAGGGGAATCCTAAGAATCTGCCAGGGAGGGTACTCTTCCAAGTCCAGGCACTGCAAGGCACAGGACCTGGGGCAGGGGGATGGGGTCGCTCCAAAGTACCTGGCTAAAGTACCTTATAAGAACCAGTATTTCAGCATCTGTATTCAAAGAATGCCAATGGCTAGACAACAGCAGCTGGGAGCAAAGGAAAAAGACATTTTTGCTTCTTTCCCTCTCCCCCAACTCTCTGCCCTACCCTGGGAGCAAAAATCAGCTAGTGAGTGACAAGAGACAGAGCAATAATAAAAGACAGACTATGCAATCTTTACGAGCTTGGGTCAGACCTGAGCTCAGGGGAAGGGAAAGAGCATGGAACTTGATGGGAAACAGTTTTAAACTGTTTTAACACTAGGCTTTTTAAAACACTCTAACATGAAAACAGCTTAACATAAAAGGGACTGAATTGTGTGGGATCTGCCTGAGATGTTTACTAGTGGAAGAAGATCTGACAGAGAAGGTTGGAAGGGCAGTGATGGGAGTTGAGGGAGGAGAAGAAGCTGCTATTTCCTGGTTATGCCATATCGAGTTCAGCCCATGTGATATATTTGATTCCATTCAATAAGTGAATGAAAGAATGAATAAATGAATGAATTTCTGTATAATTTGGTGCTATGGCCACCTGTCCAGTGGCCCCTGCCCACCCTACATACGACAGGAGTCCAGATGATGTCTTCACCTCAGCACAGGCAGAGGGCAGGATAAGGCCTGTCCACCAGCTTTGGAGGTGAAGCTGTGAAGTCACCAAGTCAGTGAGTCAGGGAAGGCTGACCTCAGGGCACTCCGGACTTCTCCCAGGTGTGCTGTGGGTTGATGATTCAGTCTCACCTTATCAAATCTCGCAACTGCTGAGTGTTACTTCGGCCCCAATAAGAAATGACTTTCGGGAGCAAATTAGCAAAGTATCCAGGTGTGATATCACCCTCTGTTTGGTACTGAGGTAAGGACATCTCCACTTTGGACACTCTCTGGACAATAAGCCTGAGATTACTGTAAGAAGTATAGACACTTCTCCCCCTGTGGCTCTCTGTGTTATGGGGACCAACCCTGTGCAAGATGGGTGAATGTTCCCAATTTAACCATTTCTCCCTAGATGAGCACAGCACAGGTTCTTTCCTGGAGACATCAGTGAAATTAAGTTGGCAAGAAGGTCTCTTCTAATCCTGCTGTTTTAGCACAAGGCTTCTGGTGGGCCCCACGGCATCATCCTTGTTTTTCTTTTGTAACCTGATTGTATTGCCTTGGAACTGACTGATCACTTGTCTGTCTCTTCTTCTAGGGCAGGAGTTTTATTTTATTCATGATTCTACCCTAAAGGTGCCAGGCACAGAGTAGACCCTTGATAAATGCTGGTTAAGTGAATGAAATTGATTTGCTTTGATGGGTCTCCCTGAGACAAATGGAGCTATCTATATACCAGACCCATTTTCCAGAAGGAGTCACTGAGGCACAGACAGGTGGGGTGGTTTGGCCAACATCCCATGGTGAAGTAGTTGGACAGATGAGACTAGAGTAGGCTGACGGACTGCAAAAAATAACTATGAAGCCAAATGTCTCAGTCAACACAAGCCAAAGCTAGTTGCCTAGAGGCCAGAATACATTCTCCAAGCATAGACTCTTAGCACAGAGCCCAGACAGTCATAATGCCACCATTGCTGGCATTTTGCAGGTTACTGAATGGTTTCATAGCCATTAACTTCCTTACTCTTCACAGGGGCATGGACAGAACCATAACAGACATTACTGTTCACATTGTACAGGTCCAGAGAGGTTACAGGATGTGCCTGATGATGCACAGCTATTAAAGGAGGAAGGCATCATGAACTCCAATCATGTGATCTCAAATCTGTGAGCTTCCCACCAAACCTAGTCAAACCCAACCAAACAAGAGCACACGGAGCATCTTCAGGATCCACCCAGATGCCCCGTTAGTTACAGATCAATGTCAGGAGCGACGTCTTTTGATTTTCATGTATCTTTTTGAGGTCCTTCCACTTCGCCCCATATGAGTTCACCTTGGCTAGGCAGCACTCTTGTTCCCAGGAAGAGTGATGACACAGTCCCTCCTCCTGGTTCCCTGGTTGTATCCTGGCAGCCTGTCTGCAGAATCCAGTTCTGACTTGGGCCACCACAGCAGTGCTGCACCTGGGCAGGGCAGATTACTGGGATGTAGAAGTGGCTCTGGAGTGAACACACTTGCCTCTGGGAGAGGCTACTCTGCCAGCTGTCATTTACCACTCAATATGTCAGGCAAGAAGTGAGACTGACAGCATTCTTCCCTTTGTGTCTCAAATACACATGCTTTTGTTTCTACTGGCAACATTCTATATAGTTAGTTCTCTTTGGAGGAGTATCTCGGCATTAAGATAAAGGAGCTCCTGAAATTTGGCAGATTCAAGGGTCTAATTTACGAAGTTGGGACCAGAAGATGAAATGGCTTTCGAGGTTTTGTTCAAATTGTTAAAAGAGATGCCAAAAGATGTCTTTTTATGTACAGCTGGCTTCATTTTTTAATGTCAGTACCAGCTTACTGTTGAAGGTAACAAATGACACATTGTAATATCTTGCCCAGTTAATTTTTAAAAGGAAATTCAGGAGGAGAGCCTAAAACTACTTTTTTTGTTTTTTAATGACAAAGCATATTTAGACAGACTAAATTTGGCAAAATAAATAAGCAAATATAAGCTCAGCGGCTTCAATTTACCAAAACTTATTTTAAAAGCAAGAGGAGACATGAAAGGCAAAAATTCTACTCAAATCTAAACAGCTTCTAAGGAAAATTCCTGTAACCTTGAAGAATAATAAAGGCTCACGGATATATTTGGAATTTCTGAATGGGAGCACTGTTTCCCGAGAGCATTTTTAACATCCCAAGTGAAAAATGAGAACAAGGCTTAAATTGTTTGGTAAAGAGCAAAGAACCCTTTGGTTTCAGAAAAAAGAGAGGGAGACAGCAAGAGTCAAAATGCTGTGAGGGGCTGGAGTTCTCTATGAAACAGGAACACTGGTAGCTATTGCCAGAAAACTTTCTCATGCAAAGAGTGTACTTTGCCACATGCAAAGAGTGTACATTACAATCATCTTTCCTTTCTTCCTTTCTTTCTTCCTTCCTTCCCTTGCTTCCCTTGCTTTCTGCCCTCCCTGCCGCCCTCCCTCTCTCCCTCTTTCTCTCTTTCTTTTTTTGACAGAGTCTTGCTTTGGGCTCAGGCTGGAGTTTTGTGCCCCAGTCTCAGCTCACTGCAACCTCCATCTCCTGGGTTCAAGCAATTCTCCTGCCTCAGCCTTCTGAGTAGCTGGGATTACAGGCATGCGCCACCATGCCCAGCTAATTTTTGTATTTTTAGTAGAGATGGGGTTTTGCTATGTTGGCCAGGCTGGTCTTGAACTCCTGACCTCAGGTGATCCGCCCACCTCGGTCTCCCAAACTGCTGGGATTACAGGCGTGAGCCATGGCGCCCAGCCTACACCACACTTTAATGTCAAATAAATGAAGGGAGAAGTGCCAAATAACTTCTACAATAGGTTCAGATTTTGAACTTTTCCCCTTTGGCAACGTCATCTCAGTTGTTTGAAACAAAGCAGTGACCTCTACCAGTGATTTCTGGCTCCTCTTGTGACTTCAAAACAGACCCTAGCCTTGTATCCGTCTTCTCTCTTCCTTGCCACCACTGCCAGCAAGCAGCAATCAATAGAACTTGGTTGGGCCTTTTCAGATTTTATTTAGTGAGAGTAAATGTGGCCTCCTCCCCTTCGCCCTACCCCACTGGAGTTTTTCCTCAGTGGCCAGGCTGCAAATCTTGCCCCCGATCCCTTTGTTCCACCGACCTGAGGTTGCCTGAGCAAAGCCGATACTTCACCAGAGACTAATTTTAGGCGTTTTACTACAACCACTAACCAACTAACCAGCGTCACAAATGGGATCAGTTTGCTAATTAGAAGCCCTTGGCTTCTAGAGCCCTGGGCTGCAATCATCCCCCATGGCCTCAGGAAATGGGAAAGAGGTGCCACAGACCCTGGATGAGGGCGAGGGGACCATTTGTTGGACCCCATTCAAGGCTCCTTCAAAGACTGGAAAGAGAAAGCCTGCCCCAAAGTGCAGCTTCAAGAGCCGGCTGGAGGCTGGAAACCTGAAACACCACTCAGAAATAGTATGTCTTGGGGCCGGGTGCAGTGGCTCACGCCTGTAATCCCAGCACTTTGGGAGGCCAGGGCGGGCGTATCACGAAGTCAGGAGATCGAGACCATCCTGGCTAACATGGTGAAACCCTGTGTCTACTAAAAAATACAAAAAAATTAGCTGGGCATGGTGGCGGGCGCCTGTAGTCCCAGCTACTCAGGAGGCTGAGGCAGGAGAATGGCGTGAACCCGGGAGGCGGAGCTTGCAGTGAGTCGAGATCGTGCCACTGTACTTCAGCCTGGGCGACACAGCGAAAGAGCGAGACTCTGTCTCAAAAAAAAAAAAAAGAAAAGAAAAGAAAAGAAATAGTATGTCTTGGATTTAAAATATTTAAATTTAGTATTTCTTGGATTTAGAACATTTAAACATAACCAACAAGCATGTATTACTATGTGCTAAGCACCGGGTTCGATTTAGCGACTCGATAATGTGTGTATGTGTGCACCTCTGTGTGCACCTCCTAGCGGGCACTGAGTGTTGTTTCTGCCTGGCACCACAGTAGTTTCTGTCCTCTCCCTTCCCTGAAGTTAGGATCTTGCAAACTGCAGGTGCCTGAGTCACCTATGGAATCCCACGACTCCAACACACACAGACACATACTCAAGTGCTGGAATATGGGTCTCACACATAGATGTCATTCAGATGTTTGTAGAACTCTTAATTATATGCCAGCCCCGAAGAGAGACTTAGATAAATGAAGTCTAGCCCCTACACTCCAGAAGGCTGTATAATAATGGTGGACATGAAGAGAAGAGCTAACATTTAGGTAATAGGACCTACGACCTAAGCAAAGGAGGAAGTAAACAAATGCACAGTCATGCAATGGGTTTGGCAAAACTTTGCCTTGATGGGCAGGGCAAAACTGCTCACAGGACCCTAGACTGAGGGCAAGGACTTCTTTTACATACTTCCTCCCCTTCTGGCAAAGTGGAAGAGAAAGGAGAATCCGCCTTTTAGCCTGCAGCAGAAGTAGATGCACTTGGACACTAGCTCTTTGCTCTCTCCCGCCCCGTCTCTGTGGCTCTGGCAACAGGGACATCCACCCTCATAGTTTTGCTTAGAAACATGGAAAAGTCAGGACACTGGAGTGTCCTGGGGACAAGTACACTGGGAAGAATATGACAGGAGGAGACTGACTTTCAGGGACAGTTCAGAGGTAAGACTGCAAGTTTTCAGAACTTGCCCAACATTACACACACATACACACACACACACACACATACACACACACACAATCTATCCATCCATCTATTGCCCTTTCCACTTTGATTTTAGAAATAAAAATTTAAAAAACAAACAAACAGAGGCCAGAGTATTGTGGGATGGAAGAGGGCTTCCTGTTTGAATACAAACCGTCAACCCAGGATCACAGTTCTCTCCTCACACTCCCTGGAACACATCCCCCCTCCCCTCCTCAATGTTCAAAAGACCCTGGTTTCATGGAAAATAAAGCACACATTACATACGATAATGCCATCTAATTTGAGTTTTTGAGTAAGTACAGTCAGTCCTACACTCCTCGCCCCTACTCGACTCCCCCACCCAAGACTTTCTAATTTTAGAGCTAAGAGCAGAGAACTTGACACTGGGTATGTTTCCATTTACCATGAAAGGCATGTTTCTCCACAAACAACTGGAGGGCAGGCTTGGAAAACAGGTTTAAAGACCAGACTTGTAGAACTTTGGCACGGCAATTCTCTGGAAATATCTACTATCCCATGGAGAGGCAGGAAGTATTGAGAATGAATGTGTGTTCTGGCTTCTTTCAAACAAAATGATTTAATTTTAAGAGTCTCAATTCATAAAATAGCCCAGCTAATCCTCCAAGGAAAATGGGCATATTTTGTTTTTCTTCATTCTTCAAAGAGTATTTGGGCCATGAAAAGAATCTGTACTGAGTTTCCTTAGAAGACTTAATTGGGCAATGTGCCTTATGAGGGAATATAGAATGGTTACAAAAAGAAAAAGTTTAATGGGAATATAAACTTTTTATGGTTTAGAAATTAGAACCAGTTTAACTTCTATGATAGCCACAAATAAAACACACACACACACACACACACACACACACCAGTTTCTTCCAGTTCCTTCAGCAAGCTGTAGTCCATTTCTATAAGTTTGTAGATTTATAGATTTAGGAGCTACTTCTGCAGAAGGAAAAGCAAAGTCTTCATTTGTGAAGCTGACATTTTTGGGGGTTGTTTGTTTGTTTGGTTGGTTTTTGTTTTGTTTTTGAGATGGAGTCTCGCACTGTCACACAGGCTGGAGTGCAGTGGTGTGTTCTCCGCTCACTGCAACTTCCGCCTCCTGGGTTCAAGCGATTCTCCAGCCTCAGCCTCCCAAGTAGCTGGGATTACAGGGGTCTGCCGCCATGCCCAGCTAATTTTTTTGTATTTTTAGTAGAGATGGGGTTTCACTATGTTGGCCAGGCTGGTCCTGAACTCCTGACCTCATGATCCGCTTGCTTGAGCCTCCCAAAGTGCTGGAATTACAGGCGTGCGCCACTGCGCCTGGCCTAAAGCTGACATTTTCAAACCTAATGTAGGTCCTCTTTGCCCAAACTATAGGTCAGGTCCTTTTATTGCCATATATATAACCAAGTTATCAATATTTCCCTTGAATAATCATCTTATAACAGGAAAAGCCAGAAAGCATTCTCGATGTTTTAAAAAAATCACACAGGACCACCTGTTCATTCTCCCCATGGCCTCCCTCTCACCTGTCCACCCCTCTCTCACCTGTCCTCTAGGTGCACCTCGTGTATCCTGGTACACAGGCACCGGGCACTTGACCTGCTTTTCTTTCCATTCTAATGCTGCTACCCCCAACAAAGAGCATTTTTTCCCCCTCATGACCTGTTCTTGGGCAAGGCACAGTCTCCCCAACTCCACATTCCTCAAAACAAGCAAATGAGCAATTGGTTTCCCTGTAATTCAAAAGACTTACTGCCAATTCCTTTGTGAAAATCAATGGCGGGTGCCAAAAATAACAAGTACAAGGAAGCTATGAAAGTTCGAGGAATCTCCCCAAGGTCTCCAAGGTATACCCTAGATTGGACCCTGATGTTTTCTTTCTTATGTGACCTCAAGTAGCTTCTCCCAGTTGGTGTTGGGTTTTGGGCCAACCTGTAGAGACTGGAGGCCATGTTACATCTGATGTGGGTTCCGTGCGGGAAGAATTGATCTCTGAATTCTTGGCTATTGTCTAAGGTACACAGACCTATGATGCCAGGCACTGCTGCTCCTCCATCCTGTGCCTGCTGCAGACTTGGCTGAACAATCACAGATCTGTCTCCTAGAGCCTGGATGCTGCCCCAGCATCCTTCTCAGCAAGGTGCTATCAGTAGCCATGAACAGCTCTTTGGATTCGGCAGGTGAGACGGACTTGTCATTCCTGTTCTCCTTGTCCCGTATCCTACGGTCTGAGTGAGATACACTCATCAGCCAGTGGCAAAGGCTGTATCCAGCTTCCAGCAAACACTGGCTGCTTTGCCTCTTGCTTCAGGAAGGATCAGCCAACAGACAGACATTTGGCCAACTTGCCCCAACTCCCTACCAGATGCGTCAGGACTGAGGCTTTTTGTTTGTTTTTAGCAAAATTTAACCTTTACCCAATTAGTGCATACAAATTAGGCAGGGACTAACTACTTCCCTATGAGGAATTTGAGACATTTGGTCTCAGCATGGAAAAGTGAGTTTACCTGATGCAGATGGAACAGTTTGTTCAAGTTAATAGGGAAGGTAGATGTGCCCACTTTCTATGGAATCCTCTTCAGAAGACTTGGTGGACTTGGCGAGTCAGGCTCCTGGCAGGTATGAAGTGGTAGAGGAAGTGACTGAGGTGGTGAGTTTCCTTCACGCTCACGCCCTGTGCTGTGGCCAGTTTATGGGGCACTTGGAAGAAGTTAAAGCAGAGTGCGCACATCCAGTTTATTTTCATGCAGGCAAAGGGCTGGGCTGTCAAAACCTGGAGAGATACACTAAACAGCATCCTCAGACCCAGGTCTTGTCAGAATTTATTTTGACGTGGCTCACAAAGCTGTGATACAGGAGTAAAGAGGCACTTACTTAGGCAGATAGTAAGGGTATGGAAGTCCTTGGTAAGGTTTTCCTTTTAATGAAAAGCAGCCCCAAATCATTTTCCTTTCCAGCAAAGAGCAGCCTATAAAATCGAGCTGCAGACATACATGCAGGCACTTGTGCCAGCCATGTTCAAAATGGCGGCTCCATCTTCCCTTCTCTGCCAGCCACGTGTACAGTAAGAAGCAGACAAGATGGCACCAGCTAAGGGGAAAGTTGATTTGCCTTATAAGATTAGGGTGGGGCGGCCATCCTTCCCTGCGCGCTATGTAAACATCGTACCTGATCAAACCAATCTGTGAGCCCTATATAAATTAGACACCACCTCCTCAAGCCTGACTATAAAATCCGGCACATCCATAGCCAACTGGCTCTTCTCTGGTTCTTTTTCCTCTCAGAAGCCCTCTCTCTCTAACTAGAGAGAGCTGTTTTCCTTTCTCTTTCTCTTTCTTTTGCTTATTAAACCTCCGTTCCTAAACTCCTCATGTGTGTCTGTGTGTCTGTGTCCTAAATTTTCTTGGTGCCAGACTGGGAACCTCGGGTATTTACCCCAGACAACTTAGAGGCTTCAGTTGTACCTTCTTGCTATGATACAAATTGTCTGAATGTATCGAATTGAGGCTGCTGGGAAGAGGAGAGCCTTTCTAATGTGAACACAGAAGTGTAGGTGTCCAGATTCACATGGGCATGGGGTTTGAAAATGAACCTGAGACAGCCTTTCTGTCCCATTCCTGAACTGCCCTGGGTGCCACAGAGTCACAGATTTGAAACACTCCAGAGCCATTTGGAGAAAATGAAGTCACAATTTAAGAAGTCACAGATGAAGCAATATGAATCATGCATAAGTTTCTCTACTGCCTCTGGAGTTTGAGTGTGGGGGTGTGGCTGTGTTATCAAGCATCTGTCCCAGGAGGGTGACTCAGTTTCAGTGGATTGACCACCTAGAAGACACTGTACTTCCGGAATTGGAGATACGTTTCAGAATCAGTACCGAATTGTCTGCTATGAGCCAGACTCCATGCCTCACTCATCACAAATCAGCTGGAATGAAGTTAAGTCATCTCCAGTAAACCTACATCCAAAAATGAGGCATGTTTTTGATTTACTTAAATCCAATAATTGAGGATAGTTCCGACTTCTAAATATCAATAATTTTCTTTTTGTTTTTTCTTTTTTTTTTTTTCTTTTTGAGACAGTTTTTTGCTCTTGTTGCCCAAGTTGGAGTGCAATGGCGTGATCTCAGCTCACTGCAACCTCTGCCTCCCGGGTTCAAGCAATTCTCCTGCCTCAGCCTCCCGAGTAGCTGGAATTACAGGCATGTGCCACAACAGCGGCTAATTTTTGTATTTTTAGTAGAGACGGGGTTTCTCCATGTTCGTCAAGCTGATCTCGAACTCCTGACCTCAGGTGATCCACCTGCCTCGGCCTCCCAAAGTGGTGGGATTACAGTCATGAGCCACCGCGCCGGGCCCAATATAAATAATTTTCTTGGCCTGACCACAACTGATTATAAACTAATTCTAGGCCAGTAAACTGTATACTATGACCTGAAAAAAATTATTTGGACTGCTTTTGTGTTACGGATACACATCTACATGTCTGAATAGTGAAACCTTTGCCATAGAAAATGCCATGCATGTCTTGCCACTGAGCTTAAAAAAATTAATAAAAAATAAAAATGTCATGCAGCAGCATGCACAGATAAGGATTTCTGATAGAATGGCTCACAGATGAAAAAGAAACACTCCCCTCTTAGACCCTTGCCTGGCCCTAACCTCTCTGGAGTCTGCATATTCTTGAGGTTAATGTATTTCTTTCTAACTTACCTTTCTTTTAATTTCCAGTCAAATAATTTTTATTTAAATTCAATACGTCCTCAGGCTCAGGGTCCTGATTCCAGTGGGAAAAGTCCCTCTGGGTTCCCTGCTATTTGCCAAGCTGGAATGATTGACACATCCTATGAGTAACAGAGGGCCCAGCCTTTCCTGTTTCAGATCCTGAACCCCTTCTCTGCCCCGCTCATGTTTTCTGCAATGACTCACTCCACTTCTCTCAGCCCTCCCGGCCCCCACCCCTCTCCCTGCAAGTGATCTTTTGGAATTACCATCATAATGGGTAAAAAGAGAAGGAAAAAAAAATAGAACTTCTCTACTACCAAGCAGAGTCTTCTGAGAATATTCTTTTTTTTTTTTTTTTTTGAGACAGTCTCGCTTTGTCATCCAGGCTGGAGTGCAGTGGCGCGATCTCAGCTCACTGCAAGCTCCACTTCCTGGATTCATGCCATTCTCCTGCCTCAGCCTCCCTGAATAGCTGGGACTACAGGCGCCCGCCACCACACCCGACTAATTCTTTTTCTTTTTTTTTTGTATTTTTAGTAAAGAAGTGGTTTCACCGTATCAGCCAGGATGGTCTCGATCTCCTGACCTCGTGATCCGCCCGCCTCGGCCTCCCAAAGTGCTGGGATTACAGGCGTGAGCCACGGCACTGGGCCAAGAATATTCCTAACAGGAATATCTCAGCTTTCCTTCCGAATCCTCCCAGGGACTGGAACCCTCCAGTAGCTCTTTCCTTTTGTCCCCTGCCACCATGCCCTCCGTTCCCAGGCATTTGAGTCCTGACCTGCTTCTCCCACCCAGACGGGTTTCTCTGGCTTTTCTCTGTGTGTCACTCTCTCTGCCAAATGGGCCTCAAGCCTCCAGAAAATCGGGCCCCTTTTCCATCCTTGTATATAAGAGGAAGAATGGGGAAAAGAGAGAACTTATTGAAAAAGAATCCCAGAGAGTACATTCCTCGATCTTTGTCCTGGTGATGCATTAAGAAGGTCACATCCACCGTGTCTGGTTTCACTTCCTTATCTCTCCAAGAGGGGTGGGACCAGAAGACTACCAGGGCCCGCCCAGATTTAGCAAGATTAGAATTGACCCTCCCTCGGCATGCCCTGGAAATTGGCCTCTGTGGACCTGACCCCTCCTGGCGATGGGGACTGAGGCTGGTACTGCCCTGAGGATGGGGTAGGAGGAGGAGTGACATGGAAGAGCAGAGTTACAGAACTGGTGGGGGAGACAACCAGCACTTGGAAAAAGGACAGATGAAACAATAAGGGCAAACGTGTCTGGAGCTTCCCAGTGTAGACAGGCTCCCGCTGACATGATCTCCTTTAAAAGCAGGAAGCACTCTGAGCACAGTCCCCACTTTACAGACAGTAAAAATGAGGCTCAGAAGCTAAGTAAGCTGTCTAAAGTCACATGACTTGGTAATGCTAGAGCAGAGCCTACAGTCTGCCTTTATTTTTATTTCGTAATTTTTTTTTTTTTTTTAGAGACAGAGTCTTGCTCTGTTACCCAAGCTGGAGTGCAGTGGAGTAATCATAGCTCACTGCATCCTCCATCCTCCCACTCCTGGGCACAAGCGATCCTCCTGTTTCAGCCTCCAGAGTAGCTGGGACGACAAGCTTGTACAACATCACCCATACAGACTGCCTTTAAATCCAATGCTCTTTCCACTGCACCAGGATGACTAAGTTCCTCCTGACTACTTGGCTGTAAAACTCCGGACACTGTTTGCCCCGGGGCAACGGTGTGACCAGGTCCCGGTGACCCTTACCCTGTCACACTACCATTCAGGCCACAGAATGTTTGTGGGGCCATCTCTCTCTCTCTCTCTCCCTCTCTTTTTTTTTATACCTTTTTAATTTACTTTTATGTTCTTTAGTTCCATTTATCAAAACTTTTCGTCATATTCTTATAACTCAATTTCACTTTTGTAAGAAAAGTCACAGCAGCACTTGGGGGTTGGTGAAGGAGAAGCATCACATACGGTGGGATTTGCCTTCTGCATCCCTGGGTATCCCAAGGTGAAGTATGCATTTATTAGGATCTTAAGCCGGGGCAATGTAGATACAGCGGCATTTCTTAAACTTAAGAACTATGGCTCTCTGTTTAAAAACACAAACAACAAAACCCCTCAAACCTCTTAGTATGGATTTAAATTATTTTCACCATGTTTGTTTCTTGAATATGTCCAAATTAAATATAAACTAGATATGACATTTAATAAAAACTCCTTAATCCTATGGCTCTTAGGTAAGTGTCTGGTTTTGCTGAAACTAAATGGCCAACACTGAATTAAGTAGTCAATTTAGCATGAGTCTGCATCTGTTTCTGCACTGGACTTTAATAATGCCATTAGCAGAGGATGCCTATGCACCCAGGTACATTGTGGAAGTTAGTAACTTCAGGGCTATTTTTCCCACTTCAGGGATGTCATACTCATAATTAACCAAAGCTCTGCTAGGAGCAATCCTTGAGAGCCAGCTCTGGCTGCAGCCTTTGGAGACCTCTGCCTTTTCCACTTGAAGACATAATTTGGGTCCTGTTGGCCAATTCTCGCTGCAAACTGTTAGATGAAAGTAAAGTAAAACGAGTCTGTGCGCGACATGTCTGCATACACGTGAATGAGGCCTTTGAGTCTGGCAGGCTTCCCTGCCACGTGCTCCCACTTCACTGGGGTAATGCCTTTGCATACACAAATGCAGCCATATGCCCTGAAGAGCAGGCAGCATTCAGGTCTCCATAGCCACCTGGGTGATCTAGTAGAGGCTCATATAATTTTTTTGAATCATCTTTGCAGTAATCTCAGTACTGCACAGACCTGTTGAGAAATAATGGTATAGAAGAGTCCTATCTTGGGTCAAAGTCCTTCACCTGCTTTTTGATAACTCCGTCACTCAACCACAAGTCACCTAATGTCCCTGCACTTCAATTTCTTTGTCTAAAAAATGGAAACAATAATGCTTGCTATTCTAATCTTGTTGGATTGCTACAATGCAATAGTTCCCAAAATGTAGTTCCCAGGCCAGCATTACCAGCATCACCTGGAACTTGTTGAAAAGGCAAATTCTCAGGCCGTTCCAAACCTGCAGAATCAGGCCTCTGGGTGAGGCCCAGTAATCTGTGATTTCACAAGTCCTCCAGGTGATTCCGATGCCCTCTAAAGTTTGAGAAGCACTGCTATAAAACAATGGGATAATGAATGCAAACAGTGTCTACAAACTGTAATGCATACATCATCACTTTGAAAGCCACTGCTCTACACAAGTGTTGGTTACTATTTTGTCACCCAGTCTCCCATTAAAATGCAAATACCCCCAGGGTGGGTGACACCTTAAGCTTTAACAGGTGTTGGTTATTCTCAACAAGCATAGCAGGTGGTTAGCTAAAAATAAACCCTTTCTAGAATAGAAAATTAGGAAGGTTAAGAGTATCTGTAGGGTGAACAAGGGACCAAGAGAGAAAAAGGAGAGGAGCATGGAGTCACACAGACTTGCATTCATGTTCTAGTTCTGTGTTTACTAGCTACTTGACCTTAAGCAATTTACTTAGAGGACATCATAACCCTATGATGATGACCTCCATAGAGTTATTGGGAGGATTAAGTGGCACAACACATGCAAAGCACATAGTGCAACCCATGGTTCATATAGGTATTTAATAAGTGATGCCTATCATTAGCAGCAGGGTGTCCAGACTGCTTAAGACTACCACCTGGGACTCATCCTCACTCCCACGCCGCTCACCGTCCCTCCAGCCACCCTATCTATTATTATTATCATTATCACCATCAACATCATTGCCTCTTCTGCCAGAGCTTCCTGACCTTAGGCTTAAAACTGCCACCCTAAGATTAACCCCTGAGGAAGGAAAGGGGAAAATTCCCAGAATGGCACAGCTGCCTCAAGGTACAGGCTGGCTCATGCTCTGGTCCCCAGAGGTGTCACTGGAGTGTGCCGCATTTTGACACCTGAGAGATGGCAGGCAATCAGAGGGACAGGTTCTTCCTCTCCATCCATTCTTGGACTGAAAACCCCCAGAGGGTGGGCCCAAGGGAAGTGCTGGAGCAGAGAAGCCTCTGGAAGGCAGAGAGAGGAGGCACGTAGGGCCAGGACCAAGCCCTCACAGAGGCACAACAGGGCAACCCCTGCAGGGGCAAGGAGAGTAGCCTTTCCTCTAGGGACAGGTGACTTGGGCAGAATGGAAACCTGGGCTCCAGTGAGAAGCTCCATTTCGTTAGAATCGCATACTCTAGAAGAGGGGGTGAGGCAAGAAGTCTTTCCTGAGAGGAGAAGCAGGTTCCACAGTGTAGACCTTTGGGGGCTGATCTGGAGGCCTCCCTGAGTACTGCTGCCTGCCTGCTAACTTCCTGGATCTGGAGGTGTAGCAGGCATGGCCTTAGGTGGGCAGAGTGGACAGGTGGATCCAGCCCCGGGCCCGCCCAGATGTTATCTCTCGGGTGGCTCCAGGTCCCTTTCTGTCCAGGGCAAGGCCTCTGAGATGGGTCATGCAGGCTTGGCCTTTCTTCCCTCGATGACTCAGGGCCGGCTGCACCCTCAGCTCCCCTCCCACTAATGAGAAGAGGCCGGATTCCTTTGGATTTAGTAAGGTCACTCCTTGAGGGTTGCCTTTTGTTACCCATCCACAGTGGGAATGCTTCCTTAATGAGCAGAGAGCCACACCCTTTCCCAGTGGGGGGCGGGGGGGATGGGGGAGGGTAGCCTTTTCAGGTGGCACGTGAACAGGGTTGATTTCACAATGGCCAGCCCACAGGTGAGGCACCAAGGGCAGGCCTGCTTGGTCAGTCCTCCCCAGCTCTCCTATCGGGGCGGCTACTCCTCCAGACCCCACCTGCCCAAACAGCTGGAGGGCGAAGCTGCTGCAGGCGTGGGAGGCAGAGGAATGGTGGAGGAGCTGGGGTGCTGGGCGTGCAGTAGTGCTTGACTGGAAACCGGACGAAGCTGCAGATGGGAGAGGCACTGCTTGAACACTCCTGCCGCATCCATCACTCTGCGCACCTCCTGCAGCGCACACGGTCTCACTTTGATTTTAATCCCACCAATAGCAGGAAGGTAGTATTAGCCTCATTTGCAGCTCAGGATGATTAGGGGACAAGTCTGGGGTCACGTGCTGGTCAGGGAAAGAATGTAGACTCAATCTCACGTGGCCTGGCTCCAAAACCCGTCCGTTTGCTAATTTAGTTTAAACCACCGGTTTTTTAACTTAAAAATTTTTTTCTGAACATTGAAAATGAATATAAAATTCGATGTGCTTCTCTGTACTCTCATAGCAACTTCCTGTGAATCTGTAATTATTTCAAAATAAAAAGTTTAAAACAATCCTATGTGGAGCCTGAATGTATAAAATGTATCACTGAGATGCTGTGACAGGCCAGGGCAGTGGTTTCTTTCTGGGGTGGTGTTGAAAGGCAGCAGTGAGGGGCGCCCCTGTTTCTGGATCTGGGCTGGTTCTGCAGGTGTGTTCTGTTTGTAAAAGTTCATCGAGCTGTGCATTTGTGATTGGTGCACTTTTCTGTATAAATGTAAAACTTTAAAAGTTGAAAATATATCAAAATGGATATACTCTAGTTGAACAGGAAGAGGGGTTCGATGTGCTCAGCTTCTTCCCCCACGCCCCTCCACTTAACCCTCTCAGGACCCCAGGGTTCTGGGAGCACGCTCTGGAGTCTGGGTTCTGATTTCTCTTATATAATACAGGTGGCTGGGTCAGAGGACCTCAGCTCTCCAGTCCCCGCCCCAAGTGTACTATTGCCATTTCCCATTATTCAGTTACAAACCATAGCCCATTGATGGTGAAAACCACCATTCAAATGTCCAAAAAGAAGAACATTAATCCTGGGTGTGGAGGACCCCACACAGGGCACTGTGTGTAAAAGAGACAGCAGGCTCTCGGTCTCCCACTTGGGCAGGGCAGCCTTATACTGAAAGAGTAAATTTCAAGTGAAGAATTCCCAAAGACAACTCGGCAAGAAAAGGCTTTTATGCCTTGAAAGGAATTGGATCAGACTTATAATCACACAGAGCTGAAAATCACATCCATTCAGCATGTTCTGCAAATGAAAGGCAACTGACAATGTAAAACAAACAAAACTCACTCGCATTCTCAGTTGACATGTCCTGTTTTCACCTCATTTGGCTTCTTGGAAGACTTCTGGGCTGAATGTGCACTTTGGAGCAGCATGCCTGAGCCAGGTCGTTTTTCCCCTCCTGCTTGGAGGATGTGGCGAACATATTTTCCTTTCATTCGCCAAGTTAGTTTCTGATGTTACCTGCCCACTACTGTACCTGGAGTCAGCAGTAGCTGCCAACCCATAGCTAAGGGCAGAAGTTAGCCCAGTGTGAGGCTAATTGGACCAAATTAAAGCCATTACGGTTTAACAGGCTCTCTATTGGAGGAATGCTTAAGCGGGCTCCCCCAGGACTTGGGAAAGTTTGGAAGTGAAGTGGTTTTTGCTATTTGCAGTAGCTGCATCTCCTGTTTTATTTGTCAAACTGCTACTCTGCAGACTGCTGTGGGGTGAAGTTGTTAGACAAAGGAGAATCTTTTCTTTTTTTTTTTTTTTTGAGACGGAGTCTGGCTCTGTCACTCAGGCTGGAGGGCAATGGCACGATCTCAGCTCACTGCAACCTCTGCCTCCCGGGTTCAAGTGATTCTCCTGCCTCAGCCTCCCAAGTACCTGGGATTACAGGTGCGCACCATCATGTCTTGCTAATTTTTGTATTTGTTTTTTAGTAGAGACAGGGTTTTGCCATATTGACCAGGCTGGTCTCGAACTTCTAACCTCAGGTGATCCACCCGCCTTGGTCTCCCAAAATGCTAGGATTACAGGTGGCGCAAGCCACTGCGCTCGGCCAGGAGAATCTTTTATATGATCCTGTTTCTAGAAGAGGCTATTCTCTGAGGAGTTTAGGAAATGATAGAGTGAATCAGACTAATAACCCCACTGAGGAGATGAGACGAGAAAGGAATAAGGCACGCAAGCGTCAGGGTCTCCTGCCTGGTGACATACTTTTTCTGGGAGGATCTTTTCAGTTCAATGCCACCCTACCTAATCCCAAGGAAAGCAGAGTTTTAGTTCACTGAATTTTCAGGCTGAGTAGAAAATTCCTTTTTGATACAGCACTTGTTGCTGGAGAGCCACATACTCTGCGATGTCCTCTCAGGACCCTTTCCACCCTGGGACTCCTCCTCTGCTGGAGCAGGGCTGGCAGTTTCCAATTGATCAAAGTATAAGTAGCCAATGGCAGCACACAACTCTCACAACAAATGCCAACCCCATCTTAGATAACATTCACCAGAGGGTTGCATTGGTTTAGGAAGGTAATAGCGTGGTGGTCCCTCTGTGCTTTCAGGACACTGGCCTTGTGGGGTACCATCTACGGTGGCTTTTTTTTTTTTTTTTTCTGAGATGGAGTCTCACTCTATTGCCAGGCTGGAGTGCAGTGGCACAATCTTGGCTCACTGCAACCTCCGCCTCCCGGGTTCAAGCAATTCTCCTGCCTGAGCCTCCTGAGTAGCTGGGACTACAGACGCTCGCCACCATGCCCGGCTAATTTTTATATTTTTAGTAGAGACGGGGTTTCACCATGTTGACCAGGATGGTCTCGATCTCTTGACCTCGTGATTAGGGTGGCTTTTTAAAAAAGTAACTCTGACGGAATCCTTCCAGAAAACAGAACAGCATGGTAAAGCCTCTGGGCGCTGTGTCAGCTGAAAAGAATGGGGATGTGAAGCCCAGGGAAGAGAGGAATTCCCTGGGAGGGAGGCAAGGATGTGGCCCCTGGGGGAAGAGCTATGACCCCCAGGTGGCATCTCCAATGGGAGATGTTTCAATTCCCAGCTCCTACATAGGGTTTTCCTATGTCCTAGTCAGTAATTTAAACACAATCCCTACTATAAACTCATTGGATGCTCACAACCACCTTATGAGGGTACTGTGATTATCATCCTCATTTTACAGATGTAGAAACCAGCACAGAGAAGTTAAATACCTTCCCAAAGTAACAATGCTATTAATGAGAGAGTTGGAATTTGGACCCAGCTTTCTTACTAGCCCGGAGTTTCTCAACCTCAGTACTATTGACATTGGAGGCTGCAGAATTCTTTGTTGTAGGGGGACCCTGCCCTCCCTCTCCTTGCATTATAGGATGTTCAGTGGCATCCCTGGCTTCCACCCACCAGATGCCAGTAGCACTCCCCTGTTGTGACAAGCAGATGTCTCCAGACGTTGCCAATGCTCCCTGGAGGGCAGAATCGCCTCTAGTTAAGAAGCACTAAGTGCCTCCCGAGATGGGCCAGCCTGTCTCTTGTAGGAGCGGAACGCCTGCTGCTGCCTTCCTAGTGCAGGGCCACTGAGGCCCCCTACGCTCTCAACACTTTCTGACATGCCTCCTAACTGAATGGGGGAGGGGAGATTTTACCGGACCCTCCTTCTGCCTAGAGACGTTCTGGCCCCTAGAGATTGTTTGATTTTTAACATTTCCAACATTTCCTAATGTTATTGTCATTTGCCTCTGTGCCCCCAAATTAAAGGCCAAAGAATCATTCTGGGAGAAAGCTGACTGCTTAGGCCCGGGTAGTGGTCGTCATGGTTTTCCTTGTAGTTCGTGGTCTGAGACCAGGCCTCAAGTGGAAACGGCGTCACCATGATCGCACGGCGGAACCCAGAGCCCTTACGGTTTCTGCCGGATGAGGCCCGGAGCCTGCCCCCGCCCAAGCTGACCGACCCGCGGCTCCTCTACATCGGCTTCTTGGGCTACTGCTCCGGCTTGATTGATAACCTCATCGGCAGAGGCCGATCGCGACAGCTGGTTTGCATCGCCAGCTTCTATATATTACGGCCTTTTTTTTTTTGCTGGATATTATCTTGTAAAACGTGAAAACTACCTGTATGCTGTGATGGACCGTGAAATGTTTGGATATATGAAATTACATCCAGAGGATTTTCCTGAAGAAGAGAAGAAAACATGTGGTGAAATTTTTGAAAAATTCCATCCAGTACGTTGAAGTCTTCAAAACGCTTGCTCCAGTTTCACTGATACCTGCTGTTTCTGAATTTGATGGAACATGTTTCTAATGACAGTTGAAGCTTATGCTAATCTGTATGTTGACACCTTGTAATTAAAATAGTTACCATGAAAAAAAAAAAAGAATCATTCTGATTTTGTGGGGCAACACCTGAGGGAAAACCTAAAGTTTACCTAGCACTTTACATATTTATTCAGTTTAATCCTCACAGTCATCCTACTGAGGGAGATATCCCCATTGTAAAGATGAGAAAACTGAGGCTCAGAAAGCTTAGTAACTTGCCCAAGGTCATAGCTATAAGTAAAGGAGTCAAGGTTTGCAGCCAGATCTGTCCACACTAAAATCGATACGCTTTTATGAGGGGCAAGGATTAGGGCAGACACTCAGAGATGAGCTCAGAAACACGATGCTCACAGTGATACACCAAGACAAGAAGAGCCTAAGCTGGAGGAGCAGGGATAGGGGACAAGAGGTGCGAGACAGCTTAGGGTCACAGCGCGTGACAAGGGAGGCCAGGGTTGAGGAGTGCATTTGGGGGCCGTGTATGCAGGCCACTCCCTTGTGCCCCTCAGGCCCTGCTTTCTCTCCCCTGGGCTGCCATCCCCTTCTGCCTCCAAGTCCCCCTCCAGCTCCCAGAGCAATCTAGTAAAACCACAAATCCGACCACAACCCCCGCTGCTCTAAATCCTCCATCGCTGCGCTTCTCTCAAACCAAACGCCCAAATCGCGCAAGGCCAGACTCACCCAGCCCTCTGGGCTCCCTGGCCGTGTGCTCGCCTGTTCCTGTACACACTCCTCCTCCTTGCAGTCCTTGGAACCCCACACTCCTTCTCTAAGCACAGCTCTGTGTGTCGAATCAAGACTTTGAACGGGATATTTGTGAGTATGTAAGTCTCATAGCCTTTCTTTATTGTTTAAGCTCCAGGTGGCCAAGTCATCTCCTCCCATCATCTATCCCTTGTGGGACCGACATGGTGCCTGTCACACTGTAGGACTCAATCGATATTTGCTGAATGTGTATTTAACAAGCGTGTAATTTATGTTGTCATCTAAGTCACAGTTGAAAATGCCAAGCAGAAGTAGGCCAAAGCAGAAGGGTGGCTGCCAGCAGATAGCACCCTCTGGGTGATGTCAGGCCCCTCATCTGTACCACCTGGGTCATTCAACCCCCAGCACCATCCTCCTGTATCTTCACGTGGCCCATGCACCTTGGCACCTCCAAGTCTTATTCACCAGGGCACCACATAAGTGCCCCAAATGCCTACTAACCTCCCTTCAGCCTGTGTCTACACAACCCTTTTCTTTCCCAAGCCAAGAAGCTTTAGGAGAGGAGAATGCACCTAGTCTTGATGGCCCCTCTTAGCTTTTAGTAGTTCCTCTTCCTTAGGTCCTCAAAAGCCTCTCATGATTTTATTGCTTGATGATTTGGCCCTTAGGAAACCAGGAGCAGGCTCTGAAAAAATGGGCCCAGGACAGGTGGAGTTTTTTTCAGTGTTATTAAGGCATGATTGACATTCAACAAGCTGCAAAAAGTAAAATTGTACAATTTGATGAGTTTTAGCAAATTACCATGATCAATATAGTGAAAATTTCCATCACCTCCAAAAGTTTCCTTGTGCCTTGTGTAATCTATCCCTGTCTGCACCCCGGACTCAGCAGCCACTCATCTGCTTTCTATCACTTACAGATTAGTGTAGATTTAAAAAAACTGTAAATAAATGGAAACATACTGTGTGTGTACTTGGGGGTAGTGTCTCACATCTTTGACTCAACATGATGCTTTTAGGATTGATCCACGCTGTTGCATGCAGTGATAGTTTGTTCCTTTTTATCACTAGTCGCATTCGGTTATAGGTTATATTGATACACAGCCGTCCCCTCTTATCCATGGTCTCACCTTCCCTGGTTTCAGTTACCAGCAGTACAGTACTATAAGCTACTTGGAGAGAGAGAGAGAAAAGAGGCCACATTCATATAATTTTATTTATTTATTTATTTGAGACAGAGTTTCGCTCCTGTTGCCCAGGCTGGAGTGCAATGGTGGGATCTTGGCTCACTGCAACATCTGCTTCCGTGGTTCAAGCGATTCTCTTGCCTCAGCCTCCCGAGTAGCTGGGATTACAGGTACCCACCACCGTGCCCGGCTAATTTTTTTTGTTGTTGTATTTTTAGTAGAGACGGGATTTCCCAATGTTGGCCAGGCTGGTCTCAAACTCCTGACCTCAGTTGATCTACCTGCCTTGGCCTCCCAAAGTGCTGGGATTACAAGCGTGAGCCACCGCGCCTGGCCCATATAACTTTTATTATGATATATTGTTATCATTGTTCTATTTTATTAGCAGTTATCATTGTTCATCTCTTACTGTGCCTAATTTATAAATTAAATTTTATCATAGGTATGTGTGTATAGGAAAAAACACAGTAATACACAGGGTTCAGTACTATCTGTGGTTTCAGGCATCTGCTGGGGGTCTTGGAATGTAGTTCCTGAGAGAGCGACTGTGGCACAATTTGGCATCTATTCACCTACTGATGGGTATTTTGGGTTGTTTCCCATTTGGGACTATTTCAAATAAGGCTGCTATGAGCATTTATGAACAGTTCTTCTGTGGACATGTTTTCATTTTTCTTAGGTAAATATCCATCTACCAAGTGACCCAGTAGAATGGCTGGGTCACTTGGTAGATGAATATTTAACTTTTTAAGAAACTACCAAACTGTTTTTCAAAGTAGTTGCACCATTTGGTTTTCCCAACAAGGTACAATAACTCCATTTGCCTCATGTTCTTACCAATACTTAGCATGACATGCTTTAATTTTAGCCATTCCAGTAGGGTAATAGTGGTATCTTCCTGTGGTTTTTTATTTTTTTTGAGATGGAGTCTCGCTCTGTCGCCTAGGCTGGAGTGCAGTGGCGCGATCTCGGCTCACTGCAAGCTCTGCCTCCCGGGTTCACACCATTCTCCTTCCTCAGCCTCCAGAGTAGCTGGGACTACAGCCACCACGCCTAGCTAATTTTAGTAGAAATGGGGTTTCACCGTGTTAGCCAGGGTGGTCTCAATCTCCTGACCTCGTGATCCGCCCGCCTTGGCCTCCCAAAGTGCTGGGATTACAGGCATGAGCCACTGCGCCTGGCCTCTTCCTGTGGTTTTAATTGCATTTCTGTGATGACTAATGATATTCGATATCTTTTCATGTGTTTATTGGCTATTTTTATGTCTTCGTGAAGTGTCTGTTCAAATATTTTGACAAGTTTTAATTGTTTTTTTTATTTCGTTGTAAGCATTCTTTATATAGTATAGAAACAAATTCTTTATCTGATATATGTGTAATACATAGTTTTTTTTTTCCAGTTTGTGGTTTGCTTTTACATTTTCTTATCAGTGTCTTTTGAAGATAAAAGTTTTAAATGTTAACCTGGGCAACATAGAGAGACCCTATCTCTACAAAAAATACAAAACTTAGCTGGGTGTGGTGGCACGCACCTGTGGTCCCAACTACTCGGGAGGCTGGAGAAGAATCATTTGAGTCTAGGAGGTCAAGGCTGCAGTGAGCTGTGACCACACCACTGCACTCCAGCCTGGGTGACAGAGCAAGACCCTGTCTCAAAAAAATGTTTGTTTGTTTTTTTTATTTCGATGAAGCCACTTTATTTTGTCATTTATGTGACATATCTAAAAAATCTTTGGCTACTCCAAGGTTACAAATATTTTCTTCTATATATATTTTTAGCTTTAGGTGTTACTAAAACTAGGAAGGTCTATAGGCCATTTCAAATTAATTTTTGTGTGTGGTGGGAAGTAAGAATTGATGTTCATTATTCTTCTGTATAGTATTCAGTTATTTTATACTACTTGTTGAAAACTTTTCTTTCTCTGATGAATTGCTTTGGCACCTTTATCAAACATCTCCTATCACTATGTGTGGGTATATTTCCAGACTCCATTTTGTTCCATTGATCTGAACGTTAATCTTTTTGCCAATACTAAAACTGTCTTGATTACTCTAACTTTTCAGTAAAAGTATTGAAATCAGGTAGGAAAAGTTCTTCTACATTGTTCTCTTTAAAGTTAGCTTTGGTTAGCCAATGTCTTTTGCATGGCCATACATTTTAGAATCAGCTTCTCACTTTCTATAAAAGATCTTCTTGAGATTTTGATGGAGAATATGTTGAACTTACAGGCCAATTTGGGAAGAACTATCATTTAAACAATATTGAGTCTTTCGATCAATGAACACAGTATAGCTTTCCAGTTAAGTATGTCTTTTACATTTTTATCCGCAATAATGTATAGTTCTCAGTGTAGAAGATTTGGACATCTTTTATTAGATCTATTTTTAACTATTTTGTGTTTTGTGGTACTATTATAAATGGAATTGCTTTTTTAAAACTTTATTTTTGACCAGGCACAGTGGCTCACACTTGTAGTGTGTGTGTAGCAGATCACTTGAGATCAGGAGTTCCAGACCAGCCTGGCCAAAATGATGAAACCCCGACTCTACTAAAAAAAAAAAAAAAAAGTACTAAAATGAGCCAGGCATGGTGGCTGGTGCCTGTAGTCCCAGCTACTCGAGAGGCTGAGGCAGGAGAATTGCTTGAACCTGGGAGGTGGAGGTTTTGCAGTGAGCTGAGATCGTGCCACTGCACTCCAGCCTAGGTGACAGAGTGAGACTCTGTCTCAACAACAACAACAAAAAAAAGCAAAAGACAACTTTATTTTCCAATTGTTGCTGCTGGCATATAAGAATACAATTGATTTTCTTATAATAACCGTGTATCCTGCAACCTTACTAAATTCATTTATTACTTTTATTATTTATTTTGTAGATTCTCTGGGATTTTATATGTAAACAATTATAATATCTGCAAACAGGAACAGTTTTATTTGCTCCTCCTTAATCTTTATGCCTTTCATTTCTTTTTCCTGCCTTATGGCAATGGCCAGGCCCTCCAGTACAATGTTGAATAGAAGTGAAAGCAGGCATCCTTGCTTTGTTCCTGATTTTAGGGAGAAAGCTTTCAATTTTTCACCATTAAGTATGGTGTTAGATGTTGGTTATTTAAAGATGTCCTCCATCAGCTAAGGAAGTTTTTAGTTGCTGAGAGTTTTCATCATATGGGTACTGAATTTTGTCAATGCTTTTTCTGCATTGATTGAAATGATCAGATAGTTTTCCTCTTTTACTAAAACAGGTGTAATTTTACAAAGATAAGAGAAGGTGTGGAATATGAGATACTGCCAGGATGGGAAGCCCCAAACATCTTGGGGAATAGGAGTGAAGGTGATG
This sequence comes from Pongo pygmaeus, assembly GCF_028885625.2. Classification (NCBI taxonomy): domain Eukaryota; kingdom Metazoa; phylum Chordata; class Mammalia; order Primates; family Hominidae; genus Pongo; species Pongo pygmaeus. The sequence goes on along the minus strand of NC_072378.2, from coordinate 108,674,909 downwards.
TGAAGATTAGCAAGAGCACCAGCTTTGCAGCCAGTCGACCTTGCCTTGGAGTCCTAGTTCTACATCTTACTGTAAGCAAGTTAACTTAACCACTGTGAGCCTTCATCTTCTTCTCCTCTGTAAGATGAAGGAAAAAATACCTAACATAAAAAGTTGTGGCAAGGATTAAATTAGAAAAATACATGCACAGTGCATAGCACATACATACATAGCACATGTAAATAACAGACACCATTGCATCTGGCGCTGAATGTGAAACCCTGGAGGCATTGGTCCTTGAGGATGAAGATAAAGTGGTAGGTACAACTGTGATGGCAAAGACAAACATCCCAACCCACTGCCAGCAGAAAGTGGTGAAAGCTACTTATGGGAATATGTGGATAAAACCTTTGTTTCCACTTCTTTCCTGGATATCTTGATGATCCTAAGTACCAGACAGATACTAGGTAAAAAGCCTTATACATCCAAAAATAAATTTTTTTTGTAAAACAAAATGCTCAAATGATGAATCCAGAAGATAAAAAATTCCTCTTTTGCAAGAAGAGTTTAGGTCATGCATCTAAAAACTATTCAATCATAGGATAAAAAAGACTTCCTGATGACTAAATGCAGTCATGGAACACCCCATTTTGGATTTCTAATTCAATTTTAAAACAATCTTTAAAATTATCACAGCAAGTGGGTCATCCAATCCTTGGAATAGCCTACACTGACAGTAGGGTAGTTTAGCATAACTCAAAGTGTGTTATGTCAAATCAGGGATATTAACAGTGTGACATGAATATAAGTTTTCCAAGGTCAAACAAATGTGCAAACACTGGTTTAGTTATAGTTAAACTTTTTTTAAAGTCACGGGACTTGAAGATACTAATGTGCAATGTGAATCTACAAGGAGAATATATATATATTTTATATATATATATATATATAATCATCTTAAAACTCAGGAGGGCTAGGGCTAGTGAAGAATATTCATGTGAACAGCCGATGAAGGATTTCTGCCTACTTCCTTCCTAAATACACTAGTTATATGTGAGCAGTAAGGTCAACAAGGGCTGGGTAAAAAGCTTCACAAATATGAAAGCTGTCAGGTTTGTGATCCAAGAATTTCAGTTCTGAGGACTGGGGAAAAAATATATATATACACATATATATACACATATACATATATATATACACACACATATACATATATATATACACACATATACATATATATATATAGAAAGAGACAGCAGAATTTCCAAAACATATCTGATTTCAGAATTCTTTCATAATTCACTGTCTCTTGGTTCCAAAAGGACACATTCTAGGAAAGCCTGATGTAGTTCTTACTCGTGTTTTGGTGACATCATCTTTCAGAAGTTTTAACCTCCAAATCAGACATTTTTAGAAGAATTCAGGTATATTCAATCCCTGCAGCCTTCCACAGAGCCGTTAGTAGGCTATGGATAAGCAGGATTATATTATTGTCAGGTATTATTACCCCATTCTACAGATAAGGAAGAAATCTAACATGGAATGTTAAGCACTTTATGTATTTCATCTAAATTAATCTTCTTAACATCCCCGATATGTAGGCATCATTATCTCCATTTGACGGCAGTAGAAGGAACTTAAGTAACTTGTTCAGGGTCACACAGCTTGTGGAGGAATAAGAAGAGTGTCCTGTCCTCGGGCACCAGGGCAAGAGTTCATCATAGTTGCCTCCATCCACCTGAGGTGAGCTGGTCACTGGGGCAAAAATGGACAGAGATGCAGGTGCAAGTTCCTCCTGGAGGACACCAGCGTGCAGGTGCAGATGGCTAACCACCCCCCAACCTTCCTCACAGGTGGGGCTTCGGAAGAGGGAATGAATGTGTGGGTGTTTAAAAACTTTGAGCTCCCTGAACAAAAGGGCTTTGTTTTCTGGAGACAGCAGATATTTTCCAGAGCCAATCATCACTCAGAACTGAAATTCTGGGCTCACAAACATGACAGCTTTCGTATTTGTGAGGCTTTTTACCCAGCCCTTGTTGACCTTATTGCTTATTTAGGAAGGAAGTAGGCAGAAGTCCATCGGATATTCATGTGCATATTCTTCACTAGCCCTAGCCTTGCAGAGTTTTAAGATGATTGAGAGGGAGGATGGGGGAAAGCTCAAGCCTTGAAAATTCAGGAAATCGTGGGTGGAGGAGAGTGAGGAAAAATGTTAACCTGACATTCAAAGTTAAAAGTTGTTCAAAGTGGTTACTTGATTGTATTAATTGGCAAGTAATTGGCAGGGCGTGGACAGGAAAAGATCTCATCGGAGGAAGCTAGGTGTAATTTAGCAATCCTACTGAGACATGAAACAGACACTGTCCTCAGATGTTTGGAAATCTGACTTTGAAGGGAGAACTCAGGTTTGCCTTTATTTTGAAGTCACTGAACCTTGCCACGCTATTCCCAGGTTTAGAATGGAATGTTTTAACACTGGGCAGGGGTGGGGAATGGAGAAGAATGGGCAGTGAGGTGTTAGATTCCCAAATAAATGATGCCATCTCTTTCTTACTGCAAAAACAGTTCGATAAATCATCCAGCAGTTTTCTTGGGTTCAGTGGTCCATATATTAATACAAACACCACCTAGAGGAAGGGGATAAAAAGAGAAATCAGCTGGGTGCAGTGCCTCACACCTGTAATCCCAGCACTTTGGGAGGCCAAGATGGGTGGATCACCTGAGGTCAAGAGTTCGAGACCAGCCTGGTCAACATGGCGAAAACCCATCTCTACTAAAAATACAAAAATTAGCCTGGCGTGGTGGTGCACACCTGTAATCCCAGCTACTTGGGAGGCTGAGGCACGAGAATCACTTGAACCCGGGAGGCGGAGGTTGCAGTGACAGATTGCCCCGCTGCACTCCAGCCTGGGTGACAGAGTGAGACTCTGTCTCAGAAAAAAAAAAAAAGAAAAAGACAAATCAAAATGAAAAATTAACCAGATTGTAGAAATAGACCAGTAAAATAAATGGCATCAATAATCCAAGTCAGCAGTTTTACTTCCGTAGTCATAGGTTCACCTGGGAATCTGATGAAAAATGGATAAAAATGCACATAACTTTATACACACCTAAGGTGCTCACTGTCCCTCTGTCGCCCCACCTTGGACTTTCTGGGTATGTAGAGCCTAAATTAAGAAGCCCTACTCTTGTCAGAAACCAGATTTAAACTGGCAAGTGGCATTGCAATTTTCCTCTTTAGTTCTGAGATAATTAGCTGAGACAACTTTTAGAGCCATCTCTGGGACTGCTCCAAGAAATCATTTCACTTAATCATCTGAGGTAGTCTATTAAATATTGGCTGTTCTGAAAAATTGGCCTGCAAGCTGCCAATTCTTGTGACTTATTAGAATTTATAAAAGACTCTCACCTCCAGGATGAATCTGGATCCCATTAACTCCCCCCTGGCTGTGGTGCAAATATTAAATAAAATGGCCTGGTTTAACGAGATGGGGTTTGGGATGAGGTCTTCGAACGCCACCAACTATTGATTCCTGGAAAGTTGTTTTTGTCCTTGGCAAAACACACAGAGACAGGCTGGGTCTTTGCTATGCTCTATTTGACAAGAGTCTTCTTTTCCAGCAAACAGTTAGGGATTGGGGAGGGGAGGGAGGAAGTGAGGTCCTGGGGGTTGGAGGACTGAGGACCTCGGGCTCCAGTGAAAATGTTTAGGGGAGTGTCTACCCTGAACTGGAGTTGCCGTTCTCCCTGCACTCCCAGGCTGGGAAGGTCAAACTGATGGCTTTCACAATCCACCTGTAGGTCTTGGCTGCCTTTGAGATAGTCCAAGTTCAAGGAGTGATGGTCACCAAGTCTCTTTCTCCCCCAACCAGAGCAGAGAAGGCACCTCCTAAACCTTCTAGATGCTGCCGGATCACTCCAGAACAACACCGTCTGAGATGTGTGCAGCTCATCCTAACTCCAAGGGGTTCCTCTGACTGAAACAACAATGTTTTCTTAACCAAAATGGGGCTGGGACACTTGTGGTCTGGAGTGCCATTGTGTCTGCAGAGGATGAGAAGAGTTGGGGCTGGGTGAGTTCAGGAAGCTGAGGGCTAATATCACCACTCCTAGAATGGATTCTGGGATGGGATGCACACAGCATGCACAGGAGGGCGTCTCGGCATACACAGGCGGCAGTTCCCAAGTTTGTTTTCAGGGCAGAGCCACTGGAGCCCTGCCACTCTGTGGTACACCTTCAATTATTAATAAGAAAACTTATGATAAGTCAGATGCATCTTATACTATAGATGCTAGTCCACGCAAGTGTTTCAGGTGATATTTAAGAAAAACAAAACAAAAATTTTTAAAATTAAGGAAAATTATACCATTAACCTAATTTCCTTCCCTCTTCTTCCTCTCTTACTTCCCCCTCAACACCCCTCCCTAGCCCCTACTGTGAACTGAGACAAGACCAAGTTCTTTGCCTTGGGAACAACTCACTCCAATCTAAGATGTGATGCAAGAGTATTCACTAGGAGCCACTGGTTTAAAGTTTTAAAAGAAATGAAAGAAATACACACACACACACACACACACACACACACACACGTGAGAGAGAGAGAGAGAGAAGAATTGTTTGCATTGGTATTTACTGGATTAAATCTTAATTTTCTCTAATTATAGCAGGCATTTCCTTTCAGCCTGACTTCTTTTTTCTCAGAAAAATCATAGTATCTTACCCAGCTTTCCATTAAGCCTAACAATTTCAATCTGTTTCCAGCAGTCTAAATAACAGTCTACTGTGGACACAGTGAGATTTCTTTCTATTCAGATTTTCTGAAAATATTTAAAATGAGAGTTTAAAAATGATATTTATTCCTGGCTTCCTAGCAATGAGAGTGCTGGGGTGATTTTAGAAGGCCATAGCCATCCTCAGCCCATCAGCTCTCCTTCCTCTGGCTTCTCACACTGCGTCACATATTCCCCAATACAGTTGACCAAGATGTATTCCCAGAGGCAGTAAGGCCTATTGGAAAGAGAATAGGCTAGGAAGTGAAGCAAACTTAGATTCAAATCCTGTTTGCTCTATCATTCATTAGCTGGTAACCTTAGAAAATTATTTAGCGTCTCTAAAACCCAATTTTTTCACTATATAAATGAGTGTAACAATATGCATTGGTTTTGATCTAAATCCTAAAATTGCCCGTAAGTGTAACGGAAGATATAAAACAGGAGGAATTTAATGTGGGGAATTGATTACACAGGTGATTAAAAAAAAAAAAAAGGTCAGGAAATCAACCAGGGGTCAGTAAGGCAACCCAGGGACCAGCAACAGCAGGAAGCCACCACTGCCTGAGGCTGAGGGACAAGGGAGGAGGCCGCTGACCAAGGCCACACATCAAGGTCACTGCAAAGAAACTGCAGCCACAGTGGGAGCGGGGTCATGAGAGAAATGCAGCTGCTGCCAGAGAAGGCACCCAAGGCGGAGAAGGAGCGGGGAGAAGGTGCCTCCTCCTGCCCCACCCAGCCTCCAATTTGATCAAAGCCTCCGTCCATGGTCCATACCCAGCCGCCAGCCCGCTGGCCCGGCATCCTGGGAGGAGCATTCTTTAGGGCCTGCTCCCTGCCACACAGAGCAGAGGGGCGGCTAGGAATGGATCTGAGGCAGGTCCAGGGTCTGCACCGAAGACCCAAAGTCCGGCAGCTGCCCCGGCCTCCGGACACCGAAGCCTCGGGCACTCTCTTCGGGTCAGAGCAGACTTCTCCCTGCTGCCTGCAGACCTCAGACACCGCCCCTGCTCTCCTTCTCTTTACCCTGTCACCACCCTCGGTCTCTCAATCAACCGGCCCTGGGGTAAATAGAACTGCCACTCTCTTCCTATGCAGTCTTCCTCGAGGGTGAACACACGGCCCCCACTCCAAGCACATGCGTCAGGCAGGGTGGCCCGGGCCACAGCCAGAGCAGAGACCTGCAGGCTTTCGAGGGTTACCAGGAATAGAATTGCCCGTGGGCCCGGGCGGAGGAGCCCCTGCTCTGAGCCCCACCTTTAAACGGCCAGGATTCCAAGAACCAGTGAGAACTGGCCGCTACTCCTCCCTCTGAGCGTCCCTGCCCAGACAACCCTGAGTCTATTCACAGCCCCGGCTGGCCTTTTCCCCCTTGCCGGACCTTCCGAGCGCGCACCACTCCACACAGGGCATCCTTAGACCTGAGGGCTGACCTCTGCCGGGAGTACGGAGGGAAGAGAAGGTTATGGTTGCAAATTTAGCTCACTCAGCACACAGACTGGGGTGTGCGCATACCTGCATGTGAACCCCCTCATGGCAAGGGATGTCTCTAGGGGTGTAAAAAAAGAAGAGGGCAGCTCTCCCCACGCTAGGATATTACGAAGGAGTAACTGTCGACATGTTCTATTTACCGGTTGTTAGTTTGATTTATTTTCCCGCCCCAGCCCCCACAACTCTGCCTGGGTCACAGTGGGCTGGTTCTTTTAAAAGCAGAGGTTGGAAAATATATAGTATATTTCAAAATTGCTAAAAGAATAGATTTTAAACATTCTCACACACAAAAACAGTAAGTTGGTAAAGTGATTGATATACTAATTAGCTTGATTTAATCTTTCTACGATGTATACATATATCAAAACATCACATTGTACCCTATAAATATATACAATTATTACTTGTAAAATTAAAAATAAATAAAATTTTTATAAAGTAGAGTTGCGCCCTGAGAGCATGAGGCTCAGGCAGAGAAGGAAGACAGACGGCTGAGAACCACAGATGCTCAGGGATCAGGGATGTGTGGGAATCTAGAAAAGCACCGAGAAGCTGAGTCCCAGGGTTCTGAATCTGGTGTCTGCAGCCTCTGAAGGGAACTCCTTTAGGCTTTGAGGGATGACACACTCTCTGATTTTTTTAAGCTAACACTTATTGAATACGGTCAACTTTGTTCTAAACATATTTCATGTATTATCACATTTGATCTTTTTATGAAGTGGGTAGTACGTTTATCTCAATTTCACAGATAAGGGAACAGTCAAGGAGGTTACAAAACATGCCCAAGGCCACTCAGCTAGTGCGCGGCTCAGCCGGTGTCAGACGCATGAGCCTGCGTCTCAAGCCAGGCTGTTATTCACCCCTTTATCCTGCCTCCCACTTTGTGACAATTGTGTGTGTGTGTAGTTGTGTGTCCAGGGCTCCATCCTGTTCTCGAAGAAGTCCCTGAGCCTTAGACGGTAAGGGAACACAGGACATTCTCCCAGATGTTTGAAGACAGCTCTCGTATCCTCACCTAAGCCTTCTTTTTTCCTGTTCCTCTTGTGATAGAGCACCTAAATCCTTTAGCACCCAGCTTGCCCTGGCCTGGGATCACTCTGCCCTGCATCATTTGAAGTATAAGACCCAGAACTAAAACCCACATTCAAGTTGTCTGACCTACCCCATGCGAGGAGAATTAGGAAATCATTTCTGCCCATTGTTCCAATGCAAACACAGCAAAAGACAGAATCAGCTTTGGGGCAGCGAAACCCATTCCACAGACATGTGTTGAACCTCCACATGAATGAGACAGCCCCTGCCCTCAAGCAGCACACAGCCCTGTCAAGGAGGGGGATTGGTCATTTTAACAAAATGTGGTGAGTGCCACAAGGGAGCACAGACAAGTGTTCTGTGGCATCTCCAGAAGCTCAGGGGTGCGGCAGAGCTGGATTATAAAGAGTGAATAGGAATCCTGAGGCAGGCAGACCGCCTGAGCCCAGGAATTCAAGACCAACCTGGGCAACATGGCAAAACCCTGTCTCAAAAAAAATAAAAAAAATTAGCCGGGTGTGGTGGCACAAGCCTCTGGTTTCGACTAATCTGGAGGCTGAGGTGGGAGGATCACTTGAGCCTGGAAGTTTGAGGCCACAGTGAACCATGATCACGGCACTGCACTGCAGCCTGGGGACAGGGACTCTGACTCAGAAAGAAAGAAAGTGTGAATAGGACCTCAGCTGGTGAGCTACAGGAGAAAGAGGTGAGACCATGTGCAGAGGTGCAAAGGTGTTCAAGGACATGGCAAATCTGCAGCCTGACACAGGATGGGTAGCCAGCTCACATCTGGAGGACCCCCCGCTGAACGCTAAGGAGGGATCTGGCATCCTGAAGGCAAAGGGGAAACATGAGCTGCTTAACGTAGCTTGATTCCTATGAACTCATATTGAACATTTAGTCAGCTAAAATCCTTCAGCTGTGTCACAGGTTCGTTAAACCAAAGTCCAGAACTTTCCATTTATTCCACTTAAATTTCTGGATCCTATTTCTGGTATCCAAGCTGTTAATTATCCACCCCCCCTCCAATGCTGTGTCATCTGCCCTTTAAGTTATTGATTAAAAATATCCAAAACACAGGGCTCAGAGCTGAGCCTTGTTGCCTACCACTAGAGACTTCCTCCGAGTTACTCTCTATCTGCATGTCTCAGGTTTATGCGTTCAATGGGTTGTGAGTTCTACTTAAAAGCACCTCTAGCTCACAATTTTCCAATTTTGTCTACAAGGAAGTCACAAGAGACCTTATCAGCTGTCTTGCTGAAATCCAGATGTACCACATCCTCAACGTCTCCCTGATCTACCAGCCCTGCCATGCCATTAGAAGAAGAAATGAGGTGACACTGACATGACTTGTTTCCAGCAGTCCCATGAAGCTCTTCAAAGATCTGTGCTCCTATTTGTAAGGGGCACAAACCGTTTAATAGCATGCACTATAATTTTATTGGGGCTCCCCTTCCCACTTATTGGTTTGTAGTTTGCAGTATCTAAAGTGATCTCCCTTTTAAAAACTGGGACTTTTGCCCACTCCATCCTTGGGGACTGTCTCACATTTGTTATGGTTTGTGAAAGATTAACAACAGCTGTTGAGCAATCTCGACATGCCCCAGCTGAGGCTGGGCAGTCACTGGTCAGGGTGAGGAGACCTGGACTCCCTTCAAACTCTGTCATGTTTCTTGGGCGCCTTCTCACCAACCTTGGACCCCAATTCCAACTCAGTAGGGTTATTTTTCCCTTCCCAGACTGGACATCATTCTTGAAAGAGAAAAGGGAAACATGAGTTTGGCATTTGGTCATAGTCTCTTTAGTGTTTTGTCTTGTACGCTAAAGAGTTTGAACTTGATCTGGTGAGTAGAGAAGTCAATGAAGACTTTTTGAAAAAGGAAGTGATGTGATCGTATTTTAGGTGGAGAGGATTAAGGTTTTGACTGGTTCACATCATTACTATATTGCTGTTTATCAACATCTAACACTCGCAATTACCTATAAGCAGGAGAAGCAGTGCAAGATAGACTAGCTCAGGTTGATCATTTTATCAACCTGAATGGGGAAGCAGCTACGTGTAGGATTTGGAGTCTTAGAGACCTGGTTTTAGATGCCAGTTCAATTGCTCAAAGGCAGGAGAGCTTAAACAAGCACCTTACCATCTCTGAGCCTCAGTTTCCACGTCGAAAAAAATGGGAATAATAATTGTATGACAGGGTGGTTGTGAGGCTGGAAACAATGAATGTAACGGGCCTAGTACCACAGATAAAGTGCTCAATAAATGCTCCTTTGTCCAAATCCTTCATCTTTAGGTGTTATGATTACACAGCAATCACAGTGCAGGATTCCCCAGCACCCCTAGACTAGGGACTTATTCCTGAAGCAGCCTGAAGAGAGTGGGGCCCTGATTAGACAGATGTGGGCTCTCAGCTGTCTGCAGCAGGCCCACCAAGGCCCCACTCCTGAGTGACCTGCAGGGGAGGCTGGCACTGAATTCCTAGAGTCCCGAACTCTCATCCCACCCTAATTAGCTCCACCTGGGTGTGTGTTGTCTCAGGAGCTGCAGGGTTAATAGCTGGAAGAACCAGTTTTAAAATGCACCCTCAGGAGTTGGTCTGGAGCCTAGATGGGAGGCACCAGCCCCAGAAATGGAATGTGTCCCAGGGCCCCAGCCCAGGGCACCTGTAACTTCCTGCAGATGTGGCTGGTCACCTCCCACACACTTGAGCACCTCCTCCCATCCAACTGTGGGCATGCAGAGAAGGAAAATGCAGCATGCCTAGGGGAGCATGGTTAGGGAGACACTGGCCATCTCATCATCCTACTGTCATCCCACTTGCTCTTACGTTGGCCTTCCATGGCTGAGCAAAGTGCCCTCTGGCCAGAGAAAGGCCAGTTCAGGCTGTCAGCTTCTCCCGGCCAGAAGAAGCCACGTTTTCACTGAACACATTGCCACCCAGATGCCCAGTCCTTTTTGGTTGGGGGGCGGGGAGGGGACAGGGTCTTGCCCTGTTGTCCAGGCTAGAGTGCAGTGGTACAACCATGGCTCACTGCAGCCCCCATCTCCTGAACTCAAGCAATCCTCCTGCCTCAGCTTCCCAAGTAGCTAGGACTACAGATGTGCATCACCACACCCAACTAATTTTTGTATTTTTAGTAGAGATGGAGTTTCACCATCGGCCAGGCTGGTCTTGAACTCCTGACCTGCCCGCCTCAGCCTCCCAAAGTGTTGGGATTACAGGTGTGAGCCACCATGCCCAGACTGATTCCCACTTCTTAAATGTGACATGAATTCTCCTACACATACATGCTTCAATCCTATCAAGAATCCCTGAACGCCCTAAACACAAACATAGCATGGGGCAAAATGCTAAGGGCTTTCATAGGATGGCTCTGTGCCTATGGTGTGGGTACTATTACTACCCCTCCCTCCCCATTTACAGATGAGGAAGCTGAGGCACTTGAGAAATCAGGTACCTCACCCGAGGTCACATAGCTAAGTCAGTGGCACACAGCTAAGTCAGTGGTTCACACTTATAGTGAACTCTTGTAAGCTTGCTCTGCACTATGTTCTAGTTCCTCTCCTGTAATAGAAAATCAGGGACTTGGAGACCTGGCAGAGACAACTGCCAACCACTGAGCTTCAATTCACTTTCTCTGGAGGCCCAGTGGCGGGGCCTATTATTCTCTAAGAAAAAATAACTGCAGACTCTCTAGTGACTGTTTAATCTGGGCTTCTAGGACCGCTGAAACGGAGGGGAGGAAGAGCAGAACTTCCCCCACCCCCACCCTGCCCCATACATGCACAGACACCCAGATACACACACCTCCCATTCCTCCCTTTGGGTCTGGGCAGCAGCCACAGCCTTTGGACACTGCATCCTTAACTATGTTTATTTTTTTCATTTTTTTTATTGTGGTAAAAAATGTGAGTACCATAAAATTTACAATCTTAACCATTTTAAAGTGTACAGTTCCATAGTGTTTATTATGCATCCAATATCTAGAACTTTCTCATCTTGCAAAACTGAAACTCAACACCCACTGAACAACTCTGCATTCTCCCTCCCCACTACCCTTGGCAAACACTATTCTACTTTCTGTGTCTTAAATTTGATTTGAACCTGGGTTTAAGGGTTTCATTCAGAGAAACCCTTCCTGAGTCGTGTTTTCAGTGGGTGGTGAGTGGAGATGTTAGTGATGGCAGAATGTAAGCATCCTGTGGGCTGAGACTTTTGTCTTGGTCACCTTTTCTCCAACACTTGGCACACAGTAAGTGCTCAATAAAAATGTGTCGCCTCAACAAATGAAGAATTGAACAGCTTGCTAAGCCCGTGGAAAGCAGCCCCTCCAGGTAAACTGATCTGTAACCATAGCCATTTGCAGACTTCAGGGTCCTAGATTTGGTGGTGAGCAGGCTTTTCCACGAGAGCCCCAGATGTCCCTCCCTCCCTGCTAATGCTCTCAGCCACCCCTCCATTCCTGTCACCCCTCTCTCTTGAGAATGACTCTGGATTTTGTCATTCTGACTGGGCTGACAGGGAGAGTGCTTTAAAAGTTTGAGAAGTGATGCCTTAGAGGAAGGTTTTGGCAGTTGGTGATAAATTGTCGAACTTGCTTCTAGAAAAAAAGAAAAAGCGTTATCTCTTTTCGCTCCTCACAAGGGAGATTTTTAAGAATATCAGCACTTTTTTTGTGTGCAGACAGTGAGATCCAGCAGTTTGCAAACCACACCTCCAGGTAAAAAGCCCTTCGAGATAGGAATGAGAATGAAGGGATCTCACACAAATACAGACACAACAAAGCTCGTTTCTTCCAGTGTTGAATTAGCAGAAGGAAGCACCTTTGAGGAGAGAGCGTGTTAGCCCAATGCCACACTTTGATGTCCCAGTCAATAAAGACTCAGGGAGGCAGCATGTGCTGTGTGCCCAAGCTCTGAGTATTTTGTACATACTAACTCAGTTCATCCTCCCATCAGTCTCGAGGGAGGTAGTGTCACACCCATCGTACGGAGGGGAAAACCAAGCTACTGAGAAGTTAAGTCGCCTGCCTGTGGTCACATGCCTGGCTGGGATTTGAATCCAAGTGTCTGGTTCCAGAGGCTGGGCTCTTAATAGCAAACGATGCTGACTGTCTTTACTCATTTACCAAATCGTTTATTAATTGGTAACAACCATACACAGAGAGCCTACTGCGTGGCAGGCCTTACTGCCAGCAGTAAACAAAACACAGTCCTCACTCGCCCAGAGCTTGCAGTCTGGGACGTTAATTCCATGAGGGGACGTGTCTTGTCTGTGAGGGCCACCCAGGGAAAGGGGGAACCCAAGACCCACAAATCGCCAAGCCAAATTCAACTTCACCTCATGATGAAGACAGTCCTGACAAAACAACTTCTCGGAGCCAGAATGTAATCTTCATATTTGAGAAAAACAGCTCTAAGTGAAGGTGTGTTTTAATGGTGGCTCTGGCCTCAGGAGGAGGTTTGGAACACAAATCTGCTGTGTGGCTGTTGACTCTGTATACAGTATACAGTGCGCTTCCTGACACTGGCCCCACCTGCCAGCCCGGGAACCAAGTAAAGCCAAGATTTCCTCATGAAAATGTCAAATGAAACCATCGTAATATTGAATACTAATATCAGCTGGATTCCTGTATTGGAGGAGGATCCTGTATTGGGTCTTGCTCCTGGCCTCTTTGAGGAGCCTAGCCAAGTAGCAGTTTCTTGTCAGCTTAAATACACCATGGGCTCTGTGTGTGCAAGCTTAAAAATCCGAATGGCAAATGCCCTGCCTGCCACAGACATCCCGCTTCCTCAGCTGGGGAAGGAGATGGACCACTTCTGCCTCCCCGCTGGAGGTACAGCGGGCGGCTGAGAGCACAGGCCTGCGTTTCATTCTGGCTCTGCAGCTCACACAGGTGGATCACTTTCTATCCTTCAGTTTCCACATTTGTAAAATGGGATGACGGACTAATAGTCGTACCTTCTGCATCAGGTAGTTGTAAGAAGGAAAGGAGAGAACCATGTAGAGTACTTCGTAGAGGTCATGGCCAGAGGGATGCATGGGGAGTGTTAGCTATTGTCACATGCAGTGGTGTTATACTATTATATGACACGCTATTTGCAAGTAACTTCACTGTTTTTAAAATTCATCACATTTAAGTAAATGTGCAAGAAGCACTTTGGGACAGTATTTCTCCTACACTGTCAGAGTTTAAAGCATTATCCTTATCAGATACCTGGGAAGGCAGAGGCCCATTTTTTTGGTTTTCAGTGAGGTAGAAACAGGGGCAGGATCCTCGGTTTCCAGTTCAAGGTCTAGTCAGTAGCTCTGACTTCCTCCCTTCAGCCCCGGCCCTGGTCAATGTCTTATGTTCAAAGCTGGAGCGCTTGGCCCGCCCGACTCCTCACGGCTTCCAGCTCTGTCTTAGGTTGGCTTCTCCAGAAAGCAGACTTTGGGTACAAGTAACTGATTAAGGAAGGGATCCCAGGGGTAACCAGTAAGGGAGTGGGGGAAGCAGCACAGAGAAGGGGACAAAGCCAAGCAAGGGCAAAGTCACAGCAGAGGCTCTGAGCGTAGCTCTAGGCTGATCCTGCAAAGGACCCCTGAATGGACACACCTGAGTCGTCCCCACGAGAGGGGGAGGAAGTAATGGGATGAGGGTGGTCCTGCTCCCCACCATTCCCAGGGACCTACTTGGAGGAAGTTTGCTTCCTGCTGCCACAACTTTAGGTTCTGTGGGTCTAGAAGTCCTAATTCCCAGAAGGGAAGGGAGACACTTCTACCAGGGAGAGAGTCCCACGAAACCGAAATCGATGGCAACCACTTTGTCATTTGAGGATGGTCCCCTCATCCTGGCAGACCATCAGGCAAAGAAAGGAGTTACCATACTGGCAGGCATGATTGGCCCCGGTCAGTAGGAGCCGGGGGGAGGATGTGTGGATGTGTGGAACGCAGGGCATCTCTAGGTCACTCCCATGCCCAGTGTTAACTGTGACCAGGTCATTATAGCAACCACAGCCATGGTGACCAGGAGCTCAGATTCCTCAAGGATGGAGGGCTGGGTCACCCCATTAGGAAACAACTAGCAGAAGTGCCAGCCAGCTGAGGATGGGGGGCCCAGGAGGGTTGTAATGAATATCCGTTTTGCCTCCAGACAAGCTATAAAAGGTGAAAATGGTGGATCATCCAACTAACTCTCCTCTTGTAAGGCTCACCCCATAAATTGTGGCCCATCACCAAGATGAAGACTCCGTGATAGGAAGGTGTGAACTTGAACGTGAGATGTAAGTGGACAGTGTCTGTGCTCCGCTCAGGCGCTCTTGGACCCTTTCTTGTTGTTCTTGTTCACCCTGGCTTCAGTGTGCTTTTGCTTCCCAGCCCCACTCCTGACGTCTGGTGTCTCAGGTTGGGATCCCGCTAAACAGGCCCCTAGCTGAGGCTTTGTGTGGATGTGATGTCAGGACACCAGGAGAGGAGTGGGGGTGGGCGGGCAGGGCAGAGCAGGATCTCAGGCCAACATTCTCAGGGCCTAATCCAGGGAACTGGGGGGTAAGTCAGTTTCCAGACTCTTCATCCATGCACACGAAGTGGCTCCAGAGCCCCTGAGGGCTGTCTGCCAAAAAAGCCACAGTGCTGGCTTTGGAAGAGAATGCACACCAAAACCCAGGGTACACAGAAAATGATAAACTGGGGAGAGAATACGGGTGGACCACTAACATTTTCTGCTGCAAGCTTTACTGCAAAAATGGCTTTGGCATTGCATTGCTCCAAGTGAGAATGAATTCAGGTAAAAAACATGGAACCAAGAAGGCACAGGACGTCTGTTTCAGCAGAACCAAAAGACCACATGTACCCGAGCTTGGGCACCGAAAGCCCAGCCTTCCCTCTGAAGACTGGCGGGACGAGGGGAGGGGGTGCAGAAAGGGAGGGACGCACAATCCTGCCCTCCCTTTCCAGCCAGCCTAGCTGGAGAGAGGAGAAGCCACCTGCGGACTTTTTAAACCATAGCCCCGTGAGCCCCAGGCAGCCTATTATTACAGGGCAGAAGGAAGTATGTGCCCCAAGAGACTAAGGCCTGGCAAGGTCACTCTGAACCCAAGGGGTGAAAAAACAAATCAAAATACACAGAGAATTGGCATTGACAAGTTCAAGACACAAATTATTTCTTCAAATTACACTTCCTTAAGTTTTGCTTGGGCTTAGAGTTGTTTTCTAGCCGGGCAGATTTCCAAGGGTCAAATGGCGTTTCAAGAGCAAGCACATTCATTGGTCCATTCATTGCTTCTTCCTTGCAGTACACATTGACGGAGTGCCTGCTGCGTAAACAGGCATTGTCCTGCACGTGGGATTGGTGAAAAAATAAACACCGGCCCTACCCTTATGTAGTTTATGGTTTAGTAGAGAGAAAATCATTAAGCAAATAAGTACACACATAAATACAGAAATACAAATTGCAATGGATGTCTAGATGGACAAGCATGAAATGAGAGAATAGCAGGGTAACCTAAACTTTAAGTTGATTTGTCAGGAGAGATTCCTTTGCAGAAGTGGCACCGAAACTGAGGCCTGAGGGATGAGTAGGATTAAACCAAGCAGGGGAAGAAGGTGGGATGTGGAGTAGCCTTCCTGGGCAGAGAGAACAGCCTGTCCTAAGCCCTAGAATTGTGAAAGGTAGGGGCTGACTTGGGACCCAACTGAAACCAGAACAAGCAAGCAAACCAAGGCTCTCATTTTGCCCCAAGGATCGAAGCAAAAGCATCAGCATGTTTCTTTATGTGGGCAGGGGGCTTGGGGTTTCAGCAGGGGAACAGGGACCTGGAATAGTGGTATGAAATAGCCTCCAAAACTGCTCTGGGTCAGATACTTAAATCAGACAGAAATTGCCCTTTTGATTAAAGATGAGGCAGAGTGGCCTCAGGCTGTAGCTCCGCACAGTGCAGGGGTGCCGTGCACAGTGTGATGGATGTGGATGGAGCCCTGCAGCAGGCAGTGGGCAGCCTGGGTGGCAGCCGGAATGTGAACTTGGAAACAGACGAGCAGGAAAGAGGCTCTTTGGAGAAGTCAGTAAGATGGCTTAATCTTTGGAGAGAAAAGAGGAGCTTAGCCTAACAGTTGAGTTTTTGTTTTCTGAAAAAGCTGGAGAGAGGCAAGAGAGCAGAAACGGACGTGTGGAATGTGTGGTGAAGAAGAGATTTTTTTTCTACAGCAAAAATTATTTGTGAGGGCTTTCTGATAGAAAATATTGAGTTAAATAGGCAAGGTCCTACCCTGATGAGGTGCATTACAATCTAGTCTGGGAGAAAAGACATTAATTTAAATAATACGAAAGCAAATGTGGCCCGTTGCAGTGGCTCAGGCCTGTAATCCCAGCACTTTGGGAGGCCGAGGCAGGCAGATCACATGAGGTCAGGAGCTCGAGCCTGGCCAACATGGTGAAGCCCTGTCTCTACTAAAAACAAAATTTTATTAATGCCCGGCATGGTGGCGGGCACCTCAGGAGTTCGAGACCAGCCTGGCCAACATGGTAAAACCCCGTCTCTACTAAAAACACAAAATTTTATTAATGCCTGGCGTGGTGGTAGGCACCTGTAATTCCCAGTTACTTGGGAGGCTGAGGCAGGAGAATTGCTTGAACCCGGGAGGCAGAAGTTGCAGTGTGCAGAGATTGCACCACTACACTCCAGCCTAGGAGACAGAGTGAGACAGTCTCAAAAAAAAAAAAAAAAAAAAAGCAAATGTGCAGTTGTAAGTTGAGAGGCAACTTACAAATGAAGCAGAGGCCCATGGTGGGGTGGGCGACCAGGGTCCTGACTAAGTCTGGGGGCAGCTTCCCTTAGGAAGTTGTATTTGGGTTCAGAGCTACAGGAGGGAGCAAGTTAATTAGGAAAGGGACTGGACTGGGGCACTGAGAGTGTCCTAGCATCAGGAAGGGCACAAGCAAAGGCCCTGTCTTGAGGACATCTGAAGAAATAGAAAAATCCTGGTGATTGGGACACAGAGAACCTAAGAGCAAGAAGAAATTGTTAGAAGGTTTAAGACGGATTAGACAGGGATTTTGAAGCCTTATCCTACTCCTTCATAGAAGACGGTTTAGGGGGATGAGATAGTGGGGAGACTAGTTGGAAAGCTCTGGTACTTGTCCCGGGGATAGCTCTGGGTAGACTGGACCAGGATGGTGGCAATGGGGCTGGAGAAAAGAGGATAGGTATGAAACATGTGTAGAACATAAGTTGGGTAGGAAATTGTGATAGAATATATGTGTGGGACGTGAGGGAAGAGGGGAAGAGATGTGGCAAGGTTTTGGGCTTTGTGGAGCTGGAAGGATGCTGGGGCCATTCATTAAGCTGGGGAATCCTGGAAAAGATCCAGGTTTGGGATGGAGGGTACTGATTCTGATTTTAGACATTTGGATAGATTGAATTTGAGCTGTCCTGAGACAACCAAGTGGAAGTGAATCGGCCTGAACTTCACAGGAGCCGTCCAGACTAGAAATATCAGCTGGGCAGACACTGGTGTATGAGTGTGGGCATGGATGAGGCCACACAGGGAGAGAATGAAAGTATGAATGTATATAGAGATGTGGTGAGATGTTACACAAAGAAGCTTCATTGGTCAAATTATGTTGGAAAACACCGGATAAAACATACTTCAACTGATGTCTTTGCTGCAGGACTTCTCAGGGCCTTTCAAAGACTAATGAATGTTTGTATTTCTGGAGGAGAAAAAGGGGTTGTGAGCGCTGGGGATCTCCAAAGGCAGAAAGGCATTTGGGGATTCCTAGGCTTCTTTGACCATGAAATCCTTCTATCACAGGGCATCTTACTGCACTAAACAAATATTTCTGACCATAAAATATGGTAACCAGAGCACTATTATTTTTCCTTTGAGGGTAAAATTGCAATACCTCACATTCGAACAGCGCATCATATTTAACCAAGTGCTTTCACGCCACTTCTCATTCAACTCCCAAAACAACCTTGCAGAAGTAGACTTTGTATCCCTATTCATGAATGAGACCCAGATACACTGAGTGGCATGCCTAATGCCCAATATCTCCCAGCTGGTTAGGCATAGACCTTGAGCTAAAGCCAGTGACAATCAGGTCACCAACTCCAAAATCATATTAAGTTGTATGATCTTGACTGCTTCCATATGCAAACACACAGTTGTTAACATTATTATAATAATAATTATTATTATTAGAGACAGGGTCTCTCTCTGTCACCCAGGCTAGAGCATAGTGGCACAATGATGGCCCACTGAAGCCTTGACCTCCTGAGCTCCATTGATCCTCACACCTCAGCTTCCCAAATAGCTGGGAATACAGGTGTGTGCCACCAAGCTTGGCTAATTTTTGTATTTTTTGTAGAGATGGGGTTTTGCCATGTTCCTAGGCTGGTCTCAAACTCCTGGGCTCAAGTGATTCTCCCGCCTCAGCCTCCCAAAATGCTGGGATTACAAGCATGAGCCACATTCAATATTAATAATGCTTGAATCCTCAGAGTCTTCATCCTGATAGCTAAAAAGCCTATGTTTCTGAACCAAGCTGCTGGCCTGCTTATTCTCCTTTTCTTTTTTTTTTTTTTTTTGGAGACAGAGTCTCGCTGTGTCGCCCAGGCTGGAGTGCAGTGGCACGATCTCGGCTCACTGCAACCTCCGCCCCCCCGCCGGGTTCAAGCGATTCTCCTGCCTCAGCCTCCTGAGTAGCTGAGACTACAAGTGCGCAGCACCACCACGCCCAGCTAATTTTTGTATTTTAGTAGAGACGGGTTTTCACCATGTTAGCCAGGATGGTCTCAATCTCCTGACCTCATGATCCGCCCACTTCCCACAGTGTTGGGATTACAACTGTGAGCCACTGTGCCCGGCCCTGGCCTGCTTATTCTTAATAAGATGGCTGCACTGAGTCAAACCCAAAGTCCATCCACGGTGGAAGCACATGGTTTTCCTCAGGGAAGTCAACTTTAAAGGTTGGAGCTACACTCAAGCAGCATCCAGTTTCTCTTTCAGAGTCAATTATGGATCTCACATCCAGGAATTTATCCAAAACTTAAAAAAAAACTCTATTTATTATTTTAATCTTGTATCATTACTTGGGATAATCAGATCTATGGGTTAATTCTTTCCACTACAAAATCTTTCATTAATCTTTCTTTTTTTTCATTAATCTTTTTTTAACATTGATTGACAATTAGGCTGTTGAAAGAAATAAATTTCTCAAAGAGGAAGGTAGACAAATCAAGACTACCTTCTAACATGAGCACAAGACTTCTCTTTCTGTGGAATTAAATATATGCTTTTAGACTTAAAGATGACAGTATGCATCCTTGACTTATTAAAGTTCAATATAAATTCCTTTTTTCAATTCCTGGACTATGTTAAGGACATTGGACTGTGTCAACTCCATTTTCCTCCTTCTCATTTTTTGTGCATTATTTTAATTCTACATATATTCTAACTATCTCAAGATATTATTTTATACAGTCAGTATTAATTTTGATTTTCCCATATGTTTACCCTTTACAATGTTCTTCATTCCTTTCTGCAACTCCTTGCTTCCATCTGAAATTCTTTTCCTTTTACCTGAAAAACTATTTAGTTTTTCCTTTAGTGTCTGTCAGCTACTTATAAACCATCTCAGTTGGGGTGTCTGTCTGGAAATCTCTTTATTTCACTTTCATTTTTGAGTGATATTTTTTCTGGGTATAGAATTTTAGGTTGGTTAGCTGTCTTTTTGTTTGGGTTTTTTTGTTTCCTTTTTTGCCTTTACAGACATAATTTTGTTGTTCTTTGGCTTCCATTGTTTTTGTTGAAAAAATAGCTGAATATTGTGTCTGCGCATAATGTATTTTTTGTCTTATTTTCTTTTACACTAGCTACTTTTGCAATTTTTTTCTTTGTTTTTCAGCTGTTTTACTATGATGTATATTGTAGTTTCATTTGTTTCTGGGGTTATTTCCCTGCTTGGAGTTTGTAGCACTTCTTGAATCTGTGGCTTTATGTTTTTGTCAGTTTTTAAATCCTCAGTCATTTTCTTTTCAAATATTGTTTATGCTACATTGTTTCTCTCCTTCCAGATCTCTAATTACACAAATGTTTACACTGAGTCCTGTATATCTCTTAGACTCTTTTCTGTATTTCGTAAATTTTTTATCTTGTTATATAGTCGTCTGAATATTTTCTTCTGACCTATATTCAAGTTCATGAATACTCTCTTCACTTGTGTCTAATCTGCTTTTAAGCCCTTCTACCAAGTTCTTAATTTCAGTCCTACAGTTTTCCTAGAATTTGGTTCTTCTTAAGGCAGATTCTACATATCTTTTAAAATCATAACTTTTTTTTTTCTCTTGGTATTCGGTCATTTGGTCCTATCTCCTGATATGCCTGGTAGTTTTTGAAAAGTTCATGCCAGAAACTATGCATGAAAAACTGTAGTGATAATTTAAGGTTCTAGCAGATATCTTCCTCTAGAGTGAATTTACTTTTGTTTCTAGCAGGCAGTTTGCCAGGAGAATATCTCTTTAATCTAATCTGAAATCAAAATGATTCAGATATGGGTTTCAGTCTTTGTTAGTGCTAGTCTATTACCAGACTAGCTTTATTACCAGTGTATAACCTTTCAAGGCTCCCATCTGAAAGACTGGGATGTTTATTAGGACCCCTTCCCCTTGACAATTCTTGAATCCCAACTTTTGTCCCCTCAGGCCTGTAAGGCTGCCAAGAGTTCTGCTCAGCTGCTCAGCAACTGTTAGTGCTTCAAAATCAGAAAATGCCTCATGGGAAAGTAGTCGCAGTTGTCAAACCATTCACCTCTCTGTTTCCCTTTTCTATAGCTCATTAGACATTATCTGAGATCTCAGATTACAGGGAATGCAGAGGCAAAAAGGTAATCTCCAAGCCTCAAACTACTTCCCCACTAGTCTTTTTCCAGTGGCACTACTAGCAAAATTAGTTACCAGCATAAGGCTAACAATAAACATGGTTTCCTTCCACTGTGTGCTTCCTAGTGGTGGTGATGGAATGTCTAAAGTAAATAACAGAGAAGTAACAGGAGAGTGAAGAGGAGGAGGATTTGAAATCAACAACAACAACAAACAGCTTATGTCAACTGTTCCTCGGTGTCAAGAATCAGCTTTACTTGCATTCAGTAGACATCAAAAAATTTCAGGTTTAAGCCACTGAAATGAGCTAAGTGACAGATTTGAGGCAAGAATGGAATGGGGGTGATATGGCATTTTTGGCCTAAGACCCTATCCAAGAGAAGTAAAGAGGAGATTTAGGCTATTTGCCCAGAAAGCAGAAATATATGCCAAACACCAGCCATGGAACATGGAAATCCCACCCCAACTTCAGCTCTCAGCCAAACACTCTCCAAGGCCTGACACTCCTCACACTCTGACTCCTCTAGCCTAGGCAATAAACAGTGTGTTCCTCATTCCTGCTTCTGGACAAAATTCTATTAGTTCCCTCTATACTCCCCAAAACTTCATTTCTGCCAGTGGAAGCAGTATGAGGTATGTGAAGCATAGTCTCTAGAATAAGCCTACCTTGGTTCAAATCTTGGCCCTGACACCTGGGTGACCTTAGGCAGATCATTTAACCTTTCTGAGCTTCAGTCTATTCATTGTGAAATGGGGATGATGACAATAATAGTTTTCAAGATGACATAAGATAATGCTAGTATAGTGCTTGAAAAAAAATAAAAGCAAAATAAATACGGGCTATGGCTATTACTTAACTTAATTCAGGGTTCAGGAGTATATATGAAGATCTTACATGGTTCTCACCTATTGGTTCCTACATTTGAGAGGCAGCCTCAGGAGTGTTATAGGAGGGAAAAGGAGGGATAAAAAACAGGAGAGGTTCCTTGGCTTATAGATGCATGGGTAGGCATAAGTTTAATCCAACAATAATGAGGCTCCCCCAAGGCTGGTATCTAGACCTTTCTGGAGAAATGCTGTAAATTGATGAACATGAGATGTCATTAGTCAGGTGTCCTGTTTTCACTCTTCCCTGGGAGGGAGCAGGTTCTGTTTCAGGTACATCACAGGTTTCAACTTCCCCCACCTGCCCCCTCCAGAAACCCTGAGGCCAGATGGCCTTAGGTTGATTAAGAAGTCAGTGATGCCTCACCACCCTTATGGTCAGAAGGACACCTCCACGGAGCACAGGGGCCTCCTGCTCATCAAAATCTCTACTCAGTAACAGTGCTAAATATCAATTATTTAGCTCTTAGTGTGAATTGACTGTATGTCATTTTACTTACATACATCTGCATTTTATATCTTACCTTCACTCTGGAATGAAAACTTTGCGCCCCCAAGAAAGCCAAGACACAGCAATAAGAAGGGGAGAGAGCCAGTGCACAGCCATCGTGTCCCTAGGTCAAAAGTCCCATCCCCACTTCCAGTTCTCATAAGGTATGTGGCTTTGGGTAATTTATTTTCCCTCTCTTGTCCTCAAAACCCTAATTACAGGGTCTCTGAAGTCCCTTCCAGCCCTAAAAGCTGTTCCACCGATGGTGGTTTTAGTTGGAGGATCTGAAGGGGCCCAGAAATAACACGAGGGCAGATACAGTCAGCCCATACCCCAGCTGACCTAGACAACTTTGAACACCCACCAGTGTGCCTCACCCCCAGCCCCAAGTGAGACCCCCTTCACCCCACCTTCAGAGCAGGGCCTCACCTGAGCCAGGCTGCGAGGGTGGTGGTATCCCAGGCCCCAGTCCAGCCTCACTGTACAGCCCCCTCCTCTACCCTCCCAGTTCCATTTCCTGTCTAGCAGATTTATGGTGCAGTTCAAAGAAGGAAGGACGATATAACAGCTTTCCTGCTCCCTCCCTCTCCCAACTGACTTAGTCTAACTGGCTCAGTGCCAAGCATTTTGCTCTCCACAGCCTCTCATATGTAAAAATACCCCAGGCCCCAGCCCTCCTGCCTGGAACATGGCGTCAGCTTCCAAACCCACCGGTCAGGCCTTCACTGGTGGGCGGGAAGGAGGCTGCCCTGTGAGGCGCTGGAGTCTAATTAAGTGCTGAGGAAGCAAACCACGGGCTTTAATTTTAGCTCTGAAAATAGCAAGGGCCTAGGACTCCTCTCTCTGGCCTGAGCTGTGATGAGAGTTGTCTCCCTCTGCCTGCTCGGTGGGGAGGAGAAGAAAGGATTCAGAGGGTGACGACAGCGGGAGGCCAAGGGGCCAGGAAGCAAGTGGGAGGAACGGGCTTCAGGGAGAAGGGGACGCAAGGCCAAGCCTGGGTCGATGGGACATGCCACACCCGCCACGTCTGCTTTATCCCTACTTCACATCCTAGCCCGACTCTAGAGTGCATGGACACTCGGGAGTTCCGAGTTGTGCCAAAAATACCTCCAGAGCCTCGTGTGGCTAAGAATGCTAAGCCCTGGCCAACGTTGAGGTAATTCCCTGGGAAGATAATAGAATATGCATCACAGTTCTATGCACCAACAACCTCTGAGGCAATGAGGGTGAGGAAAAGCATTGACAAGTGGACAGGTGATCATCAAAACTGCTGCGAACCCACCGAATGGCTCACTGGCCCAGCTGGATGTCACACGGGCTCCTGGGCATCCTCCTGCCCACCTCCCCGTGTGGAAGGAGAGAATTCAGCCTGCCCAAGGCGACAGGCAAGGACACAACAAATCAAGGGGCAAGATGGGAGAGGGTGCACGTGCCCGGGGGTGGAACGTGGAGGGGGCCATCGGCTTTGCCCGTTGGGTCACTTGTCGGTCACTCACCCTGTCCTAGCTCTTCTCACACTATATTATCATTACCGTCCCCCTCCCACATTAGACCGGGGGGCATAAGCTGCATCCTTGGGACAGGGGCTCTATGTTATCCCCTCCCTTCCCCACTCCCCAGCACATTCTGGGCATTTACTTGTCTGAAATGCTTTTGTTGCTTTGCAGCCTCCCCTTTGTAACAGCCGGTACCAAATTTGTTCTATATGGTCATGAGCCCTGTTACCTGCAGCATCAAATGGGGGGCATGAAGCCATGATAAAGAACAAGCAAAGTGAGCTCCATGGACGGGCTTTCCCAGGCCGCCTTCTGCACACATGAGCCTACCAGAGGGGACACAGAACAGGGATGAGGCCTCTCGCATCTGTGGGGGCTATGAAGACAAATGATACGTGTACCTAAAACTAAACCAGCACTCACTGCTTCCGGGAAGAGTTGGAATGAAAAGGAAGGAGAAACTCACTGGAAATGAAACTCAAAGGCCAGGAGTGAGGGCAGTTACCTGCCACACTCCTGTGAGAGCCTACCCATCGTGGCAAAGCTGGAGAGTGGGCAGATCCTTTCCCAGAGCCCCTCCAAGTCACCTTGGAGATACCATCAGACTTCCCTCTTTTCTTCAGATTTCTTCAACCACTCCACAGACATATTTAAAGCACCTGCCACAGCTGTCTGGTAGGCACAATGTGGGAACAGCCAACCACCTGGGGTGCTGGAGGGGAGACCACCGAGG
Source organism: Pongo pygmaeus (assembly GCF_028885625.2). Lineage (NCBI taxonomy): Eukaryota > Metazoa > Chordata > Mammalia > Primates > Hominidae > Pongo > Pongo pygmaeus. The sequence goes on along the minus strand of NC_072378.2, from coordinate 108,650,169 downwards.
GCTGAGGAGCACAGGGCTGACCCTGGGGGTCACGGAAGGCTCTGCCTCTAGAGGGGTTGGAGGTTACTGGGGCCTGCTCCAGGTGGAGCTGCCTCTCCCTCTCCCTCTTCTCAGCCTGGCATCTCTACCCACCATGGGTGCTGTCACTCTGAGCACCTCTCACTCTCCAGAGCGCCCCTGGCACCCTGGTCTCCCTGCTTTTTGGCTCTCAGGAGTCTCCTCAGGGCCCAGCTGGCCCTAACACAGTGCGTTTCTCTCAGCAGAGTCTGAAGCCAGAATACAGGCGACATGTAAGAATAATGCCAAGGACGGGAGAGGATGGGGCGGCAGAGGAGAAGCACCACGTTACCCTCAAGAACTACCCTGCGGGCAGCTGTCCCCACCCCGGCTGTGCTTGTGGAGACATCTCCGTGTGGCCAAACCACAAGGCCCCCATTTGGAGGATCCCATTTTCTAACCACCTTGGCCCAACATCAATAACAACATTGCCCCATAAGAAGCCGCGAGGCATTTCCTCGGGGAACCACCAGCGCCAGGACTCAAAGACCAAGTTCAGACACTAGGAACTCCCCTCAGGAGTGTAAAACTGAGTTCAGAAATAAGAAAAACAAAGTTTCCAGCCCAAGCCTCCTCCACGGGAGACACCCTCAGCGCTCCTCCTCACAGCTGCTAGGCCTCCTTCCCAGGCTGGCCCCTCATTAGGAACTAACAGTCCCAGCCATGCCAGCCTCCAGGCCTCCTTGTTAACTCCTTGGTTTCCCTTACTGCTGCCAGGAAAAAATTAGGCCTCAGAATCCTGAGCAGTGCTGAGAGGCAGAGAGCACCTACCACAGATAGTTAATGGTGTGTACATTCTATGGTTTCTCTTAATAAACCAAATTAATAATAATTGCTGCCATTTATAGATTGCCTCTTATGCTTTACCCACTTGCATTATGAACTCTTCTGCAGCCTCTCACGTTTGCAACAACACTAGAAGGTAGGAATTGCTTCGCCTATCCTATAAATGAGAGCATGGAGGCTGTGTAGCTGGCAAGCAGATGTGTGGTTTAAACTCAGCTCTGTTCTCTTTTTCGCCCACCTTATTACTTACTTTGAGCAAAACTGGATTCTAAAATGTGCAGATTAAAGAGCTGACCACTACCCTTGCATCGTCCATCTGCAGAAGTTTTACATCTTTTTCTTTTCCTTTTTTTTTTTGAGACGGAGTCTCACTCTGTCTTCCAGGCTGGAGTGCAGTGGTGTGATCTCAGCTCACTGCAACCTCCACCGCCTAGGTTCAAGTGATTCTCCTGCCTCAGCCTCCTGAGTAGCTGGGATTACAGGTGCCTGCCACCAAGCCCGGCTGATTTTTGTATTTTTAGTAGAGATGGGGTTTCACCATGTTGGCCAGGCTTGTCTCAAACTCCTGACCTAGGTGATCCTCCCACCTTGGCCTCCCAAAGTGCTGGGATTACAGGCATGAGCCACCGCGCCTGGCCAGAAGTTTTACATCTTTAAAACCAGAAAACACTGGGTTGAGAATGGGAAGAGTCAGGGGGTCTCCCCAGCCAAAGGGGCTTGTTGACTTTGAATAAGTACCAGCCGCCTTGAGCTTTTGAGCTTTGGCAACCTGATTTCAAAATGGTGCAAGTAAAAATAAAAATGTCTGCCTTTCTTCCTTCTTGGGCTTGTTGGAAGATCAAATAGATCCAGTCGGGCAAAAACTTTGAAAGCTGAAGAGAGCTGTGAAGAAGGATGATGCCACCGGATGACTCCCCTGTAGGGGATGCCACAATGGAAGGCTGAGGCGCTCACTCAGATGGCTTCCCAGTGAGTTTTGGGGCCTGGTGTTCCAAGGGCCCTTTGTTTTATTTGTAAAAGACAGGCACTGAAGCACTGTGAAGACCTGGTTGTTTTATGATTTTTGGAAGACCAGCAAGTTTGTCATAAGGACAAATATGGGTCCTCCATGGCTGACCTTGGACTGTTAAACAGGTGGCCCATGGCAGAAGCCATGTGTAGGCCATTTTCTTTGACCCACCACCTACTCCTTTCATCACATGGCCAATATATGAGATTCTCCTCTCCCAGAGAAAGGAATCAGTCCATTAAATTTGGATCATTGAGTTTATCACCGAAACCCAGAAACAACACAAATGTCCCTCGGTTGGGGAATGGATAAACAACCATGGTACATTTATACACCAGAATATCAACAATAAAAAGGAATTAAATACTCCTACATGCAGTAACATGGATGAATCTTGAATGCCTTATGCTAAGTGAAAGGAGTCAGATTCAAAAGGCTATGGACTGTGTGATTCCATTTATATGACATTCTGGAAGCCTCAAAACTCCAGGGTTGGAGAACAGATCAGTGGTTACCAGAGGTAAGTGTGCAGGAAGGGAGTGACCAGAACGGGGGAGCACAAAGGAATCTGGAAGACGGGATGGAACTGTTCTGTATCTTGGCTGTGGTGGCAGTTACACAACTCTACGCATTTGTTAAACTCATGGAACTGGATACCAAAAGGAGTGAAGTTTACTGTATGTAAATTAAAACACTTTTTTAAAAAAAATTAAAAAATAAACTACTTTTAGAAAATTAAAAAAAAATGGATCAATGAGAAAGTAGAGCAATTAATTGAGGAGGAAGTCCAGTCGTATCACATAGTGTGGTAGGGGACAGCATGATACTGTGTAGCACAGTGAGCTGTGGTGTAGTGTACAGTGTTATGTGCAGCGTAGTAAACACAGTAATGCAGTGTGCAGTGTAGTGCACACTCATGTTGTGTTGTGCCATGTGTATTAGTATAGGAATTTGGCTACTAGTCCTCTGCCTAGAGTTGGCAACCATTACCTGGGGAAGGTGTTAAGAGCCCAGGGCCCCATGCCCCAGTGATCTGATTCACTGGATCTGGGGTAAACCCAGGAGTCTGCATTTTAAACAAGCTTTCCAGGTTATTTTGATGCAGGTGGTTAATGGCCCACATTTTGAGGCCCACCATGAGGCCTTTCTTCATTATTTTGGGATTTATGCTTCATGAGCAGGCTTCTTTTATTCCTTGGTGTTTCTCCAAGGGCCCCTTAGACTCTCATGCTTCATAGTGATCCCAGATGGGAGACATTCAGGTACGTGCTGGGAGCCCCAAGGGGTTGCCTGCATTCTAGTGGCAATAGGCTTGGCAGCTTTAACCATCTGTTCCTCTGGGCCCGCATCCTGAACATCTTTCTCCACTAACCTGTAATCTTGGAATTCACCCAGCTTCTTGGGAAGTGGTAGCTTTGGCCTCAGGGGATATTGCTGAAAGGAAATTTTGTTTCTCTGAAATGCTTTCAGTTTTCTCGTACAAAAAAAAAAAAATCCCAACCTAGAAGCAACGCCACTCTGGGATACCCCTAATTCTGAGCTCTGGAACCACTTTAGAGAAGGCAGGATACCAACCTGGGTTCAAATCTCAGTTCCATCACTTACCACTTGTGTGATGCTGGATGAGAAATGTCATTTCTTAGAATCTCAAATATTTACACTCAAATTCTTACATTCAAATTTTTGACATGTAAAATGGGACTGATATCTATACTTGTTTTGCAGGGATCTCATGGGGCTTGAGAGATGCATGCTGAGGTCTTGGGAGGAGACTTGTTATAATGGCTGAACTTTCTAAAGATTCAGCAAAACAAAAACATATGTACATATACATACATACATCAATCTATAAAGTAAATATGGCAACATGTTAAGAGCTGTTGAATCTGGCCGGGTGCGGTGGCTCACACCTGTAATCCCAGCACTTTGGGACGCCGAGGCCGGTGGATCACGAGGTCAGGAGTTCAAGATCAGCCTGGCCAACATGGTGAAACCCGGTCTCTACTAAAAATACAAAAATTAGCCAGGCGCGGTGGCAGGTGCCTGTAATCCCAGCTACTTGGAAGGCTGAGGCAGGAGAATCACTTGAGCCCGGGGGGCAGAGGTTACAGTGAGCTGAGATCATACCACTGCACTCCAACCTGGGCAAACAGGGCAAGATTCCGTCTCAAAAAAAAAAAAAAAAAAAAAAAAGAGTTGTTGAATCTAGAATCTAGTGATGGGTGTATGGCTAGTCATTCTTTCAACTTTCCTATATGTTTGAAATTTTTCATAATAAAATCAGAATAAAGAGATGATGAATATAAGGCCATCAGCCCAGTGCCTGTCACTTGATAGGTCTCAGTTGGCTGGGGACCGGGGGAGGTAAGGATGGCAAGGCAGGGAATGGAAGGGGACAGAGAGGAGAGGAGGAGGAGGAAGGGCTGCAGGCTGGCCCAGAGCTGGAGGAGCACTGAGGAGACAAGGAAGGGACCCAGGAGCCCCAGCAATGCCCACCCTTGGGAGAGTGTGGGTGTGAGAGCTGCCCTTCCTGTTCCCATCTTAAGGGAATCCAGGGGTGAGGGAAGGAGAGCCCCACTCTGGTTAGGAGGCTCTTGGTACGGTTCTTTCATTTTCCTCAGGATTCTGGGAAGAGCAATCAGGCCATCTTCAGGTGTTCCGGGCCCTCTTGGTTGAGATGAGAATATGATAGAGATGACAGAGATCCTTTGGGCCTGGGACTGTTTACAATTTACAGACACTCTGAGCCCCCTGACGCATGAGTCTTGCTCAACAGCTGTCTAAGCACTGGAGTGTAAATGAACAAGGAACAAATGACAGAGGGAGGTCAGCAAAGCTGTGAGGACAATGCATGAGCTGTGCACCTGCTCCAACCCTCCCCCAACTCTGAGAGTGCCCCTCAGCCAAGGGCTCCCACCCAAGCCCAGGCCTGGATCTCAGGGCATCTGCCACATCCAGTGCATGAATCCAGCCTGGTTTGAAAGCACAGAGTAGGCCGGGTACAGTGGCTCATGCCTGTAATCCCAGCACTTTGGGAGGCTGAGGTCAAGAGTTTGAGACCAGCCTGGCCAACATGGTGAAACCCTGTCTCTACTAAAAATACAAAAATTAGCCAGGCGTGGTGGCGGGCACCTATAGTCCCAGCTACTCAGGAGACTGAGGCAGGAGAATCGCTTGAAGCTGGGAGGCGGAGGTTGCAGTGAGCCGAGATTACGCCACTGCACTCCAGCCTGGGGGACAAGAGTGAGACTCCGTCTCAAAAAAAAAAAGAAAAAATAACGAGAAACGACAGAGTAGATTCCTTTTGCTGCTATAACACATTACCACAAACTTAGAGGCTTAAAACCAGCAAACATTTATAATCTTACAACTGCAGAGGTCAGAAGCCCAGAATGGGTCTTGCTGGGCTAAAATTAGGTATCTGATGTTGGTGGGCTGTGTTCCTTCTGGAGGCTCTAGGCGTTCTAGGCTCTGTGTTCCTTCTGGAGGCTCACCTAGAGGATCACACGGGAGCATGCCCCGGAAGTATCTACTAGAGTCTGTGCCACAGATAATTCCGGGGCATGCTCCCGTGTGATCCTCTAGGTGAGCAGCCATTTCCTTGCATTTTCCCTCTTCTAGAGGCTGCCCTCCTTCCACGACTTGTGGCCCTCCCTCCGTCTTCAAGGCCGGCAGTGGCTGTTTGAGCTTCTGTGACCATGCCATCTCTCTGGTTCTGACTCTTCTGCCTCCCTCTTCCCCATTTAAGGACCTTTGTGATTACACTGGGCCCACCTACATAATCTCCTTATTTTTAACAAGTGTCTGTTGATGAGCAATTTTAACTCCTCCTTGCTATGCAACCCAACACATTCACAGGCTCTGGCGATTAGGATATGGACATCCTTGCAGGATGGGGGCATTATTCTGCCTACACAGGGGATATTCTCAAATGGATGGGCATTTTTACCTTTGACCCTCAGGGATTCCAAAACTTGAGTGTATTTCAGAATCATGGGAGACAGTGTTTGAAAAGGCAGAATTTTAGGCCCTGTCAGATTCAGACTCAGTACTTCTAGGATGCGCCCAAGGAATCTGAATTTTTAACAAGCTCCCTCAGGCTTTCCTGGTACACATGATCTAAAGATCACATTTAGAAAAATCTGCTTTCCTTTGGCTTCGGATAGGGCATAGTGGCTACATTTTAGAAACCTAATTACAAAATCTATGGTCTATAATTTATTAAGCAATTCCAGTGTACTAATAAATATAGCTAAGCTTGTCAAGCACTTGCTATGTGCCAGATTCTGCTTCAAGGGCTGTCCATGCATCATCTCACTTAATCCTCTCAATAACACAACAAGGTAGTGTTATTATTGTCCCTATTTTGCAGATAAGAAAACAGAAACTCAAGGCGTTAGGTAACTTACCTGCAGTTGCACAGGCAAAGCCAGAAAGAAGTCTATCCATCACCTTCCTTTTCTTTTTCTAAAGCTTGAGTTTAACCATTAACTCTAGCATAGTGCTGGCACACAGTAGACCCTCAATAAATATATGTTGAATTACAGGGTGAATAAACAGATGGGGGTTTTGCATGCACTAACTCTAATCCTCAAGGGAGATATTATCATTATCCTCTATGAAACATCAAGGACCCCGAAACTCAGAGAGATAAGACCCAATAACTATGTCTTAGCATATGTCTAAAGTCCATACGCTTCTTACCATATCAGGGGGGCTACAAGCCACAATCCACATGCCCTCTCAAAAGATTGCTTTTTCACTGTGCATTTATACTATACAAAAAACTTCAATTGCTTTGAGTTCTGCAGTTAACAACTGGCTTCCATCAAAAAGAACCTAATTGTACTAAATCAGGCCAAGTGGTGGCTCCACCACTGAGGGAAGATGTTTTTACTCCCCCACAGGTGGAGCAAGCCCTGGGCATGGCCAAGCTGAGGAGGGGTGGCTTGAACCTTTACACTCAGGGAGGCACAAGCATAGCAATTAAAGCTTCAGACCACCCTGGTAGGTTCTTTTTAATTAAACTCTTATCCAAACACCTGGGAGGGCCACAACAGTGCCCTGGGCAGGAGGGGTTTGCTGTGGAAATGCCATCTGCACTGATCAAGAGACGGCAACATCAGAGGCCTCCTCTTTCTCTCGCTCTCTCTCTCTCTCTCACACACACACACACACACACACCCCCCAGGGGACAGTTTCCCTGCCTCACACAGGTGGATTCCAGGCTGTCACTACTTCCTGCCCCCTTCGAACTAGCAGCAAATCACACTGGCCTCCTGTCTTCATCAGAAAGACCTTCCAGCTGGGCCACCACAGGCCCCTATATCATTTCACTTCTTTAGGACAGGAACGGGAGAGACTCAATGTGACACCAGCGGGTTCTAGTGCAAACATCTGTGTAGGGTGCACCACCTCCTCTGAAATGCTGTTCTCTCTCCACTCCCTTGCCACACCCATCCTCCCCACTCCTCCTCCATCTCCAAGTCCTCTTCCTCTCTTCCATCCTTTCCCCTTTCTCCATTTCTTTCCCTATCCTATCAGATGCATCCCTCTACCCTAACTCTCCCAACAGGGTTCCATGGCCCTGGGGCCTGGGGCAGGCAGGAGGGCAGGTTACCGCAAGTAACAATGAACCTTTGAGTCCACTTTGGATCTGAGTTTCCCTTCTGGAAAATGAATATATTCACATTTGCCAACTTACTGACTCAAAGCAGTGTCTGTGGTTCTGTTTCTTGCTTTGTAGTTCATAAAGTGTGTGCTTCCTTTCTGGGCTCGCGCATCATGACCCCTTAAAAAGTCTGGAATGTTCGTGAAGTGGACCAGGGAGAGGGAAATGACTCACTCAAGGACACACAGCTTTCAGTGGCAGAGTCAGGACTAGAAACAAGTCTTCCCACCCTCTCTTGCCATTTGAGTTCTTGGTGTTCATGACAGTGATTCTACGGGACATAGAATGGAAGCAGCTGACCATAAGCACGGCTGTTGTCAACAGGTCCTGAAGAACATCAAGGAAAATAATAAGAGCAGAAAAAACCTTACAAGTTGGTTACCTTTCATTTTTTTAATTACTTTGCAATCTAATTATACTGATGAGGTTCATTAATGTCAGATTAATTTTGTATGTTTTACAAGATTTAAAAAAAAAACCCATGGAGTGTGGGCCAATGAGATGTGTTTAAAGAGAAGAGGACGTTGATGAAGGGCTTGCTCCTGACCTGCTTGAAGTATGCTACAGATACTTCCGGGGCGTGCTCTCATGGGAGCCTCCCAATCCTGCAAGACAGGCAGCCCTGTTTACATTTCATAAATGAGAAGACAGAGGCCCAGAGAAGGTAACTGACTCACATGTCACCATTCGACTAATGCACTGCAGGGCTGGGTTCAAATTGAGGTCTGTCCCATTCCCAAGTTGAGTTTCCTTTCCCCGCTCCATGGCACTGCTCCCCATAGAGACATAAAGAGTGTCTTCTGTGACTCAGCTTCCTCTTCTGTAAGAGCCTGCCTCCTGGCTTGTGTGTGCACTAATGAGAGTGAGCCCTCCACCCAGGTGCCAACCTGCACAGTGGGGTAGTGGGCAGGTGGCGTGAGCGCTTCTCCTTTGGAGAAGCAAGTTCTCCCACTTGGGAGGAGGAGCCAATCAGACCCTTGAGGCCCCCTGCTATGGGGACAGCTCTGCTCTGAAAGCTGGCACAGGCTCACCCAGGGGCACCCGAGGGCCAGGGCCTGGCACAGGAGGAGGGCTGCTCTCCCATGCCCAGCTGGGCTGTCCTCCAGCAGGTTGTGCAATCTCGCTATGAATAGGTCTGGGTGTGTGGTTTGGGGCCAAGAAGACCAGACTTGTTTCCTTCGGGGTGACAGCTCCCCTCTGGAATTGTGGGAGGTGAGGGAGCGCAGCTGTGAGGTCAGGCTTCTGACCCTGAAGCTGGGCGGTCCAAGCTGGTGGTGTGAGGGGTGGAGTCTGTGGCCAGACTGGATGGACAAGTTGTTGGCATGACTCTTCTGTGTGTGGAAATCACCTGAGGCCTTCTGCCTCTCTAAACCTCCTGAGCCTCCCTCCCATCCTCCACCCCTCCTTCTCAGCAGTCCAGGCCCTCCTTACCTTAGGAACAGGCTTAAAACAAGAAAGTTTGGAGGAAGAGAGGAAAAACAGATTTGCAATTTTATTTCATTTGCAAGGAAAAAGCCTGGTCTGATTCCTAAGCCTGGGCTCTTTATAAAAAAAAAATTTTTTTTAGACACAGGGTCTTGCTCTGTTGTCCAGGCTGGAGTGCAGCAGCGTGATCATAGCTCACTGTAAGTCCTGGCCTCAAGCTATCCTCCCACTGGGCCTCCCAAAGAGCTGGGATTACAAAGGTGAGCCACTGTACTACAACTGCATTTTTAAAATATCAAAAATATGAGATTTTCCTACATGATTGGTGTGAGTGGTGTGAACCGGCACACTGGAGGACAATTTGGTCAGACTTGATCAAATGTATATACCCTTTGTGACGGGTGCACCAAAATCTCAGAAATCACCACTAAAGAACTTCATGTAACCAAAAATCACCTGTTCCCCAAAAACGACTGAAATAAAAAAGTTTTAAAAATGTATATACCCTTTGACCCAGCAATTCCATGTTTGGGCATTAATTCTACAAAGATTCTTGCACATGTATGAAATAACAAATGTATAAGGTTACTAGTTGTAGTGTGGCTGGTAATAGCAAACATCTGCAAACAATCCAATGTCCAGTATCTATCAACAGGGGACTACTGGTTAAATCAATTATGACACATTAATACAATGGAATACTATGTAACTATAGAAAGAATGAGGAAGCTTTCTATGTATTAAAATCTCCTCCATCTTGGGGAAAATCATTTAAAAAGCAGATTTAAAAAGCAGATGCCTGTGTATATACAGTGTGTATGATGTACATTTTGTGTAATAAGAGGGGAAAATAAGAATCTGTGTTTTTATTACTTGTAGGTACATAAGACATTCTGGAAGGAAACGTAAGGAATTCTGGGGTGGGAGAAACTAAGCAGATAGATGACAAAGATGGGAGGAAAACATTCCCAGTGTGCGTCTTTTCATGCTTTCTGGCTTTTGAATCGTGTGAATGCACTACCTTTCAAGATATTAATTTTAAAACAAAGTGCAACAAAATGAAGACAATTGTGAAAAAATGCCATGACTCAATTGTCCTCCTACAATGGACATGTGTCATTTTGAGGGCATGTCCCAGCATGAGAACTCCCTTCCTACTTGGAGTTACCCACTGGGTGCACCTTAGTGGGAGGAAGAGTCCCTCCCTCCTCCCCTACTGAGGGGGCCATGCCTTCCTGATCCCTCACTGCTGCCTGCTGGGGCTCAGGTGCAGCTCACATGCTATCCAACTCTGGTGGCAATACCAAGGGCCTGAGTCCAGTGGTGAGGACCACAGAGTCCAGGACACAAGAATTATTTTTACATTTTACCTTTTAGCACTTCTCCCAGCCAGTTTTATACTACTAGGTATTACTCGTATTTTGCTTTTTTTTCTTATATCAACATATAAGGTTACAATATAAGAGCAATAATTACCCTTCTAAGCATGTGTCCAAAATGTTTTTTTACATATATGCATAGTTTTCTTAATTATTGTTTTGATAGATGCATAATACTCCTTTCTTCTGACTAGGTACTTCCTATACTATGATATCCAAGATGTTGACAGGAGGAAGTTAAGGAAACCCAAGGTGATGGAGATAGAAATTTGTAACAATACTATTCATTTGTCAGTGAGATTCCTTCAACAGTATAGTCACCTCATCACTTCTACTTCTACTCCCCAATACCCTTCTCCCATCTTACTCCTTACTCCCTCCAGTCTGAGTCAAAGCCAGCCTCTCCCAATCGGTTTTTAGAAGCTGTATTTATCTAAGTATAATACACTCCCACTTTGATAAAATGGTACACCAGGAGAAGAGTTGAAATCCAAACGCCCTTGCCTCCCTCCTCTAGACTTAACCCATTACCAAATTTATCATGATTTCTTCCAGATCAGAGCTTCCCAACTTTGTTGGAAAGTTGCAGGGGTGTGAGCTATGGCTCCCTTAGCCCTTAGGGCGATCTCCAGGGCCTGTGGCTGGGCGAGCTGAGTTGGTCACCTGAAACCCGAAGCAGTTTTCTCCGCCTTTCCAGTGGGGCACATAAACATCACTCTCTGTGGGTGCCTGGTTGAGAGAACAGTTCTAGAATTACCCTGCTTTCTCATTTCTTCATCTTCCTTCTAGAATCCATTCCTACAGTGTGCCCTGGGGCCCTTCCCAAAGGCTAGCTCTGACTAGGCCACCACCCTGCTGGTTTCCCATGCTCAATCGCAAACTCCAAGCTCCTTGGTCTCGAGTTTTCTGGCAGCCTTCTTTTCTTGCCTGACTTCTCGCCTTCTTTGAGCTCTTTAAATCCCAAACAAGCTCACCTCTCAGTTTCCTGAGCATGTTCCAATCCTGTCTTTGGAATTCATTACTTCAGCCAGAAAGCCTGATTCATTTCTGCCTTTTAGCTCAAATGTTAACTTCCTCTGTCCCTCCATCCTATCCTTAGCAGCATTCACGGGACTCAGGTGCTCAAGTACATGCCAGCAGGCCTACACGCTTCAGCTCAGCCCCTTCAACTCATCTCACCAACACAAGCACAGCGCCTGGCACACGTGGGTGCTGGTGGAGGAATGCTTATAGGATGCACAGAAGAGATCCTGTGCCAATAATAGCAGGGCATTGGGATTTCTCCTCCCAAAGTGTGAGTGGAGATGTTTGTCATGTGTTTCTACCAAGTCCTCAGAGAAGGTAGGCAAACCCCAACAGTTCTGAGCCATTACTATGTGATGGCTGGTAGGCAGAACTACACACACACATGCGTGCATACACATCATCTAATTTTCTTCCAGTCTTAAATATTGCTGACAGTCTTCCTCTTTCGGCTTTTGAATTAGGAAAATCCGGGGGAAAGGACTCTTCCTCCTGCTCCAAATGTGTCTGTTCCTTTGGGCCCAGCACCACTGCTTTTCTTTGATGGAGAGGAAAGCAGAGCTGGAGTGGGCCCCTTTTCTGAGTACTTCTCTCTCTCTCACTTCCACCCCTCAAATATTCTCCCCTGCTGGCTCCCACCACAAGGCTGCAAGCAGCTGAGGGCACCGCAGCCTACACCCCACCACCAACCCACAGCCGTCTACTTCCCATGTCTCAGGGTTGGGGCTGTGGGTGCTGTGGGTGTGTGTGTGCCGGTGTCTGGCAGAATGGTGGCTATTAATTCTCTGCCAGGGACCCCTATATCCCAGCTGTGGTATGGGTGACTTGGCTGATACACATCAAAGTAACATCTGCTGGCCTAAAGCTTTGCCCTCATTATTGAATAAACTGCAAAATCAAATCCCTAATATGTTTGAGATTAACTAGTCCAAACTCTTCCTCTTTTAAACAAGAAGCTGAAGCAGGAGAGTAAGCAGCTGGCCCTTTATCCCTCCAGGTGGAGTAGACAGATCACTCCTAGACCACATACTCTTACAAGGACAGGCACAGATCCTCGTTCTCCTGGTGCCCATCACAAAGGCTGGCCCACTGCCACACTGGAGATTGGCTTCGTAACTGTCGATCATTAAATTAACTTACTAGTTTTTGGTTGCATTTTTACCTGGTTGTGGAGAACTCTCTACTAAGAATCTTGTCATAACTGGTATTAGAGTTCCATCTTTAATCCTCTGGAAGTCAGAATAAAAATTGGGAAGTAATCTCAAGTGAAATACCCATCCCCAGTAGGCTTTGGCATTAGGAGACGGTGAAGTTTTACCTTTGCAAGTAATTAAAACAATGGTGAAGAAAAACTTATACACCACCAATACAGAATTTATCCCAAATTCCCAACTTTAAAACCTTTCACCTCCTTGATCTGAAGTAAGAACCTATCATGTCGGACCTTAAAATAGATCCTGCTTATTCTATATCGTCTGAATAATTTTATATGGCTATTAAAATGAAAAAACACAATCCAGACTACTAAGAATAGTTTTACAATAGGTGGAGTTCCCTCTCACTTAACTGAGGAGGCCCTAAAGGTACACACAGAGGAAATGTTTACGCTGTTGCCACCAGAAGCCTGAAGTGTCGTGTCTGACTTTCAGTATGCAGGTCGGGCAGGAGGGCACTGTTGCCAACCAACATTCATGTGTTGGACTCACGTGAGGAAGACCTCATCCAGGTCAAGCAACTGACAAGTTAAAACCTCAGACGCTCAGTGAGGGCCGTCTCTAAGTCTCAACTCCCTACTTATTCAAAGCTCCCTGGGCAACATGACTCAGAACACACCAAAAGTGGCTATCAGCCACCATGAACTACGCCATAAATCTGCCTTTATTAAGTTGTCTGTTGTCTGTGGAGGTCAGAAGTGGGCCAGAGAAAAAGTTTACTAGGTTCATTTAAAGATTTTGCGATAGAGTCTCTCAGCTTTGTGGCTCTCCCAGCCTGTGGGGGAATTCCACAGGGAGACCTTGAGATAAACTGCCATTTTATTCCTAGGGTTCAAGAAAGGGGGAGGGAGAACAAAGAGACTTCTTGGAGTAAGACAGAGTGTCACTGATGCTTTATTTACATGCGTCACCATCTCTTTTACAAACTAGATTACGGTTTTAAGTGGAATACACAAGGCAATATCTACAAACACCAAGGAAAGTTAAGTACTGCATCTCTATTTCATTTGGAAAGGGGAAGATTCCCAAATCAAACTGGTTTTGATCCTTAAGAAAGGCGGCAGAGTTAATTCATGGCAACATATGGTTAAACAAAATCCTCAGTAAGAATGCCATATGATAGTGTTCGCATTGAAAGAAGGATGAGGTGCTTCAAATCAAAGTCTGAACTGCTTGACTCTCAGGTGTTTAAATATGGTCACGCACCATATTTAGTTCCAGATTATATGGGATATGAGCAAGGAATTGAAACAGATAAGACAGTTTTTACAGATACTGTATACAGATTTTTTTTCCATTCATGCAACTTTTTTCTTAAAAAAAGTTAAACATGTGAAGCCAAAATGCACAATACATTTTTTTAAATATTAACTAATTTTTCTGGTCCTCCTTCACATTTGTTTACATTTCCCATGTACATAATGTGCTAGGACAAGTATACAAGAGAAGACTGATTGCCAGGCAATGAGATAATTTTAGAGAAATAAGTGACCAGACACATAGTTCTTAAAAGCAGCCGCACACGTATTTCTGGAGTGTGGCAAGAGGCCTCATGACCAATCATTCATCAAAGAAAAATACAAAAGATACAACTAAACAAGAGGAAAATATTCCATTCATTTAAACTGCATAAAATGTTACCCACTTAAGATTTAGATAAGATATAATATACTCTTTTATTTGGGCATCTGCTTCAAGACCTCATTTCACAGGCATGATTCCATCAGAACTTCACTTCCTCTAGTAGTACTCTGCCTCCCTGGTCTCCCAGAGAGGCTGGCTTTTTCGTACCTCTTTACTGGTGATTGCATTTCTACCAAAAAAAAAATTTTTTTTTTAACATTATGCCTAATCATACAATGTTCACCCAAATACAGCAAGAAAAATAAAACCAGAGTTCAGAGCTATTAGAGTTTCCTTTTTGTTTTGAGAGAGGATGAGTAACATTTTTTTTTTTTTTGACATGGAGCTTCACTCTTGTTACCCAGGCTGGAGTGCACTGGAGTGATCTCAGCTCACTGCAACCTCCGCCTCCTGGGTTCAAGCGATTCTCCTGCCTCAGCCTCCAGAGTAGCTGGGATTACAGGCATGCGCCACCATGCCAGGCTAATTTTGTATTTTTAATAGAGACGGGGTTTCTCCATGTTGGTCAGGCTGGATAACATTTTTATTTCCCCTCGCAAGCCCTTGGCACCAAAATGGAGGACTTCTTTTTGACTGCTTTATTCTTCACGGCCTTTTCCAAGAGATTCAAATGCTCCTTATTCTTTAAGTGGGGTTCACTAGGTAGAGGCAAAGTCTGTCCCCACCATCTTTAAACTGCATACAAGTTTGGAAGCCACCTGAAATCACACCCAGAGCAGGGCATACTTGTCCTGAGTAGTAAGCCATGGTGTCCTCTCCTCAGGGTGGGGAAGCAACACACGCAATGCTAAAAATCAACACCAAAAACAAACACAAAGTCTGCCTTGTACTACACATGTGTGAATGATCCTCCCATTAACAGGAGTGACAAACTTCTGAATTTTTAAAATGTGTTTCAGCAATCATATTGCAGAGGATGCAATAAAGGAAACCAAGCTCAGATTCATTCACAGTTAATGGGGACACTGAGCCTGGCAGCCAGTTCTCATGCAAGGACAGTGAAGGCTTGTGATAAAGCTCTTTCCTAGCTTTGGTAACAGGTATCAGGTTCTGGAGCCCTGGAGAGAACAGCAGATCCCAAGAGCGCATGTCATGTTTTCAACATTAGGTACTCTTCTAATTTCTCATCAAAAAGTAGGTGGCTCCCTAGAGCAGCTCATTTGGAGGCCAAGGGTGGCCTCGGATAGTTCTCATCATAAATCAAACATTACAGCTGCCAGGCCCCTTGAGGCTAAGCATTCTGCTGATATGCTCCAGATCAGAAAATTATTGTTAGGGACCTGTGACACTCACTCAGAATGTGACATGGTGGCCAACGGTTGGCCTGTCCTGAAAGCAGGGTCTCAATATAAGGGGCAGAGGGCTCTGGCAGCACCCCTGCCCACTTCAGAACTGGGCTAGTCTCTGGGGCCCTGGTCTCTCTGCAGGTGGCTGAGGGTGAGGGTGCCGGGACCCTAGACAGGCTTCACTACCAGATTCTCGGCTGACCCTCTCCAGGGGCTGGCAGGTCTCACAGTACTGATGCTGCACTTGACGACTTTACCCTGGTCTCAGCTCTCCACAACACTCTACATGTAGATGCTGTTTTAGTTACTTGAAAAAGAAAAAACAAAACAAAACAAAAAACCAAAGCATTCCCTCTTCATTCTCCTGATCTGCTTTGTGCTGCCTTGCCCTTGTACCTGCTCTGTCCCTTCCTCAGCTGTTTCAGATTAAATGATAATCTGGTTCTAGGACATTCTGTAAGACATTCTGCCTGAAATTCAACAAACGCTAGAAAAGGAGAATAAATGAGATACCACATGTCTGAAAAGAATTCAACATTTTAAAGCTGAAACATATTGGAGGGTTGCCTTTCTCACTCCCAAAGCGGCTCCCAGGGTCTGTAAAACTGCAAAGGCAAGTAGCTATTTTGTTAGTTACTTTGCATGTTTCTCTGAACTCAGGACAGAAGTTCTCAGGACCCTCATGCTGGAAGCACTCTGGAATTCTCCTATCCCCCCACCCTTTTCCATCTCACTCCCCACTGCAGCCCCCATGCTACTACTGCCTCTGCAATGCATCCCCACCCAGGGCAGCATCCCTTAGGAAGCTTGGAGAGGCAACCCTCTTTCACTGCTACTGGAAAGTTCTTGCATACAGCACAATACTAAAGAATCCAGGAAGTGGCTAGCATTATTATAAAGGAATATAGTAAGCAAGTCTGGCTCACTGACAAGCAGACCATATGAATAGAATACATACTTAAAAAAATTATACATACTTTAAAAATGAAGATTATAAACATGTAGCAGTTTAGAAAAGGCAATGTGCTACAGGTCTACTATAACCACAATTGCACAACAATTTACAGATTCAGTAAAAGGCAGGGTGAAATCAACAGGGCCATCGCTCAAACATGGCAACCCAAGCGAGGCAGGAGACGTGTGACAATACCAAATGGAACTCTCATTATGCTAGGAGCTGTGATCACCACCAATATCACCCCCAGAGGAGTTATAAAGCCAAGGCGCACAAGGGGGCCCCTGGTGGCCGGTGGTGTGTGCAGGGGGTTGGGTGGCACGTCTGTGTTGGTGCCCACTGTCACGGTGCAAGCATCAGCAAGAACTCAAGCAGGGAAGTCTGTGCTGAAATACTAGCCTGTATTCCTAAGGCCCATGCATAAGGTTCCATTTTTGTACTGTACATGATAAAATATATTTATACATTTATATGCCTAATGCTTTTTATGCAAAGAAGAGAGTCTTCATATTATCACTTTGGAGAAGTATGCATATGCTGTGCTAATCAGAGCATCGTTAAACCAATTTCATATGTACCAAAGGTGGTCCCAACTATTCCGTCTACCAAAGAAGGTAACGAATATAATCACACTTTCCAGGTTAAACAGAAAGCACCTATACAGCACCATAACTTTTTGAAAACACAACAAAATGAAATCCATAGAAGCAGAAAAAAAAGTTAAAACTGCCCTATTTTGTACTTCCATTGAGTCACTTGTACAATTACAACCTAAGCTTATATTTAAAAAATCAGTTTGTATGCTATTGCCTCTCACTCATACACTTCTAGCAGATCAGATTAAAATTACAGCAAGGCTGAAAATAATCAAGGATGTGTATTTAGGAAAACAGTGAAGTTAGAACTGCCTCAGCATTGACTTGGGTTTTTACTCTTCACACATTTCTCACTGCAAGCTTAATGCTCACCTGTAAGTTCATTTGTTCTGCAAAGCAAAACAGGACTTTTTTTTTTTTTTCCTTTTCTTTCTCCTTAAAACTAAACCCTTTAGTGGCATTTGGCAATGAGTGGAGAGCTGAGCTGATTTCTTTCCTGAAAATATCAATATCCTAGTTTCTAACCAGCAGACCAACACTGTTCACATTAGCTGAGGACACTGACAGGAGATCACAGGCCCTACTGATCTGGCACCCGTAGACCTGGTGCTGGGGTCCCGTCCACAGATCACCCTGACTCAGAACTGGAAACACACTGGGCCGGACGCTGTGCTCCACTCGTTTTGCCTATGCATGGTTCAGTCCTGGACGGGTGCGCATAGCAAATAATTGTGCCATTGTTCAGTTTTTAGAAAAGGATAATTTTCTACCCAACAAAAGAAGAAAGAAAATCCCCCTTTAGTTTATGTAATTTGTTAGTTTATGGAGTTCCATGTGCTCAAAAGCTTGTGATGCTCGAACCCGGAATGGTAACTGGTACAACATTTTCTTTCTGTTTTTAAATTTGCTAGGGGAAGGACGGTTAACATTTTAACAGAAAAATACTGCAAGTTAATGCATGTGAAAAACTCAGAAAGTCAAAGGAAAACAAACACAAGAACAACACTTAAAACATCCCATAAACCATCGCAATATTAAAACACCACAGAACGGCCGACGGGGGCTCACGGTGTGCTCTGAACGAGGGTGGGTGGTGCTGAGGGGTGCTGTCCTCCAATGGCAGGCGGCTCACCACCCCGTACAAGGAAGATTTTGCATACTTTTTAGAGTTCTGTTCCAAGGGTAAGTGCTTCACCCAGGGTAAGGGGCCATTAACAGTCTCTGCTGGGTTAGGAAAATGGCGTGGGATTCACAAAGGTGTTAAGCTGTAAACGGTATCACTGTCCACTTGCTGAGAGCAGATTTGGCAAAGGGTTTTCTCTGTAGGTCTTGTGTCAGTTTGAGGGTCTAAAGGAGGAGAAAAGAAAACCAGAGATCATTAAGGGCATTGCAACAGCAATAGTGGGCACCTGAGGGCCACCTGTCAAGGCCTCCCATCTCCCTCACCCACCTCAGAGCCCAGGGCTGGCACAGCAAAGCTGCTCTGCTACACCAGTTTCAAAGGTCTGAAATCCTAAGGACAAAGCACAAAGATCACTTACCTTATTTCTCATGTTGTCCTTATTACAAAATGCTCTGAAGTTGAAAAGCCCAAAGGGAATGGGATCATTCACTTTGGGAGATAAACAAAGAAAGCCATATTAGGGGTGTTTTGGTGGGTCCTTTTTAGTTAGACGTTCAAGGTGCAGATAAGATTCTGTTCTAGACTTCTGGACTGAGGGATTTCCTAGGACATGGGACTTTCCATGCTAAAACAAGGAGAGCTGGTCATCCTAAGTAGATGAGTTATACTTTTCTGGCTCTTCCCTACTGGCTATGTGGACTAACTGAATTGCTTACCACCCCTTTCCATGAATACCCCAACACCAGTGGAGATGAAATGGCCACTTTCTATAAAGGCCTTAATAAGTCTGCAGTGCTGCGTGTGGGTAATCTTGACTCCCCTACTCCCCACCATAAAAAGAGTAAGTAATTACTAAGTGGGCCATCTTAAGAATTTAAGAAATGGAGTCTTGCTATGTCGCCCAGGCTGGACTTGAACTCCTGGGCTCAAGAGATCCTTCCGTCTCAGCCTCCCGAGTAGCTGGGACTACAGGCACGCCAATGCACCTGGCTTAGGAATTTGATTTTTGTATTACAAATTTGGAGAAAAAAATTATATAACACATATATGGCCAAGAAATCCCCCATAACACACCCTATTAACAATCAACAACATTATTATTATTCTGCCTCCAATTATTATTTTGTCTTCAATGGAAAGGCACAAAAAAGGTGCTCTTAGAGCAGCTGAATTTATACAAGTCTTATCAGATGTCATGTGACCACTGGGCCCAGAAAAATTAAAGGATGAAGAAAAAAAAAGTATATTCATAGAGATGTCTTAATAGCAAAAGGACGTGACATGACAGACCTCCAGACATAAGATTCTTTGTTTATGGAGACAGTGTTGGTGGTTATGGTAGTAAAGAAACGGCTCTAGGCCAAGAAATGGATAGAAAGTGGTAGTGAAACAACATGAGCTCGTGCTTTTCTCACCAGACAAGGTAGATAAGTAATGAAAAAAGCATCAATAAACTCACACACAAAATCACATTATATATATCTGCTTCTCCCATCTTTACAGGTTGCACCGTAGGGTCATCAGGAATTCTCATGAGTGTACTGTAACTTCAGTCTCTTCTGTGACTCTGCACTTGCTGGCAATCTTACCTTTCAATGTTTGCAAACACAGCAGAACCTAGTATCTACAATGTTACATGCCTACGGTCATATTTACTTATCCTTGTTAAAGCTCCAAGTTGAAGAATTTAGGTTGTTTTACTGGAGGCAGGGACAATAAAGTATAAAAAGAAGCCCCTTTCTTCTTCCTGCCTATCCCTAGGTTTTAGTTTCCCTGGCTGATGGTTTTTTGGGGGCATTCTTTGCTTTGTAAAGCTACTAGATAATATTATCTTGGACTATAAAATAATGGCTTGTTGATTCTAGAGGGAGTAAAAGCTAAAGTAAATACTAGATCTCAGCATCTGTGAAGACCGTAGCTTGCTAAAGTCAGTGCTATTCTAACTACTCTACCTTGCCCCGCAAATTATGAATGATTAGTGTTTCACAGACACAGTCCTCCAGAAGAGGATTTGTTTTTTTCCCTCACAATAACACTTAATTAACCACCATCCAACATCACTATGTGATCAGTCATCAGGGGACTCCCATCCCCAAGTCCCCATCCTGACTTACTGTAAGCGCCAAGGGAGAAGCTGTAAAGTACTACCTAATTCAGATCTCTCTCCAGTTCCCTTGGGTATTAATTATGCAGCCACAGAAGCCAGTGCATAATGGGAAGGTGACACACTTCATTCCCCAAGTACAGAGACAGGGAGTGTGGCTTGCTCCAATGTGGGCTGGGCCAACACAGGAGGAAAGAGGACAGAGGACACCCATGAGCCCCTAACAGAGCCCAATTTTGAGCAGAACAGGCCATCACCCCAAAGCCAGGGGTAAGAGGCCCATGTGGGACAGTCTAAAGCACCAACCAACCACAGTCCCCAGGCTTAATATCCATTCCTTCATCAAAAGGCCCCAAATCTTCAGACAACTCCATTATTAAAAAGGAGATGTGCGAATCACCACTTTCCCTTTCTGCAGATTGGGGTTGGGGTCACCTGTGAAGCTATGTTCTACAGCTTCCGCTGAGGTCTCCCAGGCAATGCCCTCCCAGGGAGGCCTGCTCAGGAAACCGCCTTGGTGCTTATAGGCCGAATTGGTAGAGGATTTGGCCCAGGTATAGAGGCAACTCTTGCAGAGGACAAATTTAATACAGAAACTCCTACTCCAGAGAACAGAAAGGCCTTTGGTTTCCTCTGTGACAGAAGGAAAACAGATTGTAAAACACTGAAAATATAGAAGATAAATGTTGAACAGAAATACAATTATCCTTCTCAGAGGAACACCAGAATCACCATTCACAGTGAAAACTGGGGTAATAAAAATAATCAAAAGGAAAGCAGCAGCTCATCTGTCTTAGATTTTTAATGGCTCTTCTGTGGCTCAATGTTTGTACATGCTTATCTGATTCAATCAAGGACAGAAAGAGTAGAGGGAGCATATTAAGTGATGAAACCCAGCTACTGAGCTGGGAAAGTCAATGATACTTAGCTTGGGTGCAAGTTTCATGGGTTTTAAGAAAGCTCATGTCATTCTTAAATAGTTTAAAGTATGACATTTTAGTTATAAGGTTATTTAGTTAACCGTGAGATTTATGTGTATGTGTTGATGCTCTTCTAGTTTAAAAACACATTGGATTAAGGGGCCAGGCATGGCGGCTCACGCCTGTAGTCCCAGCACTTTGGGAGGCTGAGGCGGGTCCCTTGAGCCCAGGAGTTGGAGACCGCCCCGGGCAACATGGCAAAACCCCGTCCCTACCAAAAATACAAAAATTAGTCTCATAACCCGGTCTCAAAATAAATAAATAAAATTTTAAAATGCTGTAAGAAAACACATCAGATTAAGCAAAACTTTTGAAAAGAAAATGAAGCTACAGCTGATGGAATTGTAGTTTACTCTGCAAGTACTAGGCAATATGCCAATTAACAATAAATACAAAGATGTTGTTCTGTCCCATCAGTGACTTTCATTAATAAGGGAAGACGCCCTCCCTCCCCTCCCTGCCCAATAAACAAGTTTGAAATCAATTGTTGATACAAAGAAAATGAAATGGGGAGACGAAATAAATGATGAGGTCCATTCTAAAAATATCTACGGATGCTGTCATCTGGTCTCTGGTGAGAGCAAGTCCCTCTATAATCTTGGCATCTGCAGGGAAGACAAGTTTCTGCCTAATTATCACCATAAATCACATGATACTCTAAGAAAGGGAAATGCCTCCAAAAACTACACAAAACATAACAACCCCAATCAACTTTAATCTGGGAATAAAACATAAATGTTCCTACTGCTGTCCTCCCACAACTTAATCCACTGTGAAACATTTTTCAGTAGTGTTTTTATCTTCTTGGCAGAGAAGAACAGAACAGGACCCCAATACTAAATAGGACATGGAAGGAAAAAGAGATCATAAGTTGAAACCCTCACATTCACAAATCCATGAAGGTTATCAACTGTTTTCCTAGTTAGACAGAACTAGATGATTTGAGGGAAGTTTGCCCCACAAGCAAAAATAAAGTGAAACACCACTTTCCTCACTCTTTAAAAAGAAAGATAATTTTAGCCAAACTTTCAACCCCTAGAGCGAGCTGGGGACTAAATATGGAACACTTAGGAGAGAAAAGGAATTGATATTCATGCAATCTGACAAGGAAGTCTCACATGGACTCCAGGAAGACAGGGGTGGGTTTCAGAGTTTGAATATTTCCATTCAAACACTCAAAGAAATGTCTGCCTGACGCCATCTCTGCTTCATTTCCAAAAGGACTTAAGGGACATGCAATCCACATGAGCCACAGTCATCTGCCAGCATCCACTAAGGCTTGTGTAGCTGGTGTCACCCCAGGAAAACAATGCTTTTGCAGGTTTTGGGTTAGGCAGCCACATCTAATTTTGGAGCACCAAAATGGCACAGTTCCCTTGGAGTACATCTTCCAGGCAAAACTTATACAGCTCAGGAAAACATGCTAAGGCATACCACACTTTGGCTTAATTTGGTCATTTTTCAGTATCTTCTAGATTGAAATGGGTGATGAAAAAGAGTCAGAGAGGTTCATGGGAACCAGCCTCATATGGCAGGGGCCTGGCCGATGAGGATCCAGCCTTCTGCCTGTGATGCACGCCAAACAGAGACATCTTCCACGCCTGCCAGAGAGGAAGATTTAGGAGGTGCAGCTCTGTTAAAATCCATTTTGGCAAAGGCTGTCAAGTTGCCATTTTAGGCACTGAACAGTCTATGAGGGAAACAACAGGTATAGAAGTTTAAGCCAGGATGGCAGCAAGGTTTGTATTCAGTTGAGGAGCCTCCCTAAAGCAAAGTCAAATTTCCAGGAAACCCACCTCTTTGACTCTGGTGATTTCTAACAGGCAAGTAAAGCACCTGTGGAGAAAGTGAGGATGTTACAGGGAAGCTTAGAATAAGTTTTTCATGGCAAAGAAGACACTCAGGATGTTACTAGAAAGGTACTCAACTACACACATTATTAACAAAACCCCTCCATTTGTGTAAAACACAAGCTTGACTTGTGTAAAGGCTGCCTTGCACTGCCTCCCAGTAATTCCTGGGCTTGGTCAAGGCAGCAGGTGAACCAGTCTGGGAAGGCTGGTGACAAGGTCCTCCAAAGTCTTCGCCTCCAGGACACCTCAGAGCCTGGACCTGGAGTGGACTGCCCTTCCAGCCAGCCTTTGTGTTGTGCTGATAAAACCCAAAGGAGACACAGGGAGAGAGGTACCCATCCTCATACTTCATAGCTGAGGGACAAAGAGCTGGGGGCCACCTGCTGGGAGGCACCAGCTTTTCTGTTGCTTAAATTTAGCGATTATTAATGGCTAAAATAAGTTTAAGAATGCCCTATCTCTGACTTTATGTTGAGGCAGGGATTATGTTAACCAATATTCTTCACATATCCAGAGTCGACTATGAATACTAATGTGGCAGAAATATGATAGGTATTGATTTACTGTCAATAGCAAAGTTGCAGAGATTTAGTATTTTCTTAAGATTCTCAGATTTGCAAACCACGTAAAATAGTATGTAAACTTTTAGATTATGTTCTTTTTAAAGGCCCAGTTTTTAGGCAAAAAGCCTTTAAAGGGTGTCTGGATCCTCTCTGATTTCATGGTTATTTAACTTTATTATAATATCCAAAACCCTTACCGGGTAATGGCCTGTGGGATCAAGTTCCACTGTCCTCATCCATGCTTTAAGGCCCACTACTGCTTCTGGGAACGAACCCTCCGCTTGTCCGATGGGTCAGGTTCAAAGACACTTTGCCTGGACGGCTCTTCTTACCACCCAGCAAATCACCTATATGTTCAGATGGCTCCTCCAGCCCCACCTTCCCTACGCTATCCTTGACTCAATTCTGAAGTCACTCACCTAGTACCTAATCATAATGTGCCTGAAATGGCAACTTTTTCAGGGACTTTGAGCTCCCAACATGTTGAACTCCTTGAAAGCTGAGCAAAGTCTTCAGATCAAATCAAACACTTATGGAGCACCTACTACTTTAAGAGCATTGTCTGGTATCTTCCCTCGTGCAGCACATATTCCAGTGAAAGAAACACAGTTTTCTTGATGTCCCAAGTAACCTGGTAAATTGAAAATACTAAATGGATGCACTATAAATGTTGGCTGAATCAATGAAAGAACCATCCTCCTGGAAGAACCCTCTCTTCCTCTTTGCCAACTCAAACACTCAGCATCCTTTCACTGCAACTGCTTCCATGACCTACTCGTATTTGCCAAGAGTTAGTCTGAGTCCAGGCAGAACCTACTGCCTGGTGGGATATGACCTAGGATTTGCAGTACTTTTTGTGAAAAGGATGGTTTCCAATCATTAAATTTCTAAAACTCCTATTTCTTACAGATGAAATCAATACAAGGCACAATTTTAACATTCAACTAATTCTCAAGTATTTAATAAAAAGTTTATGTTCTCCCATCCTTTCTGTACATCCCACCATACATATCCTTATCACCAGCCCCCAAATTAAGAGTCTTGCTACTCTAAGTTTCAAGCTGCTGTCAATAAAGTGATTCACCTTTTAAAAACAATAGGGAATTGTAGTACAGGAGGAAATGTTCAGTCACCAAACATGACCTGCATATCACAGTGTTTATGTTCGCCGGGTGTGACCCTATCCTGTATGATGACTCTTCACTGCATTTACTGGGGTGTGTGTATGTGGGGGGCGGGGCAGGGATGAATGACAAGAGTGTGCAGGCTGGGATGCCCTAGTTCCCTGGAGGGTGGGTGGAAGTGCAGGTGTAATTGCCAGCCCATCTCAGGGTTCAGCTACCAAATACTGAAGGGAGGGTCTCTAAAGTGATCTTTTCCTGCTTTAGATACACAGGATTTTGAGAGACAATCTAATTTTTCCAAGTGATTCTGAAACTGAAAACACAGAATCAGCTAGTTGAGTTCTACAAATAGTCCAAACCACCTGTAAGGTATGACCAGGACAGACAGGTGACACATGTAACGACCATCACACCAGTGCCACAGAGGAACTGAGAGGAACTCCAGGGTGGCTCCACGACTGAGAGAGACAAAGGAGCACCCTGAGGCCAGCGGTCTGGCCAGGTGTGCAGATTCCGGTAGTGAGGGGAATCTGCGTGTGTGGCCCCGGTGGCCCTCTTCTTACAGCTTGGCCTGCACCTGCACCTTGGTGTAAGTGCCGGCCAGGGCTGCCTCCCACGGGGCACCCCACCCCAGCCAGTAGGGCAGTCTGAGTAGAACCTGACGGATGGGGTAGGGAGTGCTTTGGCTTTTGTTACTCGGTGGGCAGGCAGCATTTTCAGGTAAACATTAGGGCCACCTTCTAACAGGTCTATCAGTCAAGACACTTTCTGATTACTTATAACTATGTTGGGCGGTATTGCTGTCTGATCTTCTTTGAACATACAAATGACCAATGAAAGCTCCAATTAATTACAGTGGCATATACAGAAATGAAGGCCTAGTGGAAATTAATTGAAAATTTCGACCGCAGAACTCTTGGACTCCTACCTCTGGCCTTCTCTTCTTAGTCACTGATTTCCCCTGAAGGATCAAGTCAAACATTCCACACAAACATAAACACATTAAAAAAAAAGAAAACAAAAAACCCCCACAACCTTATGGCTCAGACTTCTTTCATCAGAGACAAAGCAGGAAAAGAAGCGGGAAGGGAGATGGAGAGAAAGAAGAAGAAAGAGGACGAGAGAGAAAGAGACAGGGAGAGGGAGAGGGAGGGAGAGAGAGGAGACATACTGACATCCAAACCTTCAATCAAATCAAGACTGTCAATTACAGTTTTAGCCTTCAGAAACACTGGAATTACCCTCTGAGACTTTGTGACTAAGTGATCCTATTCTTTAATAAACGAATGCCACGGATTTTAGCAAAAAATAGGTTATTAAAAAACAAAGTCGACCTAAAATTACAAACTAAGGTCCACATCTATTACTGAGCAGGAAAGACACAAAAGACCTGCATCCCAGTGTCCAGTGGTTCTACAGGGCGGTGTATTTTAGTCCCTGGCCTGGCTGCTGCTTATTTAGAAGCGCTTAGAGAAGAACAGCCTATTTTTTTCTGGGTTTTCACTCAACTTACAATTGGAAGAGATGTTAAGGGTACAGTGACTGTCTTTTCTGAACCTCAAATTGTATCACAGTAACTAATAAGCGATAAACCACCAGCTCTGGGGAGACCCAAGGCCAGACTACTGCCAACACCATGCTATCATGTGCCAGTCTTTCTGCTCCAAGACAGCCCTAGGAGGGACTGCAATGGCTCTTTATCTCTCTGAGTGGCTTGGGATGACCAGCATTGGGAAGACAAAGATGGCATTGCCAGGTTCCTCCAACAGCAGGAGAGGCTCAGGCTTGAGGCTCTGAGGCAGCTGAAAAGAGCAGGGTGGGGCGTCCCCTTCAGCGGGACTTGCTGCTAGCCCCTGTGGACACCTATGGGTACCCATGCTAAGCAGAGCTGAAGCCAGACAGCTGGGACTTCTCAGGCGATCCTTTAAAGATGCTAATGGAGCACTTTGGATACCACATACAGCTCTCCTCACACCATCTGTAGCATTAGTTTCGTTTAACAGTTAACTCATTAACTCCTTTAATGAGTACCCCCAAACTGGTAGGCAGAAATTCTAAGGGACATTGACTCTGGAAATAAAAGTTCTCACACCAACAGGTAATTGTGATCCCTTTTTAATGAAAAACCCAGTGGAATCTAGTTCACTGAGGAAAACAGTCACTCTTTCTGCCCATAGTTTAAGACTGGCGTGGCTGCTTCCGGCTTCCACTGTTAA
Organism: Pongo pygmaeus; assembly: GCF_028885625.2. Lineage (NCBI taxonomy): Eukaryota > Metazoa > Chordata > Mammalia > Primates > Hominidae > Pongo > Pongo pygmaeus. The sequence continues at coordinate 108,623,161 of NC_072378.2, read as the reverse complement.
CCTCTGGAGCTGTTTTAAATCACAATAAACATTAAATAACATGTTTAAAAAGGTGCCAAAAGACATTAGCCCATATCAGAGGTAGTCCTCCTAGGAGCTCTGTGAGGCAAGTTTTAATTTTAACCTCATTTTGTAAATAAGCAAACTGAAACTGAGAGATGAGGGACTTGACTGTGGGACACACAGCCATGAAAAAGGCAGCCTTCTGTTGCAAGTCCCACAGCTCCTCTGCCATCCCACAGGATCTCACTTAACTTGGAGTGGGCTGCAGGGGAGGCTTTTTAAATCCACAGCTCCCTCAGAGCTGAGCCCCAGGGACAGTGTGCTGAAGTGGGCGGCTCATGTCCAACCATGATGAACTCATCAGCTCTAGAAATCAAACGTAAAGTGCTCTGCAGAGCTTTTAAAAGAAACTAGCATCTGGATTCAGCCTGAACTCTGACCTGTTAGTATGGAGCTCCTCAAGTCTTAGGGTCTGTGTTTTTGTGGAACAGACCATGTGATAGTGGAACAGAACCCCTGAATGCAAGGTTGTCCCAGAAAACCAGGCACATCAGGCTGCCACACCACATGCCTCTCTGTTCCAACTTTGTGAGGAAGGCAGTCTTTGACTCTATGACAAACTGTCATCGCCACTGCCACCACTTTCCCCACTAGGCCACGCATTCTTTAAGGGAGGGACCCTTTTTATCCACTTCTATCCCCTGTGCCCAGCAGGTACTCAACAGATGAACTGTGCTTAATGATTTCAGGCCTTTCTTGAGCACTTCTACCAACATGGGCCTACCACTTTGCCGGGCAGCTAGCCCATGCATGGATATGGCTGAGAAACACTAGATATGACAAGGTCACACAAAAAACTCAGCAAGAAAGGGAGGAGAAGAGCAAAGAAGCCCTGGTCTCCAAGGGGGTGCTGACTCCTTTCAGCAAAACTCTAGGACAGCATTTCTTAAGGGGGTTCCTTAGAACACTGGTGCTATGGTTTCTTGAAGAAAATGGATTTGATTCAAGATATCAAACACATTTAGGAAACACTGCATAACATATCCTACCCTAGAAGGTTCATAATGTGTATTAACCTTTAAGGCTCTGAGAAGTTCTCTTGGAAATAATGCAATTTCTCTTTGTTTAACATGGTATTTCTTAAACTTATTTGACCACAGAATCCATTTTCCATTTCACTATCTTGAGGATCCATGACTATCTTGAGGATCTAGTAGTCCGAGAAAGATTTTGAAAAACATTGACTTACAGGACCTCTAAATACTAATTTGCAAAACACATTTTAAATTCATTTTAGTTTCTGAAACTTTAAACTTCAAAACAATTTGGAGGATTGGAGAAAGCAATACTTTGAAATTCAATGAACACATCAACAAAACCAGGGTGAAGCAGGTGGTGTCTCTTGCAAGGTGGAGAATCTCGATCTTGGGATGAAAGTCCAGTAAATATGTGTCTCCAAGTCAGGGAAGAGAAAGCAGTCCGCAAACATTCTCCCACTTGGCCCAAGGCCAAGGAGGACCTCTAGGAGGCAATCTCTCCAGCAATGGCAAAGCGGATCCCAGAAAGTCCCCTTCTCCCATCTCCATATAGAAAGGTAAGCCTGTGAGAAGCACAGGTGGCCCCTGGGGGAAGACTCTACTGATAGAAAATGTTGTTTACAAGATGCTGCTAAGCATTATGAACACTCTAAGTTATAAATAGTAATTCTGGTGATTTTCACCCTATTTATGTTCTACATGAGCTCTCTGGACAGAAGAGATCTTCCAGAAAACTGTTTATAAATGCAACTGCCTGAAGGAGGAGCCACTCAGGCTCTGTCTCCATGCTTAGCAGGCTGGCCAGAGGTGAAAACAGGTGCATTTTATAAAATCAACAGGCCCAGGAAGAGCAGCCTTCATGCTAAATGTCACTGCTTTCCAGGAAAAAATAGCGTATGTAGCGAGTGTACCAGCCTCTGCAAAGAAAACCCCTTTTTATGGCCATATCAATTTTCTCTTGTGCTTATCAACACTAAAAAGATCCCAACATTCTCTCCCTGAATGACAGTTCAGACTTTTGGCTTTTTTTAAAAGGTAAGAATAAAGATCCCTGAAGACGCAGAATTCTTCAGGCTAGCATACTATAACCAAAGACTATAGTCGTAGGTACCAATAGCAGAATATATTCTCCAGGTAATTCATAACAGATTCATATTTATCAGACGTTACATTCCCTAAAACAGATATATCTACGTCAATAAAAAACACGATACAGTCTATATTACCTGTATTTGGTTAGAATTAGTCCTATCCCCAACACAAATTTTAAAGACATACTAGAATCACAGCATTCAAACATCAGTCAAACAAGCATCAAAGATTTACTCCTTTTGGGAAGTAGCCTACATGTAAATCCTAAATGGCTTTCAATACTGCAGCCTGCTGATGCCACACTAGTACACCACTATTTCTTTCTAGCTCCGTATCATAACACAGACTTCACCAGGTCCATTTCACAGACAAAATGTTAGGGTTCAAGTTTAAAATTATACATACTATGCACCTTTAAAACTTGATGAGGCTGTCTTCTTTTGACAAATGAGAAACCTAATGTTCTATGAGACTGAGTGATGTGGCAGAGACAAGAAGTGAACCACCCCTCCCCTCTCCATCTGGGCTTTTGCTGGTGGATGTTTCCCAGTCTTTATGTAAAGTACTTTAAACTAAATATTGGGCTGCTCCCTAATGGTGTCTCCAAACGTCAAAAGATGAAGATGAATGAAAGTTGGTGAATGCAGGCATCTTTGATATCAAATTAAGGTGAGACTGAAGCTGGTTTCCCTCAGAGGACACATGTCAAACTCAAAGAGGGCTGACCGGAAGCTCGAGCTTGCAGCACCACACCAGCTCATGACCATCTCTGCCACCAACTGTAAGCATGTGCACCAAGCTTTATGAACACCTGAGAGAACACAGCGCCCTTCACCTTCACGACCCAGCAGCCAGCCCTCCAAAAAAGTATGGCTATTTTTTCTTTTCCAGATAGACCTAAGGGTCAAAGGATTCTACACGTGTCTAAAATGAATGACATGTATGAAACACCCAGCCCTCCAGAGAAGCATCTTGCTGCAGCTCCCCAGCAAGACTGCCTGTCAACTGAGCAGACCGCTCCATTAACACAAGAAGGCTCAAATTCAGCATCACATGACCTTCTTCTGTGAGCAAGCCAGGAATTCAGTCTGGAGAAACACTAAGAAGAAGTTAAACCAAAAAAGTTATTAGCAACTCTTGGGAAGCTGGGACACTTAATTTGAGAGAAGTGGGGTGTCAGAGTCTGACCTCAGCCCCGTTGTGTGAACTCAGGAGAGTCTTCAATGAAGTGACAGTCACAGTTAAGTTTTAAAGTAAAAAATACATTTCAGGTTGCATGTGCTCCTGGCTGCTGAAAGGAACAATGGATTCCAAGCAAAAATGGAAATCCTAAACCAGAAACTAGATCCCCTCACAGCCCCCACTGTCCTTTGGATGGTTCTTTAAATGCTCTGTGGTCATACTGAGCTAGTCTACTTTGAGGAAAATTTGGTGACTTTTCATTTTTAGCTGAAGAAGTATCTTCTCAAAACAACCTCCCCCAAAATATTCTGAGGTGAAGATGACCCTAAGGCTCCATTAGGATATAACAATGAAATGCATTATCCTCAATGCAGTCATTTACTATCATCATCAAAATCAGAGTTCACCAGATAAACTTTAAAAATCTAAGTATTTAAATCTCCCTTAATTTTTTGTACAATCCTTTAGAATTACACATATACGAGAAAGAACTGCTGTTCAACCAAAAGGGAAACCAACACTTGAAAAATTAGACAAAAACTGATACTACATTTTCTTCTGAACACATTTTTCCCAACGAACTAGAAAGTGGCCTCCTTACAATTACACTCAAATTAAAACTTACTTGTCTCTTTAAAAGCCTATTTTTAAAGGAAGACAAACCATTTATTCTTTTAAAAGCCAAACATCTACATTTCTAAAGACAAATCTTCCATATTGTTCTCTTTAAAGGAAGACAAACTAGTCTTCTGAAGGCCAAATATCTACATTTCTAAAGTCAAATCTCCACTAGCCCAAGTTCTGGTATGGCACTGAACTGGCTGGCATGGAAGTACTATGACCCTACTTATCTTCCATTACAGTCTTTTCACCATCTCAAGGGCTACTAAATGACTGAAATCAGATATCTGAGTTCCATTAGGGGTCTCTTATGCCTGAGAAAGTTGAGAGGCTTTAGCATCACAACACTCTTAACATTCCCCTTTCTGCAACTACCCATGAGCTAGAGTGAGCTCACCATAGGAGACCCTTGTAAGTCCTTCATCATGGCAGAGGGTTAAACAAGGCTCAAGTTTTTACGGCTTTGAATTCCCTTGCTTTTTACACCACTTAAAGAAGCCTGTAAGTAGCTTGCTGAGACTAAAACAAAACAAAGCAAAAGGGCTGGGGCACAGAACAGAACCTGTTAACATCAGGGTGGCTAGGGGTGCAAACCTGTTGGTAGAAGATCCCAGTGTTCATCTTACTTCTTGAGGGGGAGAGTTTTTAGGGAAAGCTTGTCTATCATCTGCTACTTTGACTCCAGTTCAGAGCACTTCCCTCCTCCTCGCTTTTTTTTTTTTAACCAGCTAGAGAGAAGAAGAACTACTATGGGGGTTCAAGCCATTTAAGAAATGGATCTAGGCTGGCCACAGTGGTTCACGCCTGTAATCCCAGCACTTTGGGAGGCCGAGGCGGGCGGATCACAAGGTCAGGAGGATCGAGACCATCCTGGTGAACACAGTGAAACCCCGTCTCTACTAAAAATTAAAAAAAAAAAAAAAAATTAGCCGGGCGTGGTGGCGGGCACCTGTAGTCCCAGCTATTGGGGAGGCTGAGGCAGGAGAATGGCGTGAACCCAGGAGGTGGAGCTTGCAGTGAGCAGAGATCGCGCCACTGTACTCCAGCCTGGGAGACAGAGCGAGACTCCATCTACAAAAAAAAAAAAAAAAAAAAAAAAAAAAAGAAAGAAATGAATCTAGCTCTGTAACCTTGGGCAAACTACTTAACCTCTCCGGGCTACCTGCTTGCCCATTTGTCAGTATACCTAGTTGCATGGTACATATTTCAGCCCACTGCAGTTTCACATGCTTTAGTGCATTTGATTCTTGTAATAACCCTGTGAAGTAATGGGGGCTATTACCCTCATTTTATAAAACTGGAAATTGAGACTCAGAGACCTAAGACAACCATAGTGGTAGCAAGGAAGTGGCAGAAGTGGGCCTGAACCTCAATTCCTGATTTCAATCAAATGCTTTTCTTACCACATCACACTGCCTGATCTTTGTGGTTCCAAGAACATTAAAATGCCACAATTGAAAAAATCTCCATCACCATTCACAACCTGTGTCACCCTATGTTTGGAAACTGCTGACATCATTTATAGTTTGGGGAACAAGCAGAAGCACACGAGTAAGTACTCCCTCATAAAAACGCTTGTGTTTTCAAATTAATTTTTTGGCTTTTTTTTTTTCTAAGAGATAGGTTCTTGCTCTACCGCCCAGGATGCAGTGCAGTGGCACGATCATGACTTACTGCAGCCTCAAACTCCTGGGCTCAAGGGATTCTCCTGAGAAGCAGGGGCTACAGGTGTGTGTCACCACACCCAGCTAATTTTTTAAGTTTTCTGTAGAGACGGAATCTTGCTATGTTGCCCATGCTGGTCTCTGACTCCTGGCCTCAAGCAGTTCCTGCTTCACTCTCCCACAGTTGTGGGACTACAGGCATGAGACACTGTGCCTGGCCTCTTACTTTTTAAAGGCTTAGCTCTTGAGTGCTAGCTAATAAAGATGCTTAGTACTAAGATAAAGAATAATTAACAGATTTTGCTTCTGTTAGAAATACTCATATATGAAAGAGTCTAGAATACATACTCTGCAGATAAATTAGAAGTACCTGCCAATCATTACTTTACAAGGAAAAAAAGATGAAGAACGTGTAACACTGAAGATTGACAAAAGCAGTGATGGACCAGAGAGTCTTTCTAGGAAAGCCCTTTGGCTGGGATCCTTAACCCTGAAGTATGACCCAAGCTTCCTATCCCTCTCCTTCTCTTCTCTTCTCATCCATCCATCAAGTAGGGCAACCTGCGTCACAGGCCAGTGAGGACAACTGGATGCAAAAAAAGAATGCGATCTCTGAATGCGTACGTGTTCTCTTCCCGAGCAGTAAATTTCTGAACTATCAGCAAACTGTGGGGGGGGAGGGGGGGGGCACCTGACAGCCCTATTTGGTTTGCAGGTAAAACCCTGAGATGGAACTGGCTGGGAGCCAAATTATGTGCACCACTGCTCCATGGTTCTCAGTGTGGAATAAAGTTCGAAGTAAAGAGAAGACAGGCTCCCCCAGAGACCCCCCTCATCCCCATATTGTTATTTTTATGCCATAGCATTGGGCACTGACCTGCTTTGCCCACTTCCCCTTCCTCAGTGATCCTTCAGCCTGGCACCCAGCTCTGAGATGAGGCCTGCTTAGCACCAGTGAAGTTCCCCACGTTCAAACCAACAACATTCTGTGTGGAGATGAGGGAATCAAAGTTAAAATCCAACCCATCAGCATCCATGAGTTCACTACGGATAATGGACTCCATGTCACATTCCAAGCTCCCATTGAACATGTCCAGGTCCAAGTCGCTGGGGAACTTCTCATGGCCCATGACGGGCAGGTTTGCACTAGTTGAGTACAAGGAGGAGCCTGAGAGAGAGTCCGAGAGGGTTTGCATAGACTGGCTGACAGGAGACTGCTGCTGGTGTTTGGCTGACCCAAGGCTGCTGGACTCACTCAAGCCCATGTTGCTGACAGAATTCGACAAGGCACGGCTGCCACCAAGAGCGCCCTGGGTTTGGTGCTGGTGGTGGAGCAAGTTCTGATTGACCAAACTTCCCTGGTTAGGCTGGGCAGCAAAGGACATCATCGGATCATTGCGAAGCATCACGTTCCGGCGGGAATTCTGGGCAGACACAGCGGTGCTGGCCTGAGACATCAAGGGGTCCGACTGTGTCATCATGACATCGCTGTGGCTAAGTGAGTCCGAAGTGAGCAGGTCCTGGAGTGTCTGGTTACCATAGTGTGACATGGAAGAGAAGGTAGCTGGCTTGTTCTCTTGAATGGTCTGCATGGGAGACTGGCGTAGGGAGTTCAGAGATGAAGGTCCAAACACCGTGCTGTTAAAGGAGCTGGTTGGGGAGCCCAGGCCTGAGCCCTTGGTGGTATATGGGAAGCTAGAGCTCCGCTGCATGAGTCCCCCAGTGGGCGATGGCTGGGATGGCGGGAGCGTGATGTTATCCAGCAGGTCGTCCATGAGGTTTTCAGTCAGCCCATCATTCAGATTCATGGTGCCCGCCATATCAGTCAGCCGTGGCAGTTCCACCGTGCACGGCTTGCTTACTGAAGGTGACAGGCTGGCTGAGCTGCTGTAGAGCATGGGCGAGAGAGGTGCATCGTCGTCCTGGACTTCATCCAACTCTGTGCTTGCCATGATGGGTGACAGGCGGCCACTGACTGTGCTGGCGTTAGAATTGGTGCGTGAACGGAAGTCCGTCCACGCATCCAGCTCATCACTGCTGCGTGACGTGGGGCTGCCAGGCCACTTGGAGAGCTGGGAGGGACTGTCGTCAGCTGATTCGGGGGCTGTCTGCAGGGCTGCCTTCTTCTTGGCTGCGCGGCCACGGCTCTTGGTATACTTGTTGCTGTTGTCCATGGAGACAGCCCGCCGCCGGGGGGCTTTTCCGCTCTTCCCCCCATCAGGGTTGATGATCCACCAAGAGCTCTTGCCAGTTCCCTCATTCTGGACCCGCATGAATCGACTATGCAGTGACAGGTTGTGCCGGATGGAGTTCTGCAGGGAGAAAATAAAATACAGAGTATGAACCAGAATCGTCCAAAACCAAGCAATCAGATGATATAATAAACCAGACTCCTCATTCATTTTTTATTTTATTTTTTTGAGACAAGGTCTCACTCTGCTGCCCATGCTGGAATGCGGTGGTGCAGCCTCAGCCTCCTGGGCTGAAGCAATCCTGAAGCACCTGTAACTGGGATTATAGGTGCATGCCACCAAGCCCGGTTAATTGTTGTATTTTTTATACAGATGGGGTTTTCCATGTTACCCAGGCTGGTCTCAAACTCCTGGACTCAAAAGATCCTCCCACGTTGGCCTCCCGAAGTGCTAGGATTATAGGCATGAGCCACCGTGCTGGCCAACTCCTCATTTTTTAAAGCTGCCTCAATTTCAAAGGTTAAAAAAAATCCATCCTAATTCAAAAAGACACATATCTGCATGACCCTCTTTGAGAATAAAATGACATGTTAAATGGCAGTTTTCATATCTAGGGGGAATGGAGATGATTTCATGTCCAAGAGATGCTGGGTATAGGTAAGCTCACTGATAGTAGTTTTCCCCAAATTCCTGGCCTTTCTGTAATTATATTGCCCATACTGAAAGGCCCCAATTACTGGCCTTTCTGTAATTATATTGCCCATATTGAAGTTCACACTTGGAATTTACTACCACACTCCTCTGTCCCCTGCACTTTGCAACAAACTTCCCCGGCTCTCTAAGGGTAATTAATAATCTGGTGGAGGGCTATTTTATTTTCTCATGGTCCCCTCCCTCCACTAGTATAGAGGCACAACATCTACCTTTTCTTAACTACTTCTGTGAATTAAGAACCGATGAGAATTTTTACCTAACTTTTCTATGACTCCATCTCATCCTGCCAGATTTTACACCTTACCATGTAACTCTTGCAGACATAAGAAGTGTAGAGCAGGATTTGCCAGGTTGATTAGAGAAGTAGACAAGTCTCCCATTCAGAAGAATTCAAATAATTTATACAGACACTTGCCTGTCAAGTTATTGTGGGCTGAGCATAGTAACTTCCTTAGAAAGAGTACAGTATGAAAAGGAGGGAAAAGAGCAACTTTAGAGTGGAGAAACTGACAAACACTATTTCAGTCAGGTGATGGAGTCAATATCTACAAGGATAAGATGAGCTGATAATATGTATCCTTGATACGACATGATGAGAATGGCACCTTCTGTGGTCTGCCTTCCAAAGCCCATAACCTCAGTCTAAGCATGAAAAAGACATCAGACACATTTCAATTAAGGGACATTTACAAAATGCCTAGTCAGTACTTCTCAAAATGGTCACAGCCGAGAAGAGCCTAAGGAGATATGATGGCTAAAGGTAATATGGTATGCTGGATGGAATCCTGGAACAAAAAAAGAACATTAAGTAAAAATGAAAGAAATCTGAAGAAAGTACAAACAAGTTAATAATAACATATCCATATCGATTCATCAATTGTGACAAATGTCACATACTATAAGATGTTAACCACAGGGGAACTTGATATTGGGTGTATGGGAACTCTCTACTATCTCTGCAACTTTTCTGTAAATTTAAAAGTATCCTAAAATAAAATATTTACTTAAAAAGTAGGGCAAAATACCCTCAAAACTCTAGTGACTGCACCCATCTTGCAAGAATTCTCCTCCTGGCTTGGCAAATACAACCAGTTGACAGTGATGACCCAGATTCAGTCCTATCTCTGCCACTGACCAACTATGTGACCCAGAACAAATCTAATTTGTCTGCAACAACTGCAGTTCCCCACCTTCATTATGGCTATAATCATATCCAAACCATCTCTGTACAGGGATGACGTAAGGATGACACACAATATATTTCAGAAGCCAGTCATGCTATGAAGTCAGGGTGTTCTTACTGCTATTACAAAACACAGAGTCCATGGTGGAGGGAGTTCATGGCCTGCAGCAGGCTCATTCTAATCTGTAAAATGCCTCATGTGCAGTAAAAGGGAGGAGCTGATGAATCTGTATGCTCCACATCCAGAACAGTACCTGCAGGCCAGATGAGTTTTTATTTGCAAGTTAAAGACAAAAGATATTGCCTGATGCTACTGTCCATATATTAAATATGGACAATCCTAAAAGTTATATATACATATATATATATTTGTTTAAATTGGCAATCACCAACTGTATTTATGTAGAAGATACAAATACATGTTTCTACCAGAATGTTCCCCCCGCCGCCCGAGACAGAGTCTCATTCTGTCACCCAGGCTAGAGTGCAATGGCTTGATCTCGGCTCATTGCAACCTCCGCCTCCAGGGTTCAAGTGATTCTCCCACCTCAGCCTCCTGAGTAGCTGGGATTGCAGGTGCATGCCACCACACCCGGCTAATTTTTGTATTTTTGTATTTTCTTTTTTTTTTATTTGAGATGGAGTCTCGCTCTGTTGCCCAGGCTGGAGTGCAGTGGCATGATCTCGGCTCACTGCAAGCTCTGCCTCCCAGGTTCACGCCATTCTCCTGCCTCAGCCTCCCTAGTAGCTGGGACTACAGGCGCCCGCCACCATGCCCAGCTAATTTTTTGTATTTTTAGTAGAGACAGGGTTTCTACTTGTCGCAAAGTGCAGGGGACAGAGAAGTGTGGTAGTAACCCTGTCTCTACATCGTGTTAGCCAGGATGGTCTCGATCTCCTGACCTCGTGACCCGCCTGCCTCAGCCTCCCAAAGTGCTGGGATTACAGGCGTGAGCCACCGCGCCCGGCCTGATTTTTGTATTTTAACTAGAGACAGGGTTTCACTATGTTGGCCAGGCTGGTCTCAAACTTCTGACCTCAAGTGATCTGCCCGCCTTGGCCTCCCCACCCAAGTGCTGGGATTACAGGCATGAGCCACTACGCCCAGCCCAGAATGTTTTAAAAACACAGAATGTCAGCAGGATTTTACCATAAGTAAATAATCCAAAATACTCTGCTTCACATGTAAGAAGGGCCTGTAGTTCAGGATAGGCAATAAGCATTAGCAATCATGGGTCATAAGTTGGCATTTCTACAACTTCATTTGAGAGAAGAACATAAGGAACATGCTGAGTGTCTGATGAAGCAAATGTTGCCCAGGAGACTATATACCCTGATTCCTTTTACTTTTACGGTTTTTAAAAAGAATAATGGCATTTCCACTAATGGTCCAGATAGTACACTTCTTTAAAAAGCAAAACAATTTCTCTATGAAATAGGTATGAAGCATGCTCTCAATATGTACTCTGCAGGGTTCAGAAAACAGGCAAGTACAGGTGGATCTACAATTCACATCACTAGATATATTAAATAAAAACAAACTCAAGCTTCTAAGTGAAAAAACAGGGAGGTCCCGAGGCTATGTGGAAATGTGGACACCTACCCTAAGTACTCCCACTCTGTCCAGCCCCCTCTGCGTTAGATTCTGGAAGGAGATCACACCAACACACAGAATTAACTCGAATGACCAATCAAGTATTCAGCTATCCCCCCTTTAAAAAGCATTTAGGGAACAATATTTTAAAATGTACTTTAGCTTCACCAATTCCAACCCAACTGAGAAAAAGTGTGAAACATCTTATAGAACTGCAAAATGCCCCACATAAATTTTTTGATGGCCATCTATCACTACAATTCTAACCTCCAACAACGTATGTGTATAGTTTTATAAAATTAAAAGCTACACAGGGTTAAAATCTGGACACAGATATTAAGCTTCTATAAGGGCATGTGGTAAAAAGGGGCTGGAACACCCACATCCAAGGCCATAACCATAGGGTGTTTGGGTGGGAAAGGACCATGGAGACTGCCCACCCACCCAGGTCCCCTAAATCTAAGGATGAAGAAACGAGAGGCTGCCAGATTACAGCACTGTCAGTTACTGAGCCAGAGTGTTTTAGATTCATCGTCTCTAATCCTCATAATAAACCTGCAAGAATTAGTATATCAGTGCCCTAGTTTTATATACGAAGACTCAGGCTGAGAGATATTAAATAACTTAACGCAAGGTCCCACAGCTACTGTTCACAAGAGCCAAAACTGACACTGGGTTTCCTAAACTCCAATGCACTGCTTTTTCTACAACCTTTCATATAGGCCTCTTACCAAATTATGCAGAAGTCACCATTTAATCTACTTGGGCTAACAGTTAAACAGATTATCTAAAGAATCACTTAACATTTAAGAAAGAAGAGGAATATAAAAGCACAATCTTATTTTAATTTGTTTATGAAACAGTTATGGGTAATTGGTGGGCCCTTCCTAAAAAAAAATTTTTTTTTTAAAGATTTTTAAAAACAAAGTCTGAGCCAGGCACAGTGCCTGACGCCTATAATTCCAGTACTTTGGGACGCTGAGGCAGAAGGATCGCTTGAGATCAGGAGTTCAAGACCAGCCTGGGCAACATGGCAAAACCCTGTCTCTACAAAAAATACAAAAATTAGCTAGGTGTGGTGGCATGTACCTGTAGTCACAGCTACTGGGGAGGCTGAGGTGGGAGGATCACTTGTGCCTGGGAGGCTGAGGCTGCAGTGAGCTGTGATTGCACCGCTGCACTCCAGCCTGGGTGACAGAGCACGGCCCTATCTCAAAAAAAAAAAACCCAAAAAGCAAACAAAAAAAAAAGTATTTCAGAAGAGGAAAACTCAAAGTATGAGCTTATTCTATAGGACTTACTTGTCTTTCTTTAGTAAAGTGGCCATGATCGCATTCATTCTAAAGAGGACAGTGGTGACCATAACAAACCAATGTTGGCCAGGCACGGGGTGGCTCACACCTGTAATCCCAGCACTTTGGGAGGCCAAGGGGGGATGGATCACCTGAGGTCAGGAGTTTGAGACCAGCCTGGCCAACGTGGCGAAACGCCATCTCCACTGCACTCCAGCCTGGGTGACAGAGCAAGACTCTGTCTCAAAAAAACACACAAAAAACCACAACCCTCCCACCCCCAATATTAACTACTCTTAGATTCTGAAACAAAGCCCAACTTACTAAATAGATGATTAGCTTCAATGGCCAATCTTTGCTTGACTCTAGTTTAGAGACTTCTTAGTGGCAGAATGCATTCCCTGGAGCCTATTACCTACAAAAAGTTCAGACAGGTTTTTCCAGTTACATTACTAAGTCAACACAAACAAAAACTGTGCCACCATCATTCTCAGAGTCCCCAATCTCAGCAGCCTTCTATTTATACAGGGTGGCCAGCCTTCCATTGACAAAATCCATAATCTGAAGGTAGGGCATTGACAAAGGCCAACAAATATGGCTCATCTGTCCATTTCTAGTTCAAATGCCCAGTTACCCCTCAAAATCAGATGCCAAAAATACATTCTGTTTTCCTCACAGGTCATGATTCCGATTATAGTTAATCCTTGTTATACGCAGGGGACTGGTTCCAGGACCATCTGCATATAACTAAACCTGTGCATACTCCACTCCACAGTCAGTGCCACAGAAGAAACTCACATATAAGAGCCAACTCTCCCAGGCCCAGAGGGGGGTTTCACATCCCGGGAATGCTGTGTTTGGTTGAAAAAGAGCTCTGTGTAAATGGACCTGTGCAATTCAAACCTACATTGTTCAAGGCTCAACTGTACTAACTTCTCTACTTAAATGTTGGTAAAGCAGGAAAGGTAAATAAATAGACGCCAGATAAAATACCAGAACTCCAATGTTTCCCCACTTCTTCCCTGATATCAAAAATTAATGGTGATACAATTTCTGTAAGATTTCAAATGTCCCTCCTGCCACCTCAATCCCAGGAAAACTATCATTACAAATATTCTATGATTTTTCACTAATTCATATGTCACCTTACCAAATAGTCTAAATTTCTAACATTTTACATTAGTTTTGGGATTGGGAGCTGAAGATAAAAAAGGAGTGGCTTGACAGAACGAGAATGATTTTTCTAATCACATCTAAATACACATTTTGCTGTACCCTTTGAGGCAGGCCAATGGTAACTGGCTGAAGAACTAGGGATGTGCCCTCCTTAAGGCTAAGATAGTAAGGTACATAATAACCAAGACACCTACTGCTAGAGCTCAGGCCATTGTCACAGTTACTCACTAAAGAGGCTAAGAAGCTACTGCGACCCCCAAACCCAAAATCATGTGATTTAAATTCAGTACTTAGAGATCAAGATTTTGATGAAATTACAAGAAAGAAACATCTCTAGGAAAAAACTTCACCTTCAGGGACAAATGTACCAGCTTGTCCCCAACGTGGGCCTAAAGGTTTAAAGAACCCTTAAAACACCTCTATCACAATGTGTCTAAAGAGAGTGCAGTGGTAAGAATACTCTTCATTTCATTTTTATGTCCATCTTCTCTTTTACAAAACAATTTACACTGAAGGAAGCCCTGCGCTGGGGCAGAAACCCGTTAAGTGTAGTTAATCTGTTACAGAACTGGCAATCAGTGGCATAACCCTTCCAGGAGGCAGGTGCAATAGGTGTGTGAAGGAGGCAGCATGATGGAATTCACATTTCACAGTCCTGCTGCCTAGAGATTCCTTTGTTTGGTCCACCTTGAAGAAATCAGCATAAAGATTACTACACCTAGCAGAATCTGGCAATTATTTTTCTTGTTATAATGAAGACCGTTTTCTATTGCAAGATACAATTATTGCTAATACTAAAGTATCCATGATCTCTACATACATGCTAACTAACTGGTTGTGAAGACACATGGACCCCAAACAGATCAGATTAGGTGTGAGAGAGAAGCTTCCTGAAATGAAAAGTATTCCACCAATAATTTACAAAGGGGATAATTCCCACAGGCAGGATAAAAACATTCTTTGACTATCTCTTGGCTCTTTGGGAAGATTAAATAAAGCTCTGCATGCAAACTACTCAGTGAAGTGCCAAGTACAAAAGCAGCTCCCAACAACTGTTAGATCCCACACGGAAGCAGTGACATCATAAATGTTAACTTACTGTTTTCCGAGCATCATATACTTTAAGCCAAAAGGTTCCAGGGCGGCCCCTTCCAGGAAAGGATTTCAAACTTTTAAAAAGTATTTCAGAGGTGCCGTGCCAGTCAGAAGTAACTGGTAATTTCTTAAATGTTGTACCCTACATCTGCTTCAGCCTTTCCAAACCATGTTTACCTTGTGGAGACTGTCCACTCACCCAGACACCAGCTGCATGTGCTTCCCCTGGAACACAGAGAGGTTTTTGTCGGGAAGCAACATGTGGTATCAATTTATCTTTCTCAGCAACGGCAACAAGAAATCTGCTCACTTTAAAAATAAAAAGGGAGTTGTGTAATTTAACTCTTAAAAGCCCCTGCTTTTTTTTTTTTTTTTTTTTTTTTTTTGAGGTGGGGTGGGAGGAGGACTGTCTAGAGCAGCAAAATGAGTTATGGTTAACTCCAAAGCCAGGCCCACTACTTCCCACCAGGCTGACTGCAGGCGTCTCCTGGTCCTTACAAGGAATTTCAGGGGAAAGCACTGGAAAGGACTGTCTTTCAATACAGTGCTCACCCACTTTGTGTACAGGACCAGCATTTCAAGTGGGTCTCACTGCTTGACTTGTTGGCACTGACAATTCAGAATGAGGTTGCCAAATGCCTGAATTCTAACATATGCATCTGCTGAACCACAGATGACAAAGATTTTCTGAACAGCCCAATGGAACCACAATTCACAGGGAGACCCAGAGGGCTGTGTGCCACAGGAGAGCACTGCAAACAGATAGCTTCAGGAGCAGGCCCGGGTGGGCGCCTTCGGTGTATAATGACAGGCTCTTTCAAAGGCAATAATTCTCTGGAAGAGGCCCTCAATTTCCCTTCAGTAGTAGTTCTTCACCCCGCCTATTAGAATCACCTGGGAAGACTTTAAACACATCCCAGTCTCAGAGGTTGTGATTCAATAGATGGGGTAAGGCCTGGATATAGGTACATTTTTACAGCTCCTCAGATTATTCTAATGTGCAATTAGGGCCAAGAACCAATGGTCTTTCCCCCTTATATTTCCATTGACTGAGGATCTGATTCCAATCTAATGATTCCCAGTCTCCTTAGATCTGGTAACATAGCACAGTAATGTCCTTTAAGTCCAAGTTTCCACCACTGAGAAGATAAAGGTGAGAACTGGGATGAGAGATTAAAGCTGTGATTTTATGTGCAGAATAAGAGCTAGGGCAATTTTATTTTATTTTAGGTAACTGAGGTCCAGATCTGCTTTTCTTTAGAAAATCATGAGGTGAGGGGAAAGATCCTTGACCTTACCCTGCCTTGGGGACAGTCACCTCATTCTGCTCTGTGATGCTTCTCCACCCAGCATGCACAGGCATGGAAAGAAAGAAGGCATGTGGACTTTCACAAAACTAGGAATTGATATAGCTGAAGAAGGAAGGAATGGAACACTAACTGATCCTTGTAATTTCCTTAGATATTGCCAGAATCTAGTTTTTAGCTGCCTACTCCCTTCTGCTGGATTTTATCTACTTTGGGACTAAGATGTTGTTCAAAAGCAGGTACAGAAAGTACGACAGCATAAAAATGTATCTGAGATTAGAGAGAGTTATTACGTCATATGTAATACCAGCTATAATGGCCAAAACCAAATCTTTCAGATTGAGAAGAAAACATAAACTTTCATGTAAAAGATTGCACAAACAACCTGATATGTAAATCTAGCTCCACTCTACTCTTGCCTAAAACTTAAAAGTTTAAACCATTAAGGGACTTAAAAAAAAAAAAAGACGATGTTCTAAAGTAAACATTGTTGGGAACTTGGCTGAATAATTAAATTTCCAGTTAGAAACAAGATTTCCCGTTAAACTGCTGACGATAACCCTCTACCCACAGAGATGGCCTTTGGAAACTAACATTTAAGTTTTCAAGCAGCAAGCAAGCGACAGGTTCTGGTCCCTCATAAGAAAGAATAAAATCATCATCTGGTGATCAGAATAATGAATCAATTTTCTATCCAAACAAAATGAGACATATGAGGCTTTCCCAAGGGGAGAAAGGACTGGGTACACAATTTATCCTGCCCTCAAATGAAAAAGAAATCCTAGATAGGAAGAAAGTTCTCTTAAATAGCATGAAAAAGATGACTACCACTATACTCCACACACAGTTCTGTTGGGTTTTCTAGGGTGGATTTTATTTTCATATTAATTATTTTTTTTTCTTTTAGTAATCTTCTTTTCAAGCTCTTCCACAGCTGTTTCTGCTCTTGGAGGGCAAGAGGGAACATTCCATTCCTCACAGCCAAACCTGCACTTCCGGCACACAGAGAACCCTGGCAGTCTTGCAACCTCTGCCCACACCCACTCCCTGCAGCATCCTGCCCCTCCCCACAAACTCTCCTATTTCCAGCCCCAGGTCCCTCTCCCCATAGACTGAGGAAGAATTCTTGCACCTAAAGGCATGCAGTCAGCGAGATGACAGTCCCAGAAAGCAGGTTAAAGCTGCAGCATTTGGATGCCCCTGTTCTCTTTCTCCAAGCTTCTCCTGTGATGTTATTGAATCTGTTTCCCCTTCCCACAAGGTGCTCAGCAAACACATGCTACTGAAATTCTCTTTTAAGACCATGCTCAAATTAGCCACACAAAATGGTTGCCTCAAAGAGTTAACAGCCATGAAGTTATAAAAGCCATGAAGTGGAACAGAAATAGTTTTATTATTAATATTCACTTAGCTTAAACAAAATAAGGCTGCACCTTTTTCCAGTTTGAAAACTTACGGTGTGTGGAAATCGAATAAAAGGGCATAGGAAACATGCATCCAGAACTCAGGAGCACATCCAAGAATTTAGCATCACTTTCATGACATATGACAAGCAATCAGGGCAGGAAGCTCAGTAAAAACAGCAATAGCTGGGGAACATGGAGAGGGCCAGGAAACCCTCTTTCTATGAAACAGGCAGCCCCAACTTCACAGTCGCAGACCCTGAGGACCAAAGAGGCACAGGGCCACACCTGAATCCAATCAGCTCCTAAGTGTCAACAGATCAGAGACAGACTCACATCACCTGGCCTTGAGGTGTAACCCACCACCCAGAAAGAAAACATTAGTACCAATGTCTGGATCAGCACACTAATAGCAAAGATAAAATGCAGGGTGCAGTCTGGCTCTTTAAACCAGATACCATGTTTTATTATAGCTTTAGCACCCGGTAGAGGGCCTGGTACATAGTAGGTGGTCAAAAAATAGTATTTGTTTAACCATTGAATTAATAAGAAGGGGGGAGGAGCCACAAAATAGACCTGAATTATACTTTAACATGAGATGTGATAAAACATGAGACCAAAGAATGTCCTACATGAGTGAAGACGGAAGTAAGCTTCCATTGCAAAATGTGAGGTAGCATCTAGGTTGTTCTCAGGTTGAAAAGTCTCATCACTAGTATTAACTTCAATTATACAGCCCAATTTCCAAAAACCTGAAAATATATACCAACAAGTAGGCTTTAAGGTCTCTAGAATAAGAGATGGAAAGAAGGGCAAACTGATAAGGTGTGTGCTACTCAGTGGAGCAAGGCCTTAGTAGGCATTTCAGGTCCATCCAGGGGGAAGAGCCGGCTCTCCACCTGTCATGGGATGCCATGGGGCCCCCATTACTTGGTAATTCAGTTGGCTCAGAGTCCCGGGCACACTCAAAACCACAAATAACACATTCTGGTTCTAAAGTCTCCTCTACACAAGCACCTAGGTAACAAGAGAAATCCCAAATCAAGTCTACTTCACCTACAGTCTGAAGGAAATTCATGTATGTGGTGCCTACCAGGGCCAATGCTCTGTGCTTGACAAATTTGATCTCATTTTATTTTCACAACAAGCCTGTCAGGAGGAAACTGAGGTGCAGAAAGGTTAAGCAATTTGTCTAGTGGGTGGTGGTGCTAGAAATCAAGCCTGAGGCTAACTTCAAAAGTGAAGCTCTCACCACTGCACTGTGTATTTCCTTCTGAAGTCACCAAACTGACCAAGAAGGGAGGCACCACTAACAAGTGACCAAGGAATAAGAAGCTTTAAAGACTACAAAATCTGTGTGATTCAATTAAATGTTCAGCATGTGGTCCCTACGTTTATGAAAGAGATGGAAAATGTGGAAAGATGATAAGCCATGAAGCAAGCCTTGTTGGAGCCAGATCTGCCCATCTGCTAAAACTAATTTTTTAGAAATGACACCTTTTCTCAGACAGACCTCAAAGGGACGCTACTATTATGTCCTAACCTGAACTGGAATCACTATTTTGGGCAATGCCCAAATATTACTATAGCCATAAACTGAACTTCTACATATCCAGGCTTTCCTCGGTGGCACGTCTGGAGGCTTCTGTGTTCTGGGAGAATTAGCTTGTGACTACGTCAAGCCAGTATCACCTGGCTGTCCCTGGCAGGCCTATTCAGGCCCTAAAACAGCTGGCACCATGTTATGGATCCTCAAGCCAGAAACATCAAGCAAATGTCTGCTAGTGCCTGGCCCTTGCTATTATGAGGCTTAATCTGAAACAGGGACTCAGCTCTATACTATTTAAAACATGTAATTAGTTTATTATTGAGCCAGAAAAGATGAGCTTGCTCTAAAACTATGTGAATCTTAAAATATGATGCCTTTTGCCTGCCAACTGACAACGTGATCAGGATACTTCTGTTTAACCTCAATCAAAAACTCTGGTAGAAAACTGCTTTAAGGTTACATATGCCTACTATTTTATTATTTGTCTTCTGGCATCAAAACCTGCAGAAACAAATTGACAATGCAAGCACATTACAGGGATGGATGTGGAGGTGCTGAGTGGGTGAGTTAAACAGCTTGAGAGTTTGACATCTGAAATCCAGGAAAACTGCTTTTCTGTTCTTAGTTTACAATCCCTTCCTTCACATGAAATTTACTGGCTTTAGCGTCACACATACAAACACAACTGTTTCTAGCTCTTCAGATGTTATGGCTCAGAAAAATCGTTCCTTTTTGTCTTGTTATTTCAAGAGCAACTGATTTCTTTTTGGTAGCTCTGAAATATATGCCAGTGTGTGGGCACAGTCACACAGCTACGCACAGGCCCACACCCTGGAAAGATTGGAAGGAGTGGAGACACATTTTTCAGCTAGGAAAGGAAAAAGTTTGGGTTAGTATTTATAAAACAGACAAGTGTGCATGCATTTGGAAGCAGGTTATCTTCCAAGTGTCAATGTTAATTATCCTAATAGTCACTGTAAATCAAGGTGTTACCAGTGAAAGAAGCAGAGAAAGTAAATGCTACACAACAGAATACCCCATGTTGGCTACTGCAAACAAAACAATTGATGTATTTTTTCTGTATGGAAATAAAGAGTACAATGCAGTCAATTCTATAAAATGACTTGGGCTAATAGTATCTTCTGTCCCCTCCACACCTCACTGAAATTCAGCTCTAATGAGGAGCCTCCCGAGGGACTGCCTTCTTTAACCTATACCTCATCTGCATATTCAGTATTTCACCGTAGCAGTTTTGCAAGATTTTTTTTTCTTGTTCAAAACCACAGGATGCAAAAGTAGCTGATGACCAATATAATGATATTGTGAAATGCTCACCAAGTCAACCATTTATTCCATGACACTCCTGGGTGCTAATTACACACACAGATGAGCATCAGAAAGCTCAAAAGTTCACAAAAAAAGATCATATAAAGAAAGGACATTTCCGGTAACTAAAGAACTAGGCACTGATTGCATTTTTCTGAAAAAACATTCACTGAGCCACTCAGATACCCATGTATTCTAACTTAAAATCTAGGGTGTTCCCAAATGTGTAAGTTAGTTATTAGCACCTACCCCTAAACTATGATGAAGCAGATTGAATGCACATGAGATAAAATCATAGTTTTTCTAAAGGCCATAACAGAAATGCAGTATTTTATTGTATCAGGCTCTAATCTACTTCATGTACATGCTAGGTAAACTTGAAAGCACTTAAACTGGAAATACAAGCATCAGTAGTGTAATATCTATCACCCAAAGGGCAGGAGAAATAGTATTAACTGGCAAGGACAGTCATGCAAGAGACTATAAAAGCTGAACACACAGTAGAAATAGAAAACTCCTATAACTGGGTGCCTCAGGGGCTAAAAGAATGTAGGAAACAGTTCTTTTAGACCCTGCTTGTGGCTGCAGGAGGCTGGAGAAGACAGAAGAGTCTAAGGTGGGGGGGGGGGGGTCAGAATATGGTGGAGAGTTGGAGGGTGAGCCCACTCCTCAACCAGCACGTGTCCCTGTGCTCCAGGGCTCACTGGTCCCACCATATTAGCAGTCAGTGACTCTAAGGGCATTCCTGAGGATGCAGGACCCCTGACCTTATAACCACCTCCTTGGTTAAGTCTGGGTTGGCAGGGTCAGCCCTTGGATTATCTCCCCAAACTTTCTGGAACCCTTTAACTTGGTCCTCCTGAAATTTCCAGCCCTTTCCCTTTAGTCAGGTTTTTCATTTGCTAATGGGAATGGTGTGTGGGCTCATAATACGATCAGGTACTAGATCTTTCCCTAAGGATTAACAAATCATTAAATATATGGGGGTCATTGAGAGTAATCCCTTCACATCACGACAAGGGAGGAAAAATATGAAGAAACAGATGTTTCTGAGCCATTTTCAGGTTCAAAGTAACACACAACGAACGTCAAGTAACACACAACTCTCTGAGGCATTATGTGGAATGTTAGCTGTTTCTCTAGACACAAGTTCATCGGATCCTTTCAAACAGCTATAACCTAAGGAGTTTTCTGAAGAAAGACAGCTGAGTCCTGATATTAATTTGTGGATAGAAAGGCAAGTAGGGGCCAGGCACAGTGGCTCACACCTGTAATCCCAGCACTTTAGGAGGCAGAGGCAGAAAAATGGCTTGAGCCTGGGAAGTGGAGGTTGCCATGAGCCAAGATCATGTCACTGCGTTCCAGCTTGGGCAACACAGTGAGACCCCCATCTCAAAAAAAAAAAAAAAAAAAAGCTGAGGGTGGTGGTGAAGTAGGGGTATCAGCTACTTATAAGGTTAACAAATCTACATTTGGAGAACAATTTGCCAGGGGTTTCTTGTGTTACTGAATGTCTTTGCTTTGTCAAGCAAAGTACTGACGGGTCTTTGTTCTAAACTATCTTTCAAGGTAGGACTATCTTTCATCTGCAGTGAGCAGCCTTGAAAGGTAGTCATAATGCCTCCCTCCAGAGCAAAGGGCAGACATACTTATTGCCTATTATGAATGATTTAAGATCCCTAAACTCAAGGTTCCTGCACAACCCACTACATGTGCAGCCATCAACCTGGGCCTATCTATGTCACCCCTGTGGGATTCGGGGGCAAGGAAGAACCAATGCAAAATAGACTATTGCTCATGCTGGCTGCTGTGCCGTGAGAGAATAACAGATTCCTTTGCCTCTGACCCAAGAGTTTGGCGTCTGGTAGGGGCAAATCTGAGACACCTGTAGTCCTTTTTTTTTTCTTTTTTAAAGATAGGTTCCCACTCTGTTACCCAGGCTGGAATGCACTGGAGTGCAGTGGTATAACCACAGTTCACTGCAGCCTTGAGCTCCTGGGCTCAAGTGATCCTCCTACCTCAGCTTCCTGAGAAGCTGGAACCACAGGTGTGCGCCACCACACTTGACTAATTTTTAATTTTTTTTGTAGAGATGGGGTCTCACTATGCTGTCCAGGCTGGTCTCAAATTCTGGGCCTCAAGCGAACCTCCTACCTCACCTTCCAAAGTGCTGGGATTACAGGTGTGAGCCACTGTGCCTGGCCACTTTGCCATTCTTGACAGTCCACTGCTTTAGCTTGTGAACTGACTATTTCCTTAACCATGAAAGATAAAATTGGGCAATGATCATCTCTAGCCATCTTTCTTCTCTTCTCCTATGTAAAATAAGAAGGAATACAAGATAATAGGATGAGAAACAAAAAGCAAGAGAGGCAGACATACATGGCTCCAGCACTCTGAATGCTCTCACCTGGCTCTGCCAACGACCCTTAAGGCTTTATGACAATAAACCATTAATCAAAGGGAGCAGGGGTGAGAAGACCCCCAGAGAGTCATTTTCAGTGTTTCATCTACATTAGTCACCATCTTTTTCAGCTGTTACTCAATGTTGCGGTTTTGCTTGTGGGAAATAGAGCTAAGTGAGCAGCAGGTTTAGGTTTATTTCTTTTTACCTTCCTCTTCCACCAATACAAGAACAGACACCTTATGTCCATTCCTACCCCCATCTCCCTGACAACTGGGCTGCCTCATCTCAAGGCAGTCCTAACAGTACTGAGTTTCTGCAGGGTCCAGACAGATTCCATTACGGAGCCCTGGGCCGGGAAACATTTCTCCTCAGTTCTTCGACTTGTCTATGAACTGCCCTCAATTTAACCTTGGCAGAGGTGCTTCCAGGTCTCTCCCCTTGCCACAGTGACTTTGCTGTTGTAAAGTGTCGTGCATGTAGATACCCAGGATTCCCTCCTCTTTCCACTTAGCTCTCCCACATAAATTTTCTTCTTTCTTCTGACAGTATTTAGTAGCTTTAGATCTCTATGAAGGAAAATGGACTAGGCATTGCCTGTGAACCAATAGCAAACACATACGATGACATTTATAGACTCTCTCCAAGTTTCCAAAAAAAAGAGTTAATTTTCTAGCTTATTAATGATAAGCCAGGAGGCTTATCATGAAATACAGGAACTTTATGACATTTCATTTGCCACAGTTTTGTAAAGAGGAAACTGGTATTTTCTTTTCCCTCCCTTTTCCTCTTGGATAACCTATTTCAATTTTGGCAAAAGGAGGGGGTATATTCACTATGGTGTTCACGTGCATCTACATGTCTAGTACCTCTGAAATGATACTGGATTGTTGCCACATGGTAAAATAACGTGCTCTTTGATAATTATCAATTAGAATGCTATAAAATGGGCCAGTAGTTCCACTCTGCTCATACTGTGTGGTGTTTTGGCCACCAAACACAAGCCTTCTTTGGCTTCTCCCTACATCAACCAGAAAATTCTGTTAATTTGCTGTGATGCTATTTGTGGACATGCATGGAAAAGAATGCAGGCATCCAGGAGTAAATTAGGGTCAACTCACTCCACTTAGGCAGCAGGACACCAGCACAGCACTCCAGTTACAATAAACATTATACAGGGACCCCAGTTTGGGCCGAGTGGCAAGGCCTGCAGAAATAAGGAACTATTAGCAACAACTTGCAAGTAATCAATTTTTAATGCTTCCAGTCTAGGGTAGCTGCCAAAGCATTTGGCCAAAGCCATCATTTTAAAAACACCAATTTAAGCTACAATGAGGTATTCTTACTATAGTAAACAGGTTTTAGTTTGTCTGTCTAAATCCATATATGAGGTTTAAAAACAGAAAAAAGTAAGGTTTAAAATTTAAATACTACTTGGACATTTTAAAACTCCTATGGTTTTTCTGTCCTTTTACCTGATAGCTCTCTTTTGTGCAGTACTATGCTTAGTGATGATTATTAAAATTTTTACTGGGGGGAAGGTGCATAAGATATGAAGAAGTCACATCAGATCATAAGAAGGAAAGTGGGAAGAGTTAAAAAGAAAGAGATGTATCTCTTTTGCTATTATGTTGGAGATGCCTGGCATGTGGAAGACTCAACACATTTTCTCGAAAGCATAAATGAATTCTCCTTTATTTTCTCTTTTGAACTAAACCATGCTGAATAAGGTTAGCATCTGCAATAAAATGCAGGAGGAAAGAAGCAGACATTCTTCCAGCACCAAAGAAGTACACATTCTCTTTTTCCAGGTTTCCCATCTCCAAGAAAACCTACCTTTAGCATTGGAAGTCACAGTAATAAACTATCAGACTTAAATAAACTAGGTTATCTGCCTTAAACTTCAGAAGCATTTAGAAGTTTAAAATCTGAATAGAAAATTAAGTTCTATTAGAAGTTATACTCATGCTTCAAGAAGACTACACAATTCAAATACAGCAGTAGAGGACATTTTGTTTTTAATTAAGATTTGGGAAAACAAAATTTGGATTGGTTGGTGAAAGTGTTAAAGTGGGTGCAAAGTTTTTGAAGGATTGTTTATCACTACCTATTGATACTGCACACAACCTTTGACTTAGTAGAACAGACCACTCCATTCTTCTCTTATTCATTACTCACACAATGCCAATTTTTAGCTGGGCCCAGACAAAAAGACTACATTCCTCAGCCTTCTTCGAAGTTAGATGTGGCCATGTGACTTAGCTTTGAAAATAGAATGACATGGAAGTGGAAGAGTTCCATGCAAGACTATTTAAAGGCAGCTACTCAGCTAAGAGATGAGTCTCCTCATTCGTGCTGTTCTTCCCTCCTTTTGGCCTCCATTTGCATGGACCATGAGGAGACCCTGAGGATGAAAGCCTCTTGCTGAGATGAGAGGGCAGAGAATAAGAGGAGACTGAGCATCAATCACTTCTTACAGTGGCCACACAAGCCCTAGACTTCTTTTACATGAGAATAATTCACTATTAAATTTGTTTTCCATTAGCCAAACCTAATCCTACCTGATAACCCAACAATTCTATTTTTAGGAATTAATTTTACTGACATGCCCTCCTGCATGTTATCTCTGTGTGTATACATACACTCTCTCTCAACTTTTGTATATATTAGATTTTTTAAAAATTATAAAATTCCAAGTATTAATAATGGTAATTAGAGGTTTCTGTTCATGTTACAATAATGCAATAGAAACACCTAACAAGAAAGACCTTTATGTGCCTATATTCTATACATACCCTGATGTATGTGTCATCAGGCACTTTCAAAGTGCTTTTCAGTGAATGACCTGTATGTGTGCTGGGTTCTGTCATCCTCTAATGTTGCAGACTGGCAGGGCTAACAGTAATCCTCCCGGCCCTGAAGTTTTAGAAGTTCTCATTGGAGGCCATTAAGGATCGGGACTTAATATATTTATAGCTAAGAGGCTATATTATGATGAAGCTATTGACATTTCTTGTTTTGGGTCAACCTGGATTTCAAGAAAAAAAAAAAAAAGCAATTCTGGGGATTCAAGACAAAAAAATGAATTATGGGAAAGAAGGCTCGAAGAGAGGCTTACATATGGTCTTACCATTTACTGGGAATTAATTCAATGGTAACAGAATATATAGGGTTATTTCTACCAATCATGGGAATTTCGTCTGGGCCAATGCCTTAGCAACAATTTTCACAAAACTATCAGAAAATAACATCAACAGCCAGTGAGCACAGATTATCAACAACATACCAGGATATTGTAACTTGGTTAAGTTTATGCTTTTCTAACTTTGGAGTAACATGAAATGAACAGAAAGTAAGGCAGTCTCCACTCAAGCCCAGAGCATCAAATCTAAAAAATAAAAATGTTATTTTTATTAACATTTAATATCATATAACAACAGGGCTGGAGTAGTGGTGGAAGAACTGGAGAGGCCGCAAGTTCAGTCACTCAAATTGGTATTTGCTGAGGTCCTTCCATGCACCAGGCATACAAATGTGAGTGAATAGACAGACATGGTCCCTGGTCTCATTCATAGATTTTATAATTTTGTGGAGTGAGAGGAAGGTAAGGGACAGACATTAATTAAAGCAAACAAATACATACATAATTACAAATTGTGAAAAGTGCTCTGAAAGAAAACAACAGGATACCATAAGAGAAAATAACAAGGTCAGCTGTGTGTACCTAAGACAGACTGGAAAGTCAGGAAAGACTTAAGACCTGGAGGAGGAGCAACTAAGTAATGAAAGCCACTGGGATGGGTTTACCTAGAGAGGATAGAGTGGATGGGTGTACCTAGAGAGGAAATGGAGAAGAGAAAACCTTAGAGTTTCTCATGGGAGTCATGCAACATGAGGGCGGGTAGAGAACAGGGATCAGACAAAACAAAGAACAGAAGCCACCAGACAGGAGGGGAGTGTGGCGATCGTGCCCAGGAGAGCTTAGTGCTTCAAGGAGAAAGGAGTCACCACTGAAAGATCCAGAAAGAGAGGAGAACAGAGTGTCCATAAGCTTTGGCAACAAAGAGGTTATCACTAGTTGCCTTGGCAACAGCAGTATCAAAGGAGTGGTAGGGACAGAAGCCACGAAAGATGCCAGCAAGGGATCACTACTACTAATAAAAAAGCTAACATTTATTAAGTGCATATGATGTACTAAACACTGTTCTAAGTGTTTCATATGTACTCTCTCTGTAAGTCTTCACAACAATGAGGACAATATGGTCCCCATTTTACAGATGAGAAAACTGAAGCTTGCAGAAACCTGCCCAAGACCACATGGATGAGAACTCAAAGGTTTGCACCAGGACCTAAGCATGATGCAGTGAGGGCCTCAGAGACGGAGAGGGCACAGGATCTGGAGCCTATAGCCAGGGACTAGCATTGTCCTGACCCTCAAGCCACATGATGGCCTTTTCCAGGGAGGGACATAAAATGGGGCAAAACAATCCTACAGGCTCTAGGAGTACACTGGGTAACAACGGCCACAGGAACAGTCCTTCCATCTTGCAAAAATACTTACTATCTTGGGGATGGTACATTCTAGAACACAGATTTTGATAAGTTCCCATTTGCTTCTCCACTATTCATTAATGACCCATGAAAATCATTCCATCCTAAAGATGATATGAGGGGCAAACACAGCTGAACTCTGCACTGAGGTCAGATCTTCACTCCTCTTGAACTTTCTGCAGTTCAGCTCTGGACGACAGCACTGTTAATTAGTGGGCACCACTGCCATAGCTGGGGCAAGGGCAAGGTGAAGCAAAACACACGAATCATTCTTGCTATCTGTACTCTCCTCTTACATCCTGGTCAAAAAGGAAAAGTTGACCAAAGAGAAGAAATTGTTGGGTTGCCGCTGAACAGCCCTCTCATTCCATAACCAGGAACACAAACAAACATCAAAAACAAAATAGAAGAGCAGTTGTTGATTTCTGAGTGTTGCTCATCTTGTTTTCAAAACCTAGCAATCCCATTAACTTCACATTCACTTTGGAACACTTTTTAGGTACTTGAAGGAGTGAGCACTCCTCTCTGACGTGACCTCAAGGTTCAAAATAAGCAACGTAAGTAACCTAAGGTACTTGACTAGTCCCCTCATCCTCATTCCCCAGGTCCTTTCCTGTCCCTTCTGCCTCCAGCCAGTTTTAATTTGCACTAAAGTCTGAAAAGGTCAAGCTGGGCATGGGCAAAGAACTGATTGTTTACACAGTAAAATTACAAGAACGAACTAAAAATGAAGTCACCCTCTGTAGAATAGCACTATTCAAAAACTGGGGTGAAATAAAATTCCTACTACAGTAAAGCCTTCCATATAGGCTACCAAAACGTGGGGAAATGAGAGTTTAGAAGTCTATTTACATTTTATGATTTAGTCTCTTTGGATTTGGAAGTAAAGAGTAACCCACAGAAATTCTTCAGCTAAGAAGCTTAAATGTACTTATCTGATCATGTGAAATACACATTATGTTCTGGATTCTTGCAAATGTGCTCAATCTGTATGCAAACACCAGAAACAAACAAGCTGCAAAAACAAAAGCTGAAGTTACATTAGTCGACAATGAATTAGCTTTACGGAACCACTAACTGGACTTTATGGAACCACTAACCGGACAGGGATCAGACTATCCTACCTGTGACTCTCCCAGCAACTGTCCAAAACAATGCAAGTTAAGGGTTAAAATGATAATCTCAGTGATAGTATTAAAGTAATTTAGAGGGCACCTACTGCCATACACACATCATTCTAATTTTTCAAAATCTCCTGTCGTTTGCTAGCCTTGAATTGGATGAGAGCTGCTGAACTTTTTTTATTTTCAGTCTTTACCTTTTCCTTTAGTATCAAAGTATTACATGCTTATTCTAAAAATCTGGGAAGTGTGGAGAAGCAGAAAAAACATTATGTAATTGACCCTCTAAACTACAACCTTTGTAGATTTTGCTACTTATTTTCTGTAGTTTCTTGTTTATATGGATATTATCCTGCATATTATCCTGATCCACGCCACTCCCCCAATTTAATGTTATACTATCAGCAGTCCCCCTTGCCAAAAACTCTCTTAAGTATATTTCTTATAACTTCAGGACAGGCATGGTGGCTCAGACCTGTAACACCAGCACTCTGGGAGGCCGAGAATGGAGGATCACTTGAGCCCAGGAGTTTGATATCAGCCTTGGCAATACAGTGCGACCTCATTTCTACAAAAAAATTTTGAAAATCAGCCAAGCATGGTAACACATGCCTATAGTCCCAGCTATTTGGAGGGCTGAGATGGGCGGATTGCTTGAGCCTGGGAATGGGAGGTTGCAACAAGTTGAGATCGTGCCTCTGTACTCTAGCCTGGTCCACACAGTGAAACCCTGTCTCAAGAAAAAAAAAAAAAACCAAAAGCAAAAAACTTCAATG
The DNA here is from genome assembly GCF_028885625.2 of Pongo pygmaeus. Classification (NCBI taxonomy): domain Eukaryota; kingdom Metazoa; phylum Chordata; class Mammalia; order Primates; family Hominidae; genus Pongo; species Pongo pygmaeus. Next base: position 108,593,879 of record NC_072378.2, on the reverse strand, counting down.
ACCTGTACTATTCACTGTTTACCTGGGTACCGCTCTCAAAATTTGAATTAATGCTTTGTGCTTCAAGTCTCATGCATTCTTGCATTCTTCTAAATTCTATGCACAACACAGAATATGCAGAGTGATCTTCCAGTTAACTCATTTATATGGACAGGTCTTAATACAATGAATAGCATTTGTATTCAAAGTACAATCTATTTTAGCTAAAATGTTCTCCTTTACAAGCAAAATACAAGAGATTTTGACTGTACAATGTACTTTTTTCTGTATTTTTTTTTGTGGCAATTCTAGCCCTCCACATACACCACAGGCTTGAGGATGTCTCTCATATACTTATATTTTAAGGGGGGTTTACGTATTCTGGCAGTCCTCACATGCCATCCTACTTGCTATGGGAGCAACCAAACCACCAGGGGAACGCAAAGACATATTAAAAATGGAATAAAGTGAATTATACCTTAAATATGTATCAAGTAGTCATCACGACTCTGTCTGGATAAGTTGCCTTATCATTCCATAAGTTAAATATGCAAAAGAAAAATGGCACAGAGAAGTTGAGACAGAGCTTTACAATGGGAAGAGGCTTTAGAGTTTATCTGACCCAGTGGTTTTCAAACTGTTTATGAAGCCCTAGAGGTTCTTTAGGGCTCTGAGTGGGGAGAAGCTGACCAACTTGTCAAAATTCAATGTGCCAAATTTACTAAATTGATTTCTTTCAAAAGCACTAGTAAGAATGTTTGGGTTCTGTACTGATGATGAAATATTTTAAATAAAATCAGTAACTTAAGTTTAAAGGCATAGTAAGAAAATCAAAATTAGCTACAACAATCCCTTCATATTGAAATAATTGAGTTTCCAGCCAGTCAAGGTGGCTAACGCTTATAATCCCAGCACTTTGGGAGGCCAAGGTGGGCAGATCGCTTCAGGTCAGGAGTTTGAGACCAGCCTGGCCAACATGGTGAAACCCTGTCTCTACTAAAAATATAAAAATTAGCCGGGTGTAGTGGAGTGCACCTGTAACCCCAGCTATTCAGGAGGCTGAGGCATGAGAATCAAACCTAGGAGGCACAGGATGCAGTAAGCCAAGATTGCGCCATTGCACTCTAGCCTGGGCAACAGAGTGGGACTCTGTCTCAAAAAGACAAAAAAGAATGAAATACTGAGTTTCCAGATCAGTAACTGGGAGCTCAATCCCTAGAATTGTGCCCAGCACATAGTAGGGCAAAATATATATTTGTTGAATGAACTATGAATGAATAGGATCCATTAACTTTTTAAGAAAACCCAACATAAAAGAGCAAGATCAAAGCAGTACGAAGTCAAGACACCCAGAAGGCATTACTATAATAAGCTGTTATGATTAATCACCCAAATTTTCTGTCTATTAATTGTACATATGAAATCGTGAAGTATCAAAAACCTCTAATTGACTAAATGTCCTAAACAAGCTATAAAACAAATGGTAAAATGTTCACACAAATGAAAATGATGCATTAAAAAAACACTTTAAACATCAAGATAATGCACATGTATTTACATGAAATGCTCACATTTTTGTTAATGATGATGTAGATCTTTGTGAATTTATTTAATACAAGTATGTGCTTAGTAAAAGTTTAGTTCGTCAACTCTGATCCAAATTGTATACTGCTGTTAAAGCATTCAGTGACCTGACGTTGTAAACTACATGGGGGATCACATGGCTAATGAGTGGGTGTGGGGATCCCCATTTCAATTCAGCCTATATGTACTGTTGACCCAATTACGACAACTGAAAAATTCCCCTGTCCAAGACTATCCCTAAGGCTTACTGTGCCACAGCCCTCTTATTATCACACAATATCATCCCTACCTTTCTTATCCAATGAAAGGAGTTTCTCTGGGAGCACTGCCCCTCCTTCCTCTTCCTCACACCCATCACTTCCTCCAAATTCTGATGTGAAACCCACTACCTGCAGCAAGACTGGCTCCACCCTGTTTGGACCACTGCTGTGGTCCTCTGCATCTGGGAGCAGGTGCTCCATGTTTAAAAACAGAGCTGTCTTTTATGCGATGTTTTACTGTTTTGAACTAGTCTCTGTCTCACAGGTATATGGTTTTATCTTAGATCCTGCCCCTCCAAGGAGACTGTAAAGTCAAAGACCAAGGAGTGAGTTCTATGCTCTTTCTGAACCTCACAGTAATTGATTCAGTTTGATTCACAGAGTATGGTATTCAATAAATATTTAGAAAGTAAAATCTACAGTGTTATGCTATAGGACCAGCCAAAACCACAATGTATTGATCATTCAATGTATTGTCTTCTTAATTGATATGTACTTTTAGGAAGAATTAGTCCACAATTTATTGAAATTAAATAGAAAAGGAAGGTGCGTAAGTAGTTGCAGTATCTGGATTTTATTTATTTATTTTCGGCAGGGGGAGGTTTGGGCTAAGCCCAACCAGGAGCAAACCAAACCTGTTTGAGGCAGGGTCCACCTCCACTTGCTCCTTTCTGAAGGGCCACTGTCATTGCTGTCACCTTGGGTCACTGTACCCAGGCTTAAGCAGGGTTTTTCATCCCAGGGAATGCGTTCCGAGGGCAAAGCACAGAAAGAACATGGTCTCGTTGGCTTTCTCTCATTTCTGTCCAATGTATTTGTGACCAACAAACTGAGCTTCTGACTTTATTTACAATGCCACACACTTTAGGTACCTGGAAATAAAAGCTTTCCCCAAAAGTCAAAAAGCTAAATGCTTGGACACTGTAGCAGCTAGTGGAGTTCTTGTTTCAGTGCCCAAAGAGGTCCAGGAAAGAGATTATGCTTTACATATGAAAGGAAGCAGGATTTAGCCTCACTCACCCAGTGCTCTTCTCTCACCCAGTGGGAGGCAGGGCCAGAAAGGAGAATGCTCTATTTTCAGGTCAGAGAAGCAAACTGGTGCCAGGCCTCCAGGCGTCTCCAGTGAAAAAGGATAGATCCTGAGGTTATCTTTCCTCTGGGTCCATTAACGTGAAAAGTCTCCTGTTATAGGCTTGTTTGTCCAGAGGGAGCCCAGCCTCCCAAGGACGGCCATCTAGACAGTGCTGACACTGCAGCGGAAAAGGACTCTGGATGGCCTGTGGAAATGGACACCCCGAACACCATTAGGCAGGACACGGTGCCACTTTTCTGACTGTAGATTTTATTAACAGAACTTCGGGAATAACTTTAGGATGAGAGAAATCACCATTCACTTTTTCCAAAGAATCTAGACCTCTAACCTAAAAACAATAAATCGTCTTAAAACAGCTCTATACTTTGTTGTGTTGGGTCCTATTGCTCCTTGTCCTAACTACACAATACGAACAGAAAACAAACTGCAAGGTAAAAAAGCAAAACTTCCACAATGCGATGCTTGCCCAAGTCGTCTGTTGTCCTCCAGGTGCCTTGAAAACTGCTGGGGCAGTGGGAGAAGGCTGGGAACCACAAACTTCTTTTCCTGGAGTTACTTATTTTTTGATACCACTTGAATAGAATCCTAAAATGTCAAAGCTGTAGAGGACCTTCAGCTTATCCACTAGCTCAAGCCCATCATTTTAGAAATGAAAACACTGGTGTACAGAGAGCTAAAGTGCCTTGGACATAGAGACACACTGCTAGTTAAAGGCTGGGTCAGGACCCACACTTCCTACCTCTGATCCCAATGTGTTCTCTTTTCTCTGTAAAGTTTTCAAACCTTGTATTTAGTAGCAGGATCCTCTTCCCAAATGAAATCTTGGACAAACCTTGATAGGCATAGCAAATGAAAAGTGGAAATGCTCTGGTTAAAGGGGGACACAAGGTCCAGGGCCCTCAGGCCCCCCTACCAGGAGTCTGTGGGGTTTCTTAGGACTGCATCTGAAAATGACTCCTCCACACCCACGTATTCTTTATACTCTCCTGTCCCATTCATCTCAAAATGCCATAGGGATGTATGCAGGGGAAACACACAAGCATGCATATAATGACATTACTGAAAATAAGAAAAACAGGGTAAAAAGTTACTCATATGCTAATTACCCTAACTTAACCATTTTTGACACTTTTATATTTCGTTTTCATTTTTTTCTTCTAAGTATATTTATTTCACAATTTGGAAACACAATTTTCTTTCCTGTTCTACTGATTTAACATTGAATATATGTATTTTTAACACATTAAACTTTCATTAATACTCCTGAGGATTTCAAGATGTTCTTTTTGATAAATGGCTACCTTCTAAAATATGTCACAAAATTTGAACATTTTATCAACTGAAGGGAAAAAATTTTTAAATGAGGATAATATTAACTACAGGGGAAGAAAACCAAAAAGCCACTAGAGAAGAGACCAAAACGGGGAAGAGGCGAAGCCAGGCCATGAGGAGAGGATGTGCTGCTGACTCTGAGGCAGGGAGAAAACATCAGGGGGAAAGACAGACACTAAGGAAATTCTTGGTGGAAATAAAGTCTTCCAGAATCACGACTCTAGAAAATGAACTCATTATTCTATCATTATCAGGAGTCTGATATGTATAATAAACCTGCATAGGCTTAACTCATCTAATACTGCTTTTATATACACACCCATAAAACACTCAGAGGCTAACCATACCTTTCTATTATTGAACCAGATTTGCCCCCCAGTATTCTGGGGGAGAACCACGGGCTGGATTTCAACACTTAGCTGTAATAAGGTTAAGCAGGACTCTGGGACAAAGCCCTCTGTCTGGTTTCTAGGCTGGTTTCTGGCTTTGTGTTCTGTATTGTGTCACTGAACCCAGCAGCACCTCGAGAAACTACTGATTCACATGTTCACAAGGAGCTCATCAAATTTAAATGTAACGCAATTTTTTCAAGTAGTGCTAAACTAGACAATTAAGGAAGACAAAAACAGGTAACAGAAAAATAGCCTCTCCACTTTCTATGTGTTCTCTCAATACCTCAATTTATTTTATTTCTTTCACAGCTGCGGAAAACCTCAGTAAGGGAAGATATAAAGTTGTAAACTAAAATGAAGGACAGAGGCAATGTGGCTGCTCAATGCCCAGAAACTCTCTCCCTCTGCAGAAGTCTGCATCTCTCCCAGTCCATTCCTACATGTCAGAAAGATCTGCAGGTCCATTTACACAGCCTCCTTATTCGGAACAGGGGGATTTAAATAGAGGTGCTTCAGTGGGACCACCTGGGAGGATGTTGCAGAGCTGCCCAGGTGCCAGGGTCCTGTAACCTCTCAAATTCTTCCAGGGATGCAAATCAGGCTGGATGGACACAGAACATGAAGTCCTTCTCCAGAACACAGCACTTGTGCGTGGCTGCCAGGCTGGGTGGTCTTTGCTTCCTGTGGTTTCTCACCTGGCATATGTCAAAGGAAGATCCCTTATTCTCTAATCCTCATCCTCACAAACTTCCAGAGCACACCCTGGAGACCTCCATCCCTATTTAAAGGAGGAGGCCACTTCCCAGGATGCACAGTGGTGAAGTGGTGAAGGGCTGGTCTGGTCTAGTCACCGCCTTCCTGAGAATCTAGGATACTAGCACCTGAGTGCTGAAAAAACACTCTGAGATGCTTGGTCTCTTGCCTCATGGACCCCCAACCCCAGCCCAGTTCCACTGGGCTCAACAAAGGGTTTGTTCTATTCCCGAATGTTTAACCTGTAAGGATGCCGGGTTTACCCTTCCCCTCAGCTAAATGAGTTCTCTAGAGCATACAAAACAGTGATCTCCTGTTTAGAGATCTAGTGAATAAATTCCAAAGAAGTGGACATCTGACATCTGTATTCTCTGTGAGATCAAACTAACACTTGATGTGTGCATACTGCACAAGCTCACTACCCCCAACATCTATGAACAACATCTATACACTAGGTAACACACAGACTGGGACCTGGGCACAAAGATCACTTCAATCTCCAGGTCTTCCTCCCCAGAAGCAGGGAGAGGCACAGAGGTGCTAGTCACATTTCGGAAGCAGCCCATGAACCCAGCCCTCAGAACAATCTGTTTTCTCACTCCCCAGATGGAGGGCTTGCTTCCCTAGCTGAGGAGTGACAAGCTTACCACACAACCAATCCAGAGTAGAAACAGCTTTCTTTTTTTCTGAGAAGTCTTATCAAGGAAACTAGTTCTTATACACAAAAGCTGTGCTTTCTAAAAATCTTCCTCCAGTCATCGTAACCAACTCATCATTCATAACCCAGCCCAATCCCTCTGACAGAGGCAGTAGGTCAGCATGGTCCAGAAAACATGAATTCTGCTGTATCTAACTGCCTATAATTCACACAGCCTTACTTACCACCATCCACCTCTACTAACCATGAGGGCTTCCCCCATTACGCAACTGTACGAGTGGCCAATCGTTTCGCCACCCCTGCTGCAAGGTGCAATGCTATGACAGGATGTGCCTCTCTAGCAGAAAGGCAAGGCACCTCCCAGCACCTCCTGCAGCTCAGCTCCTGACATGTCTAAAGACACTTCTTGTTATAGAATCATGACATTTTATTCTTTTTATTGTGATATATTTAAAACATATATATATGTTTTAATATATATATAAAGTTTATTTATATATTTAAAGTTTAATATTGATATATTTAAAGTTGAGTACCCACTGCTCAACTTTAGCAAATCTTAGTATTGTGCCATATTTGCTTCAAAAAATTTTTTTAACGAAACAAAATATTCCAGATACAGGTGAAATACCCTTCGTATTCCCTCTCCTCATTCCATCTCTTTTCTACCTTTCTCAGAGGCAACCACTACCACTATCCTAAAGCTAGTATTATTTTTTTGTTTTTTTGAGATGGAGTCTTGCTCTGTTGTCCAGGCCACAGTACAGTGGCGTGATCTCGGCTCACTGCAGCCTCCCAGGTTCAAGAAATTCTCATGCCTCAGCCTTCCAAGTAACTGGGATTACAGGCACCTGCCACCACACCCGGCTAATTTTTGTATTTTTCGTAAAGATGAGGTTTTGCCATGTTGGCCAGACTGGTCTCGAACTTCTGGCCTCAAGTGTTATCTGCCTGCCTCAGCCTCCCAAAGTGCTGGGATTACAGGTGTGAGCCACCACGCCCGCCATATTTATTATTTTATAAAATTTTAAATTCTTATATGAATATATATATACATGCACACAATGTATATATCAACACATTACATATAAAATACACAAACATTATATATAAAATACATAATACTGCTCCCATATTTTTAAACTTTATATAAAAAGTATACCATCCATATTTTTATATACTTGCATTTTTTGCTTAACTTTAAAAAATATTTATTCTTAAGTTTCAAATATATGCAGAAGTAGAAAGACTGTTATAATAAACCCACCCCCATGTACTCATCATCCAGCCTCATGATCCATCTTGTCTGTATTTAGATTCACATCTATCCCCTACCCACTTATTCCCCCTCCTGACCCTCCAATCACTCTGAAACAAATCCCATACGTGCAAAAAGTTTAAAGGTCTCATGCCTGTTGGAGCTGGCTTTCTAAAGAGAAGCCAAGGCAGAAGGGGGGAGGAAGGACCCAAGTACACAACCTCAAGCACCCTAGACATTATGGCTCAAATCATTAGCAGATGGATCAAACAGGCAAAGAGGAATGCCAGCTGTAGTCAGGCCCAGTAGTCTGAGTGTGAGTTTCTCCTTTCCCAGTGAATTTGGAGCAGGGAAGGGGGTCATCATCCCTGACCCTTTCCATTGCCCACTACCTTCAACCCCAGGTCAGATTCTTATCTCTGAATCCTTGCACCACCCAAGATAATATCCTCATCACACAGAAACCCCATCTTCACCCTCCTTTATATACTCAATACCTGAACTGCATCTCTTGATAAATTCACACACACACACGTCGCAGTTGCTAATGTTTACCAAGTGCTTTCTTTATGCCAGGCATTTTTTTTCATGCCTCCTGTTGCAAATTAACTCATTTTACAGATGAGGAAACTGTGGCACAGTGGAGTTAAATAATTCCTCCAAGGCCAATAGCCAATAAATGAAACCACATATTGGACCCAGATGAACTGGCTCCAAGGCCCATATAATAACTCACAAGGCCTCCTTAACAAAAGAAACCAGTTCCATGTAAAGAAGCCACACACTCATTTGAGGTTTGGAGGCAATCAAAACTCTGCTAGCAAGTATGTGATACAAATCTGGGTAACTGAGCCAGACTGAAGGTTGCCTGTGGATTGCTCTGGGCAATTGGTTCTCAGCTTTTTAACTTTTTTTTTTTTTTTTTTTTGAATTGACTTCTGTGCAAGAAAAGTAAAAAACAGTACAAAGGTAGACAAAAGCCATTCATTAGTCCAGTTTCTCCCCTCAACTTTACCCTCAACAGCCACTTATAACAGGGAACCAAAAAAGAGTAGATCATGCTCTTAATGCCTGAAAACACGTGACTTTCCTTCATCTTGAGAATGTGCTAGCACCATGTCAAAGAGCTTCATTGTACTGCATGCACAAAAGGGGGCAGAATTATAATGATCTAAGTATTTGACCTTCATGTAGTAAATGCATCAAAGCTTGGCTCCCTAACAATTTTTTGTCATTTATAATAGAAACTGTTTTTTATGCAGGAAATGCCATTTTTCTTTCAAGGACAAAACCCAGAATTTTACTCAGCAGTTTTTTTAAGTTGCATATATCTTAGTGCTACATTCTTGATAATACACATAAAATCTTTTTTTAATCAGCAGATAAGACAAATCCTTCTCTTCTATTTGCCAATGCCACAAACACACACACATACACACACACACTCTCACACCCACATTCCCTCTCTCTCTAGTGCACGAGTGAAAGTTCTTATCCAAAGCAGGCTAAAGATTTTTCACTGTGATCACATTGTTTACTTGTAATTTATAAATGAGAATAAACAATACCGCCTCAACATCTCATTTTATTTATCCAATCAGTATTTATGCAGCACTGAGTATCAAGCACTATGCTCAGTGCTAAAATATACCAGTCAACAAGATGCTCCTTAGAGTTTTTGTATTTTGAATATTGAGAAGAATTTCCTCTTTTGCTTAAATTCCTGGCTTTTGAACCCTCAATTAAGAAGATATCTTCCAGCTGAACTTTTACTTGCTTATGGAAAAAAAAAATTTACAAGTGGTGGCAACTGGGTAGACAAGACACAAGTAAAAACTGTAATATACTAACATACGATTTTGCAAGTTTTTAAAAAGTTTTATAAAACACACATAAACCATTTAAAGTTCCAGCTTCATTCTTGGTAAAGTAGAAATCTCTCCATATACCCCTCCAAAAGAAGGGGAAAAAAATACTTAGGTATCCACCAGGAAGTCGACGTTTTCTACACTGTACTTGGCTTCTCTACATCTGTAAGGGTCAAGCAGGATGACCTGAAAAAACACTGCCAGTTGACACCAGCAGATCACTAGTTCAAACGTAGTGCCAGCTTTCTCTATTACCATGTGCTTCACTTGCCTTTGATATGTCTCACTGTCTAAATATGGGAAGAAGGAGGGATTTCCGCAGGTCCCATCCTGACCCAGGTGCACGAAAAGGCATCTGTAGCCAGATCATGGTGCCTCAAATAATGCAATGCACAGTGGGTTAGGGGAGAGAGAGAAATTACTCAAGAATTATGTGAGATAAAACTAGTTTTAGAAAAGAGCATAGTTGCTATTATATGGTAAAGTATTACATTTCTGTATTAATTTTTTCAGACTGCTAAAATGCCACAGGCTTCGTGGGCAGTCTCTCAGATACGGAGAAACTGGCTGTTGACCTCTCCCGTTCCCCAGCTACCCCTTACTTATCCTCTGTCATGCTGTTGGTCATGGTCAGCTTCCAAAAACAAATTTAAGGCAGCTGGGACTACACTTTGCTAATCTCTGTAGTCCCCATAGCGCCTAGCACCATATCTAAAACAAACTCAGTGCTCACTAATATTTTTTATTTTTACTTAAATTAAGGAGGCTTTCCCTGGTGTGATACAATGTGAAGCACACAGCACTACCCAACTAAGAAGGCTGAACCTGAGTCTAATCAAGCCTCTAGAGTTAATTTCCAGTTTCAGGAAATTCAGGCGATAGAGGAACCAGATAATGACACCACAAGAAAACAGATATATCCAGAATGTGGGACATTCTGCAGGACAACTGACCCAGTTTCTGCAACAAGTCAATGGCATGGAAAAAGGGGGGAGGGGTAGAGCAGGGAATGGCCCTTGATTAAGAGACATAATATCCAAATGCCACATGTGAATCCTGATTCTAACAAAACCATAAAGAACAGTTATTTTGTACAAGGCAGAAATTTTTAAAATTATACAGTGGGCATTAGGTTATACAACAAAATACAGTACCTACAGTTAGGTGTGATAATGACCCTGGTCAGGTAAGCATATGCCCATGTTCTTCTGTGCACACTGAAGTATACAGAAGTGAAATATCTGAAGCCTGGGATTTGCTTTAAAGTCCTCAGAGAGGAAAGAGGGGAAAAATGTCAAGAGAGAAAAAAAAAAAACAATGTGTTTTCAAAGATTATAGGATAATTGAGAAAGCAGAAAAAACCTGGACCAACACTAGCTTGTCTTCATGCAAATCCTCACCTCTTTTCCTCCCTCCACCTCCTAGAAAATAAAACCATATGCAGAATTGCATATGGATTGCGGGGTAGGCAACTGTAGACCAGAGGTGGAAATGACCAAGTGTATAAGTCATGGCCCTAAACAGCAATACTCCATTTATCTGGAGATGGCGTGGTAACCTAAATCATCCAGAACACAGACCGGCACCTTCCACACTATGCTGGTCCAGATCATCACCATTCAGACTTTACAGACTAAATTCCAACATGCAGAGACAGTGTCTGTCTTGCTTGCCACTATTTCCGCAGGTGCCCATCTACATAAAACACACTCAAACGAATATGAGTAAATGTACTCACAATCCTAACTACCTCAGTCTTCTGAAAACCAGTTGATTTGGAAAACACTGATGGTTCATGATGATAAAGTAAGTTCCAGACTTAGTTTAAGAAAGCAGTATAATTTAATACATTTTAGAAAAACTACTATAAAATGTCTAAAATAAATAGGCTTAGACATTTATACATGTTAAACAAAAAGAAAAAACTCCCTATGGAATGAAAGGCAATAAAGGAACCCAAAGCCCAAGATTATTTTTTGCATTCTAATCAATTAATTAATAGCCTTTCGGTAATGACTGGTTGAGAAGGAGTACAATGACCCTTGGTGGCAAAGAGAGAGAAAATAGGAAGAAAGGGCAGCAGAGTTTGAGAAGGTCTAATATAGTTTTTCCTTCTTCCCTTAAAAAGCTTTTTTTCTTTTAATACTTAAAGCAAAACATGTTGCAAAGAGTTAGTTATAGAGAGAAGCGGTAAGACTTATGCATGAGTTGAGACAACTTAGAGAAAGGAGGTAGACTGGTAGAACTAAACGACCCAACAAGGACAGGCCTCCTCACAAGATCACAAGAAAATTAACATAAAAGGATAGGCAAAGCTTCCTTCTACTACTTCCTCCCACTCCAAAGCACAAAAGTTCAGGTGATCTCACTACATACAAATGTCCAACAGCTCCCTGGAGCAGCCAGGTCCGCAATACTACCCTAGCCACCTCAAATGTTCAAATTCCCTTGAAAGTCTCACAGCCACAAAGACATACCTCAGGCACTGCCTCCTCACTCACCAGTCTAACGCAGTCTCTCTGTACCACTTATCCCCCTCTACTCCTACCTAACACCCTCTCCGTCCTCTCAAGATTGTTCCTTATTCCCCATTTTCAACATTCTGCCTTCTTCCCTTCTCTTTCTCTTCCGGCCTGCTCTTCCCTGTTTCTGCCTTCCTTGTACCCTCCTCTTCATACCTTTCTCACTCTTTGTTCCACAGTTGTCCCCAGTATTACTTGTGTCCTCTAAAACCTTCCTTATCCACCAGATCTTCCCCTTTCCATGCTATACCTAGAAGCCTGTTTCTCTGAAGCCACTTGTAGTCTAGACAAAACCAGAGGAAACTATCTTCTCTCAGGAAGGAGCAACACAGAGTTTAGACCAATAGAGTAGAAAAGAACTGGTCATGTTTAAAAACATTTTAAGACCTTCCAGGATGACCTGGAAGTAGTAAGAAGGTCCCCAAAGCTTCAAGTGGGCTTTTTCTATTTCAGGGCCAAAAGTACAGAATTTATATAACCAAGCAAATGTATCTGAATCAATTTCAGAGTCGGTATTTCTAATATTTTGATCACAGGTTTGCCATCAAGGCCGCAGGAATTTATGGAGGAAAAATATTTCACTGGCTTATTATCTAAATTCCTATCAGAGGTGCTTAAAGACAAGTAATACTCTATTCATAAAAAGCCAGAAAACAACACATAAAAAGTAGATACCTTTCTTACTTAATATCTCCTGTCAGAAAAAAAAGGTGTTAAAAAAAAAGATTATAAAATAATTCTGCTGGAGAGGTTTTACTATAAAGCAAAAATATCAGCTAACTAAAGTTTTTACCTGCTCCTAATCCTTTCTGAAAAGAGAATATTTGCTTAAAATATTATCTTCCTTTGACTTCACAACTCCAACAAAGTTCAACATAGTGTCTAAGACAGAAAAAGAAAAAAAATAGCAAACAAAAAACCTCCCGCTAAACTGACACCCCTAACTACCAGACCTCTCCCTACTGGTAGTCTTTCCTTACCTTACTTGAATCCATTGTGCTCAGATCTTAAGAGCCCCAGAGGAAGAAGGCACCCGAAAATTACACAACCCTTATTCTCAATCTTACCTGCCTTTCCTACAGAACTGAACTGGGAGATGGTCTCAGATGGGTCCTCTATAATGTAGAGGGCAATTTCCATCTCTCTTAAGAATGCTGTCTGCTTCCTCCTTGGTCCACCACCCTCTGACTGCTGCTGGTGATCACCACACCACCACCACCACCAATAGTAATAGATCATTTTAAATTTACTTTTTGCTAGGAACTATGCTAAGCATTTAATATACATAGCTTCAACTTAATCCTCGACTAGGATTTACCTGTGAAAAATGGGGGCAGAGAGAGGTTACAGAACTTGCTCGATTTCAGCCAGTAAGCTCCTAAGGAGGTTTCCCTAGAGCCCAGGTCCGTCAGATTCTAAAGCCCAAACTCTGCTGCTACACGATGCTTCGCAAAAAAAGACTGTCCATGCCTTCATCTTAACTCCAGAAGTTCAGAGGTCCCTAGAGGTCAGGAGACCACCAAGAACTTATTGTATAAAGCGTTTTCACCCACCCAAGCCTCTTCCCATTTTTTGTCTTGGGCTGTCAGTGCCTAATGGGAAAGGATGTCCTCTCCACACTATTCCAGGGTAGAGTACTGTCTAGCTATAGCCCGGCTGCAGTCGGTTTAAATTCTTTCAACACTGCTGAACTTACTTAGAACTTTGATGGCACCTCCTACCCACTCCCTGTCTCCACTCCATGTCCTGGATTCAGCAACTGGACCTGGAAAAGAGGCACCTACCAAGCAAAAAACTCAATGGTGAGACACCACTCTTCCTCCCCCAAATACCCGAGTGACACTTCTTTCAAACAACCACCAAAATGTCCTTTCCCTACTAGTTCTTTTTCTTGTGTGGGAGAAAAAGATTTTTTAAATGGCTGACTGTGGATTAGCCATTAGAAAGCCCCTGCTGAGCTCATGCTTTATCTCAGTTAATACTTAAATATGTGCAGCCGGAGACACACTCATACAGGGCTTTTGGGGGAGGAAAGAAGAGTACATGGAGGTAATTTTGTCATTTCTCTTGGCAAAGGAGCAGCCTGTTAACAAACACATTTTGTTTTGAAATCTGGATTCTGAAACCAAAAGCAAAAATCGATGGCTAAAATACATTATTTCTTCCCCTATCTCTGTGGG